>NC_139802.1:32762734-33362734 GCF_963457635.1 Microchirus variegatus
GAAACCTGAGACCCACGACGACGACTACCGTTCGGCCCCTACGACAAAGCAGCGCGGGGATCCTATTATCCCCCCCTTTTTTTTATTATTATTGTGTGATGATGCTCAGTGTGACAGTGTGGAACCTCAAGTTCCCATGGAGACGGCGCGAGGAATGTCAGTACACTCTCTTGAACCACGTCACTCGTGGAACACCGTGCACATCAACTCCATCATAACTTTATTTATGTGGCACCTGGCAGCTGTTATTCAATGAAAAATAGACACACAGGCTCAATAAAACAAGAGCAAAGATGACTTTTTAAAAATATCAGCCATAAAAGTGAGTTTTCACTTTGAAAAATCATGTACTTATGTGGCACCTGGCAACTGTTGTCAACTAACAAAGACACACTGGCTCAATAAAACAAATATTTCACATAAATAAATGTTTCTGTTGTAATAATACGTGTAATTTATGGCACCTGTTGCAAAGTAAGAAAGACACGGGTTCAATGAAATAAGACTAAAGATGACATGATAGAAAATAGCCATAACCAATAAAAATATCAGAGTTTCATCTGCAATAATAAGACTAATAAATAGATTCATATGGCACATGGCAACTGTTGTCAAGTAAGAAAAGACACATTGGCTGAATAAAACCAAACAAAACTGAAGTAACAAAAAACACAAGATTTCACATGCTCAAACCACTGAATTATTATGCGTAAAAGTGAGTTTTTATCTTCACGTGTGTTTAAATACACATAAATAAATAATTATGTATGTATGAAAATACATAATGTAAGTTCATTAGCGCCGGGCAAATTAAAGGTTATGCATAAAAGTGACGTTTCATAAATTAAAACACACTTTCATAATATGGCGAACCACTTTTATTATTATACTACTAATTGTTATAATAAATTATGGAGGAAACAGACTGTAAAGAGGGAGATAAACGACTTAATAAACACACGAGAATGCAATTAACCTTTGTAAATGCATGCATTTGTTCAATTTAATCCTTAAAATGTGACTCAAACTGTGACTTTTGTTAAATCCAAGATAAACACTTTGTAGAATTGAGCTGTAATGACCAAAAAAGGCACAGAAAATGCATCATTTATCAATATTTTAAAATTTTTGGTGATAACCCCGATGACGGATACAATTTCAAAGCATTTCAGAAATGATTTTGTTTTAAAAAACAAAAAGGACAGTGAATTCACCAAACCTGCGTGACTACAGCTGCAGCACAAGGTGGCCCGCCATCCCAGAATTCAGTGCTGCATGGTCCAGCAGATTCCGTGCTGTCATGCACATGTGCAGCTGTGGCGCTCCTGCTTCGTAAGACAACGGCGACGACGTGAGATGTTTTGGAGGAGGCCAGATGTCCGACCTCGCAGCCAAAAGGCCAGAAACTGCGTCCCAGCTTCTCCAGTCCACAAACCTGTGACATAAGCTCATCCTGTGTCGTTGTTATGACTCACGAGGCAGAGGATTCTGGGGCTCAAATGTAAATAAACGTCGCATTAGTTCAAGTTCCTTTCCTTTTTGTGGGGACGGTCATGTTCAGAGCTCCACATTTAAACAAAAAAACAACCAACATTAATAAATAACACATGGGGAACATGTTAATATGGGCCAGCGAGAGTGTGGAAACTGGTCTCAGATGCCATTTCATTAGCCATTAATCAGAGGAAGTGTTTTAAAGCTGCCAATAAATAAACAGAAAAGCATTTGTAATCAACTCGTATGTCACGAAGTGACACGAATTACACATTACAGGGTCCAAATGTGTCCTTAAAACCGCATCGCATTGTCTTTTCTTGCTTTCATTAAAGGTCATTCCATTAAATCAGTTTTTTTTTTGTGTGTGTACTAAGCTTCTGCTACAAAACAAGGCCCTTGCCTTTAGCCTTTACACACTGCTAACAGTAGCAGATATATAATCAGGTTTTGAAGTGTCAGAATGTGCCAGAAACTAAATAATAATGTTACACAGTTGCTGATTTGCACGTTTTACTTCGGTCTCTTTTTAAAATGATGTGACCTCTCTGAGGAAATTAATGATATGTATTACTTTAAAGGGATTATGCTAGTGCTGGGCACATTACCGGCGGCAACACTAATGCATTATACGCGTTTCCATGACAACTGACAGGAAAAAGACGAGCGTGACATCATGTTTATGTGACTCCCGATCGAAAATTAGTCTTGAAAGCAAGGCAGTTTTTTGTGCCGTGGCACCGGAGTCCAGGCACCGTTTCCCAGTTAGCTCCATTAGCTCCTTTAGCGTCGTTAGCGCGCCTATCCAAGACCCAATGATTGCTGAAGAAAAGTGAAGTCTGACAAAGCAGAAAAAGGTAAGTCACAAAACGATAAATCTTTTGTCAGTGTTTGTTCAGAGGAAATAAATCGAACCAGTAGTCCCGGACAAATTAATGCCGTCAACGTTAAACGCACGACTGATGAGTCCAGGCACTGTTTACGTTAGCTTCATTAGCTCTTTTAGCGCCATTAGCTTGGCTGCAGTCGAACTAGAGCGGTCTGTTTATTAAACGAAAAGAGCAGCGCTACAAATAGTGTACTTGTGTACTGTGTATGTGTGCCTCTGTTTTTAACATTTAGCGTTACTTCAGAGACACATGGAAACGCGCCACGCGCAAACGTGCCCAGCACTAACTTATACACTTACTCAAATGTACTTATAGGTAGTATATTAAATTTCTGCCAAAAAAAAAATCATAAATGATCCACATTATGAAAAATAAAAATCTATTAATCTATTTTTCACTTTAAATAACTCACGCTAACGATTCGAATTTAAAATGTCACAAACCCCTGGAAGACGAGCGCTACCTTTCTATGCCGGTTCGAAGAGTTGACACGTGTGTTATTGCTAGTTCTAAAATCCCCGGCAGTTTGAAACACAGCTGTAACAGATGAGTTTCTCATTAAAAGCTTTGTCAGAATTTTCCCCCCGCTTGTATCCTTTAATGCCTCGGATTCTCCTGGATTTGTGCAAAAGAAACCCTACAATAGTCAGTCTTTGGTCTTACATCGACTTAATGAAACGGGGAAATGTCGAGTTCTTCATTTTCGTGTGTGTGAAGAACATTAAAACCAGGCTTCTTGTCAACGCCGCCGAGTTGAACCTACTTCCGGTTCTGGGATGGAGGGTTTGTGAGCAATGTGGGAGCAGCTGAAGGTGATCCAGGTCTGAAAACAAGCATGTGCAGACCACATGTCCAGCACGGATGGCTGGAGAAATATTTACACAGTGAAATTGCTTAACATACCTCTGACACACATAGCCGAGCCTGGACTCAAACCTCGCTGCATTCGAGGAGTGGAGTTGGCACTTTGGCGTCATGTACGTAGACCGATCCAATAAACAAACATTCCCCGACTTCTTCTGCAGCTTTTTCTCGAACATTCCTGCTCTGCTGCAGCCACAAGACAAAGCCGTGAATAATCCACTCAAGTGGAAATGAAGTTTACAAGGCCAAACTGTTTTTCTTCTTCAAGCACCAACGATGGAATTAAACAATTAGACCATGGGGAAACCACTTCAGTTCAAATGTGAATGTATTGTTATAAGAAAACACTTAATACATCATAAAGAAATGTGCAGCGACACATCCTAATACTATACTGCATGTTCTTATTATTTTTTTGTATGCTTATTTTAACCATACATTTTTCAGAATTACTTTCAATATCTTGCAGTTATTTGTACATAAACAGCAGACTTTGCATGTTAAATTTGAACAGTATAAAACATATTTAAAGTAACGTTTGTTTGTCTCAATGTGCAAAAACAGGCCAAAAAATGACCGTAATAACCACATGTTGGCTTTGACGTGCAACTTCTCAGCTTTCAGAAATCGTTGGAAATATTTCCGCAAATAGTCGCGCAATTACGGTGATGCAAAGTGCGCTTGCGTAAATGCGTCATCTGCGATACAGTCGGTGTTAAAGGGTTAAGCTTTTGCTATTTACTGCACACAAGTCATTTCTCTTTTGCCAATTTAAACCAATTTCATCAAGTCTTTTTAAAATCTTTACTCCACTTTCTTGTTCGTGTTTGTTTTCGCACCAACAAATCCCTGTTGGAGCAAATTCTGTTTCTAAAATAATCGCCTACGGGCACGCTGGTGAATCACTGACAAGTTTCCGCAAGCGATCTTTCTGCTCATCTACCTTCCGTCTCCGCAAATTATTACGAAAACACAACGAGACGTGAGCATCGAGCAGGTGAAAGTGAAAAAACAAAACAAAAATGTAGCTCTGTCACGTGCCATAATTGTTTTGTTGTTTATGTCACGGTGGACCAAACACACACACACACTCTCATTGACATGCAGGAGACTCTGTGGTGTTGCGTACACACCAAACAAACACTTCTAACAAGACAAGTTGAGACAATGACTTATTCTACTGA
Source organism: Microchirus variegatus (assembly GCF_963457635.1). Lineage (NCBI taxonomy): Eukaryota > Metazoa > Chordata > Actinopteri > Pleuronectiformes > Soleidae > Microchirus > Microchirus variegatus. The sequence continues at coordinate 32,767,167 of NC_139802.1, forward strand.
ATTATTCACATCATACACCAGGTGCTTTTTTTTTTCCTTTTACATTTATAAAAAAATAAAAATACTTTTCCCCCCCCCCCTGTAATGACAAGAAAACAATGAAATAAATTAAATTACACTGGCTGTTTTTTTCCCGGGGGAGTTACACATCACAGTGGCTCTGTCTTACAAACTGAATGGACACACTCCTTTTTAATCACACTTGGATTTAACAACGTTCATGTTCTCAGCCTCTCGCCAGACACGCATCACAAGACCCTAATATGGGGAGTGTGTGTGAAGTGACCCTTGATGGTGACCCCTCCTCCTCTGAGTCTGGCCACGTGCTGAGCCAGTGATAACCCAGCTCACTGAGACTCAGCGTGAGTGAAAGGGAGGGAGGACATAAGGGGTGGTGACATATTTAAGGCCCAGCATTAAACACATCATTTCATCTTCTCTCGGGTTCACACACCTGCTCTCTATCAGCTTGATTAAGCTTGACTTTTTTTCAACTGCACTGTTCTTGGTCTAAGGCTACATCCATACTACTATATTTTCATATTTTAAAGGTGCAGTGTGTACTGGTGAAGTTGGATGTTGCAGGTGTTGGAGAACCAACGCAGCCCCCAGTTAGCGTCAATACTCAAAAGAGGTTCAGTTTTTCCCATTGTTGACTATTGAGGGCCCAAAATGGCAGCCTCCATAAAGCTGACCCAACTCCTGACATCAATATAAAAGGCTCATTCAGTACACACTGGACCTTTAATAGGCATTTTCGGTGTGTGTGTGTGTGTGTGCTAGCCTAGCCTAACATGAAGCTAATTCTCTCCAATGCGGTCGTTTGCTTCGTTTCTGAGAGTGTTACTACCAAAAAACTACAAACAAGGATTTTTTTTCTGAGAACAAGGTGAAACTGAAAGCTGATAAGAACCAAACAAGAAGTGAATGTGGAAAACTGTACTACCGTTTACAAAAGGTCTCAGTTTTGCCCCAATGTTTTCAAAAGTAACTTCTGGATATAAGAGTGCATTTCGGTTGAAAAGCCATTGAACCAGTTGCCAACAACACTACATGGTATTTTTACCCACATGAGCAGCATAGCATAGCATAAACTTAAGTTAGCTTACTATTTCTGCAAACAGCAGCCATCTTAGAATATTATGTGGGGGTTTGTGTCATGACACCAATGTTACGAGTTGGAAATCGTACTCTGAAATTTCCACTTCCAACCACAACTGGAGTGCACCTTTAATAACTAAAGAAAAGTATGATGACGTAGTAGTTAACCAGTAGGGGGCGACTGCTTCATCCGAACGAAAGTCTTTTCCATTTCTCACTTTATTTTTAATGTCAGTAAACGCTAGTTTCAGGTCTTCTTCAATACATTATATATATTACGGTGCTAGTCAAACTGCACACCTTTCAAGGCTTGTTCAGCAGCCGAAGGACTCACATGGCCTATGTCTAAAATACCAAGTTAATGTTGATATAGACAAAGTAAAATGTATGTTTTTTTGTAGTATGGACGCTGCCAAAAGACAAAGACAGAAAGACACTGAGTGTGGATTGTGAAGAGCACAAAGACACCTTTGCTTTTGCTCACTAACCAATTCCCGGTGCAAATGAAGAATTAAGCTCACAAAACACCCAGTCACACACTCACACACATAGCCTCTGACTTTATTCTTCTTGCGAAGCTCTCCCCGGATCTGCAGCTTCCTCCTGCAGACTTGTGTGCAGCTTGACTCCAAACATGGCCTCCCACTGTGCTCTGACCCAGGCCAGCAGACCCTGGAGGTGCTCGTCACTCTCCGAGCGCACACACCACGTCCTCTCCTGTTTCACAGTCTGCCAGAGAGAGGAAAAAAAACAAAACAAAACATTATAACTAAGTTTGTTCCAAGAAAACAACATAGGTAAAATAGGAATAAGAAGTGTTTAAAAATGTCATCACAGCTGCGACGATAAAATGTTCTCACATATGTCAACAACCTGCATTTGGCTCATGGCGTAAGAATGAATGAACACATCCAGCACATGTGGGACACGTCAACACAAAACATGGCTGAATAAACACTCGCTTTTTCTTTTTATTTGTGAGCTCACAGTTAAGAATAAAAGGTGTGACGGGATGATACAAACATCCTAGTCTGCTTTTAAAGCAAAACAGCACAGAGGAGAAGACATGTCAAACACCAGGACTGGGGAAGCAGAAATGCTTTTGAAAGATGTGTGAATTGGTCTGGACATAAACACTGACTGTACGTGCAACTAAGGCCCTGCCCCAATACTTCCCCTAACCCTAAATTTTGCGCGTTCTCATGTAGGGGGGAACAAGGGGGAGTGCGATTTTGCCCTTATAATCAACCCTCAAAATGTAATAAGCTCTGATGGGGGCTTAAAAACGAAGTGGAAGATAAAATTACCCATGATACTTTGCAAATTCAGTGAGCTGGCTGATTTTTTTTTAACAAAGGTGACGGCCACATCTGCCGAGGAACAATTTCGTTGAGTATATTTTTGCAAATAAACGCGTTACAATGTCGAAATGTGTTGATTTGATATACATCCCAAGGACAGTTGAGCTTCGAACAATAATGTCAGACAATAACTGACAATTTATGAAAGCAGCTGGCTAACTAGCTAACTAGCTAGCTAGCAGCTATTCGCCGAGCGCTCCACCGATAGAATTGTCAATATTTGACGTAGGTTAGCACATTCTTATGTTCATTATGCTAATTTGCATGTAGTGGTGTCCCAATTCCATAGGGAAGCCACTTCCCTCAACGAGGGGAATTCACGGTTGAGGGCACTCCAAACCAAGTGTAAATTTTAAGGGGGAGAAATGGGACGGGGCCTTAACCACAAGTTCACTCTGATGGAACACCCAGGAACAGGTCCACAATATTTTTCTTTCTTTTCGTATTTGCATCTGAACACAACGCTTTGGTCGCCATGATTGACAACTCCGTTGACCTATGACCTCATACAGTGTCATGAACGATGATTGGTCAGAGTCGCACAAGACGCAAAAAAAGAAAAAGATGGTCGTCTTTCTTGTAATTTCCTGAGCAAATGAATACCAACCTCGTCATAAAGCTTGACATCCAATCGGTGTTGATCTGAAGGCCACAGGTGGACCGAGCTCACGCAGCTGATGGGCAGCGTTTCCAATATGGCAAAGTTGCCGCTGCATGGTTCCGCACTTCCGTTCTCTGCGGAGACGTTGGCGCCTTTTGTCCACTGGTGATCCTCTTTGAGAAGATACAGGGTTTCCCGTGTTGCCAGGACAGTCAGTGGTGTCCAAATGTCCTCTGAGCAAGAGTAAAAAAAAATTCAAATATGAGAAAAATGTAATCATGCTTTTAGATAACAGAGCTTGATAGCTCACTGCTCTTTCTGCTGCAACATAAATCTCAGATTTCAGATTTCAAAAACTCCAGCTTCAGACGAAAGAGGCAAATCCAGGCACGCTGAAATCACGGCACTTGAAATTCCTTAGACGTGCACAGCTGTGTGCGTAGCCTGCAGCTACCTTGGCTTTGGACGTACACAAGAGAAGGGAGTCACATGTACGAGCCGAACGCATGCCAAAAACAAACGTCAGTAGGCGCCTCACGTCAGACGCTGCTCACAAACACCACATCCCCTTCCTGCAATAATCTGCTTTTATCTCGGAGGAAATCAAACGCTTTTCATTCTTATTCCCTCCCTTTCACATACTGTCCTGGACATTTCAGTACAAACGGCTTTAGATGCAGCCACGCAAACCACAATGAGCATAAATTCAAGAGAGGAGGACACAGTGACGCCAGACAGTGTTTATTTACCGTTGCAACTGATTGTGCTGGGTCTAGATACTCATCGACTTTCCAGAAAAGAATGATAAAGGATTCGTCACCTTGCAAAACAAACGCCAGGATGTAGAAAAACTGCAGCTGCCCGTCCTCCACGTCTGCCTGGATGTCATCGCACACGAGAGACCTGACACATAAAGAAGAAAAAATCAGTGACAGATTATTATTATGTCCTTTTTTCTTTTCTTTGGAGGTGCAGAACAGGTAGAAAACAAAGTTAAACGGCAGCGTACAACCTGGATAGGATGCCAGTCCATCACAGGGCCACATAGAGACATAGAAACAACCATCTACTTTCAGTGAATATTTGTTTTTGAAATATTTTTTTAAGCATTTGATGTAATAATACACATAGACCATATCATCACACAAATCTCTAATTGCTAAAGTATCCGCTCGTGCTGCCGAGCCTCCACAAAGATAACAGAGTGCCGGCGGCGGCACCTGCCTCACCACAAAACCACCGCCGTCTCACATGGAATCACTTCGACATCACACAGCGAATTTCACAGCAAACTGTGAGGCAAAGGGGATAATTGACATAATAATAGCCAACAGGACTCGGGTTGCACAACCACTGGTAGCGAGCTGCGAGACTGTGGCTCAGTGCCCCGCGACAAATGAACGGGCTGCTCAGATTTGTTTTTTTATTTTGCCGGTGTCAGCGTTGAGGTATTCCTGACACTTAATGCTTGGATACACTAATCTGTTCTTCATGACGGGAGGCTGTTCCTGGTTAAAGCTGCAGGAAAGCTGACACTAATTGGACTTCTGCTGGCTGGGTTAGCACGGGGCTTCCGTAAAAGAAACATGATTACGCCAAGCGTGTTTGTTTTGCCCATTTTTAGCTATTTTGCTCCATTTGTATATGATTTTATTTTTTTGATTATTGTCCTTTATTTGCTTTTTCTTGTTTTATTTCGCTTTTACTTTTGTTTTATAGGAAAATACAGATTATGTAATGGATTTTTATGATCTGCACTTATTTCTCTCCACGTTTCATTGAGGCGTTCTGTGTTTTTTTTTGCAACACAGAGCGGCCATTTTAATTTGGTTGTACGAAAACAAATTGATAATAAAAGCAAACAACTTGAGTTTAAGTGAGTTTTATAACCATTTGTAGCTTGAAGTAGTCCCGATTTTGGTACCTCGTCTGTCAAAGCACTTTATAAACTTTAAAAAGTGCCGCCCGTTTAAAATAACAATTATTTTGAGAAAAGCCACCGTCTTTTGTGAAAGCGAGAAAAACATACATATAAAAGTGTGAAAAAACTCAAAGAAGCTGCACGAGGTGATAATAAAATGCACCACATCATACCAGTGCTTTCAGGATTTGTAGCACAACATGTGTTACAAATTAAGATGTGGTTTACCAGCTAATTTAGAAGGGGGGAGAAAAAAGAAACACTACATTGTAATGAAGTAAAGCTGTGTTAGAAAACTGGAGAAGCCAAAGCTCCCTGTAACTTGCGACTCTCGGTCCACGCGATCCATGTGGGGGTCATAATATTTGAAAGCATCTGCACAAATCACAGGAATGACGCGCGTACCAGAGGTGGTGCTGAGGGTTGAGTCTCGTCGTGGAGATGGATTTCAGCATGCTGTCCGATTTGTGAGCCATCTCCCGCACGATTCCTTGAAGAAATGACAAGAGAGAGAGAGAAAAATTTCATGATAATGATTTGTTGCTCAGTTTGACTCTTTTGTATATTAGTGTTACAAGTTAAACTAGTTCCCTGGTGTCCTAATGAACATGTCTGTGACATGCTTTGGTCAAAATACCATAAGGATGAAGCACCACAGCAGTTCAATCACCCTGCCAAAACAGTCCTGTTCAGAATGCTCTGTTTAGTAGTATCTCTTTAGGACCACCTAAAGTAAAATGAAACTTAAGGGACAGGAAATTCAGCCACAGAGGCTACTGGGAGCTAACAGCAGTTAGCATTTGGAAAAGTGATCATTTGCAGGCTCTAGCAGGCACATTGCCGTCGTATATAACATGTATCCACTGGACAGATAAATCCTCTGAGGCTGGAAGTTTGTGTCGGATTAGAATAGAACTTTTTGCAGACTTCAAGTTTTCTGATTCCGTTGCCCTCGCCTCCATCGAGCGATAAAAGTCGTGATAGCATTTCGGACCATGCCCAAAATGTAATCACTTGTTCCTGGTCGCATTGCAGACATTTCCTGAAAATGTCATCCAAATCCGTCTGCAAATTTTCGAGGTATGTTGCCAACAGACAGACAGACTCCTGTCGGAGGTCAACTAATCAAAACGATTAACCAAATGAAGTGGAAACTGCCGTCGTTGTGATGTGAAAAGTCAGAGAGAGAAAAAAAGAAAGAGCGTATATTTCAAGGATCAAAAGAGCTACATTAGATGATGACATAATGTAAATAAAACAAAGAAAATTATGCATCACATCTGAGCAGCACACAGAACAGCTGGGGAGGGTCAACAGCTGTGTGGAAGCTGAATGGAGGCGTCGCTCATGGATGAAACAACACAGTCACAGTTGAAGACTTTTAGGCGTTGTAAAAATTAACCAGGGAAGCAAACACGTGCGGCGATTAATCGCACACCATGTGACTTCTCCAGTGGTGGCAGGAAGCCAAAGGAAAGAACCAGGGTAAGACACAGTAGCCTAAAAATGTCACACCCAGACATTCAGGCAAAAGAGGTCTGCACACAAAAGTCTGAAAGCGATTCTTCTATTTCCACTGACTGTCATAAGAAAGCAAACAGCTCTCTGGTTGCAGGTGTACAATTTCAGCTCCATAGAATCAGCGGATGAGAAAATGTGCTAGGAACACAATAGCACTGGGTCACGCTCGCGGTCATGGACGGCGGCGTGTCACAGAGTGTGACAACGGCAAAACGGAGGAGAGGATAACTAAAGTGGCTTAGCAGTCAACTCTGAATAGAACGGCACATCAAAAAAAAAAAGAAAGAAAAAAGAAAGTATAAGATTTAAATGGACACTAAAGGCGTAGAAAATAAGATTATGACAAAACAATCCCAGTCTCATCTCCAACTTTCTCAAGAAAAGGGAGGATATTCAGTGTCAATTCTCCTGTTACACACCGGTTTTCCCAGAATTCTATCAGCAAGTTAGTGAGTATGTCTCTGCTGTTCATGAATCAATCCTGCAAGATTACAATCCTTAGTCTTATCTAATCTAAACACCATTTTTGTCCATCTGTGGGTTTGGAGCTCACAATCAGAAGTTAGTTAAGCTAGGCTATGATCATGAGAAGAAAAGGGCCACAGTTTGCGAAAATAAAATGTTCCCAGCAAATATTAGACATTATTTACTTCTTAAAGGGACAATAGTATTTATGGGTTTATATAACCCAAAATCCACTTTTGTATACATATTATGTGCTCCTGCATTGTCTAGTCGCTGTATAATATTCTTTGTTTCATTTTCGTAGTGTTTCAAAAAGTCATTTAAAATAACATGGTCGTGGGCCGCGGTCGCATAGCCACTGTTAGCAGCGAGACACCATGTTTCTGCCGGAGCCTGTAAGGACAAACGCGAGAGAACAAATCAAGCGTCTCTTTACTTGTAGCGCTTCGTCTGCTACGGCCGTGGTAGCTCGCCCTCTCCCTCACCTCACGAACCTCATCTGCTGACACGGAGAAAGACAACGAGGACGACATTTGACCAGCTGCGGATACCGTAGCGCTCAGGGAAGGGAGGGGGTGAGCAGAGCAGCAGGTCTTTGTTGTAAATTTCAGCCTCTCCTCTAGATGTCACTATAAACTACTTACTTCCCCTTTAAGGAGTCGATCAACAATCTTCAAACTGCCTGACAAAGTCACACGAGGACCTTTGTCCCTGATTAAAATCTGATTTTAATGGGAGCTATCTTTTCTAAGAATAAGCAAATAAGTGAAGCAAGCTGTTTTTTTTCTCTCGTGACAATGTGTGTGTGTTTTTTTTTATTCTCACATATCGTGGACACGAGGACCCAGAAATGATTTGCGGTCGAATAACCAGCCTCATATGAGAAAGGAAAATGAGTCATAAACATGCACCAAACAGATATTGCTTCACATTAAGAGTTTGCTGCTGCTGCTGCAAACGACCGACTCCCTGTGTAACTGTTGAAATTGTACAAATTTAGTGTTTCGTTTTTCAATCGTTTATTGGAATTAGCATCGAATAGCAGTGGTGGATACTGGCCCACATTCACTTCACAGAACGTTGCCGTTTTATGAAAACAATGTGAGGTTGTTAGAATATTAATTACTGATCTGTTCAAAGCGTGCGCAATCTGGAAATCATTCTAAAGTGTTGCTTGGAGGTAACATCCTCTTCCTGTTGTTTCACATCTTTGATGCTTTTAAAGCTCCAGTGTGTGAGAATTAGTGACATCTAATGATGAAAGAGCAGAATATACCCTTGCCCTCATCTGGGGATCGCTATATAAACAAAATAATGTTAAGTTTTAAGCAATTATACATAAAAAGGGCCACACGGTTGATGCACACGGAGGGTCTTTCTGCATAGAGGTTGCATGTTCTCCCTGTGGGTTCTCTAGCCTCCTCCCACAGTCAAAAAACATGCAATGTGGGGATTAGGTCAATTAGATACTAAATTGACCGTGGGTGTGAATGTGAGAGTGAATGGTCGAATGGTTGTTTGTTTCTATATGTGGCCCCCACGACCCTCCTGTGGAGGATAAAGCAGTAGAAAATGGATGGATGGATGGATGTACACAAACACATGGCACAGTATATTCCATTTCTGCCAATAAACCTTCTTAAATGTTACACACTGGACCTTTAAAAGAAAAGCAAAAAGGTGGCTTTAATTGTGTGATATTTGATCCTTTATAGGGATTAAATGTTGGCTTTCTGTTTTATTTTGGAAAAAATATGGCCGATTAATCAACCACTTGGAGGAAAAATAAAATCTGCAGCAGCCTCCCACACTTCTGGCAAGACACTTCACTGCGCTCCGACGAGAAACAGAGATGCCATCCAGGATTGAAATTGTGAGTCAGCGAAAGGTGATGTGTGAGTTGCAAACCAAGTTTACACTGTGACTCCGACCTCTGGTCTATGTCTGGGTCCCTGCATACTCCTGTTCCCAGGGCCAGACTCTTTGGCTGCCGGTGCACCTGATGGTTTTCACATGAAATCATACACTGAGTCAGTGAATAGGTGAAAGTGACACTTCAAAGGCCACAGCTACAGGTGCATTTCAGCCCAACACTGAAGACTACAGGCCATAATCCATCATCTCCTATAACAATGATTGAGTAATATAAAAAAAATGAGAAAACAACAACAAAGGGACAAAAAGCCTGTATTTTTGTACCTCTGGCCTGCAGATGACAGCGGTCATGTGTCACCTCTCATGTTTCAATAAACATGTTTCAGACTCATTCACAACAAGGAGCTTAGAACGCCAGAAAAGCTAGAACCACATCCTCTCTCTTCTTTCTTTGAGCCAGCGAGTCCTCTCCGTCCTCCATTCCAGTTGTGGTTTTTCAACTTTTGTCCACGTGATGGGAGCCAGGCTTGGGCAACAGGCGGAGTTTGTTATGGTTAAAAACTTGACTGTATTTGTTCGGACAAAATGTTAAACCAGCTGTTTTGTGGTTAATTTGGCTTTCAGAAAACAAAGCGTGTTATTGTCCCTTCATTGGGGAGGAGGAGAGGGAACGAAAGCGTCACATGCTTGATGTGCAGGTATAGCATTTGGCACAGATTTTACAGCATCTGTCTTTAGGACGCACGTTGACGGTTTCACCAAACTATCATTGCGTGTTTTTCACTTTGCCTGCTCTGTTTTGGACAAAACCCTGTGGGCTCGCTGAAAGAAATCTGGAATCATTTCCAGCCATGAGGAACACAACAGTAAATGAGCGGAGAAGGAGACGGAGGAAGTCTCTCCCTCGGACTTCACAGACACAGTGGGTGGCGGCGGTGGAGGGAGAAAGAGACAAAAAAGGGATAGGGATGAAAAGTACGAAAAGCAAACTATGTGATGGAAAAAGTGAGAAAGGAACCCAAAAAAAAAATTGCTCAAAGGACAAGTTCAAGGAAAACCCATGTTTCCAGGTCATTCATTTACTGTGAATACAGATTCTGACTTAAATGACTTTATGGAGCTCCATAAAATTGGAAAATATTTTCCCTACATCAGAGTAGAGATGATTTTTATACTGACGATTTAACCTTGTAATCACAGGTATCTCTGCTTTTTTGTAAGGCCACTGATTTCACCCTTCTCCACTCAGTATATAAAGGATTATTAAAGGTCCCATACCCTATTTCTCCAAGTGAACCTCGTTCCCTGGTGTCCTAATGAACAGTCTGTGACATGCTTTGGACAAAAAGTGGATGAAGCACCACATCAGTTCAATCACCCTGCCAAAACAGCCCTGTTCAGAACGCTCGGTTTAGTAGTATCTCTTTTGGTCCACCTTAAAAAAAGTAAGGAAAAAGCTACTGGGCGATAACAGCAGTCACCATTTGGAAAAGCACATTGCCGTCATATATAACATGCATCTACTGGACAGATAAATCCTCTGTGGCTGGAAGTTTGTGTAGAACTCTGTGCTGCACTGTGGAGCCAAGAATAGAACTTTACATGCACTTCTGGTTTTCCGATACTTTTGCCCTCGCCAGTACTCTCACATGTTTTACGGACAAAGCGGAGCTCAGTGAGACAACAATTCCATTGACGTCCCAATGAGCGCGGAAGTCAACATCGCGTGACTCATCTTTTTTCACACTTGCTTTACACACCAACTGATAGGACCTCCAGAGTCCCAAATATAAGGATTTAAATGATTAAAAAGTTGATTTTGCATAATATGTCCCCTTTAAGCAAGCATGATAAAGAATTTAAAAAAGTAAAGAGAAAAGAAAAAGTGTTAATGCGGCAGAATTACTCCACTCACTTAATGTGAGAGTGAAAGCTGCATAAAATGCCATCAGATAGCAAAAAATATGCACCGCTTTACTCAAATTCTAACTTTTTGTTGCACGAGTCCTTTGAAATTGCTGATAATAAACCAGTAATTATGGGATATCACGATAAAAACCTCACAAAAAAAAGCTTGGAACACTGTGCACTCTGAGCTGAGCGACAAACACTTTTCTGTGTATGCCAAGTTCCTGTTTTCTCCGAACGTTTAAGGGGCTGGAAATTGTCAAATCAATTTTCCATATTTTTCCAGACATTCCTTACCCGCGCAGGAGCCCCCCATCTAATAAAAGGTTTTCCTCTCAGCCTCTGCTCCTGCCTCGCAGACGACGAGCTGGACTGGGCAGGATGTGCGCTAGTCTGTGTGAACCCAACGCGGAGGGGGGAAACGGGGCAGAAATGTGCGTCACATAGCACACATATGGTATAGTATTAGATTGAGAGGGGAGAAGGTTGGGGTTTCTCAGTCTGTGGCACAGCTCCTGTGAGTGGAACATGTTGTTTCAATACCAGCCTCAGGGACTCAACAGTTACTCTACAACTTCTCAAAAATTTTGATTCACGGTTTGTTTTGCGGTGGTGAAAATTGCACAGCCAGCGAGTAAACGGGGGTCGATGAGTTTCTCTCTCCGACTATAGGCACAAGTCCTTTTATGTGTTTTTCCATACATTAACAGAATTTTCCACTTTGCTCTTATTTGGCAGTGCTTTTCTTTTTTTCTTTTTTTTTACCTGTCAACAAGCCAAAGAAGCGTTTGCAGCGTAGACTATCCCTTACGAGCAGAGTGTAGGCCACGCCACCGTTTCCGAACTCCATGTGGATGCACTGAGAGCCCAAGCCCACTTCCAGGTAGCCGAGCTCCACGATTGGGTGGCTGTCCCGCTTCTGCAGCCAGTCAGAGAGCTGGCCTGTGCTGGAAGGAAAAGGCATATTATGCAAAAATCAACTTTTTAATAATTGAATACTTGATTAAAGGCAGTATGAAAAAAAGATGACTCAGACTGAGGAGGACAACAAAAACATGACTAAGTACAGGAGATAAAACACGCCACATTGACTTCCACACGCAATATTACGTCACATTGTGCAAATTCCTGGAATTGTTGTCTCACTGAGCTCCACTTTGGCCCCTAAAAAACGCAATGAGTGCACGCGAGGGCAATAGTATCCGGAAGACTGGAAGTCCGCTAAATGTTCTATTCTTGGCTGCACAGTGCAGCACAGAGTTCTACACAAACTTCCAGCCTCAGAGGATTTACGTGTCCAGTGGATACATTTTACATATAACAGCAATGTGCTGATTAGAGTCGGCAAATTATGTTTTTCCATTGCTAACTGCTGTTCGCTGCCGGAGCCTCAGTGACACTGACGTATTTTCCTGTGTCTCATTTGCATTTAAAGAGACAGGCACTCAAAAACCGAGTGTTCTGAACAGGGCTGTTTTGGCGGGGTGATTGAACTACCATAGCGCTATGGTTTTGACCAAAGCATGTCATAGACATATTCATTAGGACACCAGGGAACTAGGTTAACTTGTAGAAATAGGGTATAATATGTCTCTTATGAATGAAATGCAGCTTCACAATGACATGAAATTAGAGGTTTACTTGCACACTCAGTTACTCACTTATAATGGACAAAGCTCAAGGATCAAACTTTAAATACAAGTTCAAACACAGTGCAAAACAACAATAGAAGTCCCTTCTGGAGTAAGGTCACAGTTTTTTGGAGAGAAGCATGGGCTCCAAAACCTGGAGGAAATCCAGTTTGTTTTCATTCATGTGACATAAGATGAGAAAAGAAAACACAACACACGAATAGGGCTAAGAACTGGCAGGAGGGGGGGAAGACACAGACACTTTGAGGTTAATGTGTTTTCAAGATGTGACCCAGAAACCTTTGCGATATTATCTGCATCCTTAAGACAGGGTGTGGAGCAATTCATTACTTCAAACTACAGTGTGGCGCCCTCTTGAATTGCTCACAACACCAGCAGGACTTGAATAATAATAATAATGCTTTGTCTATTACTTACATGTTTACATTTGAACACACCATGAAATATACTACATTTGGTCATATCATACAGCACATGATCATGTATAACCTTAGCTTAAAGATGGTATAGGTAATATTTCTGGCATTATTATCCATAATTCCAATTACAGCCTTTCAGCAAAACTTCTGCATAGCCTCCAAGCATCGTTTCCAGCCCGTGACAAAAGACTAACCAATCACAGTTCAGTTCAGAGAAAAAAAGAGTGGCACTCCTATTATTGGCTGTTCGACTAAGCAGCCGCACATACAACTGAAAGGAAAAGGAGCACATCTTGTGTTGCTGAGGGTCGACATTTACAAGTAACTTTTATGAAGGCGGCTTAAATTTTAAGGCCCCATGAAATGAAAAGTACATGTTCTCACTTTTAAGTCTGTGTTCTTGAGTCAACGGATCATTTATCTGTCAAAGTCCATTTAAATAGCTGTCTTTTTTTGGCTCATTTTGATGACTCATCCTGCACTCAAGGGCGTTTACTCATTTTCCGTTCAATAATTTCTTCAGGAACTTTAAATTAATTTGCGCTGAGTATATATATATATATATATTTTTTTTAAAGCTGGCTGAGATACTCTTATGCAATTCTGTGAAGGTGCTCTACTTACTGCATCTCTGACGTCATCTCCAGGAAATAGATCTGCTGGTTTGACACCACCAGCAGAGAAGGAACCTCCCCAGGCTCCCCAAATTTGACAGCTGACATCTAAAAGCACAGATTAATAGACATTTAACATTTTGTATAATCAATATGAACAGAGCCCCTTGATTTGTTTTATTTCTTGCATTATTAAATCATTTTTTGTTTGCTATTGGCGACCACATTATCATCTGACCCCAGCTTTCCTCGATCTTCACAGGTTTAATATTCAGACATGTGGACAAGGATCTTGCTTCATTTCCTCCAGAACAACAGCACATGTGAAACAGCGAGCGGCCTCCGTCACTGTGTAAATAAACACAGTTAAAATGAATGGAGCGGGACCTCCTCTTCCCAGCTGTGGTTTGCTGCATGCTCTTCCGCTCTCCGCTCTTCGTCCAGGTGTCCAACAGAGAAAAGCACTCCGCCCGCTGATGTGAGAAGCTCCCGGGATGAGCTGCATATGCAAGAGGTTTCGGAGAACGTTGAGTGACAGCAGGAGGCGGGGGTGGAGGACGAGTGTGAGGTTCAACGGGCTCCTGGGGATTTACTGGCTTTGTTCATCTTGGCCGACTGAGACGAAACCGCGAGGTCCTAAAATTGTCGCCACCCATTAAGATTAAATATTTAGGCCATTCGGGAGCAAACCACAGTCGCTCAAGAAACAACAGCCATGTAAAAAAGGATTAGGCAGTCATGAAGAGTTTATGTTCAGGATTTGTACTGTTTCCTCCTTTAATATTAGCTTAGCATTTAATATGTGTGAAGAGGAGAACAAGTCTTCTGTTCATTCTGAAAATGACACACTGGAGCCATAGTAAGCATCACTCCTCTTACATACATACATATATGCCTTTGGTTTGCTAGCTAGCTAACTGAGATGTCTTTGACTTGAAAATGTGTGTCTTCTTGACACAAAAACACACACATACAATACATTCAAACCGATTAATTGATTATCAAAATAGCTCACGATTAAGTTAATAATTGATTAATAATCCTTATAAAGTAGAATAATTGTATATTTGTGTATGCTGTAAATAGGGTGTCAAGAATGTATGTGTTGAAAATAAGTCATGTTGTGATCTTTTAATTTAACGACTGCATGAATAATCTCAAATATAGCCCCTTTAAATTCAACAGGATTCAAGTGGGGGGACAAAAAATTATGTCACACAATGTCATTCCATACCTTGAGGAAAGAGTGAAGCTCCTCCTCTTCCTCAAAAACCTCCATATCCAAGAAAAGCTTGAGTCGATGGTCAACCGCTTCAAAGTCCTCGGACAGTAAGTCCACAGCATCTACAGACACGTGGGGACAGATGCTCAGAAGTCAAAACCAAACCAAACCAAAGAAGATGACCTGTGAGCTAAAACCACAGCTTCAATAATTTATAAGGTTTCACAAAAAACAAACAAAAAAAACATCATCTTAGCTACTTCCCTATGTCCTCAAATGATAGCACACATTGACTGTTAAGCCATAATTTCCTGGCAGAAAAGTGAAACTTTATGAAACTTAAGCCAGATTTTACTCGAGCAGACTGCAGTATCAGCCAAAAGCCCTCACGCAGAGAGGCATTTAAGAGCAATAAACCAGTGAAGAGAACCAGAGGCTATTCAAATGCTAATGAACGGTTACAGCTGATAAAAAATGACAAGGCGCTGCCCAGGAGAGGTCAAGACAAACTCTGCGTCTTTAATTTGAAAGCCGCGTAAACAGAGAACACAGTAAAAAGGTCTTTGAAGGTCTTCAGGGCGATTTTGTGAATGATCACACACACACACACACACGCACAGGCTGACAAAGCACTTCTTCAAGTCTGAGCTCCACAACAACGGTTGCTGTGTCACCAAAGAAGGGACACTATACTCAGGAGCGACATATGTGTGTGTGTGGGTTATCTTTTCAAGAAAAATATTTTTGGATTTGAAGAAGGCGGGTCAGTGAAAAAGGGACAAAGTGAAAAAGCAGCATTCCAACTATGTTATAAATAACTCACAGCGGTTTCGAGTTTAGGCTGAACTGAACAAAATACTAAGCTGTTATTTCTCGTTTAGTCCCCCTCATCGCATGTCATCTTCCCATGAACACACACACAGATGTAGGGTCCTCGCTGTTAATAATGTTAATGCAAACAACTTATCAGCAGTCTTATTACTAGTTTTACCGCGTCAATAACCGCTTTCATCCCTGAGGCTATTTAATGCGCTGAAGTTAAAAATATACAGCCTAGATGTGCATTAGACCATCTGAAGTAATTATCACATGGGCCAGCAGAGGGCATCCTGAGGGAAGCTACATCTTATATCCACTGTCAACGATTTCTAGGCCCAAAAAAATAACCCATTGATTTAAAATTTGGGACTCAAGCTAGCTGGCACCAAAACATCTGAAAAGCAGCATGCGGACGTTTTTCAGGTTCTACACAGTAGATAGTGTCATAAGGAGGAAAGTAAATACAGCTAGTAAACCTAAGGAAATGGAACTCTAAGTGAAAAATAAGCTTCTACTTGTCACTTGATTTATTTAAAGTCATTTTCTTTACGAGTTAATGGTTTTAAACACTAGTTTCAGGACTTCTGCAGTAGCACATGGGGGTGGGTTAAGTGTCTTTCACAGCCATGAATCAAACCCACAATCTTCCACTTCAAAGACAACTCGCTCTGCCACTGATTTGTATAAGGTATATGTAGATTTGGTAGTTTAGTTTATAACAGAAATGGGAATTTAAAGCAGGGGTCAGAAGGTCACAGTTGGGGTCGCGGTCAGGCCAGAAAGTTTCTTGCAGCTCAGATGAATGCGGGTAATAAAAAAATCCTGAGCCATGCATCACTAATACTCAGTGTTAGTCGGTGGTTTAAGATGAGTATGACTTTGTCTCCAGTGTGAGACTGTGGTTTCAGGATGGATTATGCGGTTTTGGCATCACAACTACAGTATTATAAAAAAAAAGAAGACAAGGAAGGCTGTTATTATGACTCCCAAGCCCTCTCTGTCTAAGGCTTCCATTCCTCTCCCATCTCATCCAGTAATGACTCCAATCTGTCTGTCCATTACCTTGTGGTTCGTCTACAATTGGCAGACAGATGTGATGGGAGATCGGATGCTGTTATAGAGGTGCGGAGCTCTTGGAAGGATTTCTGAGCCACACGTGATCCGCGACGTACAAATTCCTCACCTTCTCTGTTCACTTTCAATTAAGACTCAAATATAACCTCAAGAAACGCAACGCAGCTGACGTAAACAGTTTATCTCACACGCCAAAGACGATGTGTTTTACAATGCCCATATGAAATGTAGGATTACATTCAAGTAGTAAAAAAACATTTATTCAGTGTTTTACTGCTGTTTGGGATTTCCTCCAACAAACAGTCCTGCCATTGCCAACATCTCAATTTCATTTTAACTGTTTCAGGTTGTTGGTTCCAGCTTCTAAAACGCTTTTTTAATATCACCATAAATTAAAACCCTTTGGGTTTTGGAGTGCTGGTCAAACTTGAAGACTTCTATGTAGGTTGCAACATTTTATTCACTAAATCAGTGGTTTCCAAGTAGTCTGAAAAATGTAGCAGGAATCCAATTTTAGTGGGTTCTTATGAGAAAACAAAAAACAAGCAGCGCTGCTGTGATGTTACCCTGGTCATCTTATCCCACACTTTTCTCAAAAATGAAAGGGAATTAATGAGTGAAATGTGAATTACATCATAATAATAACATCATGAGCATGTTTTTCCAAAGGCAGGTACATCTTTAGCATTTTGATTCATGTTATGCCATTTTAAAAATTGTAATTATCATATTTTGAATCACAATACTGTATAGTGTTGTAGTTTTGCCTACTTTTTTTTGTGTTTTCTAAATGTTTCGTAGTCTTGGAAATGTAACCACCAAGATAATACATTAAAAAAAATAATTCTAACTTCAGTAAAGATGCATTTATAGCAGCAACGCAACTTCTTGTCCTTTGCTACTGTTGGCGAGGGGTTGATTTTTTGTTTTGTCTATGCGACTTACTTCTGCCACTTCCTGTTTTATTTGTGCTGCTTTCTTTCTGTCTTGGCCATGTCTTCCAAACCTCCGCCAAGGTTGCTCAGTTTCCCACAGTATCGATAAACTCCTGAATCCAAATAAATATCACAACCAAAATCTAATAATTTCTACCTTGGAACAAAACCCTCCATAGAAATTCTCATCCAAATCCTCCCTTTATTTTTATTTTATTTTTGAGTTATGCTGCTCTCAAATAGACAAAAACTGCCAAAAACATGACCCTCTTGGTTAAGGTAATAATCATTATATGCAGCCTTAATGCAAAAAGTGAGGAGGAACTCACCCTCTAGAGTGGATCTTCCCACGGGAACCGCTTGGATTTGTTGAGGTGGTGTCGCAGGGATAGTTGAGTAGTGGTAACTCCCAGCCAACTCCTCTTTGCTGTAGCACTTTTGGCTGGAGGAGATGCTGTAGGTATCACCAGGACTTTCTCCGATAAAGAAAGAACCGCCCTTGGCACTGATAAAGGTGGTCAGGTCTTCAGCGGCACTGCCAGTGCCCAGGATGGGACTGCTGCTCACACTGGCGTCTGTGTCGCCGTCCACCTGTGATGTGGAGAAAACGTGCAAAGAAAGACACGGTGTCTTTTAAGTGGTCTCGCAAATCATTAACCGAAAAATTTAGAAAAATTTGTGTTTAAGCTGCAGACCGACCTTGTCGACACTGCGACTGCTCTGGCTTATATGGAGGTGATCGTCCACACTCCCAGGCCACGATGAATTATTGATGGGTGTACTGCTGTAGGGTGTTGGTTGACCAGTCCTCTCGACCACATGATCGCTACCACACTCTGGGCAAATATTACCATGTCCTGAGGAGAAAAGATGCATATAAGGGAAGCTATGTAAATGACCAATACAAATGTGTGACTGTATCATCAGCTAACGGCTGGCTCAAGTGTGTTGTAATACAAATATTCATACATTTTCAACACTAACATTGGGACAGAAGTAGAAACAGATTTTAGACACTTCACAAAGGGCTCAACTCGTAAAACCCATGTCTGCTAAGTGTAGAGAAATTGAAGTGTGTGAATTACTCAATTTCCAGCACCAAAATGCATAGAGAAAATCTGCATTTTTAGCGGTCAGGGATACAGGATCTACTGATCTAAATATATCCAAACAAAGGATTTCAAGCTTCCAAGCCACAAAATATAACATTTGAACTTAGTGATGGTGGAGGCAGGAGTGGATTAACAAATAATTTCTCTGTGGACTTTGGTGTGGGGGAGTGAGTAGATTACAAAAGTTTCCCGTTTCCTACAAGTTAACTTTGTTCAAAATACCTTAAGGATGAAGCACCATAGCAGTTCAATCACCCTGCCAAAACAGCCCTGATCAGAACGCTTGGTTTTGAGCGGCTGTCTCTTTAAATGCAAATGAGACACAAGAAACGACGTCAGGGTCACTGAGGCTCCGGCAGGTAACAGCAGTTAGCATTTGGAAAAGCCATAATTTGCCAACTCCAGCCTGCACATTGCCATCATATATAAAATGTATTCATTGGACACGTAAATCCTCTGAGGCTGGAAGTTTGTGAGAATAGAACTATTCACCGACTTGAGCTCTCTCGGATACTATTGCCCTCGCCTGCACTCTCGGGTGTTTTTTACGGCCAAAGCGGAGCTCCGCGAAACAACAATTCCAGGTCATCTCATTGTGACATAGCAATGAGTGCGGAAGTCAACATCACATGTTTTATCTCCTGTACTTAGACTGAGGCGGACCACAAAAACATGAACACAAACATCAACATTTTTTTCCACACTTTGCCTACTCATAGGGCCTCCAGAGTCCCAAATATAAGCATTAAAATGATTAAAAAGTTGATTTTGCATAATATGTCCCCTTTAATGACTAAATTAGTATGTCTCTTTTGTCCCTGCTGGCAGCCATATTATCCCATGAAAGCAAGTGTGCCATTCCCTGACTGGTTTATGGACATTACGGCAAGCTTGGTGAAGACAGTGATGATAATGTGTCAATAATTCAGACAACAATACTTCAAAAAACCCGAACTAGGCCTTTAAGCAAGATATATAGTTGTACAATGATGGCTTTTCAACCCCAGTCTTAAGCTGTGGTTTTCTTCAAACTTTTATTTTCGTGCTATGAAAAGCTAGAAGTAGACAAGTTATTACTTTATTAAAAATGATTCCTAATTTATGTACAACTCCTCTGATTTAAACTCCACTGTCTACTGGTGACCACATCCATTCAGCATTTTGAGAGCTGATTGATGACAGCCAAATGACCTGTAACGCATGAAAACATGGCCCCTTTAATTCCTAACAAGTATCATATGTGCGAGACACCATGTTTTTCTTTGCTGTGGGGCATGTATTTCTGTAACCTACAGACAAACAATGTCGAAGTTCAGACACGCGCTAATGACAAAGGCATTTGTTGCCAGAAACATCCAGAGAGCAGCAGACTTAGCGCACTAACAAAACCAGGATTACTCCAACAAGACGTCCCTAAAACATGTGTTGAACAAAGCCTGCACGCTGCCTGTGCGTGCCTCAGCGCGTCCAAATGTCAGATTTGGACGAATAGCTGGGAAGTGTCTGCGAGGGCGAGGGGTATTATCTGTCTCCTGTTGATTATAGAGATGGGAACTGAGCAGAATGGGCAGCTTGGCAATAAAAGAGACAAGTCACGGGATGTTTCACTCAAGTCCAGTGGAAAGCAAAGTTTTGTTTTGGGAAAATCCACAGTCCTGTGCACAGACTATCAATGGGAGCCAGACTGAGAAGAAATGCTTTGACGTCAAATGATAAACATCTTCAGAGTGAACTCTACTGGTGAACCGTTTGACCTTTCTTTGTGTATTTTCCTTCTTATCTTCAGCGTTCGACCGCAAAGCCAGCTGTCAATAACAATGAAGTGATCATTTTTGAGGACCTTACCAACTTTGCGCTTCATTTTTTAAAGATGTGGAGCTGAACGTGACTCATTCTGAAACTGTGTGTGACTCAAGTTTGAGGGGATGAATCACAAGGAGGTTTTTTTTTTCAGATTCAAGGCCATGGTGTGTGATTCTTTGACATCCGAGGATGACAGATCCGCACACAGTATAAACTAAACCAAACACCACATTGGTTGAGCAAGTGTTTTCATGCGAAAGCTGAATTTGTTTGACCGTGACTAGGTCCTATGAAAGCTGTGTTTTTTAAAAACAGATTTCAGTCAATTAACAAAAGGCTCATATGATAAAAATCTATGCCTGCTGAAGTCTATGATATCATAAGAATATGTTTGCCATTTTATCTCGTCATTAGACGGCCTTTTCTGGCTGGAAACTGCCAAATTCCATAGAGAAAATAGACACAGGACTTACTGGTCTGATGCTTCCTTAAATCCAAACAATGGATTTCAAACACTGAAATCACAAGATAACACATTTGAAACACTTGAAGGAGGCAGCAGTGGGCCAGCAACTCCTGTGTGCCGTGATGTAAAAATTGCTGAATTTGGTGCAGGAGAGCAAGCAGTTGACAAACCAGTTTCAAGACAGAAAAGACGATCTAATCGAGAGGAAAAAGTGACATATTTTCCCTTTTGTCCCAGTTGATAGCTTTGTTGACAGTGCAACATACAATGACACTTTAAAAACCCATCCATGGCAGAGCTGACAGCGTCTTTTCTAAGTCCACAACCATCTCCAGAGCTGGAGCTCAGTTGTTTCGACCACCTGGTGACCTCGTGCAGTCAACCATGGACTCTTTCCACATCCTGGGGATCATTATCATCACCAACATATAGGATCTCAAATGGGAGCTGAACATCAGCAACCTCCCATCGCTCCATCACCTGTACACCTCCAGCACGCCTCAGGGTCCTGGAGGTGTACAGGTGATGGAGAGATGGGAGATGTATGTCTGGGGTGAAAGGGGTCAGATATGATTTGATCTGACCCCTTTCACACCAGACATAGTCTCTTTGAGAAACTTCCCCCTGCACCTTATGTTAATATTTTGTATTATTTGTCAGTCTCACCTTTGCTGCCGCCACCATGCTCGTCCACCATCGGCTCCTCTCCCTCCTGCTTGTCCCCGCTCTCCGGCAGCATCGCAGACCCTCTCTGCCGCAGCCTCTCTCCGCCCTCCTCGTCGCTGCCCGGATGTCGAAGCGTGAACTCCGACCTGCAGCGGAGGCACTGCAGGTGAACGCAGCTGGGGTGGAGCTCGGAGTCTCGCCGCTGGTTTTCCTCCACCACGCGAGTCAGCACATCAGTTAGAGCCTAGTCAGCAAAAAATCAGTTTCACTGTCAGCAGCTCATCACGTCTGCAGGGTTTTTTTTCTCCTGTTGTTTTTAAGAAAGTGTTTGAGCGACAGCCAGTTTCTTAAAAAGGGACAAATAAAAGTAAAAAAAAACGGACATTAGAATAAGAGTTGCTTAATGTGTTGTTTGGCATTGGGATGATGTTGCACAATATGAAGAGATGAAGTACAGTAAACCTGGTACAGAGTGTACTGACAGAAGATGTTTACACAGTGTTAAAGACCCATGAACGCAGGAAGCAACTCCCAATGAAAACAATCGGATATATAATCTGCTGCTTAAAAGTAAGGTGTGTAACCTCTGCGCTTACACCATGAACACACAGTGAGTATGATTCATGACATGGAAAAACATGCCACAACAACAGGATTCGCTCTAAATGTTTCCCTGAAGTCACTTTAATGTATTTTATCGATAAACTGCAACACAATTCGAAAAGCCATGGAGAGATTTAGATGAAATGTTCAGGAAATGTCCGCAATGGGACCAAGAACAAGTGATTACATTGTGGGTGTGATCCGTAGACATTTTGCAGGCACTGAGCTGCCTTGGCAGAGGTCTGTGCTTTTCTCGTTCTTCTGAAAGTCAGTGTGTGACCTTTGCACACAATGTGTGTAGAGCTGAAACAATTAATCGATTATTAATCGATGACAAAATTATTTTTTTTAACTATTTTGATAACCGGTTAGAAGCTTTTATCATGATTAAAACAAGATTTCTGATTGTTTTAGCTTCTTAAATGTGAATATTTTCTTCGTTTCTTTGCTCCACATAACAAAGAAATCATTAAAACTAAATCATTTTGGTTTGTGGACAAAAACAAGACATCGTCATTTGCAGGTTTGACAAGCACTGATCAACGTTTTTTAACATTTTATGGACATCCTGTGACTTTATGGATTAATTGATAACGAAAATAATGCAGCTCTAAATGTGTGTGTGTTGTTAACCTGTAGTGCCTGATCTGGGTGATCATCCAGCAGAACATAGCGCCTCCTCCTCTTCTCCCTGCTGATATAGTCGAAATGAAGCTCCACAGCTGGAAGCATCTCTTCCGTGTCCTTACACAAAGACGGAAAGACAGGAGAGGAGATTTACTATGGTTCAAGTACTTATTGGAAAATTAGTGGCAACAATATTATGCGGCAGATATCCTAATACTCAAAATGCAGGTTTAATATCCAAGTGAAAATATTCCTTTCATACTCTTACCAAACGAGTCCACGCAGCCTCTGTGGTCTCCACCCGGGCCAGGCTTTCCAGCTCCAAGCGGCATCTCTCCTGACCACGCTGCATGTCCACCTCCAGCACCAGGCCCTGTTTCACACGCAGAAACACCTCACTTCTCCTCCTGTCTGTCCCCTCACCACCGCTGTCTTCCTCTTCTTTTTCAGATAGGACCCCCACAATAAGTGGGTGACACAGGTCCACTGAGGAAAAACAGGACAGAAACAGTTTGCAGGGTCCATTTAATGTATAAGAGTGATTGCTGATCTTTTACCTTGTTTATAGTATCTAGATGTCAACTACTTTGGGTGAGGTCATGCCACAAATATGAATGTTAATCGATAAAAATAAAATATAAATCAATGGTGCTCTCTCTTCTTTATTTCAATTGTTTTTTTCTTGTTCTTAGCTTAATGATCCCGCTTGTCTTTTCTGGTTTACTGGTATTTACTTATTTGGTTTTTCTCTTCTTTTGGCCATGCTACATTGCTTTGATTTTTACGTCTTGTGTTTATGTTTGTAATGGTTTCTTTGCTTCTAAACACTAAATCGATTAAAAAAAAAAGGGTGAAGGTGGACCAAGAGACCCATTTTACTTTGTTCTAAAATTGTTCTATTACTTACAATGGTAATAGAAACAGTGGGTAGGTAAAACAAGAATTTCAACAAACAAAAACACTGTCCGAGTCCTACCTCCCAAGTCCTTCTCCTCTTCTTCCTCCTTAGTGTCTCCACTTCCTGTTCGTGCTGACCTGTGGGAATCTGGACTTGGCCCAAGAGAGCTTGCCACTCCCTGACTAACCTGACCGTCAACCGTGCTGTCCTCCAAAGTGGACTCCGTGTGCTGAGTGCTCTGTCCGGGCCACTGTAGCGTGGACTCTGTATCCTGGTCTCCATCCACATCAGAGGTACTCAGGTTGGTCTCGGATGAGAGAAGTGGAGGGGGGAGAACCACAGGGACGACCATGGACGGCGCACTGGCAGATGGACGTGGGGTGGAAGTGCTGAAGCCGTTGTGGAGAGTCTGATGTTGAGAGTTCAACTGGTTTGCGACAACTGTCGTCACAGAGGGGGAGCCGCCATCTAAATGGTGATGGTATCTCAGCCAATCCTCACCAAGCTGCTCTCTGAAGCTGGACATACGCTCAATCTCCTCCTTGTGAGGAAGAACGAGACCTAGAAGACGAATAAAATATATACATGCAAACACTTGAAGCTACAAGTGGAAAACTTGGATAAAGTGAGTTGAAAACCTACTCTGTGAGGCGGAAACCTGTGGAGGCACATATTCTGTATCACTGGGCTCGGATATGCTGGCCTTCCGCACTTTGACCTTACTCTGGAAAACAAAATTATATCAAGTATTATCAAGTAACAAGCATATTAAAACACTCTGGGGCAGATTTCTTACCCTGGATTTCTTTTTGCGAAAGCTTGAGACAACCGCGACTCCAACTGACAGGCTGTCAGTGAGCTCCCCGGCTCCACTGGACCCGTCTTGTTGGGTTCCCCGTTCTGGTGCCATGGCAGCTGGTAGAGAGGTCTGGGCCTGGACAATTAGTTGGCCTGGTTTAGGCAGAACCTGCAAAACAAAGTTTGTAACTGCAGATCAGGCTTGATACTGATTTAACATCTTTTAAACTTCTAACCTCTCAGCAACACAATGATCCTACTGTGTCAACAAAATTATTCTGCTTGATGTATGTACATGTGTGTGGTAGCCATTTTTGACTTTGACTCTGAGGTGTGTACTCTGAGGTGTAAGGAGAGCAAGCGAGGACAATAACAACCAAGCAGTTTGCCCATATGAGGACTGAAAAACTTACTGATATCTCATATGATGTAAGTTGGATACCATCCAGTTTCAGCTGCAAAGAAACCAAACATTAGTTATGCAACAAAACTAAAACAAAGCATGACAACTTTGACATGCCTCGTTTCTCTGTCAACTATCACCACTGACTCAGATGGATGTTTTTCCAATCTAATAAGACTAAAGACTACTGTAGAATTCAACATACTCCATTTCAGCATTCACACTATATGATCTGCTTCAGCCTACAACTTAAGCTGTTACTCACACCAACATTGGCGGCCTTTGGGGAGAGATGACGGACGGTGCAGGTGCGGTGCAGTTTCTGGAAGTACAGTGGGTTGCCTTCCAGATGAAGCTGCAAGAAAAAAAAGAACATTTTACATTGACATGACATTTTACAGCGCTCTGTCTCACATGAATGTGACATAATTGTTTAATAATTGACTTTAGAGGATAAAACAAGTGATTTTCCTACTGTTTTGAGGCAGTGCAGCAATGAGAGAGGAGCCAGCTGAGAGTGCTCTAACAGGAGGTTGTAGGCGAGGTCTAAGTGCTGGAGTGAAGACAACTGCTCGACACCTGTTCAATTATAGAGAGAAGCAGACATACGGACAATAAAGACACATAATCAACGGAAACCTTCTGCTCAAATATCAGATTTCAGTGAATCTGATATGTTTCTTACTTTAGACAACATAAATAAGCAAAGACTTGGATGTTTAATGTTCCGTTTGTCAAGACAAACAACATCCAAGAGAAATGGAAGGATGTAACAGTGGGAGTGAATATCATCCTGTCTTTCTTTCTTCTTTGGTATATGTGTATCATTGTATTGTATGGCTTGTTTATTTGTGTTGCTTTTATATTTTCTACACTATTTTATTGTTTTTCCTTAGGTCTATTAGATCAAACTTTGTATGTTTTATTTATTTATCTCTGATGTACAGCACTTTGTTTCAGCTCTTGCTGTTTTTAACTAAAAACTGTTATTTAACTAAAATAAGTTGAAATGGATTGAATCTGACTATCAGATCTGACTGGGCTCTGATTGTCTGTACCTTAAAAAAAAAGTCCAAGATTGTTAACATCAGTCACCATTTATAGTCTCCAGTTCATTGTTCCTGAGGATGAGCGTGAGCAGTTTGGTCCTGGCACTAAGGCCCAGCGTTGGCGCCCTCTGCAGGCAATTGTAGCCAAGGTTCAAGTGTTCCAGCTCACTCAGGGGCTGGAAGAAAGCAACGTGGTAATAAAAAGAAAGGCCAAAAGGGCAGAAGAATGATAAAAACAAGCATAAAACTTCAGTCAAAGTACGTTTTCACCACCTGTGGTACCAAGCATACCTTTAGAAATTCAGCACATTCCTGAATCTTGTTATGGCTGAGATCCAGAGATTTAAGGACATTCAGTAAGCTCTACAAAAGATGGAAGCGGAGAAAGCTGTAGTCAGAGGAAGACAGAGTCAGCTAATATGCCACTAAAGGAGCATGTCTGTGCATGTTTGTCTCACAATTGACTGGTCAAGGCAGGTGATTGAGTTGTAGCTGAAGTTCAGCGTGTGTAGTTCAAGCCAAGGCAGTGCAGAGCTCAGGTCTCCTCCACATAGAGAAAGCAGCTCCTAGGAAACAAACCAAACAAACAACATGTTATACTTTTGCTGTAATAAGGTAAATGTCGTGCAGCTGACAGTACATGGCAGTACCTCCAGGGAGCACAGGCTCTTTGAGCAGGTGAACACCTCTAACTGGGAGTAAACTCCTCTGAGTCCCTCCAGACAGTGTGGGGGGATACGCTTTAGCTGTTGAGGAGAAGAAACACAATTTGTGTCAAGACATCAAGAACAACTTGGTCAGCTAAAACCATTTTCATTAAATTGGTATCGAAGGTATGAGTATTGAAGTCAAAATAGCAATACAGTATCGAACATTCTTAATCAATACCAGCCCTAATGGTCACATAAGTATCAGTACATAGAGATGTGACAAATGAGACGTGATAAAAGTGTTTCATACCTCCAAACACTTCAGTGACTTGAACGGGAAGATTTTCACCATTGACTGAAGTCTCAAATCTGGAGGGTTGATGAGCTGAAGGAGAGAAAATTAGAAATTAAGAGTATTCAGAGAAGAGGAAAAAACATCGATACAGCAATACATCCTTGTCCTGACTGATCAGATTCAATTTGTGATACACTGAGGCCAGATATTTACATTTTAACAATAATAATTCATATATTACATGGTCTAAACAACATCACTAATTCCTGACTCCTTGCAGTACTACTGATAATGATATAATAATAATTCCATGAGACATTCTGACCAATACAGAACAGCTGACGGCTGTTAAGCCCACCTTGAGGGAGACAGTCTTCTGCAAAATGTCAAACAGGAACTGCAGCTGCAGCAGGGAAGCAGTGTCAGCAGGGTGGGAGGGCAGCGCCAGGAAGCCATGCTGCTGGCTCCTGGACAGCAAATACTGCTCAAACAGCCTGGTGAGGTGCTGCAAGCTGGAGGCTGGCAAGGTCAGCGTGCTGCTGCCGTCCAGCACCAAGTCACCTGGAGGGTCGAAAAAGACAACACGGTTAAAATCCAAGGAATATAACAGGAGCACCAGGTTATATTTAACTCCAACAAGTATGCCTTGAACAGTTAAGTTCAGTCTTTTATGCGATTAACAAAAAAAACCTTCCCACTCAGAATCTGACTTTACATAGAATGTTGACTGTAGTCAAATGAGCCTGTAACAATGAAAACACAATCAAGCTAGCCTGCACTTCAAAATGTGTGCACAAGAACAACAAAAAGCATATGGATGTTTAAATTTTTAACACATTTTCCATGTATTAATGACAACAACATTTTTGTGTTCATTTCCAGTTTGACGTGGTTAAACTGTACAGTTTAAAACGTTTACAGCTTTATTTTCATCAATGATTTCCATCATTTGCCAATGTAAAATATTAATTCCATTAAACGTGATGAACTACTCTACTGTAGAAATATAACGAGAATTAAAAACAGCTTGAAAGAGTGAAGTGGAAGCTCAGGAACGAGAATACAGTGAAAGTTCTTTGTCATCTTTTTATGGATCTTTTAGTATTTTAAAATAGATAATTACCTCGATTATTAGTGAAGGTTAAGCTGAGCTCTTCTCAAACTTTCCACATTAAAATTGAAATTTGATATGAATAAAGCCACAGAATAAAAAGCTTCCCCCTCTGAATGAAAGTGTGCACTTTTTTTCCCGTCATTTTTCTCTGCTTTAACATTCATTCTGTAGCGTAGGCTAGCTTTGGCCGCACTGAAATATGCCCAGGAGTCAGACTCAGGGCAGAAGTACAAGTTCATTATTTATGGAAGGACCCAGTTTTCACACGTTTGTGTATCATTATTATTATTCACTTCAAGGAACAGAAAGTGGAACATTACCATCATTTCGGAGCAGTCTGGCTAAGCTGTGTACAAGGGAGGACTGGCCGCTGTGAGATACTGCCATCCTGCAACGTTTCACACAAAGTTCTGTGTTAGCAAAAGCTACATGTCAACACACGTGTCCAGTAGTTGTACGTGTAACTGCTGTAAAACCAGTTATTAAGATAAGATAAGTACTTAAAGAACTATACTACTGCATGCATCCAACGTTATCTCCGCTAACGTTAACTAGCAAAACAACTTCCTGGTAGCTAAGCTAAGCTATGATAAAACGACATACCTTTGCAGTGACAGCCGCAAAAAAGATGCCGAACATTAAGTTACCACTTCGGAAATTAAAAAATGACGCTAAATATTGTTGAGAATTTAGAAAAACAACTGTCAAGAGCAAATAGTTGGTGTCATAGTGCCGTGCACAGTGATGTTGACATGTAAGGCATCACATGACAAGCTGCACAGAGCTGCTACGGTGGCCCCGACAGACCAAAAATAACGCTCATAAATTGCACATACCCAAGAAGGCAGAGAGGTTGGGAATGACATGCAGGAAAGACTGGTTGGTGCGGGATTCGAACCAGGGTCGCCTGCAGCGAGGACTATAGCCTCAGCATATGGGGCAGGTCAGGTGCTCTACCATCTGAGCTAAACACTGCCCCAAAGGTTTGTTTTTTAAATTATTTACTTATTTTTATAATGAGTCCCCCTCTGGAACAAATAAAGTTCTTCGAATTTGAATCATTTCTGTGATGCTTTTTTTCAATTATAGGTTGGTGATACTGCAGGAAGCCACTAAGTGGCGCACTTTAGTAAGGAGTCAAAAGTGCAGGACACACAAATGCACACATGCAGGCTACTGTGCAAGATGAAAATTAACCTCTAGTCTAAGCGTTTAGACTGTGTAGAGATGCACCACAGTCGGTAATCTGTGTATGACATAAGATTTTCATTTCATAGCAAACACAAGGACAAAGATCCAGCCATAAATCCAGACTCTGTATTCCAAAACTGTCATGCATGGCCCTTTTGAACGTCAAGACTTCACCTTTTGTTCTTCACAGTTTTAAGACTTGTGCAGTTGTGTGGTGCCAGAGGGTTTTAAATAGATGCCAGCTGCTGTCAAACTTACCAACAGAGATTCACACCATACAGTATCTGCCTGCTGGGCAGATGTTGGTCGTCCCATATCCGAGTCATGGCATCAGTGTTAAAACAGAACTTGGCAGATGGCTGGCTGAGGAGTGCCAGTGTTATTTGTGCACAGCTGTGGAAACTGTACTGTTTTCTGAGCCAAAAGCAAAACAAACTACTTCTGAATTTGATTTGGCTTGCTGTTAAGATCTCAACATTGTAACAGGGACAAAAAAGATTGATTGGGGGGGTCTACAATCGTGCAATACTGACATCAGTAAAGGTATAACCATTTAATTGGATTCATTGGGGAATACATCACATTGCAGTTCCATAACAGACACTTCAACATTTGCATGAGCAAATAAAGCAGGAACTTTCCTAATTTGCCCATCACTCGTTGCTAGGTAGCAAACAAACACACACATTAAAAAAAACCACACACACATTGCACACATAAGCATTTTTTCCATTTGGGACTTGTGATGCAAACTTTTCCATGTAAGGATCTATGTACTGTAATTTGGTAAACATTTCCATTCAGAGAGATGCTGAGGGGAGAATGTTTTGTTCATGAAGGCTATTTTTTTTGACATTTTTCTGACTTTTTCAGGACGGCATCCGAAATCAAAAGTCATTGGACATTCAACATTTCAACTGCTTTTATGGTGATTATTGTCCGTATGCGTCTCTGAAGCTCAAATTCCCCAAAAGTGTGTCATGTTCTGAACAATCCTTTTTTTTTTTGCAAAATTTTTAGTTCTGGAGCAAATACATAATTGAGCTGTTTAGCTGCTGTATGCATGACCTGTACTACTTCAGGCCTGGTAATCAGATGATAAATTACTTTTCCAACCCCCTGACTCAATGCCCATACTTATCCAATCAGAATTTCGAACAAATGGAGCCTTAATTAAGTATAATCAAAACCAAACACTGAGCAGTGCACACATTCTTTATCAAAGACTGAAAAATGACCACAAAGATGTTTGTTCACGCTCGTTTCCATCCATAAGTGCTGCATTTAAGTCTGCTTAGGAATCTGTATTTTAAATTTAGGGACAGCTTTGAAATAATTGCACAAAAAAAAGTCGGATTTTGTGTTGCATCAGTCTTTCCGAGGGCCTGCTGTGAGGCCCAGCAGCTCAGAGTTAGCTGGATGAAGTGCAGGATTAATGGCATCGTTAACGGTTTGCATCACCGCCGCATAGATTAAAACCCCCGAAATGTTTTGGCTCATTCCGTGTTTCTATTTCGGACCGTGTGAAATCGAGCATTTGTCTATTTAAAGCGTTTCGTACATGTCAGTCCCTCATTGTCGTTCACATTTACATGATACATCTAAATGGGTTTAAACTGGTTTAGTAACCATTCTAAACACACACACTCACAGTCCCACCTGTGATTTATTTAAATATAGTTAATAAATGCTTAATAAAAGCTTTATTATT
The DNA here is from genome assembly GCF_963457635.1 of Microchirus variegatus. Classification (NCBI taxonomy): domain Eukaryota; kingdom Metazoa; phylum Chordata; class Actinopteri; order Pleuronectiformes; family Soleidae; genus Microchirus; species Microchirus variegatus. The sequence continues at coordinate 32,798,041 of NC_139802.1, forward strand.
CTAACCATCGGGAGTGACCCTTCACCCTCTGTGTTTACCACTCTCCCCTCAGGCAGGCGTAAGGTCATGCACACAAAAATAAATAGACTACAACACAGCTTTTCCTCTCAGGCCCTCGATGCACTGCTGAACCACTGAACTTCGCTCACTGAGACATACATTCTGTTGTTGACAGTGACAATACAGTACTTATCTATCTATTATGGAATCTAACACTACTGTCAAACTTATTATTTGTCAAATCCTTGTACGAGAGTTATCGATGCTTAATAATTACTCAAAAGCACTTAAAATGACCTACACATTCACATTTATGTGTTCATTTGGCGCTATAAAATGCACTGGGGATGTAAATAAAGGTTTGAAGACACAAGAACCTTCTTAGCAATCTAGACATCATGTAATCTAATACTGATTGCCATAAAAATGGTAAACAAAGGATAAAATTTACTAAAATTTCTATACATCATGTATAGACCTATTTTAAGAATATGCTTCTTAAAATAGGTTATAATGAAACGTTATAGTATTGGTATGAGGACATCTACCCACCTAGTCCTAATGTAATCTAATATTTATTTGCTGAATTACATCATTGTGATATGGACTATCCTTCCTCAATTATCTCTGATGCTTAATAAATTAAGTAATAGTTGTTCCTAAGCACTTAAAATGACCTTATTTTGTTTACAAATCCATATTCATGTATACATTCGCTCCATAGAAAGGCTGAATATGTGATAAAACGAAGTGCTGCGGTAATTGTATCAGGCCAAACGAGTATTAAATGACTTTTTCAGTATTAATGTCTCATTAAAGGAGTAAACATTGTTCATAAGCACCTTAAGTGACCTTGTTTACGAAATCCATGTTCATGTGTTGATTTGCACCAGAACAAATACTGCTAAATATGGGATAAAATGAGCTGTTGTGATATTGGTGTGAGGACATGAGGACTTTTTGGGGGACGTACTGTACTCTACTGTAATTAAGGATTTGACCTCTCGCACACAGAACCCTCTCTGTGCTGTGCCACATGTGCTGGACGTGTCCTCGGCCCATCACTGATCCCATGCCTTCCTCTATCAATGTGGAGTTTATCCAGAGTTTGTGTTTGCTTAACAATTCCATGGGATGGAATTTAAGTAACTGACCTTGGTGGGGATTACTTTGCACACATGGGCAGATACTGTGGCCTGTTAGGCCTAATTAGCTAGTGGCCGTCCCAGACACAAATCCTCAACCCCAGGCTCATATTTAGAAAATGCCAGGCTTTCTCCCGTGCTGCTTTTCCATCCACGGTTTCATAAAATGACATATGAGGTTCTATGTGCAAACAGCCCTCTGGGCATCTTTCTGACTCACACCCCTCAGAAACGAGACGGCTTCAAATGCGCCCTTTCTCCCTCCCTGCGCCCGTAAGCTGAGCCAGGAGGACGATCGTGAATAGCGCCAAATAGTATTAAATCAGGTGTCACCCGCAAAACAAAACAATCTGCATTTATATCTGCGGAGTAAGGTTACACATGCCACTTCTATTTCTGGGCCCTTGGATAAACACCGATTAGCTTACCACACTGGACGGGGGGTTGGACGAGCTTGGCACCTGAAGGCTTGGCCTCACCAATCGATAGGAAACATAGCTCTATACAGTAGGTTCACTGTGGCGTTACTGTATAAATTGGTGGCAGCTGGTGACTTTTAATTGAGTGTCAATGGACATGTCAGCCACAGCAGGGGAGGTCTTTCCACGTGAGGAATGCTCGGCACATAGTCCTTTACTTTGTTTGTTTATTTATGCATTCTGGGAGCTGGGGGCAAGGCTGTGTTGATTGAAACAAACAGGCCAAGGTATGTATCGTGACTCCTGTAGTCTCCCAGCCGGAGGACTACGACTCACTGTGCTGCACAAGTTCAAGTTTCATGTCTTTTTTTGCGAAAAAAAATCATGATCTACTTAAAAGATCCAGTGTGTTTCTCACTGTCTACCCCATAATGGACAATCTTTTTAGTTCCGATGCTAACTGAACGCTACATAGGTTCTACAACACACGTGGACGGGAAGACCAGTGAATGCTGCTAATGTTTTACATGTTGTTCCTTAAACCTTTAAGGAACTACTCAACCATTTGGTCGACCACACTTTAAGTCACTATATCTCATTGAAAAAAGCATCAAGCTGAACTCACTAACACTTAATGTGACTTGTTCTGAATGATGTTACTTTATGAATTATGCAAACAAGGTTTATTATGAACAGACGTCTCAAACGTTTGGTAGAGGCCTGTATCTGAAATACTGTAGGGTCTAATTGAAAAATAAAAAAAAGTATCATAAGTAAATAAAATGAAATAATAAAAAAATGAAAAGAAATAATTTTCCCTTTGCTCTTTTCTTGGTGTGTACCTTAAAGGGTTAATATGAAACACAGCCATAGGTAAGGGATCAATGTGCGGTCATGATGACTGATAAATGGATGGTTAAAGCTGGAGTGTGTAAAAATGGTGTGCGACAAATGAAGGAAACTATACGCTCGACTCCGTTTCCCCAAGTGGGTCAGCGAACTACGGTGGCCTTAGCATACCAGAAAGCATGTAAACACTCGTTTATTTTCGCAGTATGCCTCCTCATCAAACTACACATCCGCTAAAGCAAAGCCCTCACCCTGAATTCATATAAAAGTCTTATTCTAAGCCAACTAATACTGAGAAAAATAGTCATTATACAAACACACTTATCAATGAGGGCCCGCGGTTGGTGTAGTGGTTAGCACTCTTGCCTTTGCAACAAGAAGACCCGGGTTCCTGGGTTCGAGCCCCGTTTGGAACAACTTCAGAACAAGGGCCTTTCTGCAAGGAGTTTGTGTGTGCGTGGGTTTCCTCCGGGTTCTCCGCCCTCCTCCCACAGTCCAAAAACATGCGATATGGGGATTAGGTGAATTGGTCACTCTAAATTGACCGTAGGTGTGAGTGTGTGAGTGATTGGTTGTTTGTCTCTATATGTGGCCCTGTGATGGCCTGGCTCTGGCCCTGTGTGCCCCGCCTGTTGCCCGATGTCTGCTGGGATGGGTACAGCACCCCCCGCGACCCTCTGGTGGAGGATAGACCCTCTGGTGGAGGATAGAGCGGTGGATGGATGGATGGACTTATCAATGAACCTTCCAATGTTCCACACTAGACCTTTAAAATTAAAAAATAAAATAAAGTGCTTCTAGAAATGTCCCTTTAGACACTCAAATGCTCATTTATTGTGTCAAGAGGGGGCCTAGAGAACAAAAAGTAGGGGAAAAAAAACAACTGTTCACAATATTGCATCATGATATCACATGTATACTTAATAATACTATTTATGATGCAAAATTAATGTATTAATATCAAAAATATATATATTTTTTAAACTAAATAAATAATTGAGTGGACAACTGTAATTAAAATTCATACCAGCAGCCGTTTCGGCGACTGCCATTCGGGGCTCGGTCCCTAACAAGCGTATTTATAATTGAATGTTGTATATGATACATTTAATAATTGGATAATTATAACCAAATGTCTTCTTGTTACTGTTATAAAAATATTGCTAGCAAACATATATTATATTCTATCACCTCGCTGGCAGTTGTGCCTCAGCTACACAGTGTGTTTAAAAGACAGTGAGGTCGTGGGCCATGTTTTCATTATAACATGATAAGTGGGGGGCCGCATGTAATCGATTGGGGGGCCGCATGTGGCCCCTGGGCCGCCAGTTTGAGACCCCTGCTTTAGAGGCAGCATTGTGAGCAATACTAATATTTAATGAATTTAGAGGATATGAGCAGTTGTTACCCTATTTTTTAAGGATTAAATGTTAAAATGTAACAGTTTAATAATGACAAATTAGACCAAAACAATCTGCATTTTATGTATTATTTATCTATTATAAAAAGTATATTTGTATCTTTTATGAAGCTTTATTGAGAAAAACGTGTAAACCCACATATATAACCACAAATTAGATGATTAATGAATTAATTATTAATCAACCCACCTGATTAACCGAGCCACCTTTTATCTTAATCGAGCTGAATTGTGACACAAGTGAAGATAAGAGGGTGGTATAAGGTTCTCGCTCACTGCGAGCTGTGGATATTTTTCTCGAATACAATTTGCTAAAATAGAGCCAAAAAAGTGACTTGAATTCCTTTCCCCATCATAGAGTTCGTGGTCCAAGAGAGCAAACCTGGGAATTTGTAGGACCCAGCAGCAGAGTTCTCAGCCTCCGGCTTCACCTGTTCGCTTTCACATTTCTTCCCCTTTTTTCCCACTTATGTTCATGACTACCATCTCCCCACAATAACCTAACAACCTCCAGCCTGCAACAATGCGGTCGTACGTGGGCTGCAGCTTTCTCATCCTCTCCGCGTGTCTCGCCGTCGCCTCCCTGGCCGAGATGGTGTTCCGCTGCCCGGGCTGCACCGCGGAGCGACAGGCGCTGTGCCCGAAGCTCACCGAGACCTGCGAGGAGATAGTGCGTGAGCCGGGCTGCGGGTGCTGCCCCGTGTGCGCCCGGCAAGAGGGCGAGACATGCGGCGTGTACACCCCGAGGTGCGCCACCGCTCTGCGCTGCTACCCGACGCCCGACTCGGAGCTTCCACTGGAGCAACTGGTGCAGGGCCAGGGACAGTGCCGGCGCAAAGTGGACCCCGAGACCAGCACCGCCAGCCTGGAGCACCGGGAGCAAACCAGCGGTCAGTCACTTTACTGGAAACCTGTTTTTCTCCCTCTATCAATTTTTAATGAGGCTGTCTAGACTGCAGGCTGAGGAATATTGCATGGTCATGAAGCTTGTGACATGATATATTCAAAGAGTTTCTCCATTCTTGAAATAACCAGAGTAGGACAAGTTACTGTAGTGTATTGCTCCATTATTTCCTTTTATCACTTTGTGTTATAAGTGATAACTTTCTCATAATACCATAGCATTGTGTTCTACAATTTGGGGGAACTGAATTGCAACAATTAATCCTTATTAATTTAATTGATTTGAGTGGGGTTTTGTCTGTATGTAAAGCAAGCTCTCTGACTTTTCAGGTTCTTAAATGTGCACATTAATATTCTGGTTCATTTCCAGTGTATAACAAAGAAATCATTAAAAACTAAATTGTTTTGGTTTGCAGACAAAACAACATTTTGAGAATGTTATCATTCCGAGTTTTGGGAAACACTGACCAACACTCTTCAACATTTTAAGGAACTGATCGATTAATCAAGAAAACAATTGACAGATTTATTGATTGCAATAACTAAATACAGTTGTGGCTCTAATCCAAAGCAGAACGGTAAATAGCAGCCTCTCAAAGGAACTTTTGAGCATTTTACTCCCGATGTGACAAAAAAAAATAATTATGATATAGCATAGCGTTTAAATCTGCTTAAAGTACTTGTAATGAGTAAAGTAATTACTGGCAAAAGCAAAAGTACAGTTGTATATGCACAGAGTAACCGCCCAACACTAGATGCTAAATGCCAATCAAACAGGTTGCCGTTTGATTAAAAGCACAGTAAACGTGAATTCTATCGCTCAAAAACCTAGTCGTTCAGCTGGGTTGATGGGATAAACACTTGTCCCTGCCCACTTCAGCTCTGCAGCTGTATACACACAAACCACTCCCTTATTGAGGTCTGATAGTATTGCTTGACAGAGCCTGTTTTAAGATGAAGGGCACAGCATATAAATGTGATCCCATTTCTGTTCACAAAGAGGCAGAATAACAATAACAACAAAAACACATGGCACCAAAACCTACATACCACAGCTTTAATTTTATGTGGCAATACTTCATCTTGTTTTAAATGAATAACACAGTAGCCTAACTTGAAAAATCGCTATTCCAATGTTTCACCCTAATCCTTCAGCCCTGTGGAAGTTTGTGCAGTCAGCACTTTTCCCCAAAGCGTGATGCATTCTTACACTCCTGTCAAACTCTGTGCTGCACAGACCTGTTTTAAAGTGTTGCGAGGCATCCTGGTGTGCGCAAGGGGGTGGATGTGAGAAAACAAAAGGAACAAGTTAACCTCAGCTATGATCTGAACACATCTGGCCCCTACAGTCTTTTTTCCCCCACTCTTTCCACCCTTGTCCAAAAACAGAATCTGCCTTTCTCGAACACGCGGCATAAGAGAAATCCAAGGTAGTGTCCTGCAAAATTCCCAGAAGTTGCACGGATTCTCTGCGATGGATACAGAAAAACATCACAGTATTGATGTTGACATTTCAACAGGGGGCTGCGCGAGACAGACGGACACAGAGAGAGAGACAGCAGCAGCAAGAATGTCACATTGATTGGAAAAGGTGGACTTTAGGCTTTGACCGGGAGTAATTGTTGACAGTGACTGACTGTCTGGAAAATTAGTTGGACGTGGAAGGATGTGGTTTTGGTTTTAAAACAAAGAAAGGTGACAGTGGAGCAGCGAAGCACACGCGGCCTCATTAACTGGCTGATTTTCAAACACACTCCAGTCAGTGAGAAAGCCGAGCAGCACTAGTCACAAACAGTGTGATTTCTACTCAGTCCCAAATCCACGCTTTGTCAAAGTTTACCTCCAGACTGACACGTGTTTATTTTGGCCCCGAAGCCCCTGGAACATAGAGAAACTACCGGAGACGGCATTCAGAGCTGTTCTGTTCTCGGAGCGTGCTGACAAAAGGTCAGAAAACGCCTCAAGACACACGAATGATTCAATAATCAGCCCACGATCATGACTTACTTCCACTTTTACGCAACCCTTGTGCCGCAGAGTCTGTCTCTCAAGCCTTCCCTCAAACAATAACAGACAAGTAATCAAACAGACATGGATTGTTACGTAAGAGCAAAACAAGAGAGAGAGAGAGTTCGTGAAAACATCATGTAAAGGTTTGCCTGCGAGGAGGAAATTTGAAGGTTGTCGTTGATTTTTCTTCTTTTTTTTCTTCCTTTTACCCCCTCGGGTGTGGGTCAGGCTTGCAAGCTGAAAGGTTTGAGATACAGTGACGTGCGTCCAAGAAATACTGAAAGCTTAGAAATGGGCTCTGACTGCGGAGTAGTTTTGGATAAAAGCCTCGCTACCGCAGAAGGAAGAGTGATTTCTGACAAAGACAGGGAGGAGACAGCTTTATCAGGGACAAGAGGAAAACAATCAAAGTGAGGCTGAGAAGGCACAGAACCTTGTTCATAATTCACTGCATTTATCACCTTCACAATTCATCACTGTTTATACTCTTAAAAGATATGATAAAGTGACTGTTGGTGGAACATAACAGGCTCCTGTCAGGTTCCTGCTTTTTGTTTGGCCAAGGTTGAGAATCCACTGATTTGATTCCCTGCAATAAATACTTCTGAGACACACAGCCGGAAAATAGACTAACAGGATAATCTGGATTGAGATCTACTGTCACTACATCCTCCTGAAATAAATCTTCAAATTACGGATGAGGGGGAACTGCTATTTAATGAAGAGGTAGAATTAATGGATGGAGTGTCAGAGACTTTTAAAGCCGCAGTGCGTTTCTGTTCGTGTCTCTGTTCGGCCGTTATGAACAGAAACGATGTAACAGGCTCTGTCAAGCAATACTATCAGTCCTGTCTGAGAGAGTGGTTGTGTGTATGCATCAGCAGCACAGGGGCAGGCAGGGACAAGAAGCAATTAGCCTGTTTTTTGGAACAGAAGAATTAATTCCGGAAACTTTTTGTGGACATTGTGTTTTCAGTCAAACTTGGAAACCCTCTCACATGGTCTAAAGTAATTAGAGCGGGCTCCAGCAGAGGGCGCAGCTTTTGATCCACAATTTATGAGAAAAATAAGAGTGATGTGTTGTTTTTAGACTTTTTAACCAACATTTTGCTGTGAAAATGCAGGACTATATAGTTATTTTATGTAACTCCAGAGTGTACAATCATGACCCCAAACGATCTGACCAACGATGTGTGTTGCGGGTTCTACAGTGTAGGTGAGAAAGTAAGGAACAAATCTGTGTAGTCCACGTTTATTTTAGCTTATGTTTGGGGTTGGGATTTAGTAGTAACGGGCCCTTAGTATTTGTTCGAACTTTTGTTGCGTTTTACTAGCACAGTGTTTTTCTTGCCTCTGTCTGTCTTGACTAGTGCTGGGCATGTTAACGGCGTCAACATGACGCGTTTCCATGACAACTGACCGGAAAAAGACGCACGTTACGTCATCTTTACGCGACTCCCGATTGTTAAAATGAGTCTCTGAAGTAACGCTAAACTTTAAAAATAGAGTCACACATACGCAGTGCTCAGGTACGCTGGTTATTTGTAGCGCTGCTCTTTTTGTCTCATAAACAGACCGCTGCAGTTCAACTGTAGACACACTAAGGCCACTAAAGGAGCTAACACAGCTAATGGAGCTAAGTGGTAAACAGTGCCTGGACTCCAGTGCCACGGCACTGTGTTACTTTAGAGACTTAGAGAGAGTCGATTGGCTATATCCAATGAATGAATGTCATGGAAATGTGTTTATACACAATATATAATACAAACCATGACATCCTGTTTTTATGTCTCTCTTTTTGCAACCCAATGCACACTAAAGAAATGTCACATACATTAACCAACGTTTACAGAAGAATTGATTTGATCCGGATCATCCTGTGAGCGGCACTCACTGCAATCTTTCCTCTGCTAATGTCTGAAGGGTCAAAGGTAAGTGCCAATATTCCTTTGAACCCTGGAACAATTATACAAGAGACAGAGAGATAAGAGGTAACAGCAAAGTGAGAGGAGCGAAGTGTGTGGACGAGTGAATCAAAAATGTGAGGTGGACACACATTTTTTGTTTGAAATTTGAACCGTAATAATAAGTAATACAGAGAAATCAAAGTTAAACTAAGCGAACAATGGGGGAAATTAACTCATTGAGAAGAAATACTTCAAATTGTCTTCTTTTCCCCCCAATCATCAGGGAGTTTATTCACACACCCAAGTTCAGCCGAGACATATAATCCTTCCAGTCGCGTTGTATCCCGCATCACCATCGGGTGGCGGTACAAGTCTGAACGCAGGGAGTTGGACGCATTCCATATATAATAGAATAATAGATTGATGCTCAATCTCCCACACACACGTCTCGCTTGAGCAGCTCGCAGCTGAAATGTGAAATGTCCGTCGGGCAGGGGAGTCGGGGTGTCAGCCAGTTCCAGGGTCGCCAGGTCGATGACTATCCTTGGCGACTACGTCTTCTACTTGGTGAGCGGGGCTTATACTCCACCTACCTGGTGAGGTGGTAGTTCACCCAACGCGGTCTCTTTGCACATGGTTCCAAAATCTGGACGCAAAGTGTTCTATTGTTGGCTGCACAGTGCAGCACAGAGTTCTACACAAACTTCCAGCCTCAGAGGATTTACGTGTCCAGTGGATACATTTTTATATATGACGGCAATGTGCCGGCTAGAGTCGGCAAATGATCGCTTTTCCAAATACTAACTGCTGCAGTGACGCTGACGTAGTTTCATGTGTCTCATTTGCATTTAAAGAGACAGGCACTCAAAAACGAGTGTTCTGAACAGGGCTGTTTTGGCAGGGTGGTTGAACTACTATGTTGCTTCATCCTTTGACCAAAGCATGTCACAGACATGTTCATTAGGACACCAGGGAACTAGGTTAACTTGTAGAAATAGGGTATAATATGAGTCCTTTAAGTGATTATACATTTATGCAAACATACTTATAGGTAGTATATATATTTTTATGAGTAAAACTCTAAATAAAATGTGACAAACTGGACCTTTAAGTGGTTGTTTCACTGTTTTGGCGATCAAAGTCCAGAACCCATATTTGGTAGCTAGACAACAACCTAAGTTTAGAAAAAGCTACATAAATCGATTCCAAAAGGAGGTTTGCATGTTCATAATAATAAGGGAAAACAACTTGTTTGTTGCCTCGGTAACCGTTATAAAAGTTATAGTTATAAAAGGAAAAATGAGGTGGAAAGTACAAGGAGGGGTTAAAAAAATCCTCTCGTGCCATCTGGCTGCTGATATAACATTATTAGCTAAGAAGGGGCATTCCTGTGTACCTGCGGGGGTGTCTGTCCAGACGGAGCCCGCAGGACTGAAATAGCTCGGAGATAATCCCCACACTGACCCGCCCAAGGCTTTTCCAAAAACAGGGACATTTGTGCCATCTTTCAATCTTTCAGAATTTTATTGCCAACTAATATAATTTTAACGTTGGTGGTAACCACCAGGAGGAATCAATTCAGTATTGATCAAGCTATTTTTCCATGATGACGGGGATAGAAATATCTATTTTGTTATTGATGTGACAATAAGTTGAGCTGATACACAGAGGGGAGTGTGAATGTGTCTTTTCAGGCTAATTTTCAGCATAGCTGCGTGCGATGCCCCACACATCCAATGTGTTCCAGCTTGCCTCGGCTCATGTCCTAGTTCAGGTCTGGAACAGTCGCCCCCAGAGTTCACCCAGTGGTGCTGGTAGTGAGCGAGTTGCCTGGTCTTGGATGCCGCAGTATGTGTGTGCATATACGTGCCAGAGCCTGTCCAAAGCGGTGCTTGTAGATGACTGCTGTGAGCCAGAAAGCCTGGAAGGTAAACACATCTGCACTCTGCCGAATTCGTGTTTCTAGGAAAACAGTCCCACAAGGCCTTGTAATGGATGATGGACTGCAGCTATTCGGCGAAGTGCCTTTTAAGAAAATTTCTTAAGTGGCAGTTGACCTGTTTCACAGTTTCTGAAGCGTGTTATGCTGGAGAGATTTTGCCTTTTCTCCCTTTCATTTTTACCTATTACTGCATTCCTGCAGTTAAATTTTTCCCCTCCAAACTTTTGAACACATTTCCAGAAAACTGTGGCTCAATTTCTCCAAACTATCAACACGTTCACTTTTTCTTTTATTAAAAACAAAACTCCACAATTCTCTTACAAAATGAAACAGCTCAAGTTCGCTTTGCACAACAGTTTTGGCTTCATGAAGTTATGGTATATTTAAATGTGTTATTTTCTTGTTTTGGTGAAGTACAAGGTTTTAATAATCCCAAAATAGCATTATAATACTACAAACCATATGTATATTAACCAGTGAGGCATGGAATAGGGCTTGTAACCGGAGGGTCGGCAGTTAAAACCCCAAGATGGGTGAAGGGCTGGGCTGTCCCTGAGCAAGGCACCCATTTGCTCCTTGTGTGTGTGTTCACTACTTGTACATAATAAGGACAGGAAGTCAAATTCACTGTCACCAATTGGTGTATGTGCAAAAATATATAATTCTAATTCAAAAAAGGTAAAATAAATGTTTAGTTAAAGTAATTTGAAGCCTCTTTTCAACAGAGTTCGGTAAAAGTTGAAAGGCTAATTGATCGTCAGTTTTCAAGGTCATTATTACCTTGTTTCAGAGATTTGCAAAAACTGCGATTTAGAATAATATCTTTGGGAGAAAAATGGAATTGTTGCTCAGAGTTCAGCAGTGAGGTTGCAAGTTTTCATTCTTGTGTGTGTACAAAATGGGCGGAAAAAGTGAAAAGGCATGGTTTGGGTTTGGCTGACTTCTGCTCTTATTTACAAAGAAATTCCAAGAAATTCATAAAAGTTCTACGCTATTGTGCGCAGTCAGGGAATAGGATTGAGAACCGGAGCCTGAATTGGTTCCAAATCGCCAGAACCACCAGCCTCTGATGCTGTTTGTGATGAGCTGTTTATTGTCAGTATTACAACTGCTGAGCTTGTGAATCCTTTGTTCCAAACGTACAGTACACCACCTACACTAATACATTTCCAGCCTGTGTGAAACTGCCAAACTACAGTTCACATATTAAAGATATGATCATTAATATCAAGAACCTTTTACTGTTATTTAAAGTGATGGTTCATGCTTAAAGCCTCTCCGGTCTTAAATGCGATTTCTCTTGAATTACAATTGTTCAACTACAAAATAAATAGACCACCACAAACTGTAATTTACATTCATTTGGTTGCTGTTTCCACTTTGGCAAAATTAAATATATATGTGGTCAACTCCACCATTCAAAGCTCATCATAAACCACACATTTAAAGCTCCTCTTTATATCGTAAGAAAACGACTGAAGCCGAACCAGCTGTAAAATATAAGAAAGACATCACACCAACACGTTTTGCCTGGCAGCCAAAACAATCCACGGAAACATGATGGCGCTTTTTCAGCCCATGGCGTGCATTCTTCACGACTCGGCCAAGTCCGGTCATTTGCTCAGCTGACCAGAATTCAGACGATCAGACATGACACTCTTTGGCTTACGTGCCATCTGGGAATTCAGCATGGATCAGAAATAAAAAGAAAGGCTCTCGGGGGGCTATTGTGTGGGGATTAATTCGAGCAGTAGACTGGACAGTCGGCCTGCTGCTCTGTTGATACTGCTGATCCACAGCCCACCGCTGTGGGATGGCTTGCACTGCAGAAACCTAGTGCCCCCTTAAAGGATCGGATATTGGACAGATCGCTGTGCATTTTAGCCGAGTCATGTTATGGGCTGTTTATTTCTTCTTTACGGGTAGAATATTTCTTACATGTTTTGAGAATTATGTCAGCTTAAATTGGCTAGCACAAGTTATAATTGGTCCGTCTTATCGTTTTTTAAGCTTCTTAACTGTAACTCTTAAATGGTCATCTCAAGTGTCTGTGATGGCTTGGATACTGCAGGGATTATGTAATCCAGCAAAACAAAAGTCACCCCTGCTGCCAATGGCCCTGAATATGTTTATCTGCAGACTCTCAGGGTGCTTTCACATTTTCAGCATTTGGTGCACACCAAACGTGTTTAGTCCACCAAATCAACCGGTCCGAGACCTGCCTGAAGGGGTTGTCACCGTATCCGCCCTACTTTGGTACGGTTCCTCTGGTGTGAAAGCAACCAAACCAAATGGGACAAAACGGTCTAGTTTAATGCATTATGGATATGAGATGAGATACAAGGTTGGAGCAGGTCGTAACTCAAGTCCAACAACACCACATCCATCTGATGGCAGAAGGAACCAGCTCCTTGTTTTTGCTTCTTTTTTTTTGGAATGTTCCTTCTCCCATTCTCTCTTAGGCCTTTTGTAATCATATTCTATAAGAGGGTGTCAAAATGACCTGAGTGCAGTCAATCCCTCCACTAACACACACTCTTGCTTTCATTCTCCGGATTACAAATGCCTTTCCACAAGTCTGCACATTACAGCTTGACCGTTGCGTAACTGCGATCTACCCACTGTCTGACCTTCTCTACTGTCTCTTACTTTTTCCCCCTTCTTTTCCTTCAGGTGTCAAGTGAAGCTGCGCATAGGTGAACAACACAAATGTTCCTGCGGAAAAACTTTGTGTCAATAATAAAAGGCCTTTCAGCACGTTTGAAACGATTATTCTCAGCCGCTAAACTGAGCCGAGATGTGGTCCCGTTGTTTTTCGATGGAATTTTTACATCATTTTGATTTGTGTTTTTTCGCCTTGAGTCGTGTTGGTTTGGCGCGACACTCCTCTTCCACTCCTCTGTGAACTCCAAAGTATGTTCTGTTGTCAGAAACAACACAGATGGCTTCAGTCTAGCTTCAGGTTTTTTTTTTATAATTTTTTTTTAATTATTATTTTAGTTTTATGTGAAGACTCCAAGGAGAGGGATGATGGAATTGTTTTTGCCACTGACAAGAAATCTGAATTTCTTGTTGTTTATTCCATACATTTTTAACTAATGAAAGTTTTAATTGTTGGTGGTTGTGTCTCAACGTAGCTTGGGAACAAGACAGGGTGTCTGCGGGATCTTAAGAAGTATTGAAAGTTGGTAAATCGATTTTGGGAAAAATAAGGGCCTTAAAAAGTATTAAAAAGTCTTGTCACGATTTCATTTGCTATTAAAATTCTAACTTAAAGCTGGACTGCAAAAAGTATGCATGAATGTATTTATTTTCCTCCCTGCGTTTGTTAAAAACAACGTTGCTCATCCGGCTCGGGGGCGTACACGTACACGTACACGTACACGTACACGTACACGTACACGTACACGTACACGTACACGTACACGTACACGTACACGTACACGTACACGTACACGTACACGTACACGTACACGTGATGTTGCGCATCTTACGAACGCGCTCCTCCAGGTGCGAAATTACATCTGAAACCGCACAAAACAAACTCCATAATCGTCAGACATGGGAAAATGTAAATGAAAATGTTGCAGATTACAGCTTGAAGTGGTTATAAGGTCTTTAAATATTTTTGATAAGGTCTTGAAAGTCTTGAAAAAAAAGTATTGAAAATAACTTCAGGATTCAGATCTATGGTTCTACATTAGATCGTGTTATGCTGAAAGGTTATTATGGAGAAATTGAGCCACAAAATATATAGTGGGTATATATAGTGTGTAAGATTTAGTGACATCTAATGGCGATCCCGCAAATTGCAATTAAGAGGAGGACCCCTCCTCACCCCTCCTGTTCTAAAGCATATCAAGGTACCTATGGTGGCCTTTGAATACCAGAAAGGATGTAAATGCACTTTCACAAATCTAATCTCATCTCTTTTTGGTGAATGCATCAAGTTTAGCAAAGCCATATAGCATTGGACTGGTTGGAAGCGCCTGCTTCAAATAGCAAAAAGCAGCTAAAGGAAAATCAGCAAAGGCTAATTTTGGTTATATTTTAAATCAGTTATACACTTCAACACCCCCCAAAAAACAACAACAAACTAAATGTTACCTAATGAACCTAAATCCCAAATGTCCTGGACTGTTTGCTAAGACACACGGTTGGGACCCTCAATAGGTTTATAGGATTAGTAGGGTCGTGACATTAGTAGAAAGTGACACTTACCAATGGGCTCTTTGCACAGCAGCCATTTTGATGAGTGACATCACATAAGGAAAACTGCAGGACGAAAACAATCAAATCAATGATGGCAGACGGTAGCCATTTAGCAAACGGTAGTTAACATTAACGTGTCACAATGGCAGCGGTGAAAACATGTCAGTTAATCAGAGAAGAGGAGCTGGACGTGAGATAATGAGACACAGGTGAAAACAATCAGGAAGTGGTGTGGCTAATCAGGGAGAACAAAAAAACCCCACTAGGACAGGAAATGCCACAACAGGAAGTAAGGTGCAGAAAATAAAACCAGAGCTAAAAGCTAAATACATCAGAAAGACCAGAACAGCTAGTTAATAGTAGCAAATGTCCCTTTCTTTCTTTTGTATCCAAACGAAATCAACTGCTGTTCATTTATTACCACCTTTAATGCTACTTATGAAAGAATCACGTAATTAGGGGCTAAAAGCAGCCGTGGAAACCTGCCTGTGACTAAAGTTCCAACTTTTCTCAGACCACAAGCATGCGGTTCCTTCGCTGTATGAAAAAGTGACTCACCTCAGTTGCTGGTCTGGACACATCATAGCTCACCCCACTTTCACCATTACAAACTATCATGAGTGAACCAAGTATTGTACTCACACAAACGGTGACCTGGATTAAAATAAACACAAGACGGCATCAACTTGAGTTCAGTTAGTTTGGATTTTCAAATCCAAATCTTAACTATAGACAACTTTGGTCGTTGATTAACCAGCGGTGTAATATTTTAGCTTCTGAATATATTCTGTTTATATGACAGTAAACTGAATATTTTTTGCTCGTTTTTAGCTAGTTTAACTCTGCTGCTCAACCCACATATGTATTTTCCTTATAAATGATAAATAAATAAATGTGGCACCATTTAAATGGGAAATAAACAGGCTTTCTCACGGTATAACATCTATTGCCAAGAAGCATTAAGGATAAAACAAAGAAATAACTGACCAAACCCAAATTAACTTACGTTTTGAGCTAATGCATTAGCAGAAAGTTGCTAAAATTGCAACATGAACGTTAGGTTTTGTTGTTTTTAGAAATCAGAGCAGCCGATCAATTAGTGCATCAATTTAATTTACATTTTTTACATTTGGAACATTTTCTTCTTTTTTACACCTTGATAAGATTTAATGTTTTCTTCATAACTTCTTGGGTCTTGGGTCTCTGGGGGCCCTTTCTGAACCCCCCTAACAAATGTATAGATTTACATATATAAACACAACCAACACTCAGTTAGATATAGTTAAAGTAATAGAAAATAATAGCAAGCGACTCTCGACTCCGACAACAAACTAGTGGGGGCCACCTTTAGGTGCTGTCCCGATGACCTGGTGTTGTTGCGTTCATGGATCTATTAGTTGTCCTTTTGGGGCCCCAATGGACAAAAGTTCAAAGTCAGGGCCCGAGGCTATTGCCTTGTTTGCCTACGCCATTGCAACGGTTCTGCTTAGCAGCGTTTATCATGTTTCTGAGAACAAAAAGATGTGTAAACTTGAGTAAAACTGAGTAATTCATCTGCCTCTAATCAGAAAAGCAGAGATGGTATTTATGCTATGAATCATCTTCTATTTATTTATTATCTGTATAGTTTATAAAAAAAAGAAAAAAAAAAAGTTTATTTTCCTGCACCTTCATGGTCCAAGCTCCCACACTTTTCCTCAAAGCTCTTTTTAGCCTAGCGGTACACTGTGTTTGACACTCTGAAAAATGATCAGCGCTTATCTAGCTCCACTTCCAGCCTCTAAAAAGCCCAATCCATTACCAAAGTGACGGCAGTAGGGCAGCAGAGGCTCAGTGCTGAGAGGCGCCCCCCCCCCCCCCCCTCGAAAAGTCACAGGTTAAGTGCTTTCAAAAGCTGAAGTGTCCTTGAACAAGAACAGAAGTCCTTTTCTGCCAAAATCCCGCTGCTATGGAGGACTTTAGTCGCATTATATTGAAAAAAAAAATAATACAAAATGTGGGATTTGTAATGATTTTGTTTATGTGGCATCTTCTCCCTGTGCAGGTGAGGCTGTGGAGCCACCGCCTGAGCAGGGGGTCAGTGATATCCCGATCATATGCAAGCCGAGGAAAGAGGCCGCGTGGCTGGGACCCAAGGAGAGCGCCGTACGTCAACATAGGCAGGAGATGAAGACCAAGATGAAGACCAACAAGGTGGAGGAGGTAAAACCTACTCGACCAAAGCAGGTGAGGCATGAGTAGAGCTGGATTTCAACAGCGAAACATTTGTTTTTTTCCCCCCATTGACAGTTATCACACTATTTAAAGGTACAGTGTGTAAAAACATGATGGTTTTAGCGACCGCCGTAGCTGACCCAACCCTTGATATGAATATAAAAACAATTCATGCAACTTTATTTGAATTATTTCATCTTCAATTTCTACAAACGTTAAAAATAATGAAAATAATACCTTCATTTGTATTGCACTTGATTAAGTATTAAAAAGCAACCAGTGTAAACCATCAATATAAGATGGTAAAAAACAACCAGTAAAATCAATAAAGTCTTAAAAGGATTATTAAAAAAAATGTGTAAGAAAATCATTTATCAGATAAAGGGCAATTATAAAAATCCTCTGATTCAATATTTCTTGTAATGGCACATTACATTTTTTAATGGAACATTATACTTTAAAAACTATAACGATTCAATTCAATCAATTGATTAAGTTACACTCACATCCGAGTTGCTGCAGTCAATTTACTTACACTTTAAAAAAAAAGAAGAAATATGAATAACTAAATAAGAAATATTGTGGCTAAGTGTGAAAGCAGTGCAGGTGTGTGCTGGGAAGTTTCTTTTAAAGGTGCAGTGTCGCCTCCCTCTGGTGCTGCAGCTGTTTTTCCTGCTTCCTTTGTTTCCATATTTGAAGAAATCTGTTGACACACAGTATAGAAAGTGTGTTAAAAAAAAATTTATAAAAAAAAAAGAAATGATATAGTTCACAAAATAAACATGTTTATGATGCAAATTGAATCTATAAATCACAAAAATGTAACATAATAAATAGATTATTAATCGACTACTAAATTTATCATTTACCATTAATTATTAATTAATAATAAGGAATAGGCCACATGAAATGAACCCTTTAACACCGAGTGTATCGCAGATGACACGTTTGCGCGAGCACACTTTGCATTACCGCAATTACGCAACGGTTTGCGCTATTGCGCGGTTTCGGCAAGCTGAGAGGTTGCACGGCAAAGTAAACGTGTGATTATTACGGTAATTTCACTCACGCTGTTGCAGGGAAGCCGGATAATCTGCGTCTTTGTCACAAGAGGAGAGAGTTGGGAAAAAATGGCTGTTTCCTTTGTCTGGGCCTGTTTTTGGACATTGAGACAAAAGCTGAAACAAAATGATGCTGTTCAAATTTAACAAATAGTTTTTTCTTCATTTTAAATCATTAATGCACTATTTTAACATGCAGTAAACTGTAAATAACTCCCAGATATAGAAGGTTATTCTGGAAATATGAGCAGAAACACATACTCACAGTACTCTTTTATGGCTAAAACAAGAAAAAAATGCACTTTTCCTGTGTTTTATGGTGGAATTTTAGTAAAAAAAAGAAAAGACCTTTGCTAAAACAACTTCAGAGTTTCTTGTTTGACAAGGTTGACAGCAAACTGTGGCGTTGACACACACCCAGACATGATCTTCTTCCTCTTTTTAAAGACTCAGTGTCAGCAGGAGCTCGACCAGGTGCTGGAGCGGATATCTAAGATGCCCTTCAGAGATAACCGAGGTCCTCTGGAAGACCTGTACGCCCTGCACATCCCCAACTGTGACAAGAGGGGGCAGTATAACCTCAAACAGGTGATGCATGGGGGAAGTGGGTGGCATGTTATGAGTCTCAAAGTTCATGTGGTTAAAAGCCCTTTTTGAGCTTTATATTCTGACAAAAACAAACAACTCTTTCTGTTTCAGTGCAAAATGTCTCTGCACGGTCAGAGAGGCGAGTGCTGGTGCGTGAACCCCCACACAGGCCGACCCATCCCATCAGCCCCCACTGTGCGAGGCGACCCCAACTGCAGCCAGTACCTGAGTGAGCTGGAGCTGGAGCTCACTGACATGACCCAGATATAAGTAACTTATAAAAAGAAAGAAAAAAAACCCCCAACAACCTGGGAACAAAGGAACATCCGAGTAAGCTATATATTATCTGTTTCTCTGGTTCTTTTGATGACAGTGACATTTTGGAATCTTAACATCGGCCAAAAAGGATGAAAGTAGGAGACAGATAAGGCCGAGTTTTTTTCCCTGTAGATGTTCGACGACGTCAGCTGGAGTGTCCACGCCTCTGCTTTACTAATTGTGAGTTAGCTCAGATTTTTGCTCTTTTATACAGTAAATGTTTTGTACTGTAACGTGTTGAGAGATGAGAAGCCTTCGAAATATATGCTGTTGTTTTTTAGGCTTGTTTATTTTATTTTTTTGGTCCTATGGCTTGCTGAACTGTAGCCTTTGACTTCACCTCATGTTTAATACACGGTTGAACAGGAAATGGAAGACGTATTGGCGTTAGCTGTATTAGTGCATTGAATGTTCAATATAGAGGACCTGACTCTAGGCTGCCTAGTCATTAACAACTTTAAAACACTATTAAAAATGGTGATAAATTGACTTTGTGTCCGTGTTTTTTTTAGAAATAACAAAAACATACAACATACAAACAAGAACATATACTGTATACATATATATATAAACACATATATATATATATACATACATACATAGATATACACACACACATAATATATATATACTTACATTCATACATCTACACATATATATATACATACATATATATCTAAATATATATATACACACACACATGTATGTATATTTATATATATATACACACATACTTATATACATACACACACATATATACACATACATATATGTATATAACCTATAAACCTCAACCTATAAACAATCTGTTTATTGTGTATTATTATTCTTTCTTCATGTCAATATTACATTCTCACTAGTGAGAGAAAGTGTAAACATACTGGGTCAATAGGTCTGATTATGAGCTTTGTGTAGCTGTGAAACAGGAGGTGTTACATTAATGACCTATAATGAAGGTCAGCTGATTTGACCTCTGCACAGTAGAGATTTTAGTGCGATTTTAGCAGCTAAAGGAGCTAAAAATTGATAAGAGAAGAGTGAAAATGGGACTTACATGCACACAGGATGTACACCATCTCCACATGGAGGCTGACGTTGCTCTGCAGCTGCAGCTAGCGAAGCACTGAGTGGAAACACCTGAGTGTGTGATGTCACACTGCTCCTGCTTCGACAGCAAAACAAACAAAACAAAAAGAAAAGGAATCGCCTGCATGTTGCCTCAAGGTCACAGAGATCACACCTGACAAAAGTGCACATAAGCAGACTTTTTCTTTTTTGAGAGTACAGGAACTTTATTTAAATAGTGATTTGTTATTAGAAAAAAAAGACAGAAAAGAAAACAAGTACATCAGTTACACGCCTGATAAATATTTGACCATAATGTTCACATTAATCTTGTTTTTCTTTCTTAAAAGTGAGAATATGAAACGTGGAGTTGATCTGCGCCGCCTTTATTTTGCACAGTGGCCATTTTGACGCGTCTGTAACCCTGAAACTGAGGAAGCTAAATGGAACTCGGCCATCCTTCTTTGAATTATTCACACCTGTGCTTTTCCGACTGGGACCTGTCGAAATGGCCGCCGTGCAAAGAGTCCATTTGTAAGAGGAGGAAGCTCTCCTAGCATCACAATCTAATGATTCTGATCATAAGGACCAATAACTAAAACATAAATATGTATCTAAAGATATTTGACCTGTTAATACTAGACAATAAGAACAAACTCCCCCTCCCAAAAAAAAAAGGTCTTGTTTGTGTGCTGGAGCGTTCCAGAGGATCCACATCATGCAAATCCAAATTCAAAGTGGCATGGGGCAGAAGGCACTTGAATTTCCATACAAACCTGGCGACTCTGCTCTTTATGGGATTGAAAAAGGACCCGATGAACCCTGAGAGCAAGTCGCCATTTGCCTGTGTGGTGGCAGTGACGACCCCGGCGTGTGGAAAAAACTAAAAAAAAGAGCGTGCCGCGGCCTTTGCATACAATTTGTGTTTGGGCCGTGGAGGGAAATGCACGGGGCGGCGTGTTCATCGCTACAACTGAGAATTCAAACCAGAGCTTTTTTTGGATGTTGAGAACTAGAAGGGCATGGCACGTACACGACACAGACACACACTCAACGCAACTACATTTACAAAAGTTTGGACTTGTCATTCAAACATCTAAACCTGTCACAGTACAGTTTATTGGTTTTCATCAAAGACTGTAAATAAAAATGGATGTTACACTCTGGTTGCAAAACAATCTTTTGAAATCGTAAATACAGACGTCTGAGGCTGACAGAAACACTGGTCTCGACTCATAAGTGCCATATTTTATCTTTTATTTTCCTCTAATGGGAACATCATTTACAAAATTGATTTTTTTTTTTGCAACCAGTGGAGTCGCCCTCTTGTGGCTAATTCTAATACTATTTCCTTCCATTTCCATATACAGACTAAGGTTTTCACTGAGACTTGGTTTCCCGTGCCGGACTACGTAACTCATGCACATCCAGACGGACGAGCAAAAGTGGAGAAGGACTTAAATAGTGGCACAGAAATGAGCTTAGTGCACTGTAAGGACCATAACACACAAAAAACACATCTCTAGCTGTGAAAATAAAACATTTTCATAAATCATAAGTGTGCCCTTTTTAATTGCGCATTGGATTTTTCATAATTTTAATGCTGAATTGACTTGTGAGCACAGACTGATGCAAAACTTAAATAAAGTAAGTTTGGTTCCATTTTTTTAATCGATTGTATCTTTGCCTATATTTTCAAACTATTTCGTAAAGCTTCTGTCAGCTCTGTGTCCACTGATTTGGCTCAAAAAGTGGTAAAAACAGGACAATGTTTTTTTTATAAATTGCAATGACATGACTCGTCAAGGCTTACAAAATATTTCTTATCACCTGATTCTGCTTCTTTTCACCCACAATGAGAATTCCTAATCTTCGGCATGAACCCTGCAGGTAAATTAGCTAATTTACCCCCCAGGTAAATCAGAATATCATTCACACGATTAATAATCACTACATTTAAATCATCAAATGTGTCTCCAAATTGTCCAATTATTGTTTTTTATCACTAAAGCGAAACAAAGCCACATTTAAAATGTTTTGTCTCATGATCTTGCCATGTATGACTTACTCACTCACAACATGTCATCATATATCATACAAATATATAATATAGGTGTTAGCTAACCTGAAACATAGTTACACGGTGAGTGGGGGAGACAGTTTTGAAGATCTACAGGACGTGTGCAGACTTTTATCTAAGCTTGTCAGTTTGGCTCCCCTCAGGAAAAAAAACAGTACAAAACACAGTAACGCAGTCCATTACACCTGACCATAGATGAGCATTTGTGCCGTATTCTCCTGACTGGCAGTCATAAAGTGTGCTATAGCTTTGATTGGCAGGTTTTCTTCTTTTTCGTAGAACGCGGCTCTGTCGAGCACAAACTTGCTTGGACTCTCATTCGTTGCTGTTGCTGCTGCTGTCGAGGTCTTTGCACTGCAGGTCTCCTCCGGTGTAGTTGATGCCGGGGATTTTCACGCCGAACCGGTCCACGCACCAGCAGATTCCCCTCTTACGACCGCGAGAAGGCTTACACTGCAGCAAAATATGGTTAGAGAGAGGTTATTTTCACTGTGGTTATGTTTAAAGGACTCATATTATACCCTATTTCTACAAGTTAACCTAGTTCCCTGGTGTCCTAATGAACATGTCTGTGACATGCTTTGGTCAAAATACCTTAAGGAGGAAGCACCACATCAGTTCAATCACCCTGCCAAAACAGCCCTGTTCAGAACGCTCTGTTTTGAGTGTCTGTCTCTTTAAGTGCAAATGAGACACAGAAAACTACGTCTGCGTCACTGAGGCTCCAACAGCTAAAAGCAGTTAGCATTTGGAAAAGCCATCATTATTGCCATCATATAGAAAATGTATCCACTGGACAGATAAATCCTATGAGGCTGGAAGTTCGTGTAGAACTCTGTGCTGCACTGTGCAGCCAAGAATACAACACTATCTTCCCTCGCCAGCACTCTCGTGTTTTTTTTGGACAAAGTGGATCTTCGCGAGACAACAATTCCAGGAATGTCTTATTGTGACGTAGCAATGAGTGCGGAAGTCAACAACGTGTGTTTTAGCTCCTGTACTTAGACTGAGGCGGACCACAAAAACATGACTGAGTCATCTTTTTTTCACACTTTGCCTACTCATAGGGCCTCCAAATATAAGTATTAAAATGATTAAAAAGTAGTTTTTGCATAATATGTTCCCTTTAAAATGAAAATCTGTGTTTACGCAATGGTTTTTAGCTCTGAACACTCTAGGTATACTCTGCATGTGCATGCTGGTGTAAACAGGAAGCTGATTCTCTCCTCTGCTTATGCTGCGTTCTAAAACACTGGGGTAAATGTGGACGACAGGCATATCCAGAGGAGAATTAAAGCGGAGAAAATGAGTCGTACAGATGTAGCCTGAATAATAAACGCCACGTAGAATGCATCCGTACCTGTTTACGCTTGAAAAAGCCCTTCTTGTCACAGTTGGGAATGTACAGAGAGAGCGCCAAGACACGAGACGTGTCTTTCATGCTCTGAATGAGATTATCCAACCTCCTTCTGCAGGGTCCCTGCACACACACACACACACACACACACACACACACACACACACACACACACACACACACACACACACACACACACACACACACACACACACACACACACACACACACACACACACACAGAAACAAAAGGGATTGAGTTTGTGTGATTACAGTCTTTATATGTGCATGGGTTAGGTGTAACACAGTAAAATGCCATAAAAGTTTAAAGGTCCCATATTATAAGTATAATTATTAGGTAAAACGAAACTTAAGGGACAGGAAATGACATCAGCCACAGAGGCTACTGGGAGCTAACAGCAGTTAGCATTTGGAAAAACAATCATTTGCAGGCTCTAGCAGGCACATTGCCGTCATAACATGTATCCACTGGACAGATAAATCCTCTGAGGCTGGAAGTTTGTGTAGGACTCTGTGCTGCACTGGAGCCAAGAATAGAACTTTTCGGAGACTTTCGGTTTTCAGATACTGTTGCCCTCACCTGCACTCTTACGTGTTTTACGTACAAAGCGGATCTCCATGAGACAACAATTTTAGGAATTTAGCGCTTAGTGACGTCCCAATGAGTGCGAAAGTCAACATCGCGTGTTTCATCTCCTGCACTTAGACTGAGGAGGACCACAAAAACATGACTGTCATCTGTTTTCACACTTTGGCGACAGGTAGGGCCTCCAGAGTCCCAAATATAAGGATTTGAATGATTAAAAAGTAGATTTTGCATAATATGGGGCCTTTAAGATAAGCTGTAGAAATAAGCAATGAATGTTCTTTCGCACAAAAATTAGCAGGTATACCTTGGATTTTTGAAATAAAAATTTATATAATATAAATAAATACAGCAAAATGAGTCAGATGAAGAAGAGAACAACGAAGACATTGTGGAGCTCAGTGACAAAGCAACTGTGGATACTATTTTCTCTATTAACTACAGCCTTGATCGTTCAATTGATTTAAATTATGAAATGCTACAATGATTTACTGTATAGCAAATTAGCATTAGTTACAATCAACTAATATCATCAAGTTGTCGTCTTTGTGTTATAATGTTATGGTAGTTGCTATTTGGTATCTTGTGTTGCATTGCTACATGCTTTTTCAACTCTACACTATGGTCCCCAAATCGTTCATCAAAGCTATTCCCATTAGTTAAAAACCCAGCAATTAAATAGTTTTTTAGAAAGAAAAATACCTCCACTAATGAGAATGTTTGTAATTTCACTCCATGTTCACGCCTCGTTGTCACGTGTGAACGAGGGCCCGTAGGGCATCTCAGCTGCTGATTTGTCAGAACTAGTCTTTAGTCACAGCCCAAGACCAATAAAGCCTGAGGCAGTGAGTACATAAGCTCTTTCAAATCAAAATATATGGTTCGGGAAACCGCTTTAAAATCCTGATCGGGGGGGGAAGCAAAAGAATTCCCGATTTCACTTACGAACTCAGGGTCCAGTTTATCCAGGCTTAGCGGGGAGAAGTCCAGGTTGCTGGCAGGTCCAAGTCTGGCCAGCTGCTTCTTCCGGTCCTTGGCTTGCTTCATGGCTTTGGCCTTGCGACTGCTGATGTGGTCCCTTATGGGCACCTTGGTTTGGGGCAGCACTGACTCGGGGACGGGGAGCAGGGCGCCGTCCTGACTGTCGTCTAACAGAGAGACAGAGCGAGGATGACATGGTTCACGGTTTTCTTCTTTCTGCACTCATTGTTTAGACGTTGCGGTTTTACCTGAGGCCTAATAACAGGCCTTGGATGTAGCCCTGTCATGCATTTGGCAGACGCGTGTATCACACACAAGCTTGTGCATGCACACACAAATCTCCCAGCACTGCATGTGGGCTTACATTTAATATTATTATAATATTATAATTAAAGAGGAGAAAAGCATAATATAAACATGCTTTTCATGGTATGAATTTCAACATATTTTTTGACAATTTTCAGGGCAATTTTATCAAAGTTTGGTCAATGTTTTACCAACATGAGTTCTCCAAATCACATTTAAGACTTTTTATTAGACCTCTTTTAATCCCGCTTAGAATTAAATGTGATACAAAGCACACTACCATAACAATATAAAGAATATAATGTAGGGTTATTATGGATTCAAAGTCGAGAAACTCATTATTTACCAAGTTATGCTGCATAACAGACCAGTATTCAATGACTCTTTAAGTACATATTACTTCTCAAGATATTAAATCTGTTATATGTAATCCTTCAACACATTTGTAGGATTATAGGATTAAGAGATGTGGTTCTATGGATGCCTATGGATGACCACTTCACAAAAGCAAGTTATTGATTTTACAGGGGCATTATGCGAGTCTTAATTTCAGATATTTCTAGAGTATTTTGCCACAAGCCTTCTGGTAATTGCCTGCCCTGCAGATGTTTGTATAATTGCTTTGAAATAACTAATAAGTGTTTGGTTTTTTGTAGCCTGAAAACAAGCCTTTTATATGTACTTAAGGGAAGGGCCTTGTTTTATGGAGGCTGCCACCTTGTGCCGACATGTTTCTACAGCAGCCTGAAGGGACAAACGGTTTTGTAACAAGCAAAGAAGAATGATATCCTTACTGGAATACGAAGTACATAGTTCCTGAAAGTTCTTACTCGGAAAGGTACTCGTGCAGGATACAGACAAGGTGGGATTGAAATTACAAGCACAAACAACTTGATGTCAACAGGTGTAAGATTAGGGATTTTTCTTCAAGCGAAGATGGGTTCAGAATGGAACCACAGTGATGATGGAAGCGAAATACTGATATTAGACGTCACAACACAACGTGATGATTCCCCTGCACCAGCTCAGCTCATATTAAGCACAGTTTGTGGCTAGCGGCCAGTTTCAGTTTGGACGTGTTGACATACTGGACAACAGAGCCTACATTTATGGCAAGTCGGGTTGCCAGTTTGGGGTATATATGTGGACCAGGGGTTTTAAAACTTTTATAGCCAGTGACCTAAATGAGATATTTAGCCTCAGCCTGGCACCCAGACCCAGGAAAACATGCTATTACACTTGTCATGTGGTGAGCCACCAGAAACAACCACAGCCCATTTTGGGTCCCAACCCCCCACAGCTGCCCACATGGGCCTTTCATCTGTGCAAAAAAATAGAGTGCTTGACTGAAACCTGGGGGACAGTTGCACACAGTTGCACTCCCTCATCCCACCCTCTATTCATGCGACCACGGCGAGCATGTCGAGGGCAGAGCGAGCCACATTTACATATTTAAACGTGCATCAGCCTCACAAGTGTCCTAAGCGGCCTTTGGCCCACTTCCACTGCCAAGTCAAGCTCTTGTTACCGTTTAATTTTGTCCGATTTGAAGAACACTAAATGCACATAAACCCCCTCTCTGCTCCTGCGCTGATGTGATCGCCAAACTACAGT
Organism: Microchirus variegatus; assembly: GCF_963457635.1. NCBI lineage: Eukaryota > Metazoa > Chordata > Actinopteri > Pleuronectiformes > Soleidae > Microchirus > Microchirus variegatus. Next base: position 32,825,039 of record NC_139802.1, read on the forward strand.
GCAAAACCTGCTGGTCAAACAAGGTTACCACTCCCCCCCCCCATCCTACACAATGATGATAAGATCATAATGATGTCATCACTGCCCATAATGACAGGTTCGTGGAAAAGCCAAGAGTCCTCCCCTTACTGCTTACTGCTGACACCGTTTCTTTTTTCCCCTTAAGTCCAATCAAGTCTTCACTTGCTAATCCTCCAGCACGTCTAATCTGACCAGTGCTGATGGATCGCATCTTTCATTTCTTTTTCTTTCTTCCCATCTCTCTCTTTCTCCCTCTCATGTTTCAATTGTGAGACCTGGAAAGTCACCAGTGACAGAAAACAACAAATCCTTGCTTCTCTCCTTGCCTCATTTGCTCTCAGCTGTGCCTTACAATCTCGCTGTGTCAGCTGCGAGCACGCAGAGGCAAAGGAATACACCAAAATACTAGGAATGAGCTAATATGATACTCAGTATTGGTATAAATATGGTACGCTGTATCCATGCGATTTTATAGTAACCGTATTGATATGATATCATACTTAGTAACTATCAATACGATGCTCAGTTTTGGTACCGATACAATATGGTACATACTATCTATATCGGTATCATACATACTCAGTAGGCTATGTGTGTCAATGTGATACTCAGTATCACTACTGATACTATACTCTATATACTCACTATTGATATGAATACGATAATCAGCATTGATATCAATCAGAAGCTCAGTATCACTGTTGATACTGTACTCAGTATTGATATCAATACAATACTCAGTATCACTGCTGATACTATACTCAGTATTGATATCAATACGATCCTCAGTATCACAGTTGATACTTTACTCAGTATTGATATGATTACAATACTCACAATCGATATCAATACGATACTCAGTATTGATATCAATGTGATATCAATACTCAGTTTTGATATCAATATGATACTCCATATCTCTGTTGATACTATACTCAGTTTTGATATCACTGCAATACTTTGAAGCCATTGATGTTGATTCACTACTGGCCCAAATCATTGGATCATTGGTATACTGATGTACAGTTCGGCATTGTTCATACAGCAGCACAAATGTCTTTTTAACATCTAAGTTATTCAAAAGTGGTAAAAGACTTATATCGGCATCCTTATCAGTCTTTAAAAAAGTAATATTGCTTCATCCCTACTTGCAAAAACACTCCAATGATTATACAGCACCAGCTGGCTTCATCAGTGGATCTTCTCAGCTGTTTTTTTTTAAAATGCAGTGTTTACATGAGACGTGTGCTTATCAGCGAGCGCGTGGGCTCTGTTTAATTTGTGTGTCGGGTGAGCGCTCAGCAGGAGATGTGGAGTTAATGGAGAGGCTGTAGCTGACAGGAGGAGAAGGGGGAGGACAGAGGGGGGGGAGATCGGTAACCCACCCTCAGCCTGTATTCTGCTGAATCACTGCACAGCCTGAGCCTGCAGCACTGAGACAGAGAGAGGGAGGGAGGAGGAGTGGGGAGAGAGAGCGATGAAGAGACCAGGGTGGGACCGACAAAAAGAGTGGAGGGAGGGAGGGAGCAGAGGATAGTGTGGGAAAGGGAGAAAAAAAGGGAAGATGAATAGAAGAGTGAAGAGTGGAGGGTTTTTAGACAATGATTTCTCAGATGCTGAGCTGCTCTCAAGGTTGGAATAATCATAGCACGGTTGAATTTTCTGCAACATGCCATGGCAAAGAAGGGAATACAATGAGAATAATATTAAAGGAGTGCACGATTAATGTCAGAATCACATCTAAGCTCTGACAAATGCTTTCCTACTTTCTTATCTGTTCCTTTCAGGACTCCATACTAATGTGACTCAGCCAGAGAAACTGCAGTTCACTGGCCTGACCTTCTGAGGTTTAATACAGTCAGAGAGATTATTTATGTTTCCAGGGCTGCTCCACTTCAACACTAAAAAAACTTGACCCAATATGCAGGAAAATGAAGCGCAAGGCAGAATGGAAACGATCAAGGGATGGAGTGGTGGCGGCGGCAGAGGCTGAGAAGAATAGGTTGGGAAAAGATGAGGCGGGGCAGTCGCCAGCCAGGGAAAGAAGAGAAGAAGGGGATAAAAAAAAGGTGGGTTAGGTGTGGGAAAAAAAGGACGCAGTTGGTGGGCAAGTGAAGGTGGAAGTGACAAAAGGCCAGACGACAAAAGCAGAAAAGAAACTGTAGACAAAGGAAGAGATTGTGAAGTATGATTTCACACCTTGAAGACAGAGAGTTCAAGGGCCAGTAGCCAAGATTCCCCACAAAGCTCTCCTCAGTGCTCAGACACAGGGACTGTCCCTGAGCTGCCATTCACGGGAGCCAACAAGGAGCCTCACAGAGCACCACCTGTAATCTTCTCCCTGCTTTAGTGTCAGCTTTAGAGGGGGGAGGTGGCCCTGAGGGCAATAGGCCACTCACACGAAAACCTACTCATTTACTGCTCGACGCCCCCAAAAGGGCTATACCAGGTGAGACGACAAGGCCCATTATCGCTCTGCGCCCATTGTTGACAGAGTTCACAAGGTCAAGGCACATGAGGGGGGGGAGGGGGGGAGGATTTGAGTCGTGTGCCTCTGTAATGACAGGTGTCAGTTTGTCTTTAACGGCTCTGGGTCAGCTTCAGCGAACAGAGTGAAATCATCGCACACCTGATGGCGTCGAGACTTACGACCGGTTTGCGGAACACTAATGGCTTCCAACAGTCTGGAGGCCGTTGCTTTTAATTGTGCATCGCGAGCTGACTCTGCAAGTGTGTGTGTGTGTTTCTTGCGGGCTCCATTAAAATTCCTCTGCTGACAGCGGAGGAATAACGTCTCTGTCCAGCTGTTTGCTATTTCAGATCTGTGGCTAGCACACGTTTATTTATTACACTGTACGACATTATCGATACACTGTACTGCGCGATACACTGCGATATAAAAGGATACAGTGATTATACTGTGTGCATACACAATAGACAGTTTGCTTTGTCTAACTAGAGGTCTGGAAGGAGGGGGGAGAGTCAAATGGACAAATGTCTGCTGCCAACTAGTGGCCAGAGGCTTAAATTCAACACAAATATATCAATACAGAGTTATAAAGAATCCATACTGTGCCTTTTTATCATTTGCTTTTTTGCAACATCCAATCCAGTGATTTTTAACCAACACTGAGCATCGTTGGCTCATCCCTAAGTTGTAAAGGTCATTAAATTGACATTCTGATAACAGCATGAGTGAAATATTAAAATCAAAGCAGATGTAAAAACGGACACAGTACAGGCCTGCTGATGTTCAAGAGACAGAAGTAAATGATGAAAATGTGATTTAAAATAGGTTTGATTGGTCATTTTTGCATCCCAGTCAAAAGATGGACCCAAATAATGGGATTGTTTTTGACAAATAAGATGCAATTTTTGGCTGCAGCACTCTCCATCATCATAATGTTATTCATTTTCATATTAATCAAATAATTGCATCATGCAGTATCAATATTGATATTGGACCAGTATCAATCTGACTGATCCCTAACATCATTTAAAGTGATAACTCTTTATATGCTGCTGTAATTCAGCTCTAAATAAAGGTCTTCACTGTTAAAACAAACGCGTTTGAACATTAATAATACCTTTTGGGTGCAGCAGTTTGTACAACTTCTCATTCCTGCACACTCCGCGGCCGTGCAGCAGCGCGTGCAGCGGCTTCTCCTCGCCGTTCTTGGGCAGGCAGCGGAGCCCGCGCGTGCACGGCCCGGTGTACACGCCGCACGGCTGGCCCTCCTCGAGCGCGCACGTCAGGCAGCAGCCGCAGCCGGGCTCCTTGACCAGCTGGCAGCCCACCGGCACCGGCGGACACATGGACAGGGCCTTCTGGTCGCACGGCTCGCACGGCACGTAGGACGCGCCGCAGCCGCGGATGCTGATGCTCAGCAGGGGGAGAAGCGCCAGGATGGAAACGCTCGGCAGCATGTCGCGCTTCTCTCCTGAATTAACAAAAGAAGAAGAAGAAGAAGAAGCACCGCAAAAAAAAAAAATGTTGTAGTGAATATCAGCTAAATGTTGTGGTGAATGATTTCTTTCCAAAAGGTTTGAGTCCAAACATCAGGGGAGCGTTTGACGCTGGTGCATCCACAGGTGCGTTATTGCACAAGTCTCCCTCCCCTTCTCCAAAGGAAATAAATAAATAAAAAATAAATCACAGCATCCGATGCTTGAAATCCACAGAGATCGTCTTGCTGCTGCTGCTCCACTCACAAAACACCATCAAACATCCAAACGGCCGCGCGTATACGTCTCTCTCCGCACTGGTGCCCGGTGCCGTTTACGCGCAAACTGCAGCAGCGAGACAGAGGCTTGTGTGAGCAGAATGTGTAATCAGTGGCTTTGAGCTTGCCTTTTTTTAAGGAAAAAAAAAACTGCCAGAGGCGAAGCCTCTTACAACGATGGGTATGTGTCAAACAGCGTTCGGAGGGGGAGGCGCACTTGTCAACTCCGTGCACTGAGATGCTGATTTCACAGGGCGGGTGCTGGCATGTCTCCAGATCTGCCTGATAGGAGACGATGCTCCTGAAGGCGACGGAATAAAACCCGCTCACTACTCTCTCTCTCTGCACAGTGGACACTTTACGTCCACAACCTCAAATGTTCTCATCTTCTTGGTACAACATGCTGCTGTTTTGAAAGTTTACAAACCTCATTGGTTAAAGAAAAAAGAAAAACAGTCTCCATTTAACAGAATTATTCAGTGCATGTTTAAAGAGCATTTAAAGGTGTAGTTCAGTTTTATTTGTGTGTTTAAGAAGGAGATGCACTTGGAAGAGCTGGGTCTTCAAGAGCTTCTTGAAGATAGACAGGGACGCCCCCTTTTCTGGTAGCGCTCCACCAGTTTACACTTTAGATGAGGGAACACCATTAAGCAGGTGCTTACTTACATATATAAGTAGCATATTAGTCCTTTATTAGTAGTCATTCAGCACGTATTAACACCTTATTCTACAAAACCTTATTCTACCTTTTTTTTACTACATGTTGACGTGTTGATACATGCAGAATATTTTCTAATAAAGGGCTAGTATGCGACTTATATGCTATACGTTAGTAAGCACCTAGTTAGTGGTGCTTAGATGTCTTCCCTAATCTAAAGTGTTATCGGATTGTCTTGGCACTGCCAGACGACAATCCTTTGATAGCCGGACCTATTCCGAGGTCGTAAAAAAAAAAAAAAAACGCCGTCTGATCGACAACCTGCACCAACCAAAGATGGCCGCCACACTTCTGTCTCATTTGTTTTGCAGCAAATCAGTCATACACGTCGTACCGTTTCACTTTTTTAACCCTAGTCGCTGCGTTGTTTGTGCTAGATACGACTTCTCAACAGGAAGGCGATGAACTCGAAAACTCACAGTTCCGAGTTCCGTTCGTAAATGGAACGCAGGATTTCTCTCACTCATTGTGACTTCCAGCAGGGACTGAGGGAAAAATAACTGAATAAAAGGCTCACCTCACCTGTCCACCATATCTTATGAATATGTTTGCTTGCAGTTTTCAACTGGAAACTAAAGTTTGTAAACTGCTCGGTTAGTCTTTTGCTGCCTTAAGAAAGTTTGTGTCACTTAGGTCAAATCTGAACAAAGAATTTCAAACATTGAAGTCACACGAAAGTGTATTTGAACTGATTTTCTCTACTTTGGTGAAGGAGAGTATGGGGTTTACATGCTCATTCTTTAAGATTTGCAGAGGGGTGGTTTGTGTGTTCCACTCTCTATTCTCACTAATAGACTGCACTTTTCTTCCAAAAGTCTCCATGTTTTTCTTTTTTTGCCTCTTCCTCTGGTCAAACCACAAAAATAAATACAGACTCACTTCACTTCCTAGTCATACTCAGACAATGTTGACCCACGTACTGATGAGGCTTCTGTGGTTTAACTCTGCATTACTCAATCTCAAATCATCGTATCCGTCACTGGACAGGAGAAGACTAGCTGATTCTCTACTTTTCCGCGCACCAGTGAACAATTACTTTGCTTCCGTTTTTCGATTCGGGTTTGGTGATCTCTGCTAATTATTCTGGAGAAAGTACAAAACCTCGGGTCTTGATCTCCACCGAAAACTAAACACTTGTTCACATGTAATTAGAGCGTTCGCATACATCATGTAAACCACAGTTAAGGATTTCATTGTTCCCATGCAGAGCTGCCAAATGGATCCCCTGCCCAAAGCCTTAATGGTGAAATCTGACTGCATAATGTCACCAAATCTGCTCAATGTAGAAAGCAAAAAAAAAAGAGAAAGACTGCAAAGTTCACACATGTGAAACAAAAAAGCTTTTACAATTCCCCTCTGACATCTTTGGCCGAAATGCTGTAGCTTTAAATATTTGTGTGATGCTGTCTTAACCATAACAAATGTATTCTCTCCAAAGACAGAGCTGGTCCAGATCAGGGCAAACTGCACTCACAGTGACCTTATTTTAGAACTTGGAGAGCTCAGCGGGCCAGAGAGATAAATGGTCAACTCTCATGGTGTACATGCACTAAATGTCCATAACTCACTTGGAAGTTTTTTGGCACATAGCAACATGCGAGTGAGGATAACAGATGAGCAGCATGTTTTTGTTTTTTTGTAAACACAACCCTTGCTGAGTCCAAGATAAATGCATTTTAATGCTTTTGACCTAGGTCGTGTTCCTTCTCATGGACTGCACTCAATCTTTTCCCCCTCACATTCTGTAATTTTTATCCCTCTAACCTGATGTAAACTCTCCCTTCAAGTGCATGGATTCAATAACAGAAGTTGAGGACTGAAACTGACCTTTGAAAACCCGCACGCACCAAAGCATTAAGTCCATCACTATCGAGTTTCACTTCCGTTTTCTACCCTTCCCCTCTTTGTGAAACTTTGTCGACACGCTCTGTTGACATCACCCTCCCCCTATACTTGCCTTTGCCCCTCTGCCATATCAGGTGTCCTATGATGTCACGCGTGGCGGAAAAGGTCAGCTCTGTGTCGCCCACACACCCCTTTCATTCCCATCTCCTACCTGTCAAGAGTGGAAGAAAGAAGGCCATTCAGACTCAGATCAGTCCCAGTCCAAGACATCTGTCTTTCACAAATTTCAACAAAGCACGAACAGACGTGCATCTGAGAGATCGTCCTGAGACTTTCCCTTGCACAGTCATGATTCATAAAATGATGATTTACGACCCATATGCATATTGGCAAAGCGAGTATGTCAACACTTGTTTTGTTTCCTCCAGATGGGAGAGAGGCGGACTGTGGTCAAAGTCATTCTAGGGATCATAAACCTGCCGTTCAGCCCGTCATGGTCGGGTTTCCTGTGCAGTGTTGGGCCTGGGTCTGTCAGTGTGTGAGGGTCATATGATGCACAGATGGTGGATGTGGCTGGTCTGCATACACATGCATGTTTAGGGGGGATTTCCTTACCACCACTTAAACAGGAACTAAATACATGCTGAGGTTTTCATGTCAGATCAGTGGGAGGGTTTAAGAGACATTTGCGAGCGTTGATCCCTTTAGCAACATTAGCGTCTCAGGCTGTCATGCTACACACTTCATTGAAGCAGTTGGGTATGTTCCACTCTGGAAAAGTAATGCTGGCACACAAGGTAGATCCATTACACCTGTGCTTATCCAGCTTTGCTTGGTTTTACCTTGTGTGTTCCTGTAACATCTGAGTCACCAGTTAATACTGTACGAACATGACTCTACTGTTGGCTTTGGGGCAGCTGAGTCAAATTTTACCTTTAAAGAGATGGATCAGGTTTTTTTTGAAGTGAGGTATTGACATAATATCAACACTGATTGCACAAAGGGCCTCTGTTTGCATAGATCTGCATGGATAATATCTACACTTATTCAGCTCTACACTCTTAGAAATAAGAGTTCCAAAAGGGTCCTTCTACAAGGGCTGAGGTTCTACCTGGAACCATTTGCTTCTGAAAAACCCTTTCCCGAAGAAAGGGGTTTTCAAGGGTTCTTGGTAACACTAATGGTTCCAGTAAGAACCATTTTAATCCAGAGAACCCTTTAAAACCCCTTTCCGGAATAAAGGGTTTTAAAAGTATTCTTGGTGGAACCCTCCAAAAGGGTTCCAGGTGGAACCTTTATAAAAAGGTTCTACCTGAGCCAAAAAGGGTTATCCTATGATGACAAGCCAAAGAACCTTATATGGTTCTATTTCAAACACCAAAACCCAAAAATAGCAAGTACAAATAAGTTGTGGAGCAGACATAGACGAGCCTTTTGTTAAGTAGCATGGCTGCCAGAAGGGCAGCGATGCTGCCCTTCTGGCAGCCATGCTAGTGGTGCAGTGACAACAACCCATGCAGGTCTATGGAAACGGTGGTGCATTGGTAGGGTCACTGTTGATAATTTATTATTACCAAATACAACCAGACTTCAACTTTCTCTTTAACTCTCTCTTGGTGTTATTGTTCATGTAGGAACCTTGTATCTTGACTCCATCTTCCTCATACTGAGAGTGGAGGGACCGAATTGGTTCGCTCTGCATCAATCAAACTGCCATTTGCCCCCTTCTCACCCTATGCACATACCCTTTGTGCACTAATCGCGCATGTTCAGAAGACAACGCCAGCACTTATGCTAGCTTGCTAAATCCAACAAGACAGCTGCTGTTATGGCAGAAAAGTTGCCGACAACAGGTGCTGGTCGCAAACGAAAGACACTTTTTCTGGGAAAGCTACTGCCAAGAAAAAGGCTGATGCAGAGCGATCCAAGACCAGAGTGAAATTCGGTGCTGCATTTGAATGGTGGCAGCAACTGAAAGAATCAGAAAGGGCTGCAAAATGATGCCATGGTGGCTCTGTTTCTACTGGACCGGTAGGTTAACTTTAAGTCTTTGTGAACTTCCAAAAAACTTGGGAATCTGTGTTCATGCACGTTCCTGTGTTCTGGAGGAAAGTCTGAAGAAAGGGGCTTGGACGACTGAATCCAAAATGTATGCCTGCTCCAACACTTTTTCCAGGATCTCCAACACTACCACTTTCCACGACCTTCACTTTGGGTGTCTTTAACCTACGAGATTGAGTTGCTTGACAGTTCACAGCCAGGAACAGAAAGATACTGCAATTTAAAATACATGTCTAGCAGCCAAATGATGTCATGTTCCTCGTGCTTGGACACTCCCCAGCCTGCAGTGCTGGTTCACCTCTTACTCCAATATAACAGCAAGAGAAAGAGGGAGAAAATATGTGTCTGTGTGAGGAGGAAACAGACATGTATGCATTTCATGGCCCACCTGTTAATGTCAAGAGGCTCGTGACAGAATACCACCCACTGGAACCTGGGCCTCGGGGGCTTCAGCTAGAGCCTTGGGGGATAGAGAGAAACAATATACAGTAGATTGAGACAGACAGACACACAAATCTTATCAGCCACTCATCTTCTCTTGCTCCAACCAGCCTTTGCCTGTCCTGTCTTCGCGCAACACGAGCTGTTGTCAAAAGAATCGGTCATTCTGTAAGACAGGACATCATAATTGCGCAAAATAAATCATATGTATATACATATATGACGGATTTCCATGATGTTTAGCTCCTTTAGCGTCTGTTTATTAAACGAAAAGAGCAGCGCTGCAAATAACCAGCATACTCGTGTACTGCATACTGGATGTGTGCCTCTGTTTTTAAAGTTTAGAGTTTTTCTGAAGTTAAGTGTTACTTTAGAGACTTATTTTAACAATCGGGAGTCACGTAAACTTTACGTCACGCATCTTTTTCCGGTCATGGAAACGTCTTGCGTCTGTAACGCCGTTAACGTGCCCAGCACTTATATATGTATGTATATGTATATATGTATACATATATACATATACACATATACATATACGTATATATATATACATATACATATATACATATACGTATATATACATATACATATACGTATATATATACATATACGTATATATGTATGCATATATACGTATACATATACACATATATATATATATATATATATATATGTATATGTATGTACATTGTTGTCGACTTTATATGTTTAAATGAATTCAAGTCGTACTTTATTTATAGAGTAACATTAATACAATATATTAAGTCTGTTTAAAGTGCTCTACATACATGACATATAGAGGAATAGAAAGTTGCATAACCTTGGCCCCTATATGGTGTTTAAAAATACATTAACAAGCTAAAATAGATTATTAAAAGATGAATTAAAAACACTCAAAAGACACCTTTATCCCAGAGAGCAGGGACTGTGCGATTACTTTGCCCTATCATCTGTAATTCCCTCCGTTCCCCTCTCTCTTCGCCATTGTTCCCGTGTGCTTCTGGCTGCAGCTTGGCTTTCATATCCTGACCTACTTTCGCCGCCCTCGTTCTTATTAGGAGAAACAAGAACATTTGAGCAGAGGGGATGATCAAGAAGCGCAGGAAAAAAGACGCAGCCTCAGCATATAATCAATGGGAAACAGAGATCTGACGTCACGTTTCTCCCTCCAGCTCCAGCACCTCGGGCTAACGTGCTGCGTTACAGGACAGAGTAGAAGGGGGGAAATGGATGAAAGACAGTGGAGTAATCCTGTTGAAAGTGATACCATCAAAGCCTGTGCTGCTTTTTTGCCTCTAACATCTGAATCAGTTTAGTATTAACAAAAAAACCTACCTCTTATTTATGTACATTTACATGTAGGATTTTATCTGATGACCCATAACTTTAGGTGCGTAAGGTTTAGTGCTATCTAGGGATGACGTTGTATATTGCAACCACTTAACCCTGTAACACCGAAGCCTCAAAGTGTTGTTGCCTGTTTTTTCCAGAATAACGTTCAATTTCTTTCAGTTATTTACAATTTATTGCATGCTAAAATTGTGTATTTATTATAATTTCAAATGAAGAAAAACATATTTGTTTGAGTCGTTGTCTCAATGTGCAAAAAAAGGCGCAAAAATGGAAACTATGCACAGGCATTAAAATTTTGCCAACTTTCTCCTCTCTGGTGACAAAGATGCAGATTTGCCGGCTTCCTGCAACAGCTGTAATACCACAAATACCGCAATAATAACCACATTTTGGCTTCTCAGCTTTAGAAACCATTGGAATTTGTCCGATAGCGCAAACCGTCGCATAATTACGGTAATGCAAAATGCCGTCTGCGATACGCTCGGTGTTAAAGGGCTAAATACCTTTTGCGTCCCACTTCACGTCGAAAGGCAGGATCTTTAAACACAGGTGAACACACAAACAGGTGATTATCATCATTCCCGCTGCCTGTGTTGTTTTTTTTGCACCGTGATTGTGATATGTAGCGTCTCAAAAGAGTTGGAATGAGAAGAAAACATCGGCAGCAAAATGAAGCGCTGTAAAGGTGTCACTTTTCCCGCTCAACTGCGACCGAGAATAAATCCCCAAATTGTCAAAAATCCATTTAAACCTGGGATTTAACAAATCTGACTAAATTGGGAATGAAGAATTTGTGTATAATATTTGAAAGTATAGTGGCTTTCAGGCGCCATGACTGGCTTGGGGCTGTTGTACAAATGTGACATTACAGCGATAAGGAAGAGTAAATTCTCCATAAATCCTACGAACTGGACCTCTAAAATGTTGTACAATCACAGCCATTGTACATGATTTTTGGAAAACAAAACTCTCGACCCTGTGTTTCCAATGTGGCTTGATATAAACGACGTCATACACTGTATCTCTGAAGTGCTCAGAAATGAGCCAGAGAGTCAGAAATCTCAACTTAAAAACCATCCACTTTCATTTCTGTCGACAGTCTGACGCATTTACACATGGACTTTGTTCATATGTCAGTCACAGGCTGATTTAGAGAATGTTTTATTCCTAAAACATGTTGGGAAAAATATTTTTTTTGTGGTTGTTGACAGTATTTACAGATTTATGGCGCAATTAAAACAGATATCCAAAACCCCCTAAGTGAAAACCTTTGATTATAATGTCAGAAGCACCAAACAAGAATGTACTATTTGGATTTAATTCCTCCAAATGTTTGTGTAAATTAGCACATATTTGGTTAGATTTGCCAATTTTTTCATTTGCAGATTTACATTTGAAAATTCACCCATATTCTCCTGTGGAGTCTTGACTTAAAGATGGGGTAGACAACATGTTTTCAAAGACACTGAGCAATAAAAAACAAAACCCCAACATTCAGTCCAGTCTAAAATCTGTAAATTGTCTTTCTGCTCTGGTTTTGTACGACTGATGAGTGCCATATGACACTGCAGTCAGAGCTTACTGTAAGCGACAAAGCTGAGGAAAACCGCTGAAAATGTGCTGAGGCAGCAAGTCTCTCTCTCCCCACACACACAAACACACACACAGATCATGTCTCTTTCCCAGAACACAGTAAGGTTTTCTGAATTGCAAGGATGTGTAGATAAACTGAGCTGTGCGAGTTGTGTGTGCGTGTGTGTGCGACAACAGGTGGAGCTCATAAACGCCGACTTCTGTACGTTTCCCACGACTCATGCTCCAGAGTGAGCTGCTGAGAAAAAGCCTAATAAAGTGAGCAGACCGTTTTTCTTGTCTAATGGCAGCTTAAGTCAAACAAAGTGACATTTTCATGGGAGTAGCTGTCCACTTGTTTAAACACTTCATGCAGAATGATCTGCTGCTGCACAGGAAGTCACATACTTCAGGATTCTGGCATGCACCAGAGAAGCTTAATTTGTCCAAGCCAGACTATTTTACAGATATGACAATGCCACTTTATTAGGTACACTTATTTAACCGCTGGATAATGCAAATATCTAATCAGCTAGTCAATGTGAATGGTTCAAAAGTTTGGGGTCACTTAGAAATTTCCTAAATTTTTAAGGAAAAGCACTTGTTTTCAATGAATACAAAATTAAATGAATCAGAAATACACTCTATACATTGTTAATGTGGTAAACGACTATTCGAGCTGCAAACGTCTGGTTTTTCCAGTGTTCTAATGGTACATTGTGTTTGCTAATGGCGATAGAAGGCGATTGGATGGTTAGAAAACCCTTTAAAACCCTTATGCAATGAATGAATGAAACTGTTTTGCTGGTTCTTTGACAAAAGCTTGAAAGTTTGAAGGGAAAAATAATTATCTGGAATAAAAATCATTATTTCTAATGTAGTCAATGTCCTGACTATATTTTCTACTCATTTTGCAACTCTTTTGATGACTAAAAGTGTGACTTTTAATGGAAAACACAAAAAAATTGTATAGGTGACCCTAAACTTTTGAACGGTACACTCTTAGAATTAAAAGTGCTAAGTAGAACCACATAAGGTTCTTTGGCTTGTCCTCATAGGAGAACCCTTTATAGCTCCAGGTTTTAATAAAGGTTCCACCGAGAACCCTTATAAAACCCTTTGTTCAGGAAAGGGCTTTTAAAAGGTTCTCTGGATCAAAATGGTTCTTACTGGAACCATTAGTGTTACCAAGAACCCTTGAAAACCTAATGCAAATGGTTCCAGGTAGAACCTCAGCCTTTGTAGAAGGACACTTTTGGAACCCCTATTTCTAAGAGTGTAGTGTACGGTCGAGACGACATGCTCCAACTCAAAAATCATCATCAATAACCAAGGTATTTGAAGAGAGTTGTCAGAAACTGCTCCTCTACTAGGATATTTTCACCGAAAACCAATCAGAGAATGGTCCAAAAAAAAGAAAGAAAATATCCATTGAGCTGCAGTTCTCTGGGAGAAAATGGCTTGTTGACGCCAAACAGCTAGAAGACGATAACGGCTGGAAGATAAGCGCAGGCCGCAGCGTTGTTGCTGATGCCGATCGTTGGCAAAGCAGCAGGTGTGCATTGCAGTTATTTGCCCAGGAGTGAAACATTGTCAAGTTTGACTAACGTCCAGCGAAAGTGGCCTTCAGAAGACAATAGACTATTGTCCAAATATGACACTACTACTTCCTTAGGTACACTTGTTTAACTGCTTGATAACGCCGCTATCTCACCATGACAAACAGTGACTTTGAACAGAGAATGGTTGTTGGAAACCAATCTGAAACGGCTGATCTGGAAGGATTTTCACAATAAAGCATCTTGATGGTTTGTAGAAAACGAGAGCAAAAAGGAGAACATATCCAGGGAAAAGGATTTCTCTGGGAGGAAAATGCCTTGTTGATGCCAGATGTCAGATGATAACAGTAACCCAAACAACTGCTCGCTACAACCAAGGTAACCAAGACCGTCTCTCTGACTGCACAGCACATCTGTTGAAGAGCTGCCACGCCCACTACACCATGAGGTGTCATCTGTACCTAATAAAGTGGCTGCAGAGTGTAATTAGTTACAGGACTTGAGAAAGCTTTACCAAAAACAAACCATAAGCACGATCAAAGGGAAACCCCCAGAAAATCAGAGTTCTATTTCATGTGTGGGATGTGAAAAGCAGCGCTACCACATCAGCGTCTGAGTCAACAAAAACTGCGATAAACAACAACAACAACAACAACATATGTTGTTTACATGCTGCAGGCATGATTGAAAACAAACTTTTTTTTTCAAAGCAAAAAAACCTTTCCGGTAAACTGTATGGCTGCGGTCGCTCTGATTCACAAACTTGTTAAGATGAGCGTACACTTTTATTTCCATGACACAGCGAACGCAGCCACCAACGAGGGATTACACATCACTGTGAGTGGCGCATGTTTGGGAAAACTTCAACCTCAAATTACGAGGAACTTAGGTACGAGGAGGAGGAAAAAAGCAGAGCGAAGTGAAGGCGTCTGCAGGGTTTTCGGTGATGGATTATAGGAAGCAGTACGTGAGATGGCAGATTGGCTAAAACGCTGTCAGCACATCTGTGTGGCCCTGGCAACTGTGGATCGGACAAAGGTGGATCATTGGATCCAGATGTTTGGAAAAGCTTTGGTGTCTCTGTGGCTTGCTGATTCGATTCAAAAAGAAAGTGCTCCCCCTTCACCCCCCCTCCCCTCCTCCTGTGATTCATTGGAACCTGCGGTGTAAAATCTGTTGTCAAAGAGAGTGAAGACGAACCGTGTCAGGTGTTGTTCATCTTAAAGGGAGATGGATCAGGATTGATACGTATTTGGGAAATCTACCTGTGAAATGTACGACACGTGGCGAGCAGATGCCTGTTTTTCCAATAACTCACGTACGTAGACACAACATTGACTGGGAAGTAGAACTGATATGGATTTCTTCTTCTTTAATCTTTAGGAATCAGAGCAGCTGAAGATACGGATATCTAGATCTACGGATCTTTGGGCCATTTTCTGATTTTTTTCCTGTTACAACAGCGCTTCAATGAAACTTGTATAATGTAGAGCTTAAACAATTACTCGATTAATCCATTATTGTCTCGATCAACTCCTGATTATGAAAATAATCGGGAGTTGCAGTATAATGACACTAATGTATAAATTAAATACAAAAATGACATTAACATTGAAACTTTGTGGCATACACTACACTCTTAGAAATAAAAGTGCTAAGTGGAACCTCATAAGGTTCTTCGGCTTGTCCTCATAGGAGAACCCTTTTTGACTCCAGGTAGAACCTTGATAAAAAGGTTCTACCTGGAACCCATTTTGAGGGTTCCACCAGGGAACCCTATAAACCCTATTCAGGAGAGGGGTTTTAAAGGATTCCCTGGATCAAAATGGTTCTTACTGGAACCATTAGTGTTACCAAGAACCCTTGAAAAACCCTTTCTTCATGAAAGAAAGCAAAGAAGCAAATGGTTCCAGGTAGAACCTCAGCCCTTGTAGAAGGACCCTTTGGGACCCTTATTTCTAAGAGTGTACCGTTCAAAAGCTTGGGGTCACCTATCCAATTTGTTTGTGATTCCCATTAAAAGTCACACTTTTATTCATCAAAAGAGTTGCAAAATGAATGGAAAATATAGTCAGGACATTGACAAGATTAGGAATAATGATTTTTATTCCAAATAATAAAGTTTGCTTTCATCAAAGAACCAGCAAAACTGTTTCCAGTTGTGCTAACATCATTGCACAAGGGTTTTCTAATCATCCAATAACCTTCTTACATGATTAGCAAACACAATGTACCATTAGAACATGGGCCTCTTTACACCTATGTACATATTCCATTTAAAAACAGACGTTTGCAGCTAGAATAGTCGTTCAAAGTGACCCCAAACTTTTGAACGGTAGCGTAAACTTTGCAGTATTTATGAAGTTGTGCTAAGTCACAATGAGCTGACTGATTTATCGTCTACCTCTAGATAAAAGGAGGCATGAGGCTTTACGATCTATTATTATATAATTCTCGGAATTGGTCTGATTCAAGTCGCAGTAATTGCACTGCATAGGGTTAGGGTTAAATATCACAAAAATGTTTCACTAAGCGCAGGCTATAAAGCGAGACCAAAAACACGTCATGTGACCAGAATGTGGTTGAACTGCAGTAATCTTGTTTGCTACATGCGCTTATTTTAAGACACAAGAGGACATATTTTCTGATATCGGTGAACAAAATGGTATGGAGCCATCCTTTTATATCAAGGTGACTCACTTAGCAGGAAGTGAACTCAAAGTGGGGGACTGTGACCACACGATAGCACCTGCGAAAGCTCCAAGTAGCAAAACACTTCTTGGAAAAAAACAATTTGGCGGCCTCATTATACAGCCATCATTCACCCGAAAATGTTTTCTCCGAATTAGTGGCTCCTTCTAGTCTTCAGTGTTATGCAGACAATCTCCCCAAAAAAAATATGGATGACCTTGGCAGGAGGAGGCTCTCCGAGGAATTGTTCTGATTTACTGTTCTGTGGCCTCAGCCCTTGTTGTGGGCCCGAGCTCTCTCTCAATCTGCGGTCATGCTGTCCTCTGCTCTGCTGCTTTTCCGCTGCTGGCGTCCGTGTGCGCCATGCAGTGAGTGATGGTTAGGTTTGTGTGAGAGGGTCTTTCCCAGAATAAGTCCTGCTGGTGTTTTCAGGGTCACTGTGACTTGGAGAGGCTAAAATAACTTCATCTGGTCTCAGTTGTGTTTGCCGTAGATCATTGTGTGTGTCAGCGTGTCCACACGACAACTGCCAGAGAAGTGCTTCCTCTCATTAACGTCCTGGTTTCCATGACTTCAGAGGACTTCCATTCATTTCCTGCACACTTACTGAACTGAACCGCAGAATAAGAAGAACGTCCGTTGTGGAGGTGTTTCACTTGTGACAGTGTTTTCTGACTCTGGGTCTGACTCCAGGTCAAAGGCGTAAAATGGACTTCGGCTGGGAGTTGTGACAAAGCCATTTTTAAAGGTGCATTAAGTAATAAATCTAAAGCAACTGGCCATAAAATCCTCCTAATATGTCACAGAGACTCAGGAATAATGTTCATATAACAAACTGAACTCACCAACAAAATATTTGCATTGAAAAATCTTTTGCAGACTGCAAATCATGTTTATGTTTTGAAATCATGTTTTGGCATGTGGCGCCACCTACTGCCGTCTACCAATCATTGCAACCAGTAGAGTCTCAGCTGCCAAGCAACCATAGGTCGCCAGTAACGTCAGAAAACGAAACCTAAAAGACTTTGGTATTTTGAATTTGAATGTAGTAACCGTTTTTGGCCACATTCTTACATATGGCACCTTTAAACATTGTTAAAACAATGGTTTGATAATGAGTAGCGGTGCATCCACCGTTCCAGAGGGGGAGTCCTTGAACAAAGGATGCTTTGCTTCTGAAAAACCTTTTCCCAAAGAAAGGGTTTTTCAAGGGTTCTCGGTACCCTTTAAAGGTACCCCTTTCCTGAATAAAGGGATTTAAAGGGATCTTGGTGGAACCATCCACAAAGGATCCAGGTGGAACCTTTATAAAAAGGTTCTACCTAGAGCCAAAAAGGGTTCTCCTATGAGGACAAGCCAAAGAACCATATATGTTAGTAGACCTCCATAACTAACATATATGTGTGTTAGGACCACTCTGTGGCAGCTTTAAGAACAGGGCATGTTTATGAAGAAAACAGTTGTCGTCCAAAAACGACCGAATGGAATGGATGTTTAAGTGGAATGTATACAAGTTAGTGACCTTTGTTTCTAAAAGCTGGAAAAACTGTGATTTGTGTTCTACTTTGGCTTGTTGCTGGTCTGTATGCTGAAATAATGGTGTGTTGTAAGCCTGTGTGGGCTGGGCATATTTAAGTATGCCCCTTCCTCCATGATCTACATCTCCTTAAAGCCTATGACTGTGTCTTCACAACACAATATAGTGAGTCTGTGTGTGCAGGTCGATCAGGTTGGTTCCTGTCTCGAGCAATTTGCTGCAAAATGGCTGAATCACTTCTCCAGAAATCTGCTGACAAGGGAACAATCGTACGCCTCGCTGCAACCTTCAATCACACAGTAAACATGTCAGGCATGAACGCTCATAAAGCAACACCCTTAATTTAATATTGTTTGATGATAGTGTGGTATTATGAGGTGAACATTATTCCACAGAGCCACTGAAAGGAGAAGAATGCTGATCTAACTGCCCTGGGATATACTCGTCAACATTCACCCTACATAAACTTCTCACTTTTCATATGACTACACGCACAATTCAACCCACAAACAAGACTTTTTTTGTATTCACTTAGAAGGAAAATACATATTCCCCATCAAAAAGAATTTACTTTCACGCTAAAAGAATCTTTTAACAGATTTTTCCTTGATTTTTAATGTTCCAAGTTAGAAACCTGATCATGGCCTTGGGTAAACACTGTGGTTCACCACCCTCAGAGGAAAATTGTTCAACAATTATGTCCCGTGTATAATAATGTGTAGATATGTGGTGACTGCAGTGGGAGGACAATGCAGGAGTTTGTTTTATGATGCTGGCACAGCACGCAGGTACAGTCGTCTCGAGTTCAAGAAATCCTGCTTTCATCAGTGTCCTTGGGGATCTTACATATCACGGCAGCAACGTGAGCAGCCAAGGAGACCAGCATGATAAGAGACAGAGGAAGAACACTTTTTTTTCCACGAGCGTTGCAGATTTTTATCAGACATGCTGAGCTTGCTAGTTCTGCATTCTGAGATTGTACGCCAACTGAACACGAGCGAAAACAAATAAACAAACATTGTCCTCTTCCAAATCTGTCAAGTATCGGATAATGTGCAGTGTGGCAGCGTCCAAAAAAACCCCCAGCCGGACTGAAGCTCTTGTTCTCATGTTTGGCCTCTGTGGTCGAGCCAGAGTCACGTCTCTGCAGGACAAGTGATACGGTAACATGAGGGCATGGTCAGGCTGTTTGTGTTCAACAGAAACTCACTGGGCTGCTCACATGATGAAAAAAAGTAATGGTGGTTCTGCAGGTGAAAAGGGTGACTAATGGTTTAGTAGAACAATTAAAGCATTGAAAGTTAAAGTTTGAAATCATTAACCAATTTAACCAAGTATTTTTTAAAAAACAAAACACTAATGATAAAAATATCATACAAACATAGTTGGGCAATGGTGTTATACATCGCCAAACATGCTACTGTTAGGGATGCTAACTGGACTCACTCTGTGTCTCTCTTTCTGTGTCTCACTCCCTGTGTGTGTGTCTCTCCTTGTCTCTCTCTCTCTCTCTCTTTCTGTGTGTCTCTCTCTATGTGTCTCTCTCCCTGTGTGTATGTCTCTCTCTCTCTCCCTGTGTCTCTTTCCCTGTGTGTGTGTGTCTCTATGTCTCTCTCCCCCTGTGTGTCTCTCTCCCTGTGTGTGTCTGTCTGTGTGTCTCTCTCCCTGTGTGTGTCTGTCTGTGTCTCTCTCCCTGTGTGTATGTCTCTCTCGCACCCTGTGTCTCTCTCCCTGTGTGTCTCTCTGTGTCTCGCTACCTGTGTGTGTCTCTCCTTGTGTCTGTCTGTCTGTGTCCCTCTCCCTGTGTATGTTGTCTCTCCCTGTGTGTGTCTCTCTATGTGTCTCTCTCCCTGTGTGTGTGTGTCTCTCTCACTCTCTGTGTCTCTCGTCTCTCTCTCCCTGTGTGTGTGTCTCTCTCTCAGCTCTGCACAGAGCATCATGTCTGATCTTTAATCAACCACCACTTTGTTCTGTCAGCTGTTTTTTTTTCTTTTTGTTTTCTCTTTTCATTAAAATACGCCCCCCCCAACCAACATTTTTTTGTTAATCTCCAGCTGCCACTGGTTAGCATCTGTCCAAAACTTATGCTTATATCGCCACCATGCTTTTGAGAAATTAGCATATGTGGAAAGGAAACCTCCGTTTTCAAAAATACCCAGCTACACGTGCACTAGACCTAAAGATCCAGGAATAGTCTGGGTCTATGAGCTAATTTTACTGTGATGCTTTTGCTTTTAAATACTAACCTACTTTTTCACTCCTGGTCAAAAAGTAATCTGGCACAGAACTTCTGTCATTTTCTTCTCCCACACCTGGAACATTTACGGCCTGATTTCTGTGCTTGCCTCTCCATCATCATCATCATCATCATCATCAGGAGTTGAGCTGCAATGGCTTGCGCTCGTGCGAAAAGAAAAACAACGCAAAACAAACCTTTCAGTGAGCCGTCACTGACACATCTTAATACCCAATGCAGTGATTCATGACACGTCATAAGTACCGCCTCCATCACTACTTCTTGGCAGAGACGAGCCTCTTACAATCACATGCAGGAGT
This sequence comes from Microchirus variegatus, assembly GCF_963457635.1. NCBI lineage: Eukaryota > Metazoa > Chordata > Actinopteri > Pleuronectiformes > Soleidae > Microchirus > Microchirus variegatus. The sequence goes on from NC_139802.1 coordinate 32,845,616, forward strand.
TGATGGAAACCTGTCCTCACAACACATGCATACATTCAAAAGTTTGTTTCCCCCCTTGTCTGCTGGGTGTTATTTGATGTTTTTACTATTGTACAAAAGATGTATTCTTTCTACATGGTTTAAATGGCGCTAATGTCTTTCCATTATTTAAAAAACAATAAAGGGATTCAGAGATGAAACAACAAAAAAATAATATCTCCTGAGAGCTTTTTTGGTATTTGCAAAGCGAGAGTCTTACAGCCTCCCGGGATTATAGCTTTAGACACTGGCATTTCTCAGGGATTACACTGCATGTACTGCTTGTACTCTTCTTGCCAATTCATGAAAGGCTTAAGACAAGTCAATGAACCCAATGACATTGCATAAAGCTGCAGACGTGAACTCAAGGGGCAATGTCAACCTTAGACCTTTGTCTGTTGCATCCATCTCTGTGTGTAGCTTTATCTTAATGTATTAAGGCATATTAAAGGAGCCATATAATGCAAAATCAACTTTAACTTGAATCATTTTAATACTTATATCTGGGACTTTGGAGGCCCTATGAGTAGGCAAAGTGTGAAAAAAGATGACTCACTCATGTTTTTGTGGTCCTCCTCAGTCTAAGTACAGTAGATAAAACGCTTGATGTTGACGTCCGCGCTCATTGCTACGTCACAATGAGATATTCCTGGAATTGTTGTCTCACGGAACTCAGCTTTGTCCCTAAAAACGTGAGTACAGGCGAGGGCAATAGCATCTAGAAGAGCGGAAGTCCACGAAGTGCTCTATTCTTGGCTCCACAGTGCAGCACAGAGTTCTACACAAACTTCCAGCCTCTGAGGATTTAAGTGTCCAGTGGATACATTTTATATATGACGGCTAGAGTCAGCAAATGATCGCTTTGCCAAATGCTAATTGCTGTTAGCTGCTGGCACCTCAGTGATGTAGTTTCCTGTTTCTTATTTGCATTTAAATAGACAGGCACTCAAAACCGACTGTTCTGAACAGGACTGTTTTGGCAGGGTGATTGAACTGCTGTGGTGCTTCATCCTTAAGGTATTTTGACCAAAGCATGTCACAGACATGTTCATTAGGACACCAGGGAACTATAGGTTAACTTGTAGAAATAGAGTATACTTTAAGCTGCGGGAACTGCAAAATGCTGAATTAGGTACATGACTTTTAACCATTCCACAGGTACAGTGACTCAAATGGCAGGGGCTCAAACCTTCACACAAGTGTGTTTCAGCAGGGCAAATCCTTGCCATCATCGCCAGGCCCTGAACTTCAGTTTTCACAGTCAAAGGACGATCCAATTTAACCACGACCAGCGAGGAAGTAAAAGTTTCCGTCCCTCTGTGTTCGCAAACCAGCTTACTTCCCCCAGCCAAAAGGCAGAACAGGCTGCTATTAATTACAAAGAAATATTATCCTCTTGCAGGAGGTTCGTAACAACACCAGTATCCAAAGCAAACAGATACACTTTGTTTGGAAGCTTGGTGCCTTGTACAGCTGCCATGCCAAACCCAGGCCCACAGATCCTCTTACAGCAGATCACAGACAGGCAGGAGGGGAGGTTCGTTATCATGCATGCAGCAGCATCATAATTCCCATTTTTATCCACACTTCTCGGCCGATTGGGAAACAGCACGCAGAGGTGGTTCCGCTGCATTCCCCGAGTAAGATTTCGCATCGAATTATCAGCGAGATATCTGACAATCTCTCGGAGCGGAGGAAGCTGACTGCGAGATGAATACTTTCCATCATGCAGTGTGATAGCAGATGGTTGTGTGGGAGGCTTGTGAGTTTATAAGTATGCCTAACACAATTTCAGCCGTGCAACGCGGCCCTGCAGGAAGACGGAGGGGCGAGTGTTTTCAACATTTTGTTCCCAGATGAAGTTATTTTCATTGTCAAGAAGCAAAGTTGATGTGATTATAAAAGTTAGCAGATCAGTTGGCATTTCGAAAGTACCATGATACCAAAGTCCATAGAGAAAATGGAGTGGAGTGGTTGAATTGATGTTTGAGCAGGGGTGGCCTGTGTATAGGGATGATTTGGCCTCCCAACTAGGAGGAGAAAGAGAATTTCTTTCTGTCATTGTCCAATCAGAATTGTCAGATTCAAGTCACGTTTTATGGTTCCGCCTCTTCTGGGGCGATTTGACTGACGTGAAGAATCGCCCAAAAATTCTCCCATTGACTCTCATCTTAAAAACTTTTTTTTCGAAAAACATACCCTCCAATGCATTTTTAATGAGGATTTATGTGCGTGCACTAACATGCTTGCGTCATATATAAATTGAGCAAAGAGAGGAGGGGATAACTTCTCTTCTCTTCACTTCACGTCTCTCGATAAGTTGTTCGTATCTGCTCGTGGCGTTCTCAGTGAAGCTAAGTACACGTAGTTTTACCAGTGCCACGGAGTTCACGCTTTCACGTGTTAGCTGTTTATGGCTCATAGCAGCGGACAGCAGTCATTTGAAGCTACGTTCGTTAGCTTGTTTGCTAACATTGTTGATGTTTGTATCGCTCAGGGTTTAACTGCAGGTTGAACTTCACGCAAATCAGACAATCTGACTGTTTTGTGCAAGTATTCTAAGATGCATTTAGCAACACATCTAAAGATCAAATTCTGTATGTATCTGGTAAAGGTTGTGAAAGCTCTTGATCCTTGGTCAGTTAATAAATACTTGACTTAATAACCTGCCCCTGTCTTTATGTGGTTGCTGGACACATCTTGTGTCCTGTTTAGCTATTTTACATCATACATTAGATTCATGTAAATAATATTTGTTTATCAAGTTGCCATCTAGTGGACACAAGGAGGACTGTTAATCAAATAACAAATTGATACTGTCTTGCTTTATGCACTTATTGAATGGGTCACCTTAATCATTATCAGAAAAAAATTGCCCCCCCTGAAATTTTCTTCAGGAGCCGCCACTGAGTTTGAGTGTGTAAAAAACACTGATTTTCTCCATAGACTTTGGTGCAGGAGAGTGAGTGGTTGGCAAAAATTCAGTTTCCAGTCAGAAAAGGCTGTCTAACAGTGAAATAATGTGCCAAACATATTCTTATGATATCGTAGACTTAAGCGGGTGCTGCTTTTAGTCAGCAACTACATGGCAAGGACATGTGTCAGTAACTCATCGGACCAAAAAAAAGACCCTGAAATATCCCTTTAAGTAAAAGAAGGGCCTCCCAAGACGTGAGTGTATTTGCATGTGTGGGCCACAACAACACTGTCATCAAAGACTCCATCATCAGATTCTTCCCACTAGAGGCTCAGCCACAGCATGCTCATGTCATCATGGAGCTGTTGTATGGAGGCCGGTGATTGTCTGCCTCCCTCCACCTCACACAACGCTCACTGGACTCTCAGACATTCCTCTGGCAATGGCCTTAAAATGATTTATACTAAAAGTGGCTCAGAAAATACTAATCACTAAATTTCTCGCAACTACGCGCAATATCCCTGTGTCTAACTAACTAGTAGAGTAGAGAAAGATTGGATCCTTGTGAATTAGAGTTACCAGTTTTTTTTAATGCTAACAACACAAAAGTTTAAAGCTGCATTTTAGCATCTTGCAGATGATAATTTTGGTTTTGTGGCTCCCATCGTTGTTTTTCTTGTAAATTAGTGGTTATGTTTACAACCTCAGGTCTTCATAAACCATCCAGCTACATAAAGCATGGAAGGAAGAGGTAGATTTTGGCAAAGAGGAAAGTGCTAATTGCTTCACAGTATTGATACTAGTGAATTTAGACATTCAGAGCAGCTGACCTGAATCTTTGACTTAAAGGTCACTGTGAGCATCAAACTATATATCAAATACTATATTATTTATAATTATTTATGATTTATTGGTCATGGTAATGCTGATGCCACAGTGGATCATCTTGTGTTCTTATGTCCTCCTTCACAACATCTATGAACCTTCTCTGTGCTCTTCTACTTTTCCTCCTGCCCAGCAGCTCCATCTTAAAGGACTACTTCACAGATTTGCATGTAGCTTTGTATTGCTAATAGCAGTAGCGATTTGCTTGTGGGCAAACGTCGTTCAAGGTTTGAAACTACAAAGCTAGTTCCACACATTTTAAAACTCACCCATAGGACGATGAGACCTCATTCCCAGAATGCAAACACGGTGTCCTCCATCTTTGCTAACAGTTACGCTAACCGGCTCTTGCTCTGCAGAGTAAACCGAGAAGACAATGACAGAATGCGACAGCATGCCAGACCATTACCCGGGATGACATCCACACCTTTAATTGGCAGTGCAGGACGGACACCGGTGGCAACCTTACCCTCCACCAAGCCATAGTTTGGCATAGCAAGCAGAGGAGCAGGCACAACACTCAATCTGAAACACCCCCAAGAAAGTAAAATCCCTGGTGTCAGATTCATCTGAAAAGGGCAACACAGAACTAAAAATGTATGAATCACGTACAGCGGTGTCTTTCATGCAACCTACGTGGTTGTCCAAGAAGGATGTGCTGAGGGACGGAGACAACAGAGACATGTTCCACAGCACAAGCAGCAGAATTCACATGACCCCCACTATTACCCCCGTTAGCATGCCGTCTACCTGCAGAAGTTACATATTTTTAGAAGAATCAGACTTAATATTGTTTCAGTGCTCCCAAAAGCACTTTAGCAGATTTACCTAGACTCATTTTCATGTGGTCAGACCCTAAGAGAGGAGGACGAATTGTCTCCAGAGGGACAACAAAAGAAAAAGCCAAAACCATAACGAAAATATACAGTAACATCCCATAAACGCAGAACTCCATGCTGCACTAAAAGAATCCCTGCTATGTTGGACAGATTTACAAGGCATTGGACGATTGCTGTTTAGAGACGGTGGAATTTACAACATATCCAGCATGCAGGGTGTGAGACTGCATATTTGTCTCTCGACTCCTCAAACAAATGTATCTGGAATGGAAAAATAAAAGCTAAATCGTTGAAGAAAAATGTGATGTTTTAAGACTGAAGACTAAAGAGGGAGCTTTTTTTTGTTTGGCACACAGTTTCATCGCTCAATAAATGTGTAGAGGAGTGTAAGTTCTACCATGGAAGAGATTGTCTCGATTTTTATTGCCATTGGCAGATTTTATAGACTAAATAATGGCTGTGCAATGGAAATAAATGGTGGTGGTCATGTTCATTCATGCTGGTAATTATCGTTGCCTTTTCAAGAAAAAAGGAAGGCAAAACCCCCTCAAAGCAAAGAAATTATTAACTTTGGAAAGACACTGACTGAGCTACACTGATCCAGAAGTCTAAACCACTGGTGTGTGCCTGTTGTGGTACATTCAAAATTTTGATACTGGGCAACTAGTGCAGAGAAATCACTGCTGCTCTGGGAGCACGTGTCCACCTCAAACGCCAGTTTCCAGCCAGAGGAATCTTCCAAGATAAAGGTTTATTTTTTCCTTCTTTGCTCAAGAACGAACGATATCTCGGAATATGAGGCGAAGACAAGACGGCACTTTTTTTTTAAATATACGCACCACATTTAGAACACAACTTTCGAGGAGTTTTAATAAAAGCAGATGAAAGACATTAAGTCTGTGTCAAGGATTCTCGGGGAGAATTTGGACTGAAGATAGGCCCTTCCCAAAAGCCCTGAGCCTCTCCAAAGGCCACGTCGTAAAAAACGCTGACTTCAGGAAGAGTCGGGAAATATCTTTAAGATAAAGAACCAAGGGAGAGGAAACTCATTAACATACTAACCTCTGCCTAACTGAAACGTGATGTCCACACGTCTAAGTTGAGTTTTTACACTCATTTCTAAGTTAAAACATATATTAAAGGTGCAATATGTAAAACCTGGCAACATTTATCGGTTAACCTTTTACCTTTATGTATTTTTTTTTAACACAGTTGTAATTATGAGGAGTGAACACAATTTTCCATTTTACTTCATTAGAAATGGGAATACATGTTTTTACAGCTATTTTATAGCTATTTGGATCAAACAACGATATACGTGCAAAGTAGTGCTGGGCACGTTAGTGGTGGTTAACAGCGACAACGTTAAGGCATGACGTGTTTCCACGACGACTGACCGGAAAAGACGCTTGTGACATCATGTTTACGTACCGGGGCACCTGAGTCCAGGCACCGGTTACCAGTTAGCTCCTTTAGCTGCGTTAGCCGCGCCTACAGTCGAACTGGAGCGGTCTGTATATTAAAGGAAAAGGGCAGCGCTACAAATAACCAGCAAACCTGTGTACTGCGTATGTGTGCCTCTGTTTTTAAAGTTTAGCGTTACTTTGAGACTTAAAATTAACGTTTTAAAATTGAACATTTTGCTGACTTAACACAGTTTTTATGTCAGTTTGATTGATCCGATGACTCCATAAGTTATACTTTGCGTCACGCATGGACAAACGCCTCACGAACCAGTCGAAAGCATCATTAAGAATCTCAAATCCGTAAATCACATTTCCACATGTCTGTTCTCCTGTGTGTCAGAGACCAGAGGAGACATTTGTCTTGATCCCAACCTGCTTTTTTCCTTCCTTTTTCATAAGTCTACGCTTGACTGAGAAGCTGGATTTGAATCTTCACTTGTGCTCTGACGTGGCAGATGTGATGAGGTGATGGGCCCTCTCATGCACAGTCGTCGTTGCGAAGAGATTTCACACGAGCGTGAACGCTGAATGAGACGCACGCTGGGGTCAGGGCCGGTTGGAGCTGCTTTGGCGGGAGAACAGCTGGCCCGTGTCAGAGCCGAACTCTCTTTCCTGAACCAACATGTGGATGTGAGGAGAAGCCCAGTGTACCGTTTCCTAGCCCCTAATTAACCTGCACTTAGCACTGTTATCTTAAGGAAACCCTCAGGAGCTGTGGATCAGTGACAGGAGTTAGGAGTGTTTCTGCAGGGAAGATTATCACTGCTGCACCTACTTCACCAAAAAAGCTTTTTTCTAATTTCTCAAAACATTTCTGTCCATCATCAGTCTCAGTCCTGACATTATTATCACATTCATGGATGCATGAAGGTGGTAAAAAAAAATATTATTATTTAGTGTCATTGTTAATAAGCAGCTGCTTATTCTTAGAAATAAGTGAAGTAGAACACTGATGAGGTGGAGTGCAAACCAAAACAAGCAGGTTGATTTTTCCACTTGATAAAAGCGCAGTGGCAATTTTCCCTTGTTTGAGTATTTACAGTCCAGTGGCGTCTGCATGTGCACGGGTCAGGTTTTTCCAAAGCGATCCCTTCTCTGTGTGGGAAGGTCATACCTGGGTGAGAGGCCTCCCACTCACTGCACACATTTCCACTGCAAACTCAGAGGCTCATGTTAAACGACAGGATTAAAAGTTCTATGGCAAAATCCACTACATAATACCCCTTAATATGTTTAAATGTATAAATGTTGAATAATTCTGAAATTAAAAACGCCAACATAGGGAGATAGGCGGGGTACAACCCTGGATAGTTTGCAGAAAGGCAACCCTTGTTCCAACCGGGGCTCCCTTTAGGGGTCGCAACATCAACTCTTCTGCCCCCATCTTGTCCTCTCTCTTGTATCCTCCTGTGTAACACCAACTGTCCTCATGTCCTCCACCACACCATCAACAAACCTTCTCTGTGGTCTTCTGCTTTTCCTCCTGCTCAGCAGCTCCATCTTCAACATCCTTTGTCCAACGTTCCTCGAAATAGGAACATAAATTACAAAAATTATGTTCTATTGAAGGAGAGCTGAAACTAGCAATTGAGACCAGTATCTTCTCCTTTTATTGGTTTTGTATGTTTTAACATAAAAGTGAGAAGTAGAAGCAAACTGTGACTTCCTGGGATTTTAATGAATGGAGGTCTTCCTGGGTTTGAGAAGCTCCATGACCTGAACTTGAGCTGTTCAAATGTCGAATCACTCGGGATAGATGTTAGATAGATACCAGGTCTAAAAAGAAACTGAAGCTAAATACACAATCACAAATGCTGTGAAATGTCTTGGCTAATGTCCGTTATTCCAAAATTTAAGCGAGTGAGACGGTGAGTTCAAGCCATGTCATCATGCCAGCACAAGATCTATTCTGCCTGGACCTGTGAAATCAGACCGCTGACCGACTTTTGCTTTGACTGAATGCCAGTATCCAAAGGTGAAAGATCTTGCATGCTGCGTTTATATTATTGTCTGGTGTCTTATAAATGGAAGTCCATGTGTCTTATTGCAGTCCATAATTCCAATTCAATCTCCAGAGATTGACAGATTTTTCTAAGATCGACTCGATCTGGAGAAGCGAGAAGCTGGAAAACAACTTGTTTGATTTGACTAAGAGAGTCGGTAAAAACGCTCCGTCAGGTGGATTCAAACCTTGGTGATCAAGTCCAACATGTGTTTCTCGCTGATTTGCTCTTCACCTTCAGACTGGACGTCATTCCATCACAGCAGCTCCTCCAGAGCCACATTTTTCAAAGCAGGAAAAACATGTGGTCCTGATTTTTTTAATTCAATGACTCGGCTCTGAGTTGGACCCAGAGTCACCCTGGTATCTAGGGTGGATGCTAACCGCCGCGCCACAGATCTGATGCCCTCAACTTCATCTGTGTGTTTTCATTGCTTTGACAGATTCCTTGTTTTGCGTTTTGTTCCGTTATGAAATGGAATTCCTTGCACACGGGATCTCTGGTAACTGCATCTCCTTGTTTCAAATAAAGGTGTCAAATCCAATCAGAGCAAATGAAAACGAGAGCACGGCCTGCGACTCTTACGTACACATTTTTGGTGAACATGTCGTGTCTGTGAACTCGGAACCCATGATGCACTTGGTTCTGCGGGTGTGTGCCTCCCTCACAGCTCATAATGTGCTGCAGCACAGCGGTCGAGAGCGTCGGCGCGTATGTAATGTGTCAGGGGGGAAGTGTGTCATGCATACTTGCGAGTATGAACAGCGTCTGCAGCTGTGGGAACCTCACGCACTTTTGATTATATATTTCTTTATTGCCTGCCTCCGTCTCTCGTGGCTTGGACGCTCGTTTTGCCTGGAACTTAGAGACAAACATGCTCGCTGCTGCTGCTGCTGCCACCGCCGTGTTGACTCTGCAGTGGCTTAGCCACAAACACACACCTGCTATCAATTTGTTTGCACTTGTACGACACTGAAGCTCCAGGAGTGTTTCATTTTCTGCTTGCGGTTGAAACTACAGCAGATAGATAACGACAACCAATACCCATAAAAGTAATAATAATAAAAAAAAGATAAAAAACAGATTTGTAGACGTCAAACTTGGACAGGGGGAGAGGATTTGTAGCTCCACTTTGACTCGTCTGCTCTGCGACTTCATTAAATGTGACATTTGGTGGCAAGAGGCAGCAAGTATTTGACCTCAGATCCAGAAATGTTTGAAAATTAAAAGCACGACATTGTTTCCACGACTTGCACGCAGGTGCAAAAGAGCAAAGAGAGAATTAACTGTTGCTGCTAAAGTTTGTTTGCTATCAAATGACTACATTTTTAATAAAGTTCAAAAGGATAAACAGTTATAATACTACTCATTTGGCTTAAGGAATAGCAATTTCATAGCTGTATTGTAGCTTGATACTTTTTTTTCTAATTAGTACCAGTGCTGGCTACTGATTGGTTGGATAGTGTGTCATGTTTCCTGTGTCTGTTCCCGGGTTTGATTAAAGGTGCATTATGTAATAAATCTAAAGCAACTGGCCATAAAATCCTCCTAATATGTCACAGACTCAGGAATAATAATAATTAAAAAAATCATATAACATACTGAACTCACCAACAACAACAGTACAGCCAAAATATTCACATTTTTTTAAATCATATTTTGGCATGTGGCACCACCTACCGCCATCTACCAATCATTGCAGTCAGTAGAGCCTCAGCGGCAGAGAAACCACAGGTTGCCAGTTATCTGAGCTACAATGGTCGGAGCCTTTAAAGCTATGGAACTCGAAGACGATTTTGGAATTTTTGGCTAATGTAAGTAACAAAATATATGACATTCATCTAATTTTTTACACATTTTAAAGCAGAAATTTGGGAAGAGCTGTTACCTATTGGTCCCTTCTGAAACTTCCAGTGACTTACTGGCATTTTGTTGTTCTAATTGCCATTTGCTATGCATTGTGATGCCGACTGGATTCAGAATTGTGAGTACTCTCACTTTTTTGTGCATAAAATTGTTAACTAAGTTAGTAGCATCAACGGTGGCTAATTTGTCCCACAAAAGCAACATTTCAGGTGATGTACACATTGAAATATCTTGCAATGACACAGATTGAGGTAATACATTATAACAATGAGGTAAAAGATTTAACATTTAAATAAAAATGAATGTCACTTTCTCACCAGGTTTTTATTCCCTTCGGGTTTTCCAGAGCTTACTGTTGCTTTGAATTATTCTTGTGACTGTGGAGCCATTGTTCATTTTATTTGCACCTGTTATGTGTATGTGTGCGTGCTCTGACCTGCAACCAGGCTTTAATGAGCTATATGTCACTAAAATGCAAATAATTAAAGCAATAAATAAGCTTCACTGTCACAAAAGGATTATATAGAGAAGCGTGTTGAGGAAAAACAGGGCAGCAGTTTGACAGTCAAATGAAGTGGCAGGAAGTGAAGGTGAGGAGGGCAGAGGGTGAACCCGCAGTCACATGTGACTTCAACTCTAATGCAAATTCTATTGTTTCAAGATTGAGAAGATTTGTTTGATTCTTTTTATGATTCAAGCTTCTTTTTCTTCATGGATGTACGGATGTCATCGCGTTTGTTTAGAGAAAAGTTGTGTAATGTTGTCTGAAACTGGTGCTTGTGTTAGCGATGCTAATTGAACTTTCAACAAACGTGACACCATAATAAATAAATAAATACATTTTTGAGCAGACACGTGACATTGACACAGATTGTTGTAATGGCTCAAGATGTAGCCAATGTTGTAAGTATCTTAGCATTGATAAATTAACTTTTAGCATAGGTACAGAGAGTTGTGCAATGGTGTCAGACATTAGTCAATGTTGTGCTAGTGTTAGCTATGTTAACTGGAGTTTTAACATACTTACACATACAAATATAGCCAATGTAGTGCTTATGTTAGCATTGCTAACTGGACTTTTAACATATTTATGCATACAAACAGTGTTTTTTAATGGTGTCAAACACAGCCAATGTTGTGCTAGTGTTTGCTATGCTAACAAGAGTTTTAACATACTACAGAGTTGTGTCGGATGTACCCAATGTTGTACGTATCTTAGCATTGATAAATACATTTTTAGCATGGTTACAGAGAGCTGTGAAATGGTGTCAGACAATAGCCAATGTTGTGTGTCTTAGCATAAATTAATTAACCTTTAACATGGTTACACAGAGTTGTGTAACAGTATCAGACAATAACCAATGCTGTGCTAGTGTTAGCTATGTTAACTGGAGTTTCAACATAGGCTGATACACATCCAAAGAGAGTTTTGCAATGGCATCAGATGTAGCCAATGTTGTGCTAGTGTTAGCATTGCTAACTAGACTTGTATGTATACAGAGTTTATTTACACAGTTATTGCCTTCAGTGGTCTTGGCATGTTTTTGACAGCATTGAACAATGGCTTGTGCACAACAATGTTTCTAAGAAACTTGTGTGGACAGGATTATTTTAAACATCAAATCAGGAAAAACTAATTTTTCAAATAAAAATAACCATCGCTGTGTGGACGAGGCCTGATTAAGACTGATGTGAACCAGAAAAAAGGACGGGCATTTTAAATTAACTAATAAAAATATTTGCCATAAAAAACCCCAGCTCAAAACAACACACATATATCTCGACTGTAACTGACTTCTATTGCTTTAATGATCTTTTTTCTCCTTAGGAACAGGTAAGCCATGACAATATAATGTAAATGATAAGCGCAAAACAAAATCTGAGACCCTTTTGTACATAGCACATTCAAACAAGTCCCATCTGTACACAGGGGTCACAGGACAAAACAAAATCACTGAAATAAGGTGACTCTTGACTCAAAGCCAAAAGGTACAATGCAATTTTTTTAACATGTTTTTATTTATTTCAACATTTTTCTTTTTATATTATTTCCTTCTCCAAATGAAAAGTGAAATGGAGCCAGTTAGTAGTCGATTTAAGAGCACTGTACCTCTTTGCTTTCAACTTAAGTGCCACCGCACATTCCTGCATCCATTAACACTGACCATCAAAATGTCAACAATAAAATGAAAATTAAAAAAAACAAACATACAAAAAAAAAACATGTCAGGAGAAATAAAAGAATAAATAAGAATAAATAAATCAATTGACTTTTGGGGTTGAGCAGGAGAAAATGCCTTTGGCAGTCTCACAAAAGCTACAGCTGCAGCGCTTCTTTGTGTTTATTCACCGTCCAGCAACTGACACCCATGTGGAATTCATGTCACCCCTCTGTTGGTATTGTGAATGGAAGTGCTTTGTTTTCACCTTTATTTCCCAGACTGTTTCCTGCCAGAAAAATACGACAGACAAGGACACGTTTGCCTCATTCCACTTGAGCAAAATGTGTTGTTTTAAAATGTGAAATGTAAAAAAACATGGTGACTGATGAGCATTTGAACATATATATGTGTATATATACATATATATGTGTATATGTGTATATACATATATGTGTATATGTAAATATACATATGTGTATATGTAAATATACATATATACACGTATGTATATGTAAATATATACACGTATGTATATGCACATATACACATACATATATGTATATGCACATATGTACATACACACATATATATGTATATATATATATACATATATTTGTAAGTAACATGCATGTTTGAATCTTTGGCAAATGATAATCAGAACCGTCATGGCTGCATACAGCTGTTTTCATATTGCGTTTGAGGGTGGATTCTTCTAAATGTTTTTTTTAATTCCCTTTGTCTAAAATGTGCGTGTTTTATTTTTTTCAATCTATCATCTTTGACTTCTACGAGCGTGTTTCTGCTCTTTTTTTTAATAAAAAGAAAGAAAAAAATACACGCTCACACGCTTTTGTCCATGCAATTCAGACCCTCGGCTTCTACCTCACTCATGCCCTACCTCATTCTGAGAGAATGCAAACCAAAGGGAAAAGAGGGGGAAAAATACAAAAAAACAATGATGAGCTGAAAACAAACATATACATGTACAAAGTAATGTACACCATATATTCAAACACATTTCAAAATCGTCAGACTTTGAAATCATTAGCCAAAATAAGTATATATTTTTTTTCTCAACCCATTAGGTAATCTTCTTTATCTAGACTGTACAATATATGTATATATGAGTAATCATGAGGGACCAAAGCAACAAAAATAAATACTTTTCGCTATGTCACCTTTCAAAGTAGTATATCTATGTACATTTATTTTCAATATCAATTTTCCTTAGCTTATTGTGAATGGTTGAGTGTGTTCGACAAGCAGGCATTTACGCAGTGTGGAAACTCCTCGTGTTCCTTTTTTGTTGTTTTGTTCGGTTTTTCCTCTTTTGCTCTACGTTGTATCGAAATGTAAAATTTTGACGACACTGTGGAAAAAAACAAACTTGTCCCCGATCAAGCGAAAAGGTAACCCTGGCTCAAATGAAAATTAAAGAGAGAGAGAGAGAAAAGTAAAAATATAGCATCTCACCATCATGTGACTAATTCAACAATGGGTTGTCTACTTCTTTTCTGGACTCTTGAGAAGAGTACAAAAATGTTGTCTATTTCATGCAGTCTTTGACAAGTCATACAGCCTCAGTGTCTGAAGGTTTTTTTTTCTTTTTTTTTAAAGTTGTTTCCTTAAGCACACAGCATAGAAGAAGAAGAAGAATGTTTTCAGTGATGGCGAATGGAGCTACTGAATGGGGGGGAAAAGGTTGCATTTACGGACAAAAACATGCATAAAGAACAGTGCATAGGTCCAGGTCGTTGAGCCACTTCCTGGTCTTCTCCAGTGTGTTTCAGTGGCAGCGTCTATCAACAGATCCACTACAGCAAGCAGTCACAGATGGGGCAAGTCTATGGGACGCTGGGGGTGCAGGGTCCAAGCCTTAATGAGTGGCGCCATCTTGTGGACAGTTTCCCCCTCGCTCTGTCTGCCATGCAATCAGGAGGATGCTGATATCAGTAAATCCAATAAGGTTTTAGGACAGAAAAGAGACAGAGTTCAGGCTTGGACTTGAAGCGGAGTGTGTGGGGACATTAATGTGGTGGGTTTTCCTTTTCCCTTTTTTTTTGTTTTTTTCTTGAGTCTGGTCTGCTAAGCGCAGTTTAGATCAGTCATCGTTTCACTGCAGAGCCCTTTCCAACACAAAACAGACCTGGAGGATAAACCCACACTAAGGATTTCACTATGACTTTTTTTTTTGTTGTGGAAGGTTGAAGAACCAAGCTTAAAGATCAAGCTAACATGCATAAGGTCTTCAGACACTGTTTTGCTAAAAGCCACGAAGGCCAACTTTTTTCCTGAAGACAAGTTCGAGAAGAAACTGAAGTTCTTTTCTCTCTTTTTTTTTTGTTTTTTTCAACACTTAATCTTTTGAAAAGAGGAAATAATTACAATGGCTTAAAAGCTACATCATTCTTGCACTTGTATTGCAACGACCTTTGGTAAATCAATCAACAAAAACAGAAAACCCTGAAACATACAAGTCCTTACGCATTCCCCCCCCCCAACTAAACATAGCATTGTTCCTTAAAGTCTTTAGCGAGCATTTTCCTCATGAACAGGTTACCCTGTGATTTCATTTTCTCCCTCCCGTTGCCTCCACTTTCCTCACGTTCTCAGCTCCATGCCACACATCCTCTAATCCCACCTTTGATCCGCATCAAATAGGCTTTCTTTCCCAAAAAGTCATGACAAATCCGCAAGGCAGAGAGAAAGAAACAAAGAGAGGAAGGAAGATGGAAACAAACCAACACGGAAGGAGGAGAAACGGAGGATATCATCGTGTCCTGGTGAAAAAAACACACCGATGACGAGGGAAGCTCTCAAAACGACCGCTGCCATTTCAATTCTGGGGGGGTTTCACCGTTTCATCATTTTGGAGACAAAGCTGACGATGGCAGAGGCGGGCTGATCTATGTCCAGCTCGGCAAACAGGTGGCTCACATTGTCTGTTGTGCTTCCTTGTTTCCTTGCAACAAATCCAAAAAGCCTGGAAGAACAAGACAACATCCGTTTTTGCTTTCTCATTTGTTTTTTTTAATTCTCGTTAAAGTGTGGTGATACGAAGTATTGACTCCTTGTTAGCGCTGGCTAAAGACCAGGTTTGGATGTTTTGCGCTCACTGAGCAACTCACTTCACCACCTGATTAAGTCTAGAATATCTTAAGAATACGTATACTTCTTTATCACTCCTTTAGACGGCATTTACCAGCTGGAAATTAAAGAATTAAAGAAAACTGAGTCTAAAACTAAAACTAGCAGTGAAAAAACAGTTTAGTTGACTGAAATCAAAATAAAAACGACAATGAACAAAGCAAAACCAACTAAAATTAAACTGAATTGTCGATAAATTCAGCTTTGTCAATTCCTCAAAATGAAAACTAAACTAAAACTACTAAATCATTTGTTGAATTAACTAAAACTAAACTGAAAATGTCAAAGCTATAATAACCTTGCCGTGTCTCCATCGGGAAGTTCAAATTTGTTTTATTGTGACTTCAGCGTTTGAAATCCTTCATTCAGCTTTAACTCAGTGACACAAACCAAACAGGGTGGCAGTCAACCAGCAGTGCTAAAAACAGAGATTTTCTGTATGGACTTTTTGTGGGAGAGTGAGCACTTTATAAACGTCCGGAAAAAACATATCCTTAAGATTTTGTAGACTTCTGTTTTTTGTGTGTGTTCTCAGCAGGAGCAACTATCCAATTTCCCTGGCTTGAATCTCTGTGACCCTCAACTTACCTCACTGAGCCACCACCTTCTTTGCCCCATCTGTGCAATGAAAATAAAGAAATATTTACCTTAAATGACAACCACATCTGGCATTTTTCAAGATTGTACATGGAATAAATGAGCCTTGAGAGTGGTCTTACTTTCTGTCCTGGGGATCAGTGTCACAGAAAGTCACTGTGTTGAGGGGATAATGTCGCCTGAAGAAAATCCTGCAGTGGCACAATGAAAACACAAACAAGTTATCATAATGGTGAGAATTGGTTTGTATGTGTGGAAACATACAGATGTCAGATCAGTCCTCACATACACCACACAGCTAGTTTTAGTATTGCTGTCCAATTTGGTGCCTTTACTAATCAACACATGAGCCTCTGGGGCCAAATCTGGGATTAAACAACAGCTACAATAAATATAACTCTAGCAGTTTTCAAACTGTGTCTAATTCACAGCATGGTGGTTTAAAATGCTATGTATATGACCATCCTATTTGTTATTTGTAATAACATCCACTTTAAAGATGGAGCGTGTGTTTTACTCACTTCCTCTGACTGTCGGTGAGCGTGATGCCCTGTGCGGACACCTTGAAGTGGACGGTTGTCGCCGCTGGCAGAGGGTTGGTCTCCAGCGTTTGACTGATTGCCTTGGAGACGGCCTGAGGCCCCGTGAGAGACTCCATGTCGACAGAGTTGATGTATAGAACGTTGCAGGCTAAAAGTCAAACAGAGCTGCTAGTAAATAATATTATTTTGTTTCGTTTTAAATGGAAGAGGCGGGTGGCGGGCGGCGGCGGTGCCCATGCAAGTTTACCGTGCGATGTTGCTGTTGTTTAGTTCGCTTTCGCATGCTTTGTTGCAAGCACATACAACATGAGCCTTCACTTCTAGTGTGGTCATTCTCATTGAAGTCATAATAATGATTTCATTTTTAGAGTACGTTTCAAGCTTATGTAAGCAAGATTAAAAATAAAAAAGGAATACAGAGTAAAATTATAAGTAGAACAAGTCATGCGCCCCATTCCCCTGAATGTATATCAAGTACATGGCAAAATACAATAAAATGTAAAAGTGGGATTAAATGTGCACCATCTTATAACAGTGCATTTTTAGAAGGCAATAGACTGCACATGCTGAGCAAAACTGCTTGTATCTGTGAGAGCAGGCATCAGAGTCAAAGCAGAGCAGACGAGTATTTACCATGGGCTTCCTCAGGAACCTTCTGAACTGTAAGGTAAAGGTGACAGGCGTGTGGGAAAGTGAGCGTTGTTTGTTCATGGAAATCAAACAGATGTCCTCTTATCATGAAAAATCCGACACTCAGATTAAAGCAATCATGGTCCGTTCAACCCAAATTATGGTTTCCAGAATATTCTGGTGAGATGTTCAGCCCACTACTACAACTACCCAGACTGATGATAACCAAACATATTTGACATTTTGGATTTACGATGATTTAATGAAGTGAAATTGAATATGTTTCCCATAAGTATGTTTGTTTTTAAGTGTATAATTACAATTTATACCCTTTTTTCTAAATACCTTTCTGCTCCCTGACATGCTATTTCTGTAAAATTGTGATTATGGCTGCACTTTTAGTTTAATCCTTACCTGGTCCTTGCTTAATGAGTTCAACGACTGGATCGGTAGGTGTTGCAAGTTCCAGCGCTTCCTCATTTGGGTCTGTGAGCAAATAAAACAAAGTTGGAATTAAAGAAAAGAAAGCATATCATGCAGAATAAAACACTGCAAATCTAAATGATTCAAACTTCAGTGAAATAAGAGGGGCGTGGCTAACCTTTGGTGGGGATCATCAGTTTACAGGGCAGAGCCAGTGGAGTCATGGAGTGTTGATAGACGAGAGCAGACAGACAACCTTCAAACACAAAGTAATGTCCTTCGTTAATGCACATTAGCCTCTCTGCTCAGCCTGATTCTATCAACCAGAATGATACACTCACCGAAGTAGGGTTCATTGGGACAACCCTTCAGACGGACGCCTTTAGGGCTCGTCTCAATCAGGAAGTGTCTTACCAGCTCGTTAGTCATGTCGCCCACTGGAAAAGATAAAACAACGAGGTGAATCCAAATGTGAGGACAATGTGCCTTTATTCTGTCAAAATCACTTTTGTTTTTACTTTTTTTGTTTTGCTGGACAGTCGGTGGAGGGCAGGCCACCTTCATGGCGAGACCATATGCCCCGCGGAAGGAATGGCTGTCCCTTATGATGAACGCCCCGGGCTCCCTTTCCTTCAACAGATTGATGGCTGGATGTTGGAGAGGAGAGGAGATTAGAGGATTAGAAACCAACCGTGAAAATGAGCCAACCTGAAATGATTCATAAAGCGTTGGACTCTCACCTTGCTCTCTGGAGATGTCCGGTTTGTACCAGTACTTGGACGTATCCTGGACAAACTTGACGTTCATCTTGATGTCTGGACAACCGTCTGTGCGGACGAGGGTGGAGAAGAAATCTGAATACACATGGTACAATCCCATTTCTAATTCCTACATCTTTCCCCCTTTAAACTGATTTGTAATCCACCCCTACAAAATGGGACACCTCTTCGACAACACATGAACTTAGCAGTCTCAGGTGGCTTTTAGGCAAGTTTTTCCTGGTCAACAAGCTCTATTGTAATATATTCTGTGCTTATCTTCAAGCTTGTGGAACAATTTTTGGCATGAACGAGCCAAGTTTTGTTGTCATAAGCCTTGCTACACAATATGCTAACCAGTATTAGCTTTATGACGGTAACATTAGCTTCCTCAGATTTTGTTTTTCTCATTAAGAAACAGCCTGAAATGTATCTGTGACAAACCTTTACTTTAAATGACGAATTGGCCCTTTAAATTCTGCCTCCCTCTCCACCTTAACACAGTACACTTTTATATAAATGCACAAAACAGAGGGGTAGCTAACCGCTACAGGGAAGAGGTGAAATGGGACCTTACCATATATGGACTTGGAGATATCCGGGAGTGTGTGAGTACCAGACAGGTTTGGCGCGCTTCCACCACTGGCCGGTGTCAGGTTATTGTTGTCCATCCTCTCCGCGTCCCCGCTGGACATGTGCCTTTTCTCTGGCAGCTGTGGGGAGACGGGGAAGGCGGGCGTGGGCGGCGGTTGGGCGCTGCCCTGGCGAGAGGCAGCCCCCAGCTCGTCAGGTGTGCTGTGTCCACTTGCTGCTGTGCGCCGCCCCATCAGAGGGCTGGGAGGCACACCGGAGGCCGCCGACTTACGGCCAATCAGAGGGCTGGAGGGGACGCCGGTCGGAGGCGGGTGTCTGCCCAGTGAAGGGCTGGCCTGACCCAGGCGTCTCTGGAGGGCAGGGCTTGGTGGCGTGTTTGTGGCCACTGTGCGGTGGAGGGTGTTGGGGCTCCCGGGGACTTTGTGGACGCCCATGATGTTGACCTGGGAGCCCTCAGGAGAGGCAGGTCTGTAGTGTTGGGGGGAGACGGGGCTGTGAGGGGCGCCATCTGCAGACCCAATCCTCCTCCTGTGGTCAAATAACAAGGCAGGCACACATTAGGGATGGCTCAGTTCTACTATGTGTGTTTGATAAAAACATTTTAGTTTGTGATATCAGTACCAGTGCACTGAAAGCAATGCCTGATTCAAACAGCATTTAACTAATTCTCATTTTTTTATATTGGTAATGCACAAACGTCACCTGCAACCAGGTTCCTATTGGATGATACCAGCTGTCAATCGCACTGGTGTACTGGTGTTTATTGTTCGTTTTCTTCTAAATGGAAACATCTTTTACAAAATTAATATCATATTCTATTGTGGAAGAGTTGAAACTCTGGATTGAGACCATCCATTCTATGAAGTAGGAACTACTTTTCCCATGACTTCAATTCAAACAGTTATATTTTCGCCCCCTGGTGGGCAACTGCTCCTCCTTCTTCCGAGGCTTGACTTATCAAACCCTAAGGAATCCATTTTTCATATTCAGATTATGATAGGTATCGTACACTGCGTATTGTATTGGTTCATCTTAAATTCACATGTGTAACGGAATCTGAATACTCACCCGTCAACACCGTGAACAGGACTGCTGGATGACTGTAGAGTGTTGAATGGTTGTGCTCTTGAGTCCCCAAAACTGTGATTATCTACAAAAAGCAAGCGACAACAAAAAAATCACAACATTGATGAGTCTCTGTTTTGTGAGACACTTCTTTTGTCCAGGATAATGGGATGCAGTTATCAAAAGATAATATTTCTTGCAGCAAAACACACAAAATAGAAGGTTTTTTTTGAGGAGGCTGTGCTGATGAAGATGCTCACAGTATGATGTCATCTCAGAAATGTCCTTACCTTGCTCTCCGTCATTAGAGTCAGAGTCTAGCAGCCCCGAAAAAGACAGACGGCGAGGGGAGAGGAAGATGGAAGAAGATGTGTGGAGGAGAAGGGGAAGACAAGGAGGAAAAACTTGAGTGTAAAGCAGGAGCTGCTGAAGTGTGTTTGTTTGAAAACATTTCCAGGCGTAAGAAAGAGCTGTGAACACCAGGGGGCAGCAGAGACTAACACGTGCGGTGTTCAAGCCACTGTCTGCTCACTGTGTTGCAAAATTACATAATGCAGTGGTGCTAAGTATCAAAGCTTCTATATGACCTAGATGAGATGAGGGCTGGACATGACTCTGTATCTATGGACTCTCTACAAGACAAAGGTTAGGTCAAGGGCACTGCACCTTTAAAATGTTACAATTACCTATGATAAGGGAAACCCCAATTTCACTTTTATACCAGGATGTAGTATAAATGAACAATCATAATAATATTACTACCACTAATACTACTACTACTAATAATAATGTTTATATATATATATATATATATATATATATATATATATATATACATACATATAAATATAATATTTACAGTGCATCAGGACACAATAGAATAAAACTAAATATAACTGAATAGAATAGAATATAAGAAAATAGGATAGTACAGAACAAAATAGAATAGAACAGAATAGGTCATACAAGAATAGAATAGGACGGAACAGAATACAACGTAAAAATAAAAAATAAAACAGAACAGAAGCTAATAGAAGGAAATATAATTGTACAAGACAGAACAACATCCAGATCCCCAAGCACATTGACTGTAAGACTGAAATCAAAGAGCTTAGTCGTTTTCCCGAGAAGCCTGAGACGACACCGTATGATTGTGAGTTGGACAAATGATCCAATATCTACTCCTTCCACGTGTGTGTGTGTGTGTATAGTTGCCGCTCTTTTGTGCGGCTTGCTGTGTAAACTCACCCGATCCACCTTGATGATGAGGCTGCAGGCCCAGGGGCGACAGAGGAGTCTTGATCAAGCCTGGAGGAGAGCGAGCTACACACACAAAGAAGAAGAAAAACACTGCGATTTAATGAAAAGAAACAAGCAAAATCATACATAACAACAAAAAAATCACTTTTGTATTCTAACTATATCAACACACCAGAGCAAAAGGTACCAAAAAATGTTTCAAATCGGATTGAATTTGTGAAATTTGGAAATACGTCACAGTTCAATGTTCACTTGGCTCGTCTGAAAAAAAATTTTTTTTATTTAATTTATGACTTCTGCAAAATTATTGCTCACTTCATATCACTGCTAAAAACGCAATATAAAAGGAATCATAATTTTGACTCAACGAAACAAAGACGAAAAAAAAAAACTTTTTAAAGGCTGTATGTAACTTATAAACACACACACCGCCAGGATGTCCATATAAGGAGTTCAATTTACTATGGGTGCCATGAGAGCACTAAGGGTTAAAACCGATGCTATAGATAACGGTATCTCCGTTGATTTTTAAGGTATTAAGGTATCTTAAAAGATACCTTAATACCTTAATTAATTGACACGAGAAACTGTTAGATTATAGCTTTTCTGGTTAGAAAATAAGTCATTAACACTTGCACTTTGTTAATAGCAGTTGGTACTTGCAGTGTTGTCCTTCATTGTCCTTTTTTAATTTTTTTAATTTTGCATTTCCTTTCACATCAACCCCTCTTTACATTCCTACATTTGTGTTCCAGGAAAAAGCCAACACTGTGACAGGCCATCTCCTTGTCATTTAAATCCGCGATTTGCGTCCTTCCTCTCGAGTCCTCTGTGTCCTTCACGGCCCATGGATAAGCATTTGGCCTGAAGCACAAAGCATTTGTTTTTGACGACTGAGGAAAAAGTCGTGAAAACTCACTCTCCGTGTGATTTTACAGCCCTTTCTGTCCACGATATAGTTACACTTACTATTTTTTATCCACTTTCATATACTGTATGAATGAATCATTTAGCGAGATTCAATCTAAATCTTTTGGAGCACATATTAAAGGTGACATGTGACCTTTACCATTTAGTAGTTTAGTAGTAGTATAATCAATTTCTGTCAATGAAGCCTCCTAAATGTTACACACTGGATGTTAAGATTATCCTGTCTTGTTCCGTCTGACCAGTCAGTTCAAAATCCACAGACATTTAGAGCTGCAATGAAAACTGCAGTAGTCCTTGGCTTTGTGTTCTGGTGTCACCTTATGCAAAAACTTGCAAACACGCAGCATAAATATGTCCAAAATCTGCTTCCATCCACACTTGACCAGCGAGACTCTCTCTATCCCTGACACAACACAGCAATGACTCCAACCTTCGCCTGCATCCTGCTCCTACTGAGCTTGCCCGCAGGATTTGGCAAGTATGTGTACGTCGACCAAGCAATGTGTTGGAGAGAGGCTCGGGACTTCTGTCGGAATAAGTACACAGACCTGGCTCCAATCAGTAACAGTAAGGACGATGACCTGCTGAAGCAACTTGCTGAAGTACTAAATGAAGGTACATATATATGGATAGGAATGACAAAAGAATCTGGGCAATGGATGTGGTCAGGAGGCGGTCAGGTGCTCACATTTAGGTGGTCACCGGAGAATACCATGCGTAGTGAAGAGCTGTACACTTCGATTGACGAGACAGGGTGGTACGATACTTATAACAGCAGGAAAAATAAGTTTGTGTGCTACAATGCGATTGTGGTGACGGAGCAAATGACATGGGTTGAAGCCATGGAACACTGCAGGCAGCATCACCGTGAGCTGGCCAGCACTGCATCGGAGACAGAGATGCTTCTGATCCAGGGAGAGTTAGAAGAGCACAACGTCAAAGAAGCCTGGGTCGGTCTGCATTTCCTCTCTGGCGACTGGCTGTGGGTGGACAGGCAGCCGCTGGTTTACGAGTCCTGGGCTATTCCTAAGCCAAAATGTCCTTTACATGTCTACAAGGACTGTGCTGTGTTACAGACAGTAGGAGGAACACGGGCGGTTGATTGTCAGGAGCGACACTCTTTTGTTTGCTACAGAGAGAACAACTTTTGAAATCTATGTCAAGTTGGCACTAATTTAAACCTCATATGCAGTTTTTAAGGCTTTTTCTGAAGTGGTGTTTTCAATGTTGCTGATTTTACAATTTAATCAATAATTTTTTTGCGTGCAGTTTGTAATCTAGTGCTAACGAATAATAGCTTAATGATATACTTGACAAATATGTTGACATTCTGGTAGAAGCTCATTTATGAAGAGTGAAATTTGTGAACTTGAGAGCAAGCTTCTCTCCACTCTGGCTCATGTCATACACACTCCTGTTTTTGAAGGTTGAATGGTTTGAATATCTTGCAAACTGTAGAAGGAGTCATGTGTCACATCGGGCAAAAGAATGAAAAGAATAATAAATAATTCTTTGCAGAGCAATTCCACTAATAAAACTTATAGTGTGTGTTATTTAAGAGCACCCCGACACATGTGGAGGTGAGGGGTCTGTGGAGAATTCTCACCACTGCCTCCAAAGGTGGGACTGTTAGCAAAACCATCTGCCCTGTTGTCCTCAAACGCCTCCCGGTAGCTGTGCATCAGATCCTTGAAGGCAACACAAAGAGAAATCTCATTCAAAGAAGGTTTACTGTGAGGGTTTTATTTTTTTTTTAACTTCACAGACATTCTTAAGTCTGCGGAGACTGTCCAATGTCTTTTTAAATCAACTCTGTAGGTAAAACACATCATATAATAACTGTCATAAACACCACTTCACTAGTTACTATACCCATTCCTTTTCTCTCTTTTCTCTGAACAGTTCTGTTTTCTGCACATGGAATAACCTACAGAACACATTAAAGCTGAATAACTGTTCTTACTAAGCTTGTCTTGTTGTCCTTTCTCAATTGTGTGACAAACTTAGGTGAGCTGTCTTGTCCCTCAAGAAATGTTTCCATCCCAGAGAACTTCCTGGTTACATGAAGATTAAATAATAATAATGATAACTAAAAAGAACCTGACAGAACACTGTAGTTGTACATTATCTGTGTATCATGCGTTCATTCATTTTTCAAAATAAAACCAGATATAAAAAACAAAAAAACAACTTTGTGTACAGAATCAAAATGAAAAAAACGGATAATGATTCGTTTATCAATATTTCCGATTTTGTGCTGAAATGAAAAACGTAAGAAACAGAAAAAGAACGTTTTACGTTTAATCCAATATTGATAAATGCAAGTTACGTGACCCGGAAGTGACCTTTACTAGAAAGCTATCAGAGGGCCTGCAAAACAAACCGAAGAAGTATGGCTGGACAGGAGGATTATTCCGGCAAGAGTGGGCAACTTTTTACGACGGTGTATTAGGGCCAAGTATGAAAAAAAAAAATTCGGACCGAGGGAGAGGGGTAATATTTTGAGGAAAAAGTTGCAGATTTACAAGATTAAAAGTAGCAAATCTACGAGAAAATATAGTCATAGATTTATGAGATTAAAAGTGGCAAATCTACGACAAAATATAGTTGCAGATTTACGAGATTAAAAGTGGCAAATCTACGAGTCACAGGTTTACGAGATTAAAAGTGGCAAACCTACGAGAAAATATAGTCGCAGATTTACGAGGTTAAAAGTGGCAAATCTACGAGAAAATAAAGTCTTGCGCAAACATGCCGTCACTGATATGCTCTGTGTTTAAGGGGTTAACATTGGGACTGCGAGTATGGTAAGGTGTTCATTGTGAAACAATCGGACCATACGGCTGGTTGCTGTACCTCTCTGTGTTGTCCTCCAGCGTGACGGGCCAGATTGTTGGCAAAGTCTGGAGAATGGACCACCGTCGTGTCTTCATGGCTGCCCTGGTACTGACCCTCACTGGTAGTTCGACGTCGGCCTGTCTCTTGAGTCACTTCTGGGGTCATACCTCGAGAGCGAACTCCTGTGACAGGCCCAAAATGGTCAGTATATGTGCAACTGTCTTTCTGTAGATTTCATTACATCCAACTCTTACTGTACAGACATTTTTTCATGTCTTTATAACCTTGGCCTTTAACAGGAAAGCTGGACAAGGAGTAAAATAAGTAATGTGCAGGGAATAAAATAAAAAAGAAGTGACAGAAAGAGGAAGTGAGGAAAATTCATGAAGGAAAATCATAAATAATAGAAATTCATTGCAATATAAATGTTTGGGAAGAAAATCAAAGCGAGGGAAAGTGGACAAACCAGAGAAGGAATAGGAACGATGGCGGTCAGATTGTTGCGATGTCATGCTTTCACTGATGCCCCGTATGCGAGCGTTGTACTCTTTTCCCAGGGAGGGAGGTCAGGGTGGTGGATGGAGGGGGGGTGAGGTGGGGTTGGGGGGTTCGTTCAGAGGTGGATGAAGGTGAGAGAGGTCGAGGGGAGGAAGCACATATACAACAGAGAGGTGATGGATTGCACAGGAGAAGAGAAAGAAAAGTCAGAGGAGAAATGAATGGAAACAAGTGTAAACTCAAATGGGATGATGCGTAGATTATAGTTTAAAATTCTCTAGTGTGATCAGTTTTACCGTATACAACATGAAAAGGAGGAATTCAAAACTTTATTCCATTGGATGGCGCCTGTGAGCTCGCACACAGTTTCAAATAAAGGTAAATGTGAATGCAGACAATGCATGGAAGCTTAAACATACTTGGCTATTCTTACTCTACTCCTGTGTCCTCTCTCACCAACATTGGGCTTATTTTACGAACACAGGTCAGTCCAGTGGAAGGGTGAGCCCCGCCCCCCTAATTAATCTGAACAGAAACTGCTCTGCTCACATGCTGTTTGGTTGAATAACATGTGAGGTGCACTAAAAATATGTTCTAACACCATGGAATAAAGCTCTAATTCCACTTTTGCACATGGATATCGATACCAATTTCACAGTATCCACCAATACCAGTCATACCAATAAAGTAGTTTTACATCTTTTATACTACTCAGCTGTTAGTAACACTTTTAGAATCTGTGCTGTAGGCATTTATGTGATACTTGGGGTCATTTTATTGTATTGGATTAAACCAAACATTTTGACCAGCATCGGTCAGTTTGCCCAAGCAGCAACAACAATATATTACAGTTAATCCCTGTGGGAATGAGCTGATACAACGCTAAGTGTTAAAAAATGTAATTCAATGTGATCCGCAAAACCTAAATATGTGAATATGTCATATGACATACATGTAAAAGCTTCACGAACAAATGCTTAGTGATTAAAAAGAAAAATCCGTCACTAAAGTTGTTTGACTGATAGTGTTCTCGGTTGATACTCAAGGATAGATAGAATGGTATTTTCTCGGACACAAAAAGTGGTATCGAGCCATCCCTAAATCCAAGGACGCAGGATATACAACTGATGGAAGCATCTATATTAATTATTGATGCAAGACACTCCTTTTATAGTCTTACCAGCAATACGATGAGCCACTAGGCCTTCCAAGTTTAAGTTTTCCTCCTCTGCATCTTGTTCTCGGACCAAGGAGGTAGAGGAGGTATCCTTGGGTTGGGGCGTGGCAGCTGGGACAGGTGAAGAGGAGGCACTGTAGCCTGGATAAGGAGACGAACCCTGCAGTTCTGGGGAATGGGAAACCCCGCTGCTTGGGTACGAGTTCACAGGTTTCACTGGTGCCTGCTGGTTGAAATTCAAAGGAGGATCTGCAGGGTAGTGGTGGGTTGCTTGGCGTGATTGGAGGTAGGGCTCCGGGGTATGTGTTGGGGTGGTGTTTTGGTGGTGATAGCTGGTATTCAGCTTCTGGGGAGAATACACCGGAGACTCCATAACTGGGCTCTGGTTTGTTGACACTCTCCCAGCCGATCTTAGGGGCTGATGGAAGGAGCTGTTCAGCGACCCAGAGTTGTTGTATCCTTGGATAGCAGAGTCCGCTTGGTAAGAGGGTCTAGCAAGGGTCTGACAGAAGGCCCCCTGCGATGAGTTCAGGTTGTTCTCCCCAGGAGGCGCACTGTGAGACTTAGACATGTGGGAGTTGATTGGATCAAGGTCGAGCATGAGCATGTTGAGAGCCTCGATAGACTGTTCTATGTCCCGCTGTGAAGCTGGGGTGGGGAAATGGGGCAAGCTGTGGGTTGACTGAATTGGAGGGCCAAAGGGATCATCCGGAAGGCTATACTGATGCCAAGTATTGAGACCTCTTTGAACTGCCTCTCGGCTACTGGTGCTCCTCTCAGGGGCCCTAGGCATGAGTTTTGGATTGGTTTCAGGACTTCCAGGAGTCGGATTGCCAAAGGATTGTGAGCGGTACATCCCTGCTCCATTCTGGTAGCTGTCGTATCCCCCCTGTGGTGACGCCAAGTCCACAGACCTCTCTTGCATCGCCGTGGGAGTTCGTACTCCATGCACAGGCATTTCGCTCAACTTTTCGCCCAAAACGCCTCTCTCAAGATATGGCCCGTCGTTCTTCACGCTGACAGGCGTTTCAGATTGGTAGTAGAGGTCAGCTGGTGTTGCCTGGCCCTCTAGGGAAGAAATTGTACCCAAGCTGTCAACACTGTTGCCCTCTTGGCTGTTGGGCAGCTCGTCGTCAAGGATATCCGTCTCACGCTCCTCTGTAGAAGGGGCACCAGCTGGCTTGGTGTGGCTGCCGTTGACGTGTACTTGCGCTGGGACCAGGTGCCGTACTCCCCCTCCTGGACTGGTGGATGTGGACAGGTAAGCTTGCCGTAGATGAGTCGGTGCCTCAAGACCACTCAGAAGCTGATCAAGTTCTCTCTTTTCCTGTGGGCTGAGCGGTGGGTGCGTTGGTGCTGGGTTGTTGTGATTGGCAGCGCTCTGCGTAGACTGGCTGTGCTCATCTGTACGGTCAGTTTTGATAGAGGCGGTAGAGTTTCCCGAATCACTGCTCACAGAGAGGGTGTGGTCCACCGCGGGGAGTGAGGCGTGGCCTGTCACAGGAAGTGTTTTGTCAGCGGTTTGAAGGGGATGGTTGGTGTGCTGCAAAGAGTTCTTGGCATTGGTCAAGGAGTTTTCATGGACAGGGAGGCCATTGATGGTGACAACTCCCTCCAGGGAGTCTTTCTTGCGGACCCGAGCATATAGACTTCCATCAAGTGGACCTTGGGTATGACCAACATCTGAAAGAGATGAAAAGATTATGAAACACATGGACACATATTTGACTTTTACTCTCTGTAGATGATATACAAAAGGATTAAGTTTACATTGGTACCAAGCATGAAGTCACTTTTGCATGGGGCAGATTCTCTCACACGCACAGTGACCCCCCTCTGCATCCGTCATGTTTGACCTGAGGTTCAGCACATTTAGCCCTGCCACCAGTAACACAGCCTCTCCAGCGAGAGAGGGGGGTCACTATTAATAGCTGGAAGCCCCTGTCACGTTGCGTCAGTGCAGGCCCACATGTTCTGTTGTGAACCAGGGTGCGTCCTGTCCAAGAGACTAAAACAGCTGAGTGGGAGCCAAAGAGTGGAGCAGCAGTGCATGTGAAAGAGGGAAAACTGTATTCCTAAAGTTGATTTCAGGCTGTTGGGTTATAATTATGGCTGCCAAATTAGACAGGTTATTGTTCAAAAGTTTGGGGTCACTTAGAAAGGTCCTTATTTTTGAAGGAAAAGCACTTTATTTCACTAATATGGTAAATGACGATTCTCGCTGCAAACGTCTGGTTTTTAATGGAATATGTACATAGGTGTATAGAGGCCCATTTCCAGCAACCATCTCTCCAGTGTTCTAATGGTACATTGTGTTTGCTAATCGTGTTAGAAGGCTATTGGCTATTATAACAATATAATAGTGTCCAAAGTTATATTCAGGCAATAACTTAATCAGAATTACTGTTACCTACTGTAAAAAGTGATTATGTTCCACATACATTTTCCATTGTTACCACTAAGCTATTACTTGTGATCACCATAGATATAACACGGAGAGAAACAGTAGCTACAAAATAAAATGTAAACAGTTTGTGAAAGAGCCTCATCATAAAATCAAGAAGAACTTTTTGATTATTCCCACAGCAAACAGCAACCATGATGGCATGGCAGTCCCATAAAGGGGTTATAGATACTCATTTGTGGCGCATGAAAATAAAATCATATACAGTGCAACTCCCACAGATGAAATACAACATGTACTGCAATTAAACACCAGAGCAACATTTCTCGGACTAGGCTGACTTCCACCAAACAACAATCACACGTGCACCACCTCATTCTGTGGTCAACAAGTAAGAAAGAAAGTGTCCTGTATCCAGCATCGTTTTTCAAAATTATGCATATATTATGTGATGATGGTGGGCTCGTATGTGGGATGTTCCAAATAGAGCGACCCCTCCGGGGACAGATGGTGGATCACTCGGGCCGCAGCTATTTTAAAAACCCGCTGTCAACAACAGCTCCCTGGCATAGCAAAGACAAGCAGGGAAGAGAGAGTGGGCGAGGGACATGTAAACACTGTGTCCCTGTGCTTGTTTTTGTTCATGTCACATAGATTAACAATTTGATGGCTCAGTAACATATCTTGCAAAAATAACTAACCAAAATAGTTCAACGGTTTTAATTTAGAAAGGAAGCAATAATGATCATATAAGAATAAACACAACAATGTTATAGAATCATACTGCTTAAAAAATACTCAGAAAATTCTAAATCTCTATCTCAAATTCAGTCAAAACATCATTACCTGTGTGTCAAAAAAACCTTGTTGTGTTCCCCTTTCTTCAAAAATCCCAGAAAACAATGAAATTGATCCTCTACTTCAGTTAGATCGCCAAAAAACCATACGTCCACATTTCTGTCTGTACATAGAGTGTTTCAGTAGCCTCTGTGCGAGTGTTTCTGCTTCTGGGCTTCGTCCGTCCCTCTCTGATTCATATCCTCCTGTCACCCAACATGTGCTCTACACTGGGGTGAGGTGGAGCTGTAACCACTGAGAGGGGTGAGCTGGCAACTCTGGGAAGATCTCTTGACTGTTCCCGGCACGGGGGGGGAGTGAGTCCACCACCACCACCACCACCTACACCCAACTGACTGCTTCCAGGGAAGACACGTCATTTCAAATGAACTACAACTCCCATGCCATCTGTCTGCTTCACACAGCAGCTCCTCTGCTTGGTGACATCATTGTGGGTGGATCACCCTCACTCCCTTGCAGTCACCATCTACGGTTCTTTCAAAGCAAATATCAACTTCTCTTAGTTATCCCAAAGAAAATATTGCATTCTGTTCCATTTAAAAGCCTTAAAACTGCATTTTATTGGCTAATGAGTTCACATGCCGACAAGAAGGGTCTGATAGTTTTGCTTGACAGAGCCTGTTTTCAGATGATAAACGCAGCATAGAAAAATGTTGTATTGTTTCTCTTCACAGAATAATACAGAAAAAGACAGAATCACAACATCAACAAAAACAAAAATCAACAAAAACTACACACTGCAGCTTTAAATATCGCTTTCCTATTCTCAGGGATTCAGTCGTACACATTTCCCACCAGCGGTGAGCTTTCTGTCCCCGTTTAACCCCCTGACCTTGCACAGAAAAGGGGAATGCCCTTGTTCTCGAGCATGAAAGACGATCCGTGGCAAAAAAACGACTAAAGGATGACAGGTTTTCCAGCTGTTAGTTACCTCCATGCTGAGGTTAAATCAGGGGAGTGGTCAGTGCCAGTGTCAACAACGTTTTAGGCACTCACAGATGGTTTCAGGAAATATTATTCCAACAAAAAAGTTACCATATATAGCAACGTTAGGGGAAAAAAAGATGGACCTCTGACATTTCATCACGGCTCTGACTCACAGTTCAAAGTATGAAAGTTTCCGCAATGAGTCGTCTTTCTTTGCTATGTGTGCTTTAACACCAGCATGAGATGGAAGTGGTGGACTGAAATCACTTTATATGTATGGAAGGTGCGATATAAATAACGATTGATTCATTGATTGAATGACTGATGGTGCTCTTAAGTCACCTGCCATGTTTGAAGCCTGTCAAGCGAACTATGAGATTACGAGAGAGACAGGCATTCCTTGCATTTATAGACAGATACTGGCACCAAATGTTAAAATGTACTGCATGCTTGCAACAGCGTGTGCAGTCGACTGTTAATTCCACTCACCATGAATATGAACACAACAAAGAGGCAGTAAATACCTGCAGCAGACTTTAGACTCAGTTTAATCCAGTTGCGTCAGTGAGGCTTGGCTGCAAAAACAACTTGTTTTCTATGCTCATTACATACAGTATCATGCTTTTTTATTTCATGTTTAGTTCATGAAATTATTTATAAAATAAAAACAACTTTTATAGTAAGGATTCTATATACATTCTCACCCTGTCACACCTGTCAACTCTCTGTATTCCGTCACGTGACAGGTGCCGTCTCTCATGAAAGTGCGAGAGGCATTGCTCATACATCACTGCACACACATGCCATATCACAGACTTAACAGTCATAAAACCAAAAAACCATTTCAACACCTGTGGCCAATGGTTTATTAAAAATAGACCATGTGCACATCAACCATTTTTATAGTTGTATTAAAATAGATCAGCAGGGATGTTGTGGATGCACAAGTTAACACAACTAAGACTTTTGAGATTAAATTACAAATGCAGGTTCATCAAATAAACGCAGTGAAATGGGAACATGGTTGTCCGGGGCTACACGGCGTCGCTGAATGCTTTATTTATACCTCAAGAATGATAGAATGAGTCATTCTAGCAAGAAAAACGTCTTCATTATTATACATTCTGTTTATTTTGAATAGCTGAGGTTCCTCTTGGCTCTGCTCTAGGACCACTTAAGTTACTTTATGATACTGTAAAAATTACTGTACATGCATCATTTAATATGATGTTTTTGGGAGTGGATTTGTCTTGCATCCTCTCACATCACCTTCTCTACAAAGTTTCCAAGTGGCGGCGGAAACTTAAACACAAGCCTGACACTTTAATGTGGAACATCATGACCTTATAAAATGTGCCAAACCCATTTTTATGAAATGCAGTCACATATAAATATAGAAACACACCTAATGTTTACGTGCAAGATTAAAGGCTCCTCTCGTGGGTCTCGTCACAAACTTGTAGGCATGAGCTCTGCAATCATGGTTTTACTGCATAGGGTGTATGATTTCATACACTGTATGTTTATAAATGTATCTATAGACTCATATGCGCGTACACCCACACACACTCAGACAAGCATTTAAAACGAGAGGCATTTTACGGTGAAGTCGGCTAGGTCTGTGTCAGGTTTTCAAAAGAACTTGGGTGTGTATAGAAGAGTTCAGTTAAAGTGGGAGGTTGGGGAAAAAAATAAATGCAAATAAGTTCTTTCCATTAAAAAGTGTACATGATGTCTTTTGCACCATGGATTTAAGTCTAACCTGCACCTTTCAACACTCGGTGTAGACATTTCAAGTGCACATTTATACACTATTGAGGTGCAGAGGTAGATATGTGCCAATGCGGTGATGTCGGAAAACCATCGCGGCACATCTACATTCACAGGTTTTATCAACTGCCACAGCAGACAACAAATCCCTATTGTAATCATAATTAGAATTCAAAAGAGATATTTATTAACACTTAAAATGTGGTCATTTTCTTACAGCTGAACGAGAAACAGAGACATCCTCATAAGTGCTGACATGGCAGTCAGTTGGGGGAAAATGGTGTCATGGTTGGCATATCGGTGTCTGGCACAAGGAAAACTGTCGCGGTTTTATATTTACCGTGTCTGCCTCTCAGTCCATCTATCTCTCAGTGTCCAGCTGTCACAGTTTGAGGTAACGTGGCGTGACTGTATCTGTGTCTGTCTCCAAGACTGCTTGAAGGCTGATGTCATCTGTGTGCCTGAGCTACCATCTGAGTGGCTGTCATAAAAAAAAATAAAAATAAAACTACCTGTCAGTGTATCTGACTGACGGCCAGCTACACTCCACAGCTGATCCGTGTCATGCAGTTTTAAATTTGCAGCTCATGTCATTGCTTCAAATTCCTCTGGACCAATGTCCAAGGAGGAAAGCAACATGTTTCCCTCATGGGACACTGAGTTTGTGTCACTGAGGTAAAGCTGATTTCCAACACCAAAGTCACAAAGAAACAGTTGATTTAAAAGTCCAGTGTGCTGTGGTGCAAAATCACTCATTTAGACAAGATAATACTGATAAAATACTTACTCGACATAAGCCGGAATATAATTTATAGGGTGAGACTTTTGTTAGAGTGGCTAAACTCCGTTTATCCTTCTGTTCCTGTTGGCAGCCATGTTGTCAGTTTGAGAGTGTATGGCAGGCAGATGACAGCTAGCGCTTCAGAGCAAGTCTGCGTCTAAAGAAGTGAATATTGGACCAAAAATGTGCCAAATTAGTACTTTTCTAAGTTTCTTTTCAGCTCTATTCACAATGTCACACAAAGCACCAGGGATGACATAAATACAATTTATCCCATAACAGTGACAGGGCAAGATGATGACCTAAATCCACCTCAGCCACCAAAATATTCAACTGACATCACTTCAACCATCATCCATGAGTGTTTCACTGGCTAAATATGTGTCTGTGGGCATAAAGAAGCTTTAAACCTGCCTTGTTTTGACTCTCAGAGACACTTTCTTCCCCTGCTCTGATGTTCAAAATGTGAACATCAGACAACTCCAGAGACAGATAAATGAACCAAAAGCAATAATATGTGTAAAAAGTAGGAGGAAGAGACAGAAAGATGGCCAGAGAAATGCAGACAAAGCCACATGAAGGAAATTCAAGACAGACGGGAGGAGAGAGGAGGCATTAAGAGATGAGGACTGGCTCAGCAGGGTCCCAGTGCTCGGATTTGAACCTGCTGCTGCAGCTCACCTTGCTGTCAACAAGAGTTCTAACTGGAACCACTGTGAAAACACAAGCGCACACATGCACACACAGAAAAACTGCTAAAATATACAGTCTTATCATTATAGAACAGTGCAGATGGAAGGCAAAGATAGAAAAAGTTTTATTTAATTTTTTTTGCCCGTAGGAAGTATGTGCACATCGCAAATCAAATCGACTTGTAAAGAGATTCCAGCCTGGCTGACCGTCGCATAACAGCTAGCTTACCCTTGGAAACAGGTTCGCCAAGTTAGGCTCAAAACAGCAGCATGCTATAACACCATATTCTGCGTTGAACCGTGTGAAAATCTCTCGCCCACCGTGAGGACAGCCTCTTCACTCCCATCTCCCCGCTCCAGACAGCACAGCTGCTGCTGGTGAGCCACTGCCTGCCTGGTGTAGCGTGATAAATCAGCAAAAGTGCAGCATGATAAATCAGGGAAAATTAAAATGACTCCAAATCAAGGATGCACACCATCGTGCTCAACCCTCAACCCATATCCAACATCTTAGGGCGATCTGACTAACGGTCTGCAGGATATGACCGTCACAGACACACAGACAGACAGACAACTTGCTTTATAGATAGATTATTGTAAACAGTGAAAAACACAGAAATCATGTTACATTTAACAATTTTATTGTTCCAAAAAAAGAGTTACATACACTGAAATTAAAGTGGTGATCCACTGACCCTTGACCCAAAATTCACACTGTACTATCTAGTTAACTGCAAAACCGGATGGAAATTTTAATATAAACACTTTTAACATCGACACTGAAACAGACTGTATAAACCAAGTTGCATCCCTGTGCAAAATCACCAACCAGGGTCCCTCATAGTTTTGGTGCACCCAAATTGCAGCCTGCTCATAAAATGTTCCACACACAAATTGCTTGGCTCCATGACTCATTTTAAGCCATATAAAAGCCAAACGCTCGGCAAATGCCACCACGTTGGCATGGAAACGCAATAAACAGACAAACAGATCCCGCCAGTCTGCGGAGCAAATGCACAAAAGGTCGTTGTAAATTCGTCTGATTTAAAAGTGCGAAAATTGTGAGGCAATATAATGCAAGGCATTATGCATGCTAAAGTCATTCAACATGTAATTTGATAAAGTGTTCAAATTTACAGGCAGGTGATGTGACCTCAGAGTTTAGGGCCTACAGGCTTCACAGAGCTACTCACCAATCAGCTATTTTACTTCATTCCTTATTCTTTCCTCCTCTTCTTTATGTATGTTTCAGCGAAAAACAAAGAAAGAAAAAATACAAATCATATGCAGTCAAAACTTTGGAGAGGTCTGGACTTCTCTGGCCCTCTGTGTCTCTGTGACAGTGATAGTGTGTCTCACTATCACTATGCGTCTCTGTCTGTCTCCATCCAGCTATTCCAGACATGTTTCAGGGCTCGGCCCCAGCCAAATATGGAAGGAGGGCGGTAAACAAGGGAGACGGCCGGGCGCTGTCACTGGGCCATACTGTACAACACACACACAAATTAACTCTTATTCTGCTGTGGCAACACTTCATTTAGTGGTTGGACTCGTTTTTTTTTCATTCAAATATCAGATATTTAAAGTTAAATTGTCTTTTTTTGTCAAATAAAAACACATATTTACATACAACTATCAAATTAGGGATGAGCGAATACCATACAATCAGTCGGTATGCATACATACACAGTTTAATCAAGCTAAGGCCATAGTGCGACTACGACAGGAAATCGGACAGCTTGCCGAGTAAGAGTATACATGAAGAGGAAAATCGATTTATCGAAACATGCAACAGTACTGCAGTTTATAAGTCGCCTCTTTCGACTTCCGGGTCATAGACCATGGAGGAAATGTTAGTGCTTGTGCAGACTGCCAAAGTCCAACTCCAGTCTGACTAAGTGTAGAAATGCAGGAGTAATCAGACTATGAAACGCATCATCTAGGTCTGTTAATCCGACTAGGACAAGTTTGATTTTTGTCTTAGTCTGACTAAAATCAACTGATAACATGCATAAAGGCACTGAATGTCCGTATGATACTGACATACTAAAACCCCTGAATATCACTGACATAAATACCCCACATCAACGTCTACTAACAAGAATGTGAGAGGGCTGCACACATGTGAGCCAGGTTGCTGTCAACATGTCAGCGATGTGGATTTATTTTAAACAAAATTGTTGTTGTGTGTAGCTAGGTAGAAAAGGCATCATAAATTCCGCTCATTGCAAACAAAAAGTGTATTTTCCAACCCCAAAATATACAATCATTTTTAATGATAAAAACTCAATTTTATTTTCAATTTGCATATTTTGAGGTTCATTTTTATTTACTTCTTAAAAAGTGTTGCTTTGTGCTGAAGTGTTGTTAGATAATACGACACGCATCTAATTCCATGGGTATTAAGCCATCCCCCTAAATCAAATAACAATTTATCATTTGTTATTTTTCCTCTAGAAATGTCTAGAGCTCTTACGTTAATAGAATAATAATTTATATACTCCTCCCTACTACTTTATATACTATATACTTTTTTGCTGGATCTTAGGTTCATAGAAACCAAATTACCTGATGTCCTAAAACCCTATTTATGTAGATTTTCACCATGAGCCAATCTTCACTCGTCACCCTCTGTCAAATACGCTGAAAATCAGACTTTGCAGTCCTGTTAATCCCTGGAATTTCATGTAAGATTTATTTTAAAATATGTTTTACTTGTGGCCAAAATGGCCTGCAGCAGCTTCAGTTTCAAAAATGAGACATGACCGAGGTACAGATTATCCAGATTGAAGATTGGTCTTTAAAACTCTACTTAGTGTTTCATGAAAGCCTAACCCTATTCCAGTATACATTTAGTATACCAGCAACACCAGAATATATAAAATAATTCCATTATAAATTAAACATAAATATCAGTCCAGAGTTGGCTCACAACCAATGATTTCTGCTCCCTGTCCCTAGAAATGACTTTGTTTAAGGTTGAGCTAAAGGCTAATTTCATAATCTTATAAAATATTTTGTTTGCATGCATCTTTAAATGAAATAGTCACACATTTGGATTGGTATTCTAACACTTTTCACGTGTCTCCTTCATAAAGCACCGCAGTCGCTGCAGCAGAAGCTGCTCAGTAGCCTAAACAGTGGCGTTTTGACGGGTTTGACCTCCAGGTCGACAGCTGCCCCAGAGTATGGGGCTATTAGTGGAGCAAAGGCAAGTTGACAAACACAAGGTGCACTGCAAAAGATCTACACAAATGCACAGAAATGTACAAGCCTGCACGGAAAGGATATACAAGCCTATAAATACTGTACGAGACACACAGTGCAACACACAAATTCCTTCTGTGGAAGACTTCAAAAACTTCACTGAGCATGTGCATCAGCGTGAAACACACACAGCTCTTAGCCACCTAATCCCGCCGGCCCCCTTTAAGACTGCCATCTTTCGTTGAGTCCTCTCAACTGGATTTTTCAAGGTCGCTGGACTTAAGTTAGCGGCGCCCCCGGATGCGTTCAGACCGCAGGACCAAAACAGTTGTTTCACAGACGCACAAATAAACAATTCTGGATTCCTCAAACGATACATTGTGCGTGGACAGAGTCTATCTTTGTTTGCAAAGCATGTACTAAAATAGGCCATTCTGTCATGGGACTTATAGTATCAGCATTATTCATGTGGCATCGGAGTGTGTGGTCACCTCAGTTCTCTTACTCAAACATGTATCTGATGTAACACCTGATTAACATTCCCTCTATGCCGACTTACAACCTTTTTATAAATACACTTATTCCCCTTGTGGATACGTGCGACCGAAATATACTCCAAAGTCGTTTTGGTCATCATTTAAATGCTGTTGATAGAACGGTTACATTATAGTTATTTTTAAAACATAAGGCGTATCATTTACTACGACGAGATGTTAAAACGAGTTCCTGCACCTTTGGACCAAAATGTCTGCACTCACACCGAGAGATGATTTATGGGGACTTCACTTTGGAAAGACAGCGTTTGTGCCAAAAAGTGATTTTCTGCCAGAAACTGATTAGAGCCGTATCTCGGAATTCAAATAACTATTACAGCTGCTTTCCTCTGGATTAAACCTGTTGTAAAGTGCAAACACATTATTCTGTCTGTGGTAAAAGCAAAGATACGTCTTTGGTTGGTATGTCTGATATCATTGTTGTCATTAAAATGATTTACATAGGTTTTTTTTGGGTTTTTTTTAAAGTAAGTATCCTAATGGAGTGTCCACCAATGCCTGTAAAGGGCTAGTGCAATATGCAGCATTTTAGTTGCCAAACATGTATTTGTGCTTATTCCTCGTGGCTGAGGGGAAGTTTCATTGAGGTGTGACATATTTATAACCCCCTCATCCCATTTTAACTGTTGAAATACCTGTAAAGGGCTAGTGTAAATTGTAACATGTAGTATTGTTGCACCCGAAATGGGATTTGGGCTACCACCTAGCAGATGAGAGTTACCAAAAAAGTGATTTGTGCTAGTTCCTTGTGGCTGAGAGGGTACTTTGTGTCAAAAGGGGCGTGAGGCCCTGGTATACTTACCCTAACTTACCCTAACCCATACACAGCTTGCAAACGTGGACATTGCACGGGCGAACTGCATTTCCGCCCCAACGGTAGGTGGTGTATTAAGCCCCACTCAACAAGCAGAAAAACCATTTTGACAACAGAAGAAGTAGTCACCAAGGATAGTCACCCGAGCCTCAACCTAGCAACCCTCGAACCGCCTGACACCCTGACTTCCCTGCCCGACGGATCTTTCACAGCTGACGAGCCACTCGGACCAGACATGTAGCATCGTTAGAGCTTAGATCAGGCC
The DNA here is from genome assembly GCF_963457635.1 of Microchirus variegatus. Classification (NCBI taxonomy): domain Eukaryota; kingdom Metazoa; phylum Chordata; class Actinopteri; order Pleuronectiformes; family Soleidae; genus Microchirus; species Microchirus variegatus. Next base: position 32,884,503 of record NC_139802.1, read on the forward strand.
CAAAAAAATGAAGCCCGACCCTACTTGTTGTGTTCGGGCCGGGTCAGGGTCAGGCTCGGGCAGAGAACCTAAGCATCCTTCCCTTCTTCTTTAGTCGGAATGCGTCCTATTCCCTGCGTCAAGACTTGTACACCACCTTGGAGTGTCTGATGTCTGACCATGAAGTGGTTTTGCAGTAAAAAAATATCCCGTCAACTACTAGGTAGGAGCACATATTGCCCTTGCTTGCTGCTTATTGTTATGTCAATGATGCATTTTCCAAAACACAAGGATGACCTTTTCTGAGAACCATTTGCCCAGTCCTTGAAATTAACAGCCACCTTACTCCTACTGCACCATCTCCCTCTGAACCGCCGAGATTCTCACGTCCAGAGTGCAAGAGCGAACACTGCAATTAGACAAATGAATAAACTGGCAGAGAGCTTTTTTTTCTGCTGAGTGCTGAGAACACTGCTGCCCATTCAATTAGGATCAAACTTGCAATCCTGGCGATTCCCAATGACCTTCTTCCAGCACAGCAATTACCGCAACAGTTCTCTAGGGATGTTCATAAAAATGAAATGGGTCTTTGCAAAGCAATAAAAAAAAAAAAATCCCATATATAAAAGTGGATGCAGCAACACAATGGCTGCCAAGTCCTGACTCAACTGTTTGCGCAAATTTCTCGGATTAACAACAGTGATCATGAATCTCATCAACCCTAAGAGTTTCCAAGGGACTTTGTAAGACTGTCAGTCTCCTTAAGTAGCAACACTGTGTCCTGAATGGAGCAAAGATGGGGTGTTTTATGACGCTGTCAATGGTGTTCACTTTATTGCAGGAATGATCCTGTAATGAAGACAATCCCACAGAGAGACTTTCCTTTACCCATTCATAAACTGCACACACTCATTTACGATAAGAACAAAGCCCAATGAATATAAATACAGAAGAAACTCATTTTTAAAAAGCTACATTTGATTACGTCATTGGAATATCCTTGAATAGAAACGCTTTTTATTCTGTATCTGACACCAACGCCTGACAATTTACTGCTGACATTAGGACATAAAGGAAATGCTTTATCATCTATATTTAGCCAAAAATCTCACGATCAAAATTTGTGTAAATGCCTGACTTAGCAAGTATGCATCATATTTAGGTCAGCAGAAAAAGATTCCTAAATCCACCATGCTACCATATTCTATTTTTCTTTAAACTGGTTTTAAAGCTGCACTAAGTAATTTTTGGGGGATTGTTGTTTCATCCTTGTCACCTGTGTCTGTTCTTTGTGAACATAAATTATCTCATGTTTTATTATTAAGTTATTCCTCTGCGCATGTCAAGCAGTACTATCAGACCCTACTAAGGGAGCGTTTGTGTGTATACAGCAGCAGCTTCAACTGTTTCAGCTCTAATATAGAGTGTCTTATATCCTTTATTTCAGCATAACCTCGGCAATCTGATAAAATTATTAGTATTTTTTTTTCATTTTCACCAACAATAGAAACATACCTGCGCAACATGTGCCCAAATTTTCAAGATTCCTCATCTCCTTGCACAGAAGCAAAAGCAGGTGAGCGGATGGGGGTGGGTTTATGGCACACTGAGTAGGTTCGCTGGCGTTTCAAGTTACAACCCCCGCTTGGGGGGGGGGGGCTGTAGTCAGTAGCAGGGCGACTGACGCGACCCTATTTCTGCAGCGGCTATTTAAAGGCCTCATTGACAGGGTGGGTGAGGGTGGGGAGTAAAGGTGGGTGAAAATAGGGAGAGACACAGTGCATCTCCTCAGGAGAAAGCACCAAGGCATGAATTTCAACTATGGCCTCTGGATTAGTGACATGTTACCTTCATGCAATACAAACATGGCATCAGTTTCCTTTTAAAGGTCAAGTGTGTAACATTGGGAGTCTTTGCTGGCAGAAATTGAATAAAGTACCAAAAGATGTGTTTGTTAAAGTGTATAATGGCTCCAAAATAAAAAGAATATGTTTATTGTCGCCGTTCATACAAGGTTTTACGTGTACAACTCACCAGGGGCGGACGGTGTATAGGGACGATTTGGGCGACGCCCTCCCAACTAGGAGGAGAAAGATAATTTTTTTTCCTCAGCAATTCCAAAGATCCTTAGTACTAATATTCCTTTCAGTCGTCTCTGCCAGCAAAGGTAGTTATTAGCAGTGTTCTAGACATATTATCTGTCATTGTCCAATCAGAATCGTCAGATTCAAGTCACGTTTTAAGGTTCCGCCTCTTCTGGGGTGATTTGATAGACGTGGAGAATTGCCCGAAAATTCTCCCATTGACTCTCATGTTAAAAAAGTATTTTTTCGAAAAACATACCCTGCAATGCATTTTTAATGACGATTTATGTGCGTGCACTAACGCGCTTGCGTCATATGTAAATTGAGCAAAGAGAGGAGGGGATACCTTCTCTTCACTTCACGTCTCTCGATAAGATGTTCGCCTCTCTGCTCGCAGCGCTCTGAGCAAAGCGAATACACAGACGATTGTGCTCGTTTGAACGGTCCCAGCACGAACTGATAAGTACAAATAGTTTTACCAGTGCCACGGAGTTCGTGCTTTCATACGCATTAGCTGTTTATGGCTCATAGCAGCGGACGGGAGTCATTTGAAGCTACGTTCTTTAGCTTGTTTGCTAACATTGTTGATGTTTGTATCGCTCAGGGTTTAACTGCAGGTTAAACTTCACGCAAATCAGACAATCGGACTGTCGGACCGTGTAAGAGAGTATTGTAAGATGCCTTTAGCAACACATCTAAAGATCCAATTCTGCACTTTCCTTTAGACTTAATGAATAATTTGACTGCACTATCTTGTCATATGTGTGTTGTATGTACCTGGTAAAGGTTGTGAAAGCTCTTGATCCTTGGTCAGTTAATAAATACTTGACTTAATATGCTGCCCCTGTCTGTGGTTGCTGGACACATCTTGTGTTCTGCTTAGCTATTTTACATCATACATTAGATTCATGTAAATAATATTTGTTTATCAAGTTGCCATCTAGTGGACACAAGGAGGACTGTTCATCTAAAAACAAATGGATACTGTCTTGCTTTATGCACTTATTAAATGGGTCACCTTAATCATTATCAGAAAAAAATGCCCCCCCCCCCTGAAATTTTCTTCAGGATCCACCACTGCAACTCACATGTACAACTCAATGTCAAACCTCCTTCAATTACATTAAAGAAAAAACTTTCACTAACATGCTCTGTTCTCCAGTTTGGTGTGTAATCTAAATGAATCTGCTTTTTATCTACTAGATATCTCTTTGTCAAACCCTTCTCTGTAAACCCTTGAGATGACTATGCATGAAAATCTCATTAAATCCGAAATACTCTGACCAACAACCGTGCCACATTCAAAGACACTTAAATCACCGCTTTCCTCATTCTGTACCTAATAAAGTGGTCAGTGCAAGTGTGTGTGTTTGGACATACCCTGGTCGCCGTCCGCAGTGTCCTCACATTGTTGGTTGAAGCTCTCGTACGAGTCCCAGCGGATCAGAGGGTCCTGGGTGTTGTAGTCCACTGAGACACTTGGTCCGTTCTCCAGGTGGCCCAATCCTGCGGAAGACGAGAGATGATGGGTAATAGAGGCCCAACAGAAAGAAGCCACGATAAAGAAAATAAAAAAGAAGTGATATTTCAGTAATAAAGCTGAAGATTTACCTTTACCTTTGATTTTCTCCGGGCCATACGAGAAGACAAACTCCACCTTCCCATATTCTGGAAACCTCTCATCTACACATGCACACAGTAGGACTCTTTGTATTGTTGTTTTCTTATAAGTGCACACAAATACACAGTTAAATTGTTCATAAAACAAAGGTTAATATTAATTAGTTTCTGTAAGTGACAGCAGAAAGCGGCTATTTATTAAAGCCAGTTTTAGTTGTTTAAATATCAGTCATACTGCATCTAAATTACAGTATAAACCTGAATCTAAATCTAACTCATAAAGGTTGAGTCTTAACTTTAAACCTAAATCTCAATGTGAATGTTGAGAATTAAATCTAAAAGTTATATCTTATTCTAAATCTTAATTTTGGATCTTATGCCTCTGTAAGTAAATGCTGCCTTCACCACCAGAGGACCCTGTTCAGTCCTAAAATGTGAGGGAGTGTGTTCTTCTGCAGCACAGCACAAATATCTCTATATAGAAAATGGGGAATATTGAAAAAATATCCACATTTTTAGGATCCCATTGGTTACAGAGAAGAAATAAATAACTTTTGAAATCCTACATGGGAATTGAAATAAACTCTTGATTTACACATCAGCTCTGGAGTCTTTAACACCCTGAGGTCACTTATTGTTTGAGTTATTCCACTGTTATTGCTGTGATTGTGATGCCTCCATGTTGTTTTTAGATATTCCTTTTGATAAAACGATGGTCAAACACACACAAACATGTAGAGAAACGCAGCGAAAAACACAGTCACCCACAGAACGAGCTTACCTTTGAAGGTTTCGTCCAGCTCGCTCTTCCCAAAAACCACACCCAGGTCATGGATGGCACAGGTGTGGAACTGAACCCTGAACACCACGTCTCTGGTCGGGTTCCTGTACCTCTTGTGGTAACACTTCAGCTGCGGTGAAAAAATTAATCAATCAATATACTAATTTTCTTATCAATCAGCCCATATCTCTGCATTCTGATAATTTATATTTTAGTTATTTTTTTATTGATCATTTTAATGAATTTATGAAGATTGCAAGCAATAATGCATGTTTTTTCCCAGCATGTTAAAGGGATTGTTCAAGTATGGTTGTATGAGGTATTGAGATTGGAAATATAAGGATATACATATATATATATAATATATGGAGATATAAGGAAAAACTGATTAAACGCCCTAAGCAGAAATACCTCATACAACCACACTTGAACAGAACATTGAAATTGTGTTTTGCAACTGAGCTCTTACCAAGATGTCTCCCTTCAGTAGCAGGCCTGGTTCAATTGTGATGCAGATACTGGTGTTGCTGTCTCCTTGTACGTTACTGTGTAAATAAAAGAAATATATACTGTAATGGCAAATTCAATTTCTTTGTCTCAGAGCTAGAACCTTTCCCTAACACAGATTACCAGGTCCTTTTTTGTTAATTAGGACGTCTAGACTGAACTTGCACCTTCTACAACATCTGCAAGGAGTAGGCTCTGCGATAGCTACAGTAGACAAAGAGGTGTGGAAACATGGCCTGTAAAGGCAGACTCCTTTGTCTATGTGAGGAATGCGAAAGGGGAGTTTCTCAGGTATAAATGTGGAGGGCTCACTATGCTCTGTGTCTTTCTCCAGCTAGGATCACTTGTGTGCTGATCGATCTTTTCTTTGCAAAGAAAATAAAACCTTTTGTCTCCATTTCATTCTTTACCAGCAGCAGAGAATTTCCACAACAATACAAAAAAAGAGTAGTGTCTGAATTCTCTAATTAAAACTAAAACAAACCACTTTAGACTGGAATAAGAGTTTTCATACTATATTCCTGATGTGTAGACTGGTTGCATTGCCTGGTAGATCTTTAAGAAAGGACGGCAGCCTGTGAAGTGAAGTCAAACAAGGAGATGGTTTAAGAAAAGATAAAGCAGCAGAAACACAGTTGTGACTGTGGATTGTGGAAGACGGTGATCGTCACCTCCTTTGGACTCAAAGTTAGGTATGCCGTGCATGATGACGTGGTGCAGGAACAGAGGCTTGTTGTTGATTTTTATGTGTCCCGACAAAAGGCCGTTGAAGTAGCGTACATACCTGCAGACAAAGGAAAAGCAGGCAAAGTCGTAAAAAATGTTGTCAAATACTGTTCATACCGCAAATATCAAGTTGGGTCATGGGTGTGTGGACATCTTGTGATGGAAATTACAGGTTATTTTGTCATTTATAAAGAAAAAAATCCAATACAGAGGGGTGTTTCTCATTCTAGGGTTTTAAAATCAATCAGGTGTAACCGCTAATCGACCTGCTTACGCAGTAAAGGTCACAGAAGTTCAGAGGTCAAACAAGGTGTTATAAGCTATACTCTAGGTTACAGCTTAATAAGTTTTAATGTGGACCAAAAAAAAAGGTTTTAATTTGGGTGACACCGAGTTATGATTATTCAGTTGACTTAATTTAATATGCACATATAATTTTAATAAGCTCACGACCTCACAGCAGACCAATCTCTGCCCCTCATGTGATCTCTAGGCAAATGTCACAATAGAAGGGTGAGTTTGGAGGGGGTGCATCTTTGGAGTTTGTGTGGTCTGCTTGTAAGCGATGATAATGACGATGCTACTGAACGTGACCCTGACCGTCGGGTCGACACATGCAGTCACCCCCCCCCCCCCCCCCCCTTGCTCTGCTGTCTGTCGCCAGATGGTTTCACCTCTGAAATTCAATTAGAGCAGGGAACAGCACAAGAGCAGTGCTGAGCGGAGGAAGGGGCTTGTAATCACAAGACGTGCAGATGTTCTGTCTTTTATGAACTAATGAGCCCATATTAAAGCAATAGTTTGAGGTTTTTGAAGTGTGGTTGGATGAGGTTTTGACACATATCCTTGATTTCCTGCTAGAAAACTCGTTTGTTAACAAATCGATTTCCTGCACCAAATTCCATTGAGAAAACCCACGTTTTAGCTCACAGGAACACAAGAGCTGCTGGTCGACATCTTCCTTGTTTAGTCAGTTTGTAGTTACTTAAGTAACCTTGAACACACGTTTTCTAACACTGAATTCACAAAAGAACATATTTGAATGTAGAGATAGAGGCAGTGGTGGATCAACAACTCCTTTGTGCTGCATTGTAAAAATGACAATATTCACAATGTACTACTGGTGCCTCTATACAAAACAGAACAAATATCTCATAAATAATAACTATATTCAGTATAAAAAAAATCAGGGAACCAGGGAAACAAATTGGCAACATAAATTACATTTCAAATAAATAATTAACGTAACAGAAAAGCTACTATTTGCACTGACCTCAATTAATACTCCTTAACAACACTCCAGCCCTGAGCGATTAGTATACACACACAAACATATCATAAAATGACAAAAGTGGATGGTTTAAACAAGATATGTTTAAAATAAGTGTTTATGCGTGAATGCTGGCCTGGCTGTAACCCAAATTGCCCCTCAGGGATAATAAAGACACCTTAAGCCTACTGATGGTAAACTCACACAAAGCTAATGCATGATGTAAAACAGTGGCAGAAAATAGGCTTGAACTGAACTCATCTTTTACTCTTGATGACAATGTCACACATTCCAGACCATAATATTAGCAGACTCCAGGGGAGAGGTAATTATATCGAAAGCAGGAAATAGCAGCAGGGCAGAGGGCAAGCCTATATACCTGTTAGAAAATGGCTGGCAGCCTAATTCACAAAATGATGTGGTGCTGAGTTGCTCGGTGTTTCCTTGTTTATTCATCTTTTTTTCCCCACTGCTCATCTATTTTCAAGACTCTCACGTCAAGAATCCTCTCACAGCAGGTGAAGGAGAGAGACACTGTGTGGGTTAAGGCTTTCAGCTGCTGACTGTCTAATAATGCAGTGGGGGCTAATATAATGTCAGGAGCAGATTTATGACTTAAAGGAGAAGGCATTAAAAATAATAATAAAAACTAGTTTAAATATCCATTAAAACCACTTCTGCTTGGCTTGACTTGCTCTGGTTTGGGGCTGCTTACCTCTCTGTTCATGGAAAGGGCATTATCTCAAAACACTCGCTGCTAAAAATGGAAAAGAATTGGGTGCAAATATGCTCCGATATCCTTAGAAGACAGGAATGAACTGCCACTAAACCCTGGGCAGCTTCCCAAGAGACACCAGTGGAATCCCTCAGACAAGACAAGATGGATGGCCTTTTGTCTGTGCCGTGACATTTACTCACAATTATTCCAATTAAAACTAAACTGGAGATAAAGAAGCGAAAAAAAGGGAAATCATTTCCTCTGCAAAATGCTTCTGAAACTAAATTAGACTGATGGAGTTTGGCTGTTTTTGTTATTTCGTGGTTAAATTCACCCTCTTTGACCCCCAAAAACATTTTTGTCATAATATATGGCAGCGACTACTGACTTGTGGAAGTTTGTAAACATTTTTTATCTAATTTCTGGAAATAATTTCATGACCCCGCACTGCCTTTTTTCTTTTGTAAGCAAAAATTATACTTTTGCTATTCATTTTAATTAATTATTGCTATTATTTGGTGTGCCACATACATTATTCGCGAAAAGAAAGATTTTTGGGAAGAAGTGACAGTCGTGGTGCAACATAATAAACAAGAAACAATCTGTTTTGATTCAATTTGAGTTGTAATTTTGTGGTGTAGCAACAGTAGCTAGATATTTAGCAAATTGTCACTTCCTACACACTTACAGTGGTATTTTTGACATAATGCCACATATGTTAATATCGGTCAGTATTCGGTCAGACAAATTATTAATTGTTAGCCATGTTACTACACTGTTTGTGTGTGCAAAATAGCATGTAGAGTATTGTTATTGACTGCTAATGCTAACAACGGCTAACCTGAAATATGTTAGCATTCATGTTCTCCGCTCAACTCGGAGGTAACAAGTTCCAACTTACTTACATTTTGCTTCAGTTGTTCAGTTTTCTGAAAATAACTACCACAGTTTTCATCCTCTGGTGCAGAGAAATGAAAGAAGTTAACTCAAACAGGAAGTGAGGCCATTACTAACCTCCTCTGCGATGGCTGACCCACAGGGAGTGCTTTGTCCTCGTAGAAGCGCCTCATGGCAAACCTGTCCAACGCCTGGTCGGCACTGAATGACACACAAGTAAATATTAGAGCTTTAAAATTGAAAAGGAGATTGAGAAGGAAAAATATTCCAGTCTTCACCATTACTAAAGCAGTTTAAATCCTCCTGGCTCCATCCCACCTGGTAACATCTGCCCGCATTAGAGAGCAACAACAGATTGAAGCTCTTCTTCTCACAGAGCCAGGAAAATAAGCTGACCATGGATTCAGTGTTTTGCCATAATAATCATATCAGTTTTCAATTTTCAGTCAAGACTGCTCAGGTCTCAGACCCCGGGGGCCTAAATGTGCCGGCACAAAACCTCAGAGATTAGGGAAAGCTATAAAGGGATAGTTGAGTTTTTTGAAGTGTGGTTGTATAAGGTATTGACATGTTATCAACACCACTGGCTTTGCTTCACTGCTGCATTCACCATGCTTTACATGGACTAACCTGAGAGCCGGAGAATCACTTTCACTGATTACATGGCTGCCAGCAGAGACAGAATTCATTATTACACTAAACTTACCTGGCTGAAACTTTGCAAACAGCTCGCTCTACCTAAAAATGTTCATTTTTAGCATTTTGCATTGTTCGATAAGTTTGTGCCAATAAGGTAAATCCAAACAAAGGATTTCAAACAGCTAAGTAAAAAAAAGAAGCAGTTGGGAGTAGTTAAACTTTAATTTCCTGCTGGAAAAGGCTGTCTAATGTCAAAGCAAGGTAGCAAACAAATCTTTTTAAGATATCGCAGGCTTAAGCATGTGTAGATTTTATTAGGTGAGCCTTTTGAAAACTGGCTAAAACCTGTTTTTCCTTTTGTCTCAGGCAAGTCAACTCAAAGCAGTGGTCAGTCAGCCGGTGTTGATGTCAGAACCTCAAACTTTCCCTTTTAGTAGCCGAGATTAGTAAACAAAATCATTCACAACTGGAAAGAAGCACCAAAATTTGACTGAACGAACCTCTTCAGTCATTCTTTTGAAAAATCCCATTAGCCACTTAAATTTAAAAATGCACCATTTCCAACTATCAGAATTTCATTTCCTGGGCCGATTTTGGTGATTTTGGTCTCAAATGATAGATAAAAATTCTAATTAATAAACCAGAAATCCATTTCCTATCTCTTTCTGCTAGTGCTGGACGTGTTAACGGCGTCAACGTTGATGCACGTTAGCGCATGACACAATTCCATGACGACTGACCGGAAACAGACACGCGTGACATCATGTTTACGGGACTCCGGATTGTTAAAATGAGTCTCTGAAGTTATGCTTAACTTTAAAAACAGAGGCACATATACACAGCACATGGGTACGCTGGTTATTTGTAGCGCTGCTCTTTTCGTTTAAAGAGGTCAATTTTGGTGCTTCTTTCCACTTGTGAAAGATTTTCCTGGAAAAAATTTGATAAGCTCTACTGCTCTACTATTTAAAGTAGACAAATTCCACTTTTTAAAAAACATGAGATCACAAAAAATGTAATTGATACCTGGCAGATATGTTGCTGTAGTGCATGTACGCTGCCACCACGACCCCAGTTTGACCTCGATTCCCCTGTGACACAGAAGCAGAAGAAAATAAATAAACACTGTTGTCAGTCATTTGTTTTATAGTTTTTGAAGAAGCACAGCGCTAAGATAGAATACTGTACAGCCTCAGCAGCAGCGATAGACTGGTCAGCAAGCTGCATGAATTACATTTGCTGGAATAATACAAATCATCATAATATTTGATCACTTTGTTTGTTGAAAAGCCACAAAATCTGTCAAGTCAGAGGAAAATGTCAGCGTTTTTTCCCCCGCTCCATCTGGAAAACATGAATACTGTGCAGTTGCTGTATGTTTGAACAGGACATAATGGATTGTTTGACGATAAGAATTCAATATCTGCGTGATTTAGGATGGAATTTTATGAGATCAGCCGCCGCAGAGCAGACGAGATAAAACATAACCAAACATTCCACACTTTTGCTTTCTTTCTTTTTTTCTCCCTTGTGCCTCCTGGACATTAGTTTCACAGCGTTACCTTGTTGTGTAACACAACGACGTTGCGTGGGTCACCGTTGAGCCACGTGTCGATGGCCTTGCACATGCTGCAGATTTTGTCCAGCGCTGGTGCATGATGGTCTGGCCAGCCGAACTCCAGAACCTGGGCAGGAACAACGAGAGCAAAAGGGAAGTGTCATTTCTCTTCATACATGAAAAATACATGTGTGTGTGTGTGTGTGTGTGTGTGTACCTTGTGGTTTAACTTGGATATGTCAGTCCGTGTCTCGCTCAGGTTGAGCATCTTAAATTGATAAGAGAACAAACATGAAAATACATACAGGAGTAAATAAATAAATAAATAAATAAAGATTCAGGAGGTCTTCCTCACCAGATAATGTTCGCCGTGTTTGGAGTGCAGCATCGTCGCCACCTCCTTGAGGTTGGTGATGTAGCTCTGCTCCTCAGCGCCGGCGGGGAAAGAGAGAGAGATGATCCTCTCAGTGATGTAGACCAAGTCCACCTCATAGCTCTCCTCCATGGCCTGAACCACACTCTGACTCCTGCAGAGGTAAGAGGGGAAGATGGTGTCAAGAAAATGCCTGAGGTCCATCGACTCTGCTCTCCTTGAACCAGATTCTGGAGTCCTGATTTCCTGAATACTTTCAAAAATAAAACTAAGCCTTGAGCAACAAGTTCCTGGTTCACCTTGGAGTCTTTACTGCAAGCTATGGTGTAATAAAAGTCATAACAAATAATTAAAATGACTTTCTTTATTTGGTGTTCAAACAGCTCTGTTAGAAATTTGGATTTTGTGTGAATTTTGATGATTTTTGCAGGACACAGGGAAAAGAGGCTTTGACCTTTTACAGTCATAACCAACAGCCTTGTTGCATTTCATTTCCAGACATGATCATTTTTAGGACTGCAGTCGCTTTTCTTCCCCCCTGTGAGAACACGTCGAAAACTCCCTTCACTGTCTCTCGGGAAGCAACCGCAAAGTTCATCGCAAACATCCACTCGATCAAACATAAACTGCCGCTGTTCACTCTTATTCTGTGTTTCTTGGAGGTGGACGGATTTACAATCCCTCGCTGACTGTTTACACGACCTCTGCTGCTATTATGCAATCTGTTCCTCTGGCCAAACAGCAGTCAGGTGGTGGGTGAGCAGACAGTCAAGTTCTGCATGAGAAACTTCCATGTTTGTAAAACAGCAGGCAAAGACGAGTGAAGAATGAGATAATACATTTGTGGAGATAAATGTCTGTGTTTGATCAAACTTGGATAATTTCAGGTCTCAATACTGAAGGAAGTGGTCATCCTCACATTAATTCAACTTTAGTTTTATAGCACTTCATAGTATGTGCAAGTTGACCTTGCCGTGTCTTACCTGGACTGCTTTCGCCTTATCTCCACACTCTTGCAGGACCTCGTAGATCCCTAGTGACAAACACACATGCACATAAACCGTGAGATGCACATATTTAAGTACAGTATATAGTCAATGTGTTATGACGATGAAGTTCAGGAAAGGTCTGATTTCAGTCATGAACTGCAAGTGAAAGACAAAGAAGTAACAATTAAGGGAAGAGGAGAAGGAGGCGTAGTAAACGAAAAAACGATACGCATAGGATGTAAAAATCTAGCCTACGCTGTCGGGGGCCGACAGCAAGGGGTATATCCGCGAACTTGTCCTCAACTTTCCAATATATCCAAAGTATATGCACTCGCACCTGCCACTAACAAAATAACTGTTAAATATTATGATATAATGCTGACTACACTTTACACATGTTCAAAGTATCCATATAAACTCGATATTGAACACAGAATACCTGAACTCATAAATTTCTCTCTAGTTTTTAATAAAACTACTTAACCTATTATACCTTGTTAAATATTATGAATATTAAAATGCTAACCACATCTGCCATATCTTCAAAGTGTCCAAATTTCATGAAAAAGCATACACTATGTTTATTAAATTTCATGAAAAAGCATATGTTCAAACTTTCCATTCAATGCATTAATAAAGAAATGGAGGCTTAACTATTTTTTATATGATAATGAATACATTTATATTATAATGTAATAAATATTATGAATAAGTGCTAAATAAACCCATGATATCCTCAATGTGTCCAAATGAGCTCAATAATAAAGAAAAAATGCCTTAACTATTTTTTCTGTGTTCACTAATAAGTTAACCAGTTAACTTATTATGTAACTATTACCAATCATAGCCAAAGTAATAATGATTGTACTTGTAGATAGTTGTTACATGAATCATTGTACAAAATTTGAAGGCAATATCTCCATCAGTCTGGAAGATAAAGCCAAAAATGTGTTTTTAGCATAATAAATTAATTAATATGCTAATTAATAATAAAGCTGCAAAGATAGGGATAATTCTCAGGTGATATGTGATGCCCATGCAAAATTTGAAGCCAATACCGGCAATACTTTGGAAGATACAGGCGAAAATATGTTTTTTATATCATTAATTAATTAAATAATTAATAATAATGGTAGACAGCTCAAAATCAATAGGGATCATCTACAGGTGGTATGTGACCCATAAAAAAAATAAGAAAATTTAATCTCAAACGCCTTTCCAGTTATCACGTTAACGGCTAAAATCTGCGGACGTGCGAGACCGATTCCATAATATCCGCGCGCGTTTCTCGCGGATATAATTAAACTTTAAATGAAGAAATAAAAGCTGAAAATAAAATATTGTCATGAATGGTGGAACGGATATAAAAATACAGTACGACTCTGCTTTGTTAGTTGTGGTACTTCCAGTTGAGAAGTACGTAAACACCATGGACACAAACGTATCTCGGGCTAGCCACTGTTAGCAATAGCACACGATAACAACGCGTGTTCCTGCGTCAGAAAATCTCAGGACTTCGGAAATTCGGAAGTTCCAGAATGCACCAATAGAACTAAAAACAGGATTTTTAAAATTACTTTACGGAAAAATAAAAGGTAGCGGAACCAGTGGTGAAAAAATTAAACTAACTGAGCACACGTGAAAAACTCCTCTGCATGGAATTGTTCAGAGGCATGTTTTGGCAAAAATATTAGTGCTGTCAAATGTTAACGCGGCAACGGCGTTTAACGGCATCAACGTTAACACATGACACGTTTCCATGACGACTGACCGGAAAAAGACGCGCGTGACATCATGTTTACGTGACTCCCGATTGTTAAAATTAGTCTCGAAAGTAACGCTAAACTTGTAGATTTGTAGCGCTGCTCTTTTTCATTTAATAAACAGACTGCTCCAGTTCCACTGTAGGCATGCTAACCGGCACTAAAAGGAGCTAATGCAGCTAACGGCGCAAACTGGTAAACGGTGCCTGGACTCCGGTTTTGCGGCACGTAAACATGACGTTATTCGCGTCATTTTTGTGAATTGTATTTTTTAGGTTCTTGCAAAAAGACTCACAAACATAGTTCCCAATAAAGTCATCATGGCTTCCTTGCCATTCCTGCTTGAGCATTTATATAATTTAACATCATCTGTTTGTGTGCTGCACGTTCCCTGCTGTACGAGTCTGTATTATACTTATTTAAAATAACAAATAGAGCAATGACACTTTTGCATTTCTCTTTATTTCTCGACAGGACTTTTAATGTCTTGCTTTTATCCACGTGTGAATTCTGCGAACGAACTCTCCATGCGAGCTGCTGGAACAAACAGATCTGTGTTTATGCTCCGACTCTTGAGTTATCTCTAAACTAAACATCCAGATCACGCGTGATGCAAACACTGACTCGTTATCGTGACTTATGGGAGCATCTTTAAATCTAAAAACATTTTATACAAGACGACATACTACAGTTTTTTCTTTTTGCATTGGTCATGGTTCGTTCCTCTGTTATCTTTCTGGAATCTTGCCCCCTCATACTCTTCATGGTTTCTCAATATCAAGCTAAACATGCATGCACAACTTCAGAGCCAGGAGCTGGCAGCCATTTCTGGCACGGATGAAGCGTGAATTTGCACAAAGAGACGTCACGGCTGGCTTTTTTTTGTTTTAATATTCTGTCAGGTATGTACCAGACATTTTGACAGACTGGCACAGAAAAGAGAGGAGGTTAAATAGTTTAGCTCAGTAAAAGGAGCTTTGAAGGATGGTGGGTACAAACCATGAAAAACAGCAAATGTGATGTACATGTGGAAATGGACATGTGATGTATAATGCAGAGAGGGATTGTTATTCCAGCACTTGGTTGCAATAACTATGATAGCCTTGATGGAGGAAGAGATTTTAAAGCATGTCTCCTCAAGAGTTAACACTGATAAACAAGAGGCGGCTGTGGCACTTACCGGGGTATCTACATGCTTTAATGGCAGCTGAGGAGTGGGAGGCTGAAGAGAGAATCGACACAGAGACAGTGGGTTACTCATTGTTTCCCCTCACAGCGAAGAAGAAACAATACGGTGAGAAGGAAGGGTGAGACGGAGACCCAGAGAAGAGGTGTTTTCTCACACATGCACACAAATACCACATTAAATCAGAGGGATGAAAAAAAATAAAATCCTGGCTAGTGTAGTTGCAGGAGGAGGCAAGGATGGAGAGGAAGTTTGTGAGGAAGCAAAAGGAAGTACAGTACACACACACTGACAGTGATCAATGTGTTGAGGAAAATCTCTTCACTTAGTTTAAAGTGCAGCGTCTCAGGCTGATGTGAGCTCTGTAAACAAAAGTGAGGGCACTGTTAAACAAGCTGCCGTGGTCATTTAAAAAAAGGCAGCTGGAGTTCGGAATGCTCCTAATTTGGTCATAACATCAGTGTGTGTAATCTTTGTATTTTAAAACATCATAAACTGTGCGTTGTTTAGGCATTATGTGTGGTGAAACTTCACTGTAATTCAATCTTGAATGCAGAAAAATCTATTATTATAACAAATATTCCACACGAGCAAACTCGTACTTTCAGAGTTGAGAGTTGAGTCCATGGATGTATAATATGAACTGGATAGAGCTCCGCCCCCTCTGCCTTGAAGACAATTTTTGCATGGTGGCCACTGTGGGTACTGCAACAAAAAATCCCATGGAGCCCAAAAAGCAATTTTCCCATTGACCACAATAGTAAAAGAGACGCGTGTAAAAGTGTCCACAGGACACCTCGAGACATGGACACGGGCTTTTATAAATCTTTACATTATATTTTTTTTATATATGAGTTTCATGTTTGAAAAACATTCCTAAATGCCATAAAAAGCCCAGACAAATCTTATTTCTCAGAGTGACGTCACAGCTGTGTACGAGCACAGCCAATCGCGGTCATGTGGCGTCTCGGGAACGGCGCTGCTGTCAGTGAACCGTACGACATGAAAACTTTATGAGAAATGTGAATAAATGAACACAATGCGGGGTTTTCCGTTTACATTTTTTAAATATTATGACAAAGCAAGTTTTAGTTGTTTATTCGGTGCTCATTAACATTTATTTTAAAATGTATTATCGATGTATTAACGAGGTGTTGTATGGATTCATTGAGGAGAGGAGACTGACATGCTGCGCTTAATCACTGTGTTCAGTCCCGGACATCGGGACAATGATGACGGTGTGGACTACGGAACTGTGACCGTGTGATGCACTGAGGATGTTTGTCTTATCGTCACTATCGTTTCAGGAAGTTACTGTTAAATGTGATGAACACGCAAATTATAGTTGAATATAAACGTGTTGAGTGAAATAATCGGGAGTTATAAACCTACTTTAACACGTTGTTATTGTTCATAATAATAATTATACAATTATATAAGGGAAATCAGACAAAGACAACACGATTCCTGTAACACATATAAAGTAATAGTCACGGTAATAGTCACTAACCCAAATAAACCATTTTTATTGATCGTTTTAATCTTTAACTCCGTCACTGTACTTTTCAGCTTACTATATTCACTTCGATATCGTTGGTTTTGCATTTATTTACAAATCCATGGTTAAAAGCCGAAGTTAACGTGACGGCGGCATTCATTAAATCCGCTAGCACACGTCATTAGCATACTCCCATCATGCCTTTCGCTGTTCATGTACGCGCCGAGCAAGTCGATAACATGGACGGCTCATTCACATAGCCGAGAGGAATTATGGTAGGGACACTACTGCGCATGCTCTATGGGCCCCATAACCCGGAAATAAATGCGGAAGTCAAAAACTTTTTTGGCATATGCGCTGGGTGAGCAGCTTCATAGGAATGAACGGAAGCGAAGGGGCGGTGCTCTATCCAGTTCATATTATACATCCATGGTTGAGTCACAGACACATTTCCTGGATTCCTGGATTTATTATTTTGAGTTTGAGAAGAGGGCACAGAGTAATTTTCTGTATTCGGTTAAGTTTTAGCAGACCGCAAATCATGTTCATGTTTTAAAATCATGTTTTGGCATTTGGCGCCACCTACCTCCGTCTTCCAATCATTGCAGTCAATATTCTCAGAGTTGCCAGTTATGTCTGAGCTACAATGGCAGAGAAAACGAAACCTAAATTTTGAATTTTGAATTTCAGTGTAGTAACCCTTTTTGGCCACATTCTTACATATGGCGCCTTTAAGTCAACAAGTATGCTCCTCCATGAAACTTCATCATGATCAAAATGTCTCAGCCGAAAACACATGTTCACACGGTGTCTGGACTGATTTTTCTTTGAAGAGATGGAGGAAGCTCTTATGGTTACAGAGTCTGACCTTTAAACCTTCAACAGTGGCCTCATAGTGTTTCCTGCATGTGTGTGTGTGTGTGAAACAGTTCCAGGAAGGATTTAGCAGCGTAACGACAGGGATTTCAGAGGTCAACGAGATCTTTTAAGTGTTTCCTTTATGGCTATATCGGTGGCCAAATTCACACACATGCGACACGAGCACACTCACATGCACGTTGTTTACTCACCACCTCATAGCTGGTCGTTGTTTGACATGATGTGGTGACCTGTTAAAGGAAAAAAAAACACAAACATAATAGTGAGACAAGCTTTTATGTCAGAGCTGAAGAGTGAAAGAGGACAGACGTGAAGTCCAACCATGATTGAGGGATATAAACGAGTGGCTCTTTGTAAAAATCTGAAGATATTTTAGGCCTGTGTTTCACAAGGGAGGGAGAGACTTCTAAGAATCTTTTCTCTAAATGCCTGAATATTCCCAAACTCCCATTCAGCAGCACAGAAATAGCCGCTGTCCCCAAAAACCAGACTGTTCCTGTGCGTGGGAAACATTTCAGGGCCTTTCCAGGCAACAACACAGTTGGCGCTGACTTTGCACTAAAACAGAAAGTCACGTCAGCATCAGAAAAAAAAATCACGATTGAATTGCACAGTTCAGTGTCAGGACACTCAATCCCATTTAGCATGTCACAAACACACACACACAAATAATATTTTCGCCTTCTCATGCTCACTGCGTCAGATTAGGTAATCAGAGAGTCAGATTATTCTTCCAGTTATTTGGCTGACAGACAAGGCAGATGGCATCGTCTCATTCACCCATAGACAATCTGGGAAATGGTGCCAGAAATTCACAGGACAACAATAACTCAATTTAGGATCTTGACTGAACCTCGTCATCAGATTTGATGAAGAACTTCACCTTGAAATTGGGATTGGTTGCAGGTGAGGTGGTTTTCTTGTTGACTTGTTGATAGCTTTAGGTCTGCATCATAGGATACCTTACATTTTTTGATAATATGGGTGGGCCACACTGTTGGTGTGTAGTGGTTAGCACTCTTGCTGCAAGAAGACCTGGGTTCCTGACCTGGTCAGAACAAGGGCCTTTCTGCATGGAGTTTGCATGTTCTCCCTGTGTGTAGTCCAGTATGGGGATTAGGTAAATTGGACACTCTAAATTGACTGCGAGTGTGAGAGAGGATGGTTGTTTGTCTATATATGTGGCCCTGCTGCATATGGACTGGCACACTGTCCAGCATGTACCCCACCAATCGCCTTATGTCCGCAAGGAAACATGCCAGTCTACCACTTTCTAACTTGGACAAAAAACATCAAAAGCTTATGTGTTGTCCTTTAAAGGACAATTATTAAACAACGTTTAAAGGTCCAGTGTGAAAGACCCTCTTTCCCAAGGACATTAGGGATCCACAGTGGCCTTCAGATGCCACAAAGCTTGTCTTTGTTCTTAGTTTCTACTCACCAAAGGTGTGTTTCAAGGCTACAAAACCAAACTTGGTTTTATTTCAAAGCAACTTTATACTTATACAAACATACTCATTTGGCAATAAATCCTGCTGGACATTTAAATTTAGACATATAACTATATCTGGAAACTTCACTTATTATTATTGCACTCCTTCCACGTTTCTTGTCAATTGAGAACCATTTATAATGACAACCTGGCCAAGAGCCAGCATAAAAACAGGGCACACAATCAACAAACAATATAATATTGTTGTTGACGTATCTCTCTTTGCAGATCAGCTTCATAGAGAGAAACCAAACCGCATCCTGTCTCCACACGTTAACCTTTTTTTTTTTTTCGTCAACTCAACAGGAGGTTTGCCATCAAATGCAAGCCGGGTGGCACAGCAGCACTAGAAAATGCAGAGTCCAGAGCCAGTACCTGTTGCCAGACCTCCCAGCAACAGTATCACTTGTCCCCTAATTATAATATCGCCTCAAAATAAGAGCGGCTTTGATTTCCTGATGTTGCAATGCTGCATGTAGCATCTTTAAATAGCCGTTAGGGTATCTCAGGCTAATTTAGTTCCCCAAAACACTTTGCAGATCATGTCCGTGACAGGCTCCTAATAGTCTGCGTTGCCCTCTGCACCATACATTGCTGATTACGATGAATAAACAAAACGCAAACAGGGGGCGACTTCCATTTGATTGTATTTACTTTAGCTCGTATGCATTGACGTGCATGTGTGCAGGGGAATGTGTGCATGGTTACATTGAGGCGAAGCTGCAAATGCGTTGGCGGTGAAACTGTTGGATGTTTTGCAAGTTATCACCGGAAGGCAGACGCAGGAGGAAGCAACTGCAATTACGTTGCTGTGGGAAAACAAAAGACTTGTTGACTTTGTCATTCCACTGTCAAGCGTTTCAGAAAACAGTGACTGGATAGCAATCACTGCAGAGCATTTAATCTGATGTGATCTGATCACCCCCTCTACTAGTCTACAATGTCTATGTATCCTTGGACACTTAACCTCACGCTGCTGTGAATGGATATGAAAGATGTGTGATAGAATGCGCTGAATGGCAAAGCTGTAGTGTGTAAAGCAGCTACACAAATAGAGACCATTTAATAAGGAAGCATTAGCGATGCACGATATTGGCAGCTATAGGCTATCTATAGTTGCTGGTGCCCTCTTATGCACGATGAAACACCTTATATCTACATCTGCTGTGATCCATCAATCCATTATCTACCACTTTATCCTCCACATGAGGGTTGCGTTGTGCTGTGCCTATCTCAGCTAAAATAAGGCGATAGGCAGGATACAACCTTGACAGTTGGCCAGTCCATCGCAGGGCCACATATAGAGACAAACAACCATTCACTCACACTCTCACACCTACTGTCAAATTTAGACTGACCAATTCACCGAATCCCCAAATCTGCATGTATTTGGGAGGAAGCAGAAGAACCGGGAGAAAACCCACGCACACACGGGGAGAACATGCAAACTCCTTGCAGAAAGGCCCTTGTTCCAACTGGGACTTGAAGTTACATCTGCCTACAATGCCCTGCGTTGTTCACTTGACAGAGTTCAGTTGCGCGTCCACACCTCCCCAAACGAACTCGGGTTCGAGAAAGAAGGAGCTGGTGTGAATGCACCAAAGATAAAAGACATAAAGGATATTTTATCTTCTCATCTGCTTTATCTTAAACGCAGCCCCTTTAAGAGAGCATACATGTTGCGGGTATTTTGTGGCTTTGTTGCTCTGAACATGAACGATGCAACATGATCTGCACCATGAGGTCAGCCAGTCGTTGCCGTTCCGTGCCATTTTTAATACCATAAAATCTGAATTTATAGCCCAACGTTTACAAGCGCAGAGTCAAAAATACTCCTCGGGGGCAAAGTGTGTTGGCGGGGGGATACCCAGTTCCAGCCTTGTCTAGTGCATATATGGAGTTTGCAACACAACTTGTGAGTCATTGTGCAGGTTTATAAAATCAAATGGGTTTTACCGCTGTTGCTGCAGGTGCTACAGTGAAACAGCTTCAGGATTCATGCATGTACATGGCAGTTGCCAGTTTGTTAGATACACATTAAAACAGATGGAATACAATACAGTCGTTAGATAATGTGGTTTATATCTTCTGTTTTACAATACAGTCTGAGAGGATGTTAAAAATCCTTGTCTGTCAAACAAGGCTCAAACTTTGTATCATACTGTATGTTCTATGATTGTTAAGATATGCACAAAATGAGTTAAAAAGGCTGGATTAAAGTTTAAATGTCACTTTCCATTCTCAGCTGATTGTCTAGTTTGCAACAAGTGAGAAGCAGGTAACTGCGTGGTTTCCAAACGTCTTCATTTGTGCACGTCCAGGATCAAATAAAATGCCAACCTGGATATTTTAAACACTCAGAGCCGCATATACTCCAGCATAATTCATCAATTCTTAAAAGAAAATTGAAGAATGTGTCTTCTTTATCGTGGAGAAAAAAAGAAGCATGTACAGCATTTCCCCCAATACTCCTGCTGCTGCTGCACTGCAGCTTTCCTGAGGTAACATGACGTTTCAGCTCATGTTCTTTGACTGTTCCTGCACCAAACCTGGAGCTGCAGATGACATTCATACATCAGTGCTGGTAGACCTGGTGGCCCTGAAGAGAATCTGCCTTTATTCACAGCAGACAGAAAGGTTACTGTTATAAAACACATGCATCTTCTAATGATGACTTCCTCCAGTATTGATCTGAAGGTCATAAGGCTCCAGACGCGACAGAGAATATTGGCCATATACAGTAGAGCAGAATCCCATATTTGAATAAGGAACATTGTTTTGAACAGCTTATTTCATGGCCTATTTTAAAGTTGATCAAATTGCTTATTTCTTTCAGTTTTTAGAGGGAATGTGGAGAAGACCAGAAAAAAAAGAAAGAACAGAAATCTAAAGCAGGGTTCTTTTGAACGCCACAACATACAGCTGGGAACATGTCCAAAAAGATTTTCGAGACACGAGACACTAAAGGATGTTTACATTGCAGAAAAGGTGATTTATAAGACAAATGATAACTAAAAATAGGCAGAAATACACTATTTTTGGGTTATGTCGCATGCAATTTAATATGTATATGCACAATTAAGCATTAAAAAACTATTTTGTTTGGGAGAAATATAACAGTTACTCTCTAAAAACAGTGTTCCACTGTAACATAACATCATCGCCACGTCACAGAACATCAGCCACAGGCACAATGGACTTCACCCATATAAGGCAGGAGAGAGAGAGACAGTGAGACTGACTCACGCTTCATTTGGATTGAAGCTGCTCAGAGAGATGATAGTGGGAGAAGTGATCGCATCCTCATCATCATCAGACCAGACTAACACCTGACATTCATGCATCACTTATTGTTTGTGAACGCAAATTAAGTCCAGAACCTTGAAGCAGCAGAAGATATTAAAATAGA
The DNA here is from genome assembly GCF_963457635.1 of Microchirus variegatus. Lineage (NCBI taxonomy): Eukaryota > Metazoa > Chordata > Actinopteri > Pleuronectiformes > Soleidae > Microchirus > Microchirus variegatus. Next base: position 32,906,871 of record NC_139802.1, read on the forward strand.
TATTAAAACAAGATTTCTGATTGTTTCAGCTTCTTAAATGTGAATATTTTTCTTAGTTTCTTTGCTCCACATAACAAAGAAATCATTAAAACTGATTTTTCTTTTTTTTAATCGAGAAAATAATTGACCGATTCATCGATTGCGAAAATAATCGTTAGTCGCAGCTCTAGACCGCACATCATGTGTACCTAATAATGTGGTCAGTGTCTATATCAGTCACTTCCTCAGCACTAAAAATATACAAAGTATTGCAGCGAAAAGCTAAATATGAGATATTCTTTTATTATAAAGCAAATGCTGACCTTTTCTTGAATATCCACACAGCAGACCACCACAGAAAAGTCTCCCAAGAGTGAGAGAGAGAGTCATAGTGGGGTTTAGGCATTTAAAAAACAGCGAGTTTATAATCTCACCGAGTCACGAGGGCCGTCTGGGAAGCTACTGAGACATAACAGGGGAGAGTCAAGCGAGTCACCAGGAGGGAGGCCCACACAATCTCAACCCAGCCGAGAGGCCTCATTATGGGGCTAAACGGAGGTCACCTGAGGTGGGACAGGTTTGAATTAGCCACAACAAGGGTCAAGGGGTTAAAGTGCTGCCCTTGTCTTACACTGAGCGCACTGACTACAAGTAGATTTAATGATTTAATTCTCATTTGAATGGCTAGTGAACTATAATATCGAAGCATGACTCTACTGAGTTACTTACTTATTATAGGTTACTGCTTTGCCTAAAATGTTGAGCTTTTTACTAGTTTATCTTTATCGCAATGTCTGGGTTGCCTTTTGTCTTTCGCCCAGAATGCGATAGTCGTCGTTAGATTTAGTTTATTAAGATTAATTTTGAACACATTTTTGTTACCACTATTATAACATTTCAACAAAATGGAACGAAAGACGACACTGGCCAGTTAGAAGGAAAAATGCTTCTTCTTCTTCACTTCAATGGTAGTTGGTCTTAGCAGAGACAGTTAAATCAAATAATATCATTAAAAGGTGACTAAAATGAAATTTCTTGAATAGAATTACAGATTGTTAGAAACATTTGGGCTATGTAAGCAAACTACTCCCTCAATATACACCTGACTCGCGCTCTACGTTTGTGCTTTTTACAACAAACTTTCCCTTTTACGTCTCAGCAGCAGGAATCTGTCTGATCCTAGTTCATCTACTTCAACCTAAAGTGATGGGAGAGTTTGCCACTGAGCATAAATCATGCCTCTAGCGTCGGTGAATAAGCCTGCCATTGGTTCGACCACACTCCAAATTTCTCAAGCACTCGCTCCTGCCCACACGAGAGCCACTGCTGCAATGATGGCAGAGAGCCGGAGAATGTACATTCTTAACTTTCCAAACAGGGGCCAAATAAGGACCGAAGCTCAAACAACCAGCGGAGTTGAACGGAGGCGGAGGAAGATATTGGCAAAATAAAAACTTGGCAGCATCCTGACCAAAACACAAGAACTGGAAATGGGAAAGATTTACCACGAGAATGCTATCAGTTATTTATACAAGAGTCCCATGTTTCATTGTTAATTAAATGAGGGTTTATTGTGAGAAACTGAACCTACTACCCTCTGTGTGTGTGTGTGTGTGTGTGTGTGTGTGTGTGTGTGTGTGTGTGTATCACATTACATATTGCATTTATAGGTGATTTCTACATCCCATTTTGAAGTGAAAGCTTACAACATGGCGGCATGAACGGAAAATTGAGGTCCTGTTCAGAATCTGTCATCAGTGATCCAACCACACGAGTTAAAAGCAACAAGCTCCACTAGCCCTTTGCTGAATCCACACCGACGTCACATTTATTCACTTTTTTTTAAAAAGCTCTACTCGCGCTTCTGTAATATGAAATGAGATTTCAACCATTAGAAATGTAAATATTGTGGCTCTTGCTACAAATAGATTAACATACAAGTGTAAAAGAAATAAAAGTATGGATGGTAAGAGGACTTCAGATGAAGAGGACGGTCTTTAATCCGTCCTGAGGATTTGACTGCACTCATGCAGGATCAGGAATGTGGTAGCATTCGTCCTTGGATACATCCAGGACAGATTAGGAACAGCGATATTCAGGATGGATGTTAAAGGACTCATATTATACCCTATTTTTACAAGTTAACCTAGTTCCGTCGTTGTCGTAATGAACATGTCTGTGACATGCTTTGGTCAAAATACCTTAAGGATGAAGCACCACATCAGTTCAATCACTCTGCCAAAACAGCCCTGTTCAGAACACTCGGTTTTGAGTGTCTGTCTCTTTAAATGCAAATGAGACACAGGAAACTACGCCAGTGTCACTGAGGCTCCGGCAGCTAACAGCAGTTAGCATTTGGAAAAGCCATCATTTGCCTACTCCAGCCGGCACATTGCTGTCATATATAAATTGTATCCACTGGAGATGCAAATCCTCTGAGGCTGGAAGTTTGTGTAGAACTCGGTGCTGCACTATGCAGCCAAGAATAGAACACTTCGCGGACTTCCACTCAACATTGCACATCATTTATTTTTTCACACTTTGCCAACTCATAGGGCCTCCAGAGTGCCAAATATAAGTATTAAAATTATAAAAAAGTTGATTTTGCATAATATTTCCCCTTTAATACCAGGAATGGACAGGGTTCTAAAGCTAATGTACTTCCCTGACACACTTAAAAAAGAGAGGAGTGAGCGGAGGAGTCCTTCCATTTAACTTGGAATCCGCAATCTCACCATAAGGTCCAATTCTTGTAAAACAATGAATAAGCTCTGTCAACATGTTATTGGTGAATATACACAGACACCACGCTCATGGTGAATCAGGGGCTGGACCGTGATAGTCTCACTGCTGTTTCAGAAGCTTGTCGGACCCAAACAGGATGAAAAGGGTCGGGTGTATCAACAGAAAGTCTAAACAGTTGTTTTTGCAGAGGCAGAACACGCTGCCGGCCAGCTGTTTCCACTGACGTCCATCAACACACGCTATCGCAACACAAACAGGGATTTTTCTCACAGCATGAAAACCCCTCCTGTGATGGTTGTGTACGAATGACAAAACAGAGACTGGACAAAAAAGGGAAAAAATGCTTTGAAGCTCTTTAAAGGCTTTTTTTGGCGTTGTGATATCAACATACGCTGCAAGCTCCTCGTCTCCTGGTGAAGAATTCACCCTAAATCTTGTGGCTAACACAAGAGGGGGGTTATATTTTCTTTACACTTAAACATGGTTAACACGCTATAAATGGGGAACAAAAGGATCGTCCAGCAAAAGGCAAATACGCTTGCTTCCACCGTAAATGCTTCAGACAGAATGAACCACAACATAAAGGAGGTTATTTACAGCGAGAGTCATCACGTTGAACGGCCTTCTTATTTCAACAATTTGGACTGCAATTAACGTTATTTCACCTCAAAACCGACATGCCAACGGGTTTGAGGCCCGAGAAAACTTCATCAAGTGGACAAGCGCAAGGCCAAAGCTAATGGATCACTGAGGGAACAGCTATTTGATCACGGCCAGGCCACATTGAGTGGTAAGTGGGCTCTGGCTCTGCCTCAACCCTCGTACGGTTACGACCGAATCGCTGCGAGCAACAGGCGACAAAACAGCCAATTAAACAAAGACATGATGAATATCAGATGTGCGTTTGTGGCTCATTTGGACACAGGTTTGAAAACCTCCGAATCTAACAAGTCTTCTGCGCGGAGCATGACCGACCATCGTGGATGTGAAGTCATTTTATTGGAGTTGGAATGCTGGGAAACAAAAGCTCACCTGACGTACAGGATCTAATTTTTCTAACGCTTGAAACAAAAGCAGCACTGCTGTGGAAGCTGAAATGAGGCATGTTTTCATCATAACTGGATGGAGCCGACATTGTCTTGAAGGGGGAAGCGAGAATAAAGAAACAACGCTAAACCAAAATCAATGGTATATACACACACACACACACACACGGAGAAGTCCAAGAAAAAATAAGCTTTCAAGAACACATGGATTCGTGGAGGCTGGTTTCTTCTGCAAAAGCCTCAATTTTTTTTGGTTTTTGCCTGCACTTTTCTTACAAGTGTAAATCTGAAAACAGATTGCTTGCTTTGGCTTGTGTTTAAATTCCTTTAAAGACAATCAAACCGTTGCTTTTTACCCTCCTCAGACTGTCACTTATTGACAGGAATAAGTTAGCGGGGTAGACCCCACCGTCTACTAATTCCGCCTTGGTCACTCATGGCTGCGCGCTAAATGCCATCCTCCCTGGTCACTATTGCTTTTATAAGACGTCGCAGCGCATACTTTAGAGCTGACGCAGCTCGCGTGCTCCGCGAAACCTACTGTAGAATATGATTGTTAAAGGACTCATATTATACCATATTTCTACAAGTTAACCGAGTTCTCTGGTGTCCTAATGAACATGTCTGTGACATGCTTTGGTCCAAATACAGCCCTGTTCAGAATGCGCGGTTTTGAGTGCCTGTCTCTTTAAATGCAAACAGGAAACTACGTCAGCCTCACTGAGGCTCCAGCAGCTAACAGCAGTTAGCATTTGGAAGAGCCATTATTTGCCGACTCATTGCCGTCATATATAAAATGTATCCACTGGACACGTAAATCCTCTGAGGCTGAAGTTTGTGTAGAACTCTGTGCTGCACTGTGCAGCCAAGAATAGAACACTTTGTGGACTTCCGCTTTTCAATGATAAGGGTTAGGGTTTTGGAGAAGCGATAATTTGTCGACTCCAGCCAGCACATTATAATCATTATTAATATAAAATATAAAACACGTTGCGTGGTTCCGCTCTTCCGGATACTATTGCCCTTGGCACACATCCTTTCTGGTATGCAAAGGCCACCGTAGTTCCCTGACGTGCGATAGAATAAAAAAGAGGTGAAAATCTGCAGTCCCACCATTAGACCACAGGCCTTTTTAACGTGATTTATTAAATTTTCTTGCCTCAGAATTTCTCTCTCAAGGTTGCCAAGGATAAATCACCAGGTTTGTTATTGAGGAACAAAACAAGACAGATAGAAGTGAAGAGGGACATCTCAACAGCGGCTTTGGAGCATCAGTCCTAATGTTAAGGACACACCAGGGAGGACGGTTAAAGAGTAGATTTTTGACAAGTTGACAGAGAAGTTTCCTGTGACACTTATGATGCAGTTTGAACAGCGTGAGGGCACTGAGTTCAAAGTTATGTCTACACATTTTCATGGTAAATAAACGACATTCCTTTCTGCCGTTCTGACTCCGTAGCGTGACACAGGACATGCAAGTCTTTGTGACCCTTTGACCATCCAATGTTTAACTGCCGTCCATGTGTGAGCACAAGGTCAGAGGTGAAGGGTTGCCAGTCATCGTCTCTCTGAAGAGATACAGACTTTTCTCAGCCACACTCAGCTAGTCCCCCCCTTCACCTCCTGCGATGCCACAGATGCAAGTTTTACGCCGAGAGAGAAAACATGTGTTGTGTTCGGGGGGCTGTGTTTGACCAGTTGCCGTGCACCTCCTCTATAACCCCGGCACCACAAATCACAACCAAAAATACAAGCAGACTCTAAAGGAACAACGTCTGCTCTGCTTCCCGTGGGAACAGCTTTCCCGTGACAGTGTGACAGACTCGCCAACATTCACAACAGGCAGAGAAAAGCGCACTTTCAGCCTCAGTGTTAACCACAAAAATTCGACCTCATACACCTGCAGCCTTTATTATGGGCTAAAAAAGACACTTCTGAAGACCTACAAATGCTAAGAATTAGACATCCCAAACTACAGGTAGAATAACATGCAAAACACTCTTACCTGCAGATCAGTGCAACTATTTCCTCACACTCTCCTTGTTTCTACCTCAGCTTTCTCTCCTCTCCTCCTCCTCTGGGAGAGAAAGAGGGCAAGAGAGGGAGCACCAAATACAGCCACTCTCCTCCTCCACCTCCTCCTCCTCTCACTCAAAACAACAGCAGCGATCGCAAACGTGTGCCAGACAGCTACTGCTACACGCCATTCCTCGCATATGTGCGTGGATGTCTGCTCAGGCTCTGCGCTGCGTTTGCCGATGCATAAGACTTTTTTACAGTACTGGCTCTGGTTCCTCCTGTCAACTGCCAAGAAGTTTTGAAACATGCTATATAAGGCCAAGACAGTGGCTTGGGGCTCCCTACGATTCCGGTACCCAAAACGAGAGAGAGAGCAAAAGCCATGCGGGGGCAGACAGTAACTGTATCTCTCTCTATCCCTCCCTCACTCTCTCTCTTTCTCTCTTTTCCTCATATGCCTTCCCTGGAGCTGTTGACACACGCTTGACGGAGAGAGTGAAAGAGAAAAAAAAAAAGACTTGTTTTTGGTTCTCTGCCACAAATTCTTCAGCTCATATTTGTCAATAATTAAATAACTTAGACTCTGTGTGTTCAGGTTCCCACACACACACACTGCACTGTTCACCACGTAGCAGGGCTTCAAAATGTTGAGTTTGCAACAAATAGGCAAATAGTTTAGTGGAAGGTTTTCATGTTTTTCTGCTAAGGGGATCACTGCTAACAGAGAGCCAGACAGTGAGCAACCTATATGCACTGTTTTACTACATGGTTTATTGAAATACATCAATAAATGAATAAATAAAACGACTAAAATTTCTCTGCAAAACCAAGTAGAAGGAGTATGGCTTTGTTATAGTAAGGAGGTTGGATTTAGAGTGTGTTCCATGTAGGAAACCTGACATAATAAAAAAATTAATCAATCAATAAATAAATATATTAATGAATAAATAAATAAATGCTTTACATTTATTTCTTAGGTTTTGACAAAAAAAGTTCTACAAAAGTTATAAACCCGGTAAAAGCAATCCAGACATGAATATGTTAATAAAGTAAAAGGAGCAGCTGCTTTATTCACTGATAAATGAATGACTCATTATTATTATTTTATTATAAGACATTGACGAGATTAGAAATAATGATTTTTATTCAAAATAATAATTTTGCCCTTTCGTCAAAGAACCAGCAAAACTGTTTTCAGCAGTGCTAACATAAGTGCACAAGGGTTTTCATCCAATAGCCTTCTAACGCGATTAGCAAACACAATGTACCATAAGAACACTGGAGAGATTGTTGCTGGAAATGGGCCTCTATACACCTATGTACATATTCCATTAAAAAACAGACGTTGGATTCATTTTTTAAAAAGTGCTTTTCCTTCAAAAATAAGAACATTTCTAAGTGACACCAAACTTTTGAACGATAGCGTACATGTTGGACAAGTTCATAACTTTTAGGAATAGAGCAGTATAGATGAGTTAGTGTTTTGAATAATTACTATTCAACAATGACAGAGGTTGAACAAGTTCTCATGACATTTAGTTTAGTTTCACCTGTTGGGAGCCACTAAAACCCCCCCAGATCCTGACCGAAATTACAAAGGAGATGAAAATGTTTACAACCTCCACCCCCCTCATGCGTTTTTGGCCACATTTTGGTGAACTTAGCTGTTGACCTCCAGACGAGGACGGAGGTAAATTGGCTCATCAGTCATCTGCTAGCACCCAGTTATTAAGGCTGCCTGCACGGTTTGGCTGCCAGCGGTATCTCCCGACAACGTTGACGGTGCTTGCTGCTGCTGCATCTGCGGCACTGAAGGGCGTCTCTATGGAGATCCCGCTGCTGCGGCTCTTTGATGTGATGTGCTCGCGTCGGGGGTGAAACAGACTCGGCCTCTGTGAAGGTTCTGCTGAGGAATGAGGAGGCTTGGCTCTTACAAATGTGAGTGATAATTTTCTCCCTCCCTTGTTCTACCTTTTTCACTTTCATGCTTGGATGCTCGCTCTCCTTTCAGTGCCAACATTCTTCTCCACTCCTCGTCCCTGCCTTTAAGCACGTCTTACTGTGTTTGTGTTTTGTTTTTTTGCTCCATGCACTTTCTCCTCTTGGAAGACAAAAAAAAGGGGGAGAACACTAGGAGGAAAACAGCCTCGACAACACTTTTCTAAATGGAGTCAAGGAAGCATGGTGAGGAAAAAGGTAAATTTAGCATTATGGCTTTTACAGTGGATGATAAAATTGAGTTGCAACTGCGCTACTTGTTTATTAAAGAGCTTATGGGTTACAGTTTATAGTCCATGTCATTTGCCAGAGGTCTAATTAAAGTCCTTTCCCCAAGTTTTCACACATGCATAAATGTTAGGATGTGGATTCAAATGTGAGCACGCCAGGATTAAAGCCCTCAACCTCAAAGTTGTGTGCTGGAAGACTTAGGGTGAATTCCAATTCCTTGCTTAACCCTCAATCTCAAAAATGCGCGCTCCCGTTAGTACAAGTGCTGTCCCGATTCTCAAAAAAATTAAGTTGAGGGGCAAGTTTAAGGGCTGTATCACCCTCTATATTGAGATTTTCCGAGACCACCCTTGGGAGCAAGGGCTACCCAGAATGCATTGTGTGTTATCACATAAGAAAGATGGCGTCGAAAGCAGCGAAGCGAGTGCGATACAAATTAAGTATTTTCTTTGTTAATAGAGATATAAAAATGATGAAAACCATTGTATTATCTTAGTTTAGGCCCATATTATGGATTACTGACGTCATTGTTGCGTAACATTTATTTTTATTTTACGATCTTTTGTCAATAGCCAGCACGCACACACGATCGTTTGCTATCGTTTACCCTTCAATAAGCCGTGGTGTGTGGTAACTGTCAGCTGAATATGTCCGTGGTTGTGGTATTTGTATGAGTATCATCTTATAACTAACTGACAACCTAATAACTTGACTGAAATAAAATAATAAATAAATAATCGTGACGTAAATGTGTTCTTCTTCTTCTTTTTTGGAGTTGACAGACTGGACGCAGCTTTCACGTTATTCTGCCCCCCGCAGTCTGAAGACGTATCTGCATTTAAGGGGTGTCCCATTTCTAAGTGACAAAATAACCCTCAACACTTGGTTTTGAGGGCCAGTTAAGATTAAGGGTTGAGCTTGAGGGTTAAGATTGAGGGTTAAGATAGGAATTGGAATTGGCCCTTAGTTTGGAATGTGCATGATTGGACTTATCAGTTCATTACAATAAAAACAGTTTATGAATGTTATAAACTGCGAATTCCTGCCTCCAAGTGCCTGCTCCACACCATAGCTTCTGTTATGTAAGACGCAAATGAGTTCAGACTGAGAGAAAGGGATTGTGGGGCAGGTGGAGATGAAACGGGAGCATCAAAGTGTGGTCTGAACAATAATAACGCCAGGATTTTTTCTTTTGTGTGACAAAATATCTGCTAGATAGAAGTTTTAAAGGGGACATAATATGTAAAATCAACTTTTTAAATAATTTTAATACTTATATTTGGGACTATATTAGGCCCTATCAGTAGGCAAAGTATCCGGAAGAGCGTAAGTGTCTCAAGAATCTCAAGATTATTCATGATTGACTTGTTCTCCAACAGTATGACACACAACAATCACTTTGAAAACCGATGAATTAGCCAATATTAGCCACACTTATATAATTGGCATAGGCTGATTATTATTGTTTGATCAGCAAATTGTTACCAATCATACATTTTTGTATAAGACTTTTTTTGTCAATTTTTGTCAACTTGCTATGCGTTGCTGCTTTTTTGATGATCCATTTCGTTCAGCAAATTCTGAAGAAAATCTGCATCAATTACATAGGAAAAACTCATAGGTCGATCTCTGCTCTTTTCTCACACTCTCTGGTTGTGCTATTCTTGCACCACTCACTCCCCAGTTGAACCATTTCATTCCCTCTCCACCCTCCAAGATCTGTGAACATCTACAACCACAGGAAGTGGGGGGAAAGCCTGATTACGAGAGGGCTTTGTTCAGCAGCTCCAGCTGACCGCAGTGATAAGTGACAGAGCCGTGGGATGCACACACACACAGTGAGTGGCACATACACATGCTGAACCCGAAAAAACCAGTGATGAAAACATGGAGCGGCATCAGCTGGAAACAAGCTGTAGGTCAGTGGTTTGCTCCCGGGTCCATACAGACCTCACCTGCTGACCTTCACAGTGATCATCAAAACACAAGTCCTACTTGAATTATTATATTTACATGCAACATTTAGCATTAGCATTTGAATACACATCTATCTCTTAAAATATATATATATAGCTTGAGCAGTTTAAAACCATTAAAGAATCCATTTAAGACCGACTCAACTACAAGGGGGCTGGACTTTAACTAGAAACAGCCGACTCATACGTTTACATGACTTTGGAAACAAAACAAATTATTAAAACTGGACTTCTAAAATGCATTTAAACATGTCATTATGACTGAAATCTGAGATACAAATCTAAGATCCTAAAGTCTGACGAGGTCTTCGCTCATCTTCTGCACCAAAGACCAGAACAAATTCCTGGCAATAAACCCGATTATCAACCCAAACTGGCCTGCCCCCGACCTTTAACCAGGAAGTAAGAGAAGAGAAGGAGCTGTCACATAAAAGAAGACGACAGAGAGAACAACATGACCTTTTTTTTGACTGATTATTAGAGAGACGACAAGTCACCAGCTGAAGGTGTTTAGGTCTGTAATAAATAACTGCCTAGCATGATAAAGGACACATTTATTTTACACATTTTACAGAGGAAGCTGAGCTTCCCTTGCCGTCTTAGAGCAATCACCACTGATGGAATAATGGATGCTTAACTACGCATGGAAATGTACTAGTCATGTACAGGTCTACTAAGATTCCTCGCTGGTTGCTTGTTTGTACGACACAGCCAAACATGCAAGCTGAAATACCCTAAAAGCGGACTCGAATCTAAACTTGCATGTATTTATGTTGTGGCAGAGGTCGAGCTGCAGCATCAACACATGTGGCATGTCAAATAAGACCACAGCGAATTGAGTAAATAGTACAAACATGCACACAGGGCTTTGTAAAGCACAGGCAGGGAGGAGAAATAAAGCTCTCCAGCAACATTGTTTACATGAGGAATATTCAAACGTCTTGCGCTCTCTTGCTCGCCTTGTCCAACCACTTCCCATCATCCCCCTCTGGCCCTGCCTTTGCTCTGCCAAACCTCCGCCTACGTCGTCTTCCAACCCGAGCAGCGCAAAAACCACCGCGGCAGCATTCCAGGAGGCTCCTCCAAGACATGGCAGGGATAAATCATGGGGAATAATGAGGACTTCTTTCAAGAACACAGAGCTTACAGACGCTGAGCTGTTCAGTTAACGCACACACATACACACACACTAATGGTATGTGATTGGGTGGATCTGTTTGCATATTTTTTTAGGCTGTGCCAAAAAACTGACTCCAGACAGTGGCTTGACCTGAAAGGAGTTCACTAATAAAATCTGTGAAATTCAAGACAGGTTTCCATGGTGATGATAGCGCACACCCACCGCCCCCACATCACACACTCCCCCACACCCCCCACACCCCCCCCCCCCCCCCCACACACACACACACACACACACACACAGTAGTCAACAACTAACATCTGCAACTCTAAGGCTTGAAACTGCATGGTAATAGTATGATGATATTTCATAATAGGGAAGTTTCAGCACGATGATAATCTCATAATGGGGAGGTAACAGTATGATAATAATCCCAAAATGAGGAGGTAATAGCATGACGATAATCCCATAATAGGGAGGTAACGGTATGATAATAATTCCATAATTATGAAGTAATAGTATGATAATTCCATAATTCTGAGGTAATAGTATGATAATAATAGTGTGACAATAATTCCATAATTATGATGTAATAGTATGATAATAATAGTGTGACGATAATTCCATAATTCTGAGGTAAAATTATGATAATATTCCCATAATGGGGAGGTTATAGTATGCTGATAACTCCATAATTCCGAGATAGTAATATGATAATAATCCCATTATTCTCAGGTCATAGTATGACGATAATTCCATAATTATGAAGTAATAGTATGATAATAATCCCATAATAGGGAGGTTATAGTATGCTGATAACTCCATAATTCTGAGATAGTAATATGATAATAATCCCATTATTCTCAGGTCATAGTATGACGATAATTCCAAAATTATGAAGTAATAGTATGATAATAATCCCATAATGGGGAGGTAATAGTATGATGATAATTCCAGAGTTCTGAGATAATAGTATGGCAATAATCCCACAATTCTGAGGTAATATGATAATCCCATCATTTTCAGGTAATCGTATGATGATAATTCCATAATTCTGACAATCGTATGATAATAATCCCACATTAGGGAGCTAATAGTATGATGATAATCCCACAATAGGGAGGTAATAGTATGAGAATAATTCAATAATTCTGAGGTAATAGCATAATAATGCCATAACAGGGAAGTAATAGAATGATAATAAGAGGACAATATTACAATACAACTAAATGAATTCTAAAGTTATTTACAGGTAAAAGCTAATAACACCTGTTCTTTCAAGTTTAATAGTAAAATCACATTGACACAATCATTAAGTGACAGAGGCTGTGTTACTTTCCCAGCAAAAAGTAGATCAAATTACCACGAGCTGGTGGTAATATTGCTAAGAAGTGTGTGTTACTTCCAGTCAAATCATTTAAATTGCTGGGTCAGATATGTTTTATTTTATAAAACACCAGTCAGCAAAATACAAAAAGGTTGGTTTGAATTCAAAAATCTGATTTATGACTCCAGAATTTCCCCATGACTGCAAACACCCGAGAAGAACCCACAGCCTGGGGAGTCAGGTATGAACATCTGACAGACGAGCTTCTGTCTACAACCCGCAACTTGGGTGTCGCGCCAGCACCATCCAAGCCGCAACACTGTCCCGACAGGCCTTCCCCTCAACACAGACGCCCATAACAGGCACAGAGAGGTTCGCCAATGTCTGTCGTCTTTACACTGCGCAGCAACAGCGTTCCAATTGGGGGGTTCCAATAACAAGGCGCTTGCAGAGACGAGGCTGCGGCCGGACGAAAAGACAACACGAAAGCGCAGCCAGAGATGACGAGGCCTTTCTTCGGTCAGCCCACATCAGTGGACGCTTTTGTTTTGGATGATCTGCGAAGACGTTTTCATGAGCTCTAAAAGTTCATGACGGAACCGCACGTGGTTAAAGATTCCCAACATCAGACTGAGAAGAGGAAACGCAATCACAACGAGTGTGGAGTATTTGCACTAAAGGTGCAATAAGTGAATGAATAAAGCAAAAAAAGTTACGAATACTAGATATTCTCAAAGACATCTTTGTATGTCTACAGATTACGTGAAGCCAGCTCTTGAACCAAAGTCCAGAGATAAAATCACTGATTTTACACATATATTCAACTAGGTACTTACTAACATGCATATAAGTCGCATACTAGCCCTTTATTAGGAAATATTAAGCAAGTATTAAGACCTTATGTAGGAAAAATCTTAATTCATGTCGTAAAAGGTATTAATACGTGCTTAAAGGGCTAGTATGAAACTTATATATGTTTGTAAGCACCAAGTGAATGGTGAATATGTGTTCCTTAATCTAAAGTGTTACCAAACCTTTTTGTTTTTCTTCATTTTAAATTGTTAATACACCATTTTAACATGGAGTAAATTGTAAATAACAGCCGGATATAGAAAGTTATTCTGCTCACAGGACATTTTCTGGCCATTTTCTGGTTAAAATATGCAAAAGACGGACATTTTGAGGCTTAGGGTTAGGTTAAGGTTAGGTTACCGTTGGCCCCGACTGTCATTTGCAACAAATTTGGTTAAAGCTTAAACTGTGTATGTTGATTCGAGTCAAGGTATAAAATGTAAAGACATTAAAATGAGCCTGAGCCTCATTGAAATGCCATAAAAACACAAAGACGGTGTCCTGGTGAATGCAAACGACGTGAAAAGGGAAGTTGTGGCAACGCCGAAACGACAAACAGATTAAGTGAATTCAGTGCAGTGCAGCAGTGAACTGCACGCCACCCGCGACAACCTCATTGTGCGTCATGAAAAATTAACAGCTGGAGGTCAGCGTGGAGTCAGCCGGAGAGACCGAGTTCCACACTCCTGTGCACTTTTTTTACAGCCTGAAACTAGATTTAATTCATGGGTCATTTCAGTGGATGAAGCAAATATAAACGTGAGGTCCCAACTTCAGGATTAGCTAAAGATTTGAGAATCATTTCACAGACGTTTCATCTCCTCATCTCGGACACAAACACCCTCTGACTTCCATCTCCCGTGTCCATCACCACCAAAATCATGGATGACTCATAATTCTGGCTGTGCTCACGATTCCTTTCACCACAAAATGGTTTTGCCTGGTTTTCGAAGTATTTGGCAGATTTTTTTTTTCCTGCAATGTTTTGGGAACACGCAGCTTTTGTTTCTACACCAATATCTGGGAAGAGTGATGGCTTTATTGGGGAAGAGAAGAGGAACATTTTCTCCAAAACCAGTCCCGACTAAAACCACTAAGAATAGTCTTGCTATGCTCTTCACCCTCCGCCCTTTTCCTCCCTTCCTTCCTTTTCATTAACTCTCGCCGTTCGACTGGGATCAAATGTGGTGAGTGTCAACGCGTCAGGGTGGAAATTAGCAATTCAGAGACGACGGCCTCTCATTTTGCCCATATTATCGTGAGGATCGGGGTCCAAGCGCTGATCATTTTTACATAAATGTAGCCTGCGAATGCGTTTGCGGTCCAGATAAAGCCACACAACTGGGTTTGAAGAATCAAACCCGCAAGCTGGAAACTTGGCTACTTGGGTGGGTTTGGACATAATCAGCAATGTTTGTGAAAAGTTATTACATTATTATTATATTTTAAAATGTAACTACAGTGCACTGCAGAAAGTGCTAGGGGGCAGTGTTTAAATTGTTTGCCATGAAGAAGAATTATTACAGCTTTCAATTGAGGTTTTTCCGTATACACACGTATATATATGTATACACACACGTATATATACGTATACACACACGTAAATATATATATGTGTGTGTATATATATATATATATATATACACATATACGTATACATATATATACATACATACATATATGTAGACCAATTAGTTTTTATCAGGAATATACATGTATATATATGTTTACATATATATGTGTATATATACACACACATCTAAACATACATGCATACATACATATCAACATATATATATTCCTAATACAAACTAATTGGTAAACAATCAGCTGTGTTAGCTTGATTCATAGAGAAATTATTGGATAAATCTGTCAAATAATTACTTGATTGATTGTTTAATGATAATCTTCTGGGGTTAGGCTTAGTGTCTGTCTCATTAGGACCAGGTTCTGGTCTCCATGAGGACTACTGGTCCTGACGAGGCCTGTGTTTATGACAGGAAAGAGTGACGTACATACAGAAATGAGAATTAAATTGCAACCAGAAGAGGCCCCACCTGGTGGCTATTCATTCAACTGTTACGTCCACAATTTATACACTTATGTGTCTATGTGGATTTCAACCCAGAGACCCACATTCTGTGAGTCACCAGTGCAAGCCACCGCACCACAGTGTTAGGAAAAAGTCATTTTAGAGGAACGTCGCCAAGAAATAAAATGACAACCAATTAGGAGAGAAAGGATTCCAGACAGAACTTCAGCATGTTTACATGGACTTCTCGTTGTTTTCCCTCAACTGTGCAAACACTGTGTCCTCAGTGAAATGAGTGTGAGGGAGGTATATGAATAAAACAGCCCTGATATTTGCCACCACACGGCCAATGAGTCACTCACCCAGTATGAACACGCTTAGGTAAACACCTGCATCATTCATGGAGACATAACTGGGCTTCCTGATATTTGTTTTTGCCTGCCAGACTCAATCAATCAAGCAGACTTTAATAATAAACAAAACTAAAAAATGATAATAGCACAGTAGGGTTAAGGTGATAATTCAGAATATGATAACGTATCATTCAGTTAAAAAGAAACTAAAGGTTGGAGAAATACATTGATTGTTCTGGTATATTTTTCAAAGAGAGAAACAAAGGAATACAATTCTGTTAAATTGAAAAAAAGGGGAGTAAAAAAAAATCAGTAAAACAATCTCAAACATGCCGATACTTTGCTTTGTTCTGCTTGGGGAAACCAGAAAGTAGAATGGAATAAAAATATGTATTATTGTCTCTGTGTTGTATGTGAGAACAGATCATACAAAGAGCCATTGATCATGAGCAGTAAAAGACGTTCAAGTGTCTTACCTTAACTTCACATTTTTTATGGCAGGACAATCGACAAGCTGCAAGGACAGAGACAAAGACAAAGCAGGACAATGAGTCTCACACTTCTGCATCGACGGCCTAAACAAAGCATTATCACCTCACCTTAACCATAACCAGTTCATGCAAATATCGGGTGATACAATCTTAGCCATAAACTTAAACAGTTCCTCAGAAATTAGGTTGTGCCTCATTAGGACCAGACACACACACAGCTGCTCAGTTGGTCCTGATGTCAACATGCCGTGATGCTGCTCCCATGTGGCCAAATAGAGCAAACACATATTATTGTATTAATATAATAGTTCTCAGTGTGGGCATATTCCTGCACTCAATTTATTTGAGAATAAATGAAAGCAAAAATCAAACAGGAGCTTTTGTTCGAGGCATAAATATTAAACAACAGCAACTAGAAACAAGAAACATCAGCTTCATGAAGCCAAACAAACTAGTCAAAAACCATGAGCAGCTGCTTCCTAAATAAGGTTTCAAATATGAATGGACACGAATGAACAGACAAAGAGTGACATTACGTCAAGCTTTAGGCATGAAAATTAGTGTATTTTAATGTTTGGGGGGCCTGGGTGTGACCTATGGACCCCTGCTCACCTGCTGCATCACTGTCAACCTAGGTGGTCTACAGGTGTGTGTGTTTCTGATGTATGAGCAAGAAAAAAAAAGGGACTGCTGTGGATGTTTAAGGCAAGGGTGGTGAAATTATGTCCTTATTGTCCCACCTTATTCAGGGTATTTGCAGGTTTGCAAGTCAAATTTTAGACTTTTTAAGGATGCGCAGATGACACCCTGTTTATTCCTGGAGGCGCTACATTGGATAAGAAGCAGCAGTAAAATAGTTCTTTCCAGCGGCAAAACATCATCATCAGCAGCAGCAGCAGGGTGGTGCTGTTCCTCCAGCGCATGATCACCCTGCAGTTTGCAAATCACCTCATGTTGAAACTAAAACCCAGGCTTGGTGATGTGGGACACTTAGTGTTACTTTCATTTCACAATCGCTCTCCGATTAGCTTCCAGTTACCATGGAAAACGCCAGTTACTGCTGTAGTGACAGGATGCCCATAAAAAATAAACAAGTGTTAAGTTAAATTGAAATTATTTTCTAATGATGCTAACAAGGTCTCTCAGCATAGCGGTATGTAGCCCTTATTCTGGCAACATCCTTGCTGCACACAGGAAGCGATTTATTTTAAGTCAAGACTGACGGAGGCATCAAAAACCTTGCGTGAGTAAAGCGAGATGAGTGAAAGTAAGTGAATTCTACTGTTAAAAACTAAAGAAATTGTTGTTTAGCTGTTTGATGGGATAAACGCTTTTTCAGTCACTCAGGTCTGATAGTTTTGCCTGACAGAGCCTGTTTCTAGATGAGGGTCGCAGCAGTGTTTATGTTCACGAAAAAAAAAAAAAAAAGGCAGATAAATAAAAGAAAAATTACCAAAAGCATTGCAGCTTTAGATATTTAGGAATTGAATACCAGTGAATTCTAAGACAAAGGATGAATAAAAACAAAAAGGACAGAAAAGAGAATAATTCTGGACTGGTCTCCTCCTAAACCCTGATTTTCCTCTCTTTCCTCTGCCTGCCTCTATCCCTCACCCTTTTCCCCCCCGTCTTATCTAGGCTAATGCAGCAGCCATGCTAATTTTAACAGTAGATCCTCAGCCCAGCTCTGCTTCTTCTGTGTTTGGAGTTCAAAAAGGAAGAGCGAGAAAGAAGGGGAGGGGAGAGAGAAAAAGGCCTGATGATAATTCCCCTCAGGCTTCTCTTGCAGTGACAATTAAAAAAAAAACTTTGTTTTGTCTAAAATTAGACTCGAAAAATGTGTGACTGGATTGTAAAACCCCTGAACAGGAGAGACGCAGCAAAGTACAAACAAAAAGGAGGATCTCATACTGTACTGTACCCACAACAGGTTGAACAGATTTGAATTGTGGTGTAAAAATCACCCCAAAAATTGATCTTAATCTTTCAAGCAACAGCAGCCTCAATAAAGTGTTTTCTCAGTTTTATGTCTCGGGTTCGAAAAACCTAATTTCTCATAATTCTATCATGGAGTTGGAATCACTTTTTATCATACTATGTGTTGACATTTTTTCCCCAAAAATTATTTTTAATCTGAGTCATATGTATCTTTGTCCAATAAATCCTCTTAAGCTGTAAATGGCCAACGGCAGCGGCGTGGTTCTGCTTCGTCCTCTGCCCGGCGGCAATCCCCACCGGGCGCGTTACGGCAGCGGCGCAAAGCCTTGGGAGCCGGCGGTATTCACGGAAGATCACGCAATAATCTCGAACGGACGCGAGTTTGCTAGATCCTGCGATAGACTGTGTGTATAAAGGAAACAACAACAACACAGCTTCTTTTCATTCTCCGACGTGGAAGAACTGTTGATCTGGTGTCATAAATTATTTTATGTTTCTCCACTTCAACAATCAGTCTCTCGTCGTACATTATGACTCTCCGAGACGCTCTGATCAAATGACTGTTGACCTGGTAGCACCGGTTATGACGTAACGTTAAGGTGAAGTTGTGACCTGCGTATTGTGTTTTATTTTCAAAGGGGGGCGGAAGTGTTTTACTTTGATTCTGTGTCGGACTTCCTGTCTTGTGCAATCTGCTTCGTTGAAATTTACGAGGTTCAGCAGCGGCAACGGAAAAAATATAACTGATTCCTATCGATAGCTTTGCGGCGCGGCGAGCAGCTTCTGGGCCGCTGCTGAGATGCGCCGCAGCGCGTCTGGTGGAAATGCTCTCATTGATTCGAATGGAAGCGATTTGCAACAGCGACCGCGCCACGGCCGTTCTGCGTCCAGTGGAAATCCAGGGTAACAGGACGTTTCCCCCTCAAAAATGAGGAAACAAGCACGTCCCGCAATTTTGGTGCAGCTAATAGAGATTGTGCCATTAAATAGATTTTGTCATGAACATTGGACAATTTTTTAAGCTTCATGAAGGTGAATAAATACATTTCATGTCCAAATACCTGCTGCTAATTATTGAAAAAAATGTTGAAATTAATGCTTTTCTGCTTCATTCCTTTAGAAGAACATATTAGTGAATGAAACTCTGCCTCAGCCCAGTGCTTGGAATTTAACCCGGCCACTGTCTGGGCTGCAAAATCTGATCGTCCTGTCTGCGCTGGATCCAACACTGTGAACAGATGCTCACCTTTACAGATGAGGCCCTCCTTGGTGATCGCCTGCTTGCATATATCGCAGCTCTTGGCCTTCTTGAACGGCTTCAGCTTGAAGGCGTGTGTGTGGACGCCCTCCAGCTCGTCGGGCTGACGGGAAGCAGAGGAAGGAAGAGAGGGAGACAGACAGAGAGAGAGTGAGTCGGGTTGGATTGGCAGCCAATGGAAACACGCTTGATAATCAGCCATGATATATTGGTCTGTGCATGCACATCTGATTTCAGCTTTCTCTGGCGTTTGGTGCAGTTTTTTTCTTCCCTGCTTTAACTGAGACGACAAAGGAACAATTCTAGTCTGCTATTATGAGTTTTGTTGGTAACACTTTAGATTAGGGAACACATATTCACCATTGACTAGGTGCTTACTAACATGCATATAAGTAGCATACTAGCCCTTTATTAGTAATCAGTAAGTGCGTATTATTCTACACCTTATTCTACCTCTATTACGACATGAATTCAGATTTTTCCTACATAAGGTGTTCATATGTGCTTAATATTTACTAATAAAGGGCTAGTACGCTACTTGTATGCATGTTAGTAAGAACCTAGTTAATGCTGAATATGTGTTCCCTAATCTAAAGTGTTCCAGCTCTATTAAATAAAACCAGGCTTGATGATGTAATTTTCTGTCAGCAAATTATGAACATTTGATTAAAAACAACACAAAAGAATCACCACCAACTGAATCCACCACCAAGTAAAGTTTCAGAGTTGCGTTAGCATGAAATCGACACATTAGCTCATGAATAGCATTCAATTTTGCTCTGCTGAGCCAAACCTTCCCACAGTGAATTATAGATTTTGAAACAGCGAAACAAACAAGCTTTTCTAATAAATAATGACAGTAAAAAATAATCACCATTATGGCCATATTTTCTTCAGAAAAAGAAAACAATTTCGATACCACTCTGATGCCCACCTGCAATACTTCCAGCATCTACCAGTGAGCCACGGGGCACACTACGGGAAGTGCTGTGCCCCATATAACACTATTTTCTACCATTTAAAGGTCCAGTGTGTAATACTTCATAACATTCAGGGAACTATGGTGGCCCTCACATACCAGAAAGGATGTTAACAAAATCACTTTTTAATCATATGTGTAGCTGCTCTTCTTTGTTTGCCTCTTCAAAATATCCAACCCGGAATACCAAACAGTATTGATTTTACTGTAAATTTGCCGTTATAGACTGAAACAAAGATACATATGTGTAGTCTGTTTGATTTATGCCAATAAACTTTCCACAAACAAAAAACAACAACAACAGAAATACTGATACTGCTTGGCGTGACAATATTGCAAACACATGCATACACACAGCAACGTGATCCACCCAGCAGCAGAGGATGTTTTCACTTTGAAGTTCTCTCATTGAATGACTAATTAATGATGAAAAGCAAAGGGGGAAAGAGAGAGAGAGAAGAGGGGGAGAAAAAAAAAAGCCTCAGAGCAGACAACATCCTCAAAAACTCTAGAGAGAGTCGATGCACTGTACTGCACACATGAGATGGAGGGGAGGGGGAGGGTGTGAGTTTTCTGGAGCAGCCCCGAGGACACAGCAGCTCCGCAAACTGAGCCAAGCAGTGATGAAGCAAAAGGGCACACCCACCTTTTAATTTCCACATCAGCAAAGACATGGGAATACACAGAGGGGGATGAGGATGACAGCAGATAGGACAGGGATGAAGGTGGGTAAAAAAAAACTGCCTTCCAAGACTTATCTCATGTCTTTTCTGACGTGTTCACAGCACATGACCAAACAGCTGAACATGACTCAGTGCTGATTTCATTATAGTCAGACCTGGACAGACTCTGCTTCACTGATTTTGTTACTTGAAAGGTGCCTCAAAGGGTGCTTTCACCCCTTCAGCATTGGGTGCGCACCAAATCAACTGGTCCGAGACCTGCCTGAAGGGGTGCTCTCAGGCCGCTTTATCTGCCTTACTTTGGTACAGTTCCGGTGTGATATCAACTAAGCCAAATGGGATGAAACTGTATAGTTCAATGCATTATGGGTGAGATGAGATACGGGATTACCCTGAATTTCCACCGGCGTGGCAGTGGTGCGGAGCGTCAGTGCCGCAGTTTTGCGCCATCCTATGGCAGGGGAAAAGCCTTTGAAAAGCCCTTTCTTCGGGAAAGGGTTTTTCAAGGGTTCTTGGTAACACTAATGGTTCCAGTAAGAACCATTTTGATCCATATAACCCTTTAAAACCACCTTTCCTGAATAAAGGGTTTTAAGAGGGTTCTTGGTAACACTAAGGGTCCCAAAAAGGGTTCTCCTATAAGGACAAGTCGAAGAATATGTTTATCTGGTTCTACTTAGCACTTTTATTTCTAAGAGTGTACATGTGTATATGTTTTGGTTGTGTTGTACCCACAATGTCCTGCACTGTAGTCCACTTCCTGTGTTTGGTTCACTTGAAGCGAACCGAGACCTCCGTTTTTAGGCGGGCCAGATCGCTTCTTTGCGGCGCATCAGAGTTGGGTTGTGCGTTCACACCTCCGTAAAGGAACCGGACTTTCCAAGCAAATGAACTAGGGTTTGATTAAGGTTATATCTAAATAATAATATATTTGAAATGAGTAATGAAGAAAGCAAGCCAGGGATCAACAACTCCTGTGTGCCATTATGTAAAAAACACTTTTTTCCAATGCAGTTTGGTACAAGGAGTAAGTAGTTTACAAACTTCAGTCAGAAGTGAGAAATGATCCACCCTCTTGGAATTCCCTCGACTCCTCTCCTGAGCCGTCTTCCCCCACCACCATCCCTCTATCTGAACACCCTCAGCGAGTCATAATGACGATGTCATTTCCTTTGTGTATTTGTGCAGCTGGGTCAGTCTGGGATTGTAAAGTGTTTGTTCTGTCACCAAAGTGTTCCTTGAAGAATAATGAAGACATCTCCATGAAAGAAATGATCAGTGAGAGCCTCGAGCTGCGTTTGCTAAATACAGAGAGACGATTGAAAACTGCACTTTCCCAGCATGAACGAAAGGGAAAACATCATTTAAATATTAAAATCAGACCCCAAAGCTTAATATGCAGAGTATCATGACTCATTTAGTATCTGCAACTTATATTTTAAAGAATTTCAGTCATAAAATAGAGACAATGTGTACTGATTTTATCTTGTATAACTGTGACAAGTCATTCTGTTACTATTGACATAATTACACACATAAGCTTTTCATTTATTTTCAAGTTCTAACTAATACACTACTTTGCTAAACATAACACTAAAACCTGTCTTCCTGTAACCTTAAAATCTAATCATTGTTATGTTATGAGGACTAGGGCTGATGAATTAACGCTTTACGCTGACTGTTAATGAGACTTTCTAAGCATCTTAATAAAAGCTGTTCTGCTACATTGCTAACTACCTGGATTGAATTAAACATATAAAGGTCTGAAGAAGAGGAATTTCTCATTACAACTGTTCAACCAGTTCTCTTACGATGACTTCTCATGAGCATGTCATTTGCAAAATTAGCTAAGCAACAATCTACTTCAGGGAGCCTTTTGCGATACATACATACTGCTTCCCACTTAAATACTAAAAAAATACGTGAAAAACAGAAGAGATAAAGGCCAAAAATCGAGAAGAAGATGTGGAGCTTGCACACTGTGTACAAACTCCAAAATATTGAAGAAGACAATAAAATACAGTCTTCTAAATTCACATTGCTTATTTTGTGAACTACCTTCTCCATCATTTGCGCTTTCTGAAAAGTCTCTACCCCATTTGACTAAATTAGGAAAGTTATCCCCTTAGTACCCTTATGTTTGGTGTTCACGTTGCCACGATAACCAGAGAAAACCTTTCACTGTTGACCGATCTTACCCAAAGCCTCACATTTTCCCACTCCACCCTGTCACACACACACTTCCACTGCTGCACCGGCCAACTATTTACACGTTTGAATCTCTCCAACTATGACAATGAGGCTCACTGGTAAAACCAAAACAGGAGCAACCGAAAAGTAGATGACCGAAGAGCTAAGGGTCAACGCTTTGTCATCTGGGCTTGCTCCTGCTTTATAAATAGTGCTTACAGCCACTCGACAGCTTCCATGTCAAAGATGACCTGGCAGAAAGCCACCGGTTAAACCAATGAGATGCAACCAGCTGTGTCACAGGCAGGCACCATGGGCACCTGGCCGCCACGGCAACTTGGGTCAACGTGTCCTGTCAAACAATGATGGATGAGGTAGAATGTATGAAAAAAAAAAAATCAAAAAAAACAATACAAAGAAAAACATATAACTTCAAGTTTACACACACAGGAACATGCATGCACAATCCGGCACACGGGCCCACAGCGAGTATCATCACAGCAAGAGTGCAAATGGTTCTTGGACGGCTGCCACGTAGCATCTGGGATTTGACTGTTTTTCACACAACGGGAGTAAAAGCAGTTTAAATAACAGGTAATGATTACACTCTGTCTCTGTCTTCCACAATGGAAATGAGACTTGATTTGGAAGTGTAAAACTCAATTTTAGCTGGGCAATCAGGACACTAATTCAGTACTATGTCATCACTTTCTTTACCATCCGTGACAGGTTTTATTATCTGGTGCAGGACATTTTGTCTTTTAATGTTTCTATCCATTTCTTCTTGATGTTAGACAGCATTGTACAGGTGGAAAATTAAGTTTGTACACTACGCACTCCCTGCACCAAAGTCCATGGAGAAAATCAATGATTTTACATCATGGAAATCAGGTTGTAGTACAAGTAGTACAAATTCACGAAAAACAAAAGATCAGTAAACCAGCAGCTCCTATGTTACCTGCAAGATAAAAATGCTGATTTTCTCGATGGAGTTTGGTGCAAGAGAGTGAGCAATTTAATCCTTTTTTCCATACATAAATGGCTGTCTAACTGTGATAAAGGTCCAAACATAGTGTTAAAGGTCCCATATTATACCCTATTTCTCTGAGTTAAACCAGTTCCCTGGTGTCCTAATGAACATGTCTGTGAGTTGTAAACAAAGAAAACTTAAGGGACAGGAAATGACAGGGATAGGCTACTGGGAGCTAACAGCGGTTAGCATTTGGAAAAGTGATCATTTACAGGCTCTTGTAGGCACATTGCCGTCATATATAACATGTATCCACTGGACAGATAAATCCTCTGAGGCTGGAAGTTTGTGTAGAAGAATAGAACTTTTCGTGGACTTCCGTTTTTTTTCAGATACTGTTGCCCTCGCCAGCACTCTCGCGCGTTTTACGGACAAAACGGAGCTCCGCGAGACAACAATTCCAGGAATTTAGAGTCTTGTGACGTCCCGAGGAGCGTGGAAGTCAACATTGCGTGTTTTCTCTCCTGACTGAGGAGGACCACAAAAACATGAGTGAGTCATATTTGTTCACATTTTGGCGATTGGTAGGGAGTCCCAAATATTATATAAGGATTAAAATGATTCAAAAGTTGATTTTGCATAATATGGGACCTTTACAGGTGTTGATTTTGAGCCACTTGTTCAGTGGCTAAAATGTGTTTTTCTCTCACTAAAGGCAGCCATGTTGTCAGTGTCCCAGTCCCAGGCTGGTGAAGAAAGTGTTGAGATTTCTCAACCATGGTGCATATCTGAAAACAGTCTTCCACAAAACAAGCATAGAGAGAAAAACATGGGGGAAAAAAAGAAGAAGCTCCATCCTCAGTGTCGAGTTAGAAGGCAACTCCCTCGAGAGAAGGGCAGTGAGAGGGGAATGGAAATGGATGTATATGGAGGGAAAAAGGGATAGAGCGCACAGTCTAAGGCAAGGATGGAGGACAAGAAGATAAGGTGTGTGTGTGTGTGTGTGTGGTCAGGCACAAAGACAGCAGGCCCAGTAAATCAAGTCACCGTGCTCCTCTCCCCTAGTTGCACTTAGCTAATGAAAAGCCTCACTACGCTACCTCGACCACAAGCCCCACTTACAGCCAAGCTGTGGGAGCAGCTGAGGGAAGTGAAAGGAATGGTGGGTGGGTAGGGTTTGCGGGGTGTAAGTGGGAGTGTCTCTCGCTCTCTCTCTCTCTCTCTCAAAGGCACCGCTCTGTCCTTCACTGCTCAGAGATGACGCCCAAACACAGATTCGTCCTGGCATATACAAAAATGTATGGCGTCTAAGGACATACATGGACAAATATACAATCTGAGGTCGAAAGTTCGGTTGAAACGCACATAATATTCCTTACAATATAAAGCAATGAAAAGGAACAACAAAAAATAAAAGGTATCTGGACAATGAAAGAGAATTTAACGTGAAATATTATTTGTATTTAATCCATTGGTAGCCATTATTTTGTGGACAACGTAGCCTTAAAATATGACTGTAAGCAATTTTACAAGCTCTAAGTTTGTGTTTTATAAATAAAATCTGTAAATTAAGTGTCAAAACGTTAACTTTCTGAATAAAACTGATTCAAAAATGCCTGTGTCGATATATTACATGTGATAGGAGTTGTTTGCTGATCAATGGACAGATGGTGGAGACCAAATACAGAGCAAAAACTGGAGAGAAATTTGGACATTAAATCACTACGTGGACAAAGACAAAGGCTAAGAGTAAACTAAAGCATGGATAACCAACCCAAAGTCATCGGGAACTGATAGCTACACATGATGGGTCATGCCAATCTCAGTTATATTATGATTTATGTCGAGTCCAACGATTCAGCTACTGCCATATTAACATTTAGCAACCATAAGTTCAAATCACCTACAGCCAGACTCCATACTGGACAGAACCAGGTGTCAATCTTATTCATCTAACACATTTTAAATGATTTTTGGCTTGAAGAAGACATGAAACTCTAGATTGAGACCATTATCTTCCAAGGAAAATGACTTCAATAACAAATAGAAGCTAATTTTCTCACTCCCATTCAAACATAGTTCTTTTTTTTTACAACCACTATAATATACTGAATTTGGCTTCTAATCATCTTTTTTTATATATATACACGTATTGATGTATCCTTTGCCTGGTGACAATCAAATTTCCCGTCGTGGGATAAAAGTTTGATGATGATGGTGAGTGATTGGGGCTTGGGCCGAGTTTGCTTCATTTCCTCTTGGACATTTTGTCAATATTTTTTTTGCCAAAAATGGAGCTCGCATTTATTATTCTTGCCATTTATTGCCATTTTAAAATTTGATTTAGCAAGTGGTCTGCTAATAAACTACTGTCAACAGTACTAGCTTGAGAGAAAGATCATTTTATTAATCTGACAGGGAAATTCCAAAAAAGTTTCGAGCAGCACTATACGATGTGTCGGACAAAATTCTGGATTAGAAAACTGTTATGCTTATAGGATAATAAGTGAAGTCCAGTGTAGAAAAAGCATTGCAATTCTACATTTAAAATAAGCGTTTTACTTAAATTGTTGTTATAGGCAAATTTGACATATAAGATTCATCCAAAAAGATGAAATTTCAATTTAAATACTAGCCTTAACCATGATCATCAATTTGCAGATTATCCAATCCAGAACAATAAAGTGCAGACACCTCCATGTCCTTATTTAGGACCCAGAAGTTCAAAATCCGCCGTCTCACAATCTTATATGAACACAAACTCCCGGCTTCATCCCCATACACATGTCCAACATGCCTCCTCTAATGTTTTAACTCCACATGTGGTTCCATTTAGTCAGAGGAAAGTCTTTCTGCATGCACTGGAAGAACAGTTTATAAACACAGAGGAGAGGGCCATGTTGGAGTGAAGATGTACAGTATTGTTTTGCATAATGATGTCATTTGACACGGTCCCTGCAGAGCATTTATCGTTCTGTCCCATAATGTGCAATAACTGTCGAAAAGGAACGATAGAGCAGTTAATGCAGACCTTTGGGGATTAAAGGTCTGTATAAAACTAAGGAGAGGGATCACGTGTTACTACTTTCTCTTTTGTTTTCCGAAAAACATTTAGCAGCAAATGAATATAAATACATATGTATTTATTCTCCTGTAATAAATAATGTCTCCCTTTATTTTCTTTTTAAGGCAATTATACCTGGCTAATGAGGAGGTTAGGGGCGATGATGAAGAAAGAGAGCACGAGTCACACGGGGGAAGAAAGATGGACGAGGGCTGACCTAAACACTGGATGATGTGAGAAAGAAAGTAACAAACGAGGGGTAAAAAACAGAAAAGTCCTGCAGCCACTAAACCGCCCCCTCCCACCCCCGACTCTCCCCCCTGAAAACGCGAAACCACACCTGCTTTCAATTTCCACCAAATTGAAATTCTGTCAGGAACAATGACCGCCTTTGTGAGACACACACACTGAGAGAAAATGAGATTGAGAAACACACAAAAAAAAGAAAAGGAAGGATATGGATATTCGCCATATTTATAAGCCTTTGTGTTTCTATGGCACGGTGACAGACTTGCATTTGATCTAAAGAGGAAACGGGGCTCAAAAAAAAAAAAAGGGGTTGAATTGGTTTCATGAAAAGGACACAACCAGTGACTCAGAGCAGCAGAAGCTGACATCTCTTGAAATGTTGCCCCCCGAGTCAATGTCAAACTAAGACAAATATGGATCCTACATTTCCCATAATGCACTGGAATAGCACCTTTTGTGTTCATGTCCTAACTCCCTGATGAACAGTCACATCCAGTATATACACTATTCAACTCTTGCTGAATTTTAGGGATCTTAAACAATCAAGTGGTGACTAAAAAGGCTAGCTTAAAGATGCATTATGTAATAAAGGTAAAGCAACTGGCCACAAAATCCTCCTAATATGTCACAGTGATTCAGGAATAATATTCATATAACATACTGCACTCACCAACAACAACAGTACAGCCAAAACATTCACATTAAAAATATAAATATTTTGCAGACCGCAAATCATGTTTTGGCATGTGGCTCCACCTACCTCTGTCTACCAATCATTGCAGTCTGTAGAGTCTCAGCTGCCGAGCAAGCGTGGGTTGCCAGTAACGTCTGAGCTACAATGGCGAAGAAAACGAAACCTAAGACCTCTGTATTTTGAATTTGAGTGTAGTAACCGTTTTTGACCACACTCTTACATATGGCGCCTTTAAGTTCGCCTGCAAGACAGATGAGGTGAAATGGCACAACTACAGGTGAAGAGAGTGAACAACTATTATCTTAATAGTTCAATGCAATAAATGTAATTTGTTAATTTTCCACTTCTGTTCCAAATCATCGCAGGCTGTATGGTTTCTTTTGGTATATATTGTAATATTGATGTTTTTTGCATTAAATTTACAGTACAACAGAATACTCAAGTTCATGTTCATGTGTAATCTCCATTTTTTTTTTTTTTACAGTGTTAGAGAATATAGGTCGTTATTCTGATTTCAACCCCCGAGGAGTTTCCTCCACTGTGATTACGGGCACATCAGTGATTGGCGGAACAGAAGTACCCACAATCACAGTCAATCATGTCGAGCGGGGCTGATCCCGCGACAGTAAATACGCTCATTGATTTCAACTCAAGCTGCAGCTTTAAGACTACAAACATAAAGCGTGGCACGAACCAGAAACCAAATGGCAACATTTGGTTTCTGCATGTGTACATCATGGGAGCGTGGATCGGCCTGCAAGAACATGCGTCTGAGTGCAGGATGTTTTATTTACAGATCTGTGTGCAGCAGATCCCTGAGGTCTGACAACTGTGGGCCGGTTGCCAGATTGTAGTGGATTCCTTCAGTTTGCATCAGCAAACAGAGAAACGCCGTGTATACGTGTGTGTACAGTAACTGCCTCACTTGTGACACTGTCTGAATGCATTAAATAAGCCGTAAACACGTACATTTGTGAGCGTCCACACGGGGACTACAGCTGTTATGGTGTCGTGTGATGCCATCAATACCAGCTGCGGACGCAAAGATCGATGGGCTGTGATCATGAAGTCGAGGCTGCTTATATGATCATTCATCAGCCGCTAATGAACTTTGAGCGCGTCACATTTTTGCTAATTAGCTTGCAAACGGGGACGCATTCACAACAGAGCAGCAGCTATGAGATGCAGGCCGCGTAGACAGTTGATTTATACAATCCTAATCCAAACAGGACACAGACACTGCATATGCCAAATCCATAAGAATCAAATGAAACAAAAAGTACAATTTAAAGCTGTTAGCTCTGAAAAATGTCCACAAAGTACTCTAAATGGCCACAAGAGGGCGCTCACACAGCTAACAAACTCACAATAGGACAGCTCTAAGGCTACATGAAGTACGTTTCCATTTTTAAAAAATGCGTTTCCATATAAAAGTAAGTAACTGGCGTCCATAGTAATATGGCTAAAACAAATGTGACCATTCAGATTCATTAGGGTAAACAGGAAGTTGACTCTCTCCTTTTTCTCCCTCTGAGCTGAAACTCTACAGCCTGGGAAACCACTGGTCCATTCAAGTGTAAAGATTTGTAAGGTTTTGTGTGGTTTGAGTTTGACTACATTTAACTTAAACTTTGAGAGCTGAGATCCAGACTATGTGGGCGGAGTGGTGCACAGTACCCAGGGGAAGTGCTCTAAAGCTGGGTCACACTGGTGGTGGTGGCCTGGGGGGTCTGGAGGGAGGCGGCTCGGTCACATCACTTTTAAATCACCAGGTCACAGATACATGCTTTGCTCGAGTGATGGCTGTCCACTCTCAGAGGACGCTCTGATTTTCACAGATACAGCAACACGTGCTTTGCATACACGCGCGGTGACTGGTTAGGAGAAAGAGAACGAAAGCATGGTGGACGCTTGCAGCGAGAGTCGAGCTGTGGCTGTAGAAAGATGGCCTGTGTGCCAATGGAAGAGGACGTGAGGTCCCAATGGAGGCTGTGAGCCAAAACGAGGCCTGAGTGCAGTTTCATGTCACTTGTAAGTGGACATCGTCATTGCAACAACAAAATCACCATTTTTTTTTCTCCAACAGTAAATTTTCCTCATGTGCTCTGTTTTTTATTTGATTCGATTTATTTGGCACAAACAAATACCCGAAAGAATGTAAAATTCTAAATAAATACACATATATATATATACACATATATACATATACAGTATATATATACATATTATATACACATATATGTGTATATATACATATATATATATATATACAGTGGGGCAAAAAAGTATTTGGTCAGCCACCGATTGTGCAAGTTCTCCCACTTAAAATGATGACAGAGGTCTGTAATTTTCATCATAGGTACACTTCAAATGCGAGAGACAGAATGTGAAAAATCCTGTAAATCACATTGTAGGATTTTTAAGGAATTTATTTGTAAATTATGGTGGAGAATAAGCATTTGGTCAATAACAAAAGATCAACTCAATATCACGCAAGATCTCATCCTGTGGGGTCAAAATGATCATGAGAACGGTGAGCAAAAATCCCAAAACTACACGGGGGACCTGGTGAATGACCTGTAGAGAGCTGGGACCAAAGTAACAAAGGTTACCATCAGTAATACACTACGCCGACAGGGAATCAAACCCTGCA
Organism: Microchirus variegatus; assembly: GCF_963457635.1. Lineage (NCBI taxonomy): Eukaryota > Metazoa > Chordata > Actinopteri > Pleuronectiformes > Soleidae > Microchirus > Microchirus variegatus. Next base: position 32,937,718 of record NC_139802.1, read on the forward strand.
GAGACAGACGTTTCCTCCTGCTTAAGCCAGTACATGTCCAGGCCCGTCTGAAGTTTGCCAGAGAGCATATGGATGATCCACAAGAGGATTGGGAGAATGTCATGTGGTCAGATGAAACCAAAATACAACTTTTTGGTACAAACTCAACTCGTCGTGTTTGGAGGAAGACGAATGCTGAGTTGCATCCCAAGAACACCATACATACTGTGAAGCATGGGGGTGGAAACATCATGCTTTGGGGCTGTTTTTCTACCAAGGGGACATTTTGAGCTCTCCATCAGTGAGAGCATTGAAGATGAAACATGTATGGGTCTTCCAGCGTGACAATGATCCCAAACACACCGCCCGGGCAATGAAGGAGTGGCTCCGTGAGAAGCATGTCGAAGTCCTGGAGTGACCTTCCAAGTCTCCAGACCTCAACCCCATAGAAAATCTGTGGAGGGAGTTTAAAGTCCGTGTTGCCCACCGACAGCCCAAAAACATCACTGCTCTAGAGATCTGCATGGAGGAATGGGCCAAAATACCAGCTACAGTGTGTGCAAACCTGCTGAAGACCTACATCAAACGTTTGACCTCTGTCATTGCCAACAATGGTTATATTACAAAGCATTGAGTTGAACTTTTGTTATTGACCAAATACTTATTTTCCACCATAATTTACAAATAAATTCTTTAAAAATCCTACAATGTGATTTCCAGGATTTTTTTTCACATTCCTTCTCTCACATTTGAGGTGTACCTATGATAAAAATTACAGACCTTTGTCATGATTTTAAGTGGGAGAACTTGCACAATCGGTGGCTCACCAAATACTTTTTTGCCCCACTGTATATACTTACATACATATAGACATATATCTATTATACATGTATATATACATGTATATATACACATATATAAAACGTATATATATATAGACACATACATACACACACATACAAATATATACATATACACACACAGATACACATATATATGTAAATATATATATATATATATATATATTTATGTATATGTAAACACCGTTTCTCTTCGCTACCTCCATTTATGCTTTAGGTTAATGTGGGCAGAGCCATTCTTCATAGGCATTGTATGCTTCTGCTTCAAACTGTCTGTTACAAAAACATGGCGGGACAAGATGGCCACCTCCATAAAACAAGGCCCTGCATCCTAAGGCTTTGTCCGAAACCAAACACATTTTATGACACAGGGATTATATACAAACATACTTATGGATAGCACATAACATTTCTGCCCATAAAGCTTCCTCAAGGCGCTTGTCCTTTCCAAAGTGCACGGATGATGAAAATGCTGTAACACGCGCACACCCAGGATTAATTACTTGAATGGATCGCCTCACTCAATGCAAGCTAATCACTGGGTAGAAGATGTGCTCTTATTAGCAGAGGGAAATTTCCTCATATGCAGTACACACACACACCTACACATACAGAGAGGAGAGAGAGAGAGGTGACACACACAGAGACGTAATGTCCAATCAAAGTGCGATTGATTTTCAGAGCTCTCGGGGGATTCTGGTCAGTCAATACGGGTCTCTGTTCGACAACTGAAGACATGATGGATCTACCATACATATTAGCTTACAGTCTTTCAGCTGCACTAATAAAACACTGAGTTGTATTTTGTTGTAATGTAATGACATGATTCATTACCTATTATTATATCAGAACATTAAATTATACTGCATTTAACATTTAAGCATGTAGACACGATGACGACAGGCTGCGAGGTGATTGAAGTGGCACAGTTGTGGGCTGGTTTGAGAGTTTCAGAAACTACTGATCTACTGTGATTTTCATGTGGAACCATCTCAAGAGAAAGTTCTATGAACTATCAACTATGAGTACGAGAACCATCACTGAACACCTCAAGACTGTGAAAGTGAAGCTACAGCAGGAGAAGAACACATCATGTGCCACTACTACCACTTAATGTGTCCTGCATACCTAAATAAAATGTAAGTACATCGTTTAAATGTAAATGACCTCCCCACTGAAATTTCAATTTCATCCATGATGTCAAGTTGCATCACACACTGACAGGTGCACATCTTTAAATAACATATACCCTTACCCATATGCATATACATAATATCATATACCTCAAAACGTAGTATATTATGGTCCTTCTAAAAATGAAAACAAAACAGACCCTGAGCCACTTATGTCATGCCTGCCTCACGTTTGGCAGAAAAGAGCGACAGAAAAGATGAAACGGAGAAAGGCTTGGGACAACAAAAACATCTAAGGATTTCATTTTTGACACCGGAGAACATAACCCTGGAGCATAACGGAGCAAACCTGACGGTAAACATTTGCGGCGAATTCCGTTTCACGAATTTGTTAAAAGTCACATTGGCGGCCGCTGTTGTTAATCATAACGGAGATGCTCTGCATAATGTAGCGCAGTAATGAGCTCACAGAAGTATCTGGCCAGCCATGTAGGAGCTAATCTGCATTTGTGGCTGTTTCTGTCTGCATGTCAACTTGAAGATTCTCTCTCAGTGTGTATAGGTCTGGTAAATTATTAATCGTGTGTATTTGAGGAGCGTTCCTCGACCCTGGCTTCTTGCACGTCACTCAGCTTATGCTCCCTGCTCTTCCACCCTTCTCTGCTGATGTCATTAATCGCTGGCACTCGTCACTCTTGCCTGTCTTTCCTTGCCAGCGTCCACGTCTCCGTCATTGTACTCTGAAGGGTGATCATGCCAGATTTGGGATCCTCGCATGCCGACAACTCAATGCCTTAATTTGCATATAAACTGCATGGGAAGCTTTTCCTCCCATCCTCCCTCTTTCCCCCTTGTATCTAAATGGCTCTCTCCTCCTCTCCTTTCCACTGCAAGCTCAAGAAAAGTAGGGCAGATGCTTCATTTAACACTTGGGTGCGATCATGAAATGCTGTGTATACATTAAACCACAAAAATGGGATAAATCCAACTTCTTCTCTCGTAAAGATGGTGCTACGGCACAGTTCAGAGTGTAAACCCCCACTTATTGTGTGGCGATACTGTAACCTAAAAGGCCCCCAGTTATTCATATTAGCATATGATTGTGTGGCTGAAGCCGACATGTAAGCAGATGTTCTTGGGTCATATAAATCCAAGTCCAAACTCAACTTTTCTTTCCTTTTCCTGACCATAATGATGCTAAGATGCCCCCCCCCCCCCCCCAGGTTCCTGATACACTCATTCGGTCCCAGATAGGAGAAGCAAGCAGCAGCAGCAGATTAAATTATACAGGAGAAACCAGAAATAGCTCCAGTGCCGAGGCCACACAGACCCGATGCAAGAATGCGGCGATGTGAGTTGTCCACAGAGCAGTCAACTAGATTAGTCTTGCACGGATCACCGACCAGAGCCAACTACAGTAGATTTGTCCATCATGCAGCTATAGAGGAATGAACGAGAAAGGAGCAAGTGTACTCGACACTTAGTGAGCAAAATACAAAGGATGTTTGTGGACACAGTAATAAAAGATAATAATCATTAGATGCTAAAGACAAATAAATACAGAGGCAAACATGCCGCCATTGTGCTAATAATTAACCTTTGACCTTGAACTACACATAAACATGACCTCTCACATACAGGTATCATGGAACGTTTAAACCTATGAGCAGAAGAAGAGTCATTCATCACTTTTGCCTCCACTGTGCGAAATAAAATCTCAGACCATTTGCAGATGATTGACCCGTATTCGCAAGTGTGCACACATTCATAATTTCTTACCCAAAACATGCAGGAGAGGCAAACCCACGTCCTGACCCTCCCTGCCAGAGCAGAGGGCAGAGACAGAGACACAGAGGGCATCTTTTAAAACAATAAAAGCCTCCCCGGGGGGTTGTGTTCACGGCAGAAATCCACAGCATTCCCAGATATTCCCGGTGATCCCATGCAGGGTTTTGTGACACGGATCCATGCCAAACAAGGTGCGAGGTGCAGCGAGGGTGGAGAAGACGACACTGCTCTTGCTTCTTTTTTCCTCTGATGGCCTCAGTCCCTCGTGAGCTCCCTCTCTCTCACTCTGTCTTTAGCTCTGTGTCTTTCTCTCCTGCTCCTTCACTCTCCCTTTTGTTTGCTCACTCACTTCTGCCTTCCTCTAGAAGTGTGGTAACTTTATTCCATGTAGTGGAAGGGAGGGGGAGGTGAATCTTGGGCCTTTATTTTTCTCCCCTCCAATTCCTCCCCTCTCCTCAAATGATCCTCGTTAGTCCCTCCTTTCCCCCCTTTGCTCTCTTTACCTCCTCTCACACACGCTCCATTCATTGACCACCCTCCACCCCTTTGGCTTCAGCGCAATGCATACCTCACCTCTCCTTCCCCTCCACCTCTCCTATGCGAGCATGCTTGCTCATGTCCAAGCAAATGCTAAATTTTTCATCGCCAACCCCTCACTGTTCCGAGAACCTCTCTCCTCAACGATGTCCACAGGACTCAGAGACCAACGAACAGGTACTTGTTGGGATGATTAATATATATAGTTATAGTTGCAAACACTCAAAGATGTTTTTGATGTGTTTCTGGAGTGAAAGCAGTTACGTGATCTAATCTGAGAAGCAGATAATTGTTCCAATTTTCTTTTGTGCGGATCTATTAGTGCTGTCTGAGAATCAAACCAGTCCCTTACCAATATTTACTGTGTTTCTTCTTTCTCTTCTGCTAGAACTTTACCATAAAACTTGGGACAAAAAGTCTACTTCAACAATTCAGTGTGACTTTCCCCTCATAGTTCAACAAACTTGGAAAGAAACGCAACACGTTGAATGGGCGCCAACATAGGACAGGCTATCTACACTTTATTTTATGAGTGAACCCAGATTCTGAACTACCCATGATTCAACTGCGTAGCATCTGTAATACAAGCCGTTCTACCTGAAATGCCCACATTTTAAGCTAACCCTGGTTATAATTATAGTCATACTTCCATCCATCCATCATCTACCGCTTTATCCTCTACCAGAGGGTGCTGTGCCTATCTCAGCTGACATAGGGCGATAAGCGGTGGTACACCCTGGACAGTTTGCCAGTCCATTGCAGGGCACATAGTCATAGAGGGTGGCAGTGAGCTGGAACCAATCCCAGCTGACAAATGGCAAATCACAGGGCCATCATGCATAGACAACAACCATTCACACCCATTGTTAATTTAAAGTGTTCAATTAACTTGTGCATGTTTTTGAAACAGGGTGTTGGGCAAGCTTGGGAATCGGAGAGAGGCTTGGAGTCGAGATGCTGCTCCTCTGCATTGAGAGGAGCCAGTTCAGGTGGTTTGGGCATATAGCCAGGATACCTCCTGGACGTCTCCCTGGGGGAGGTGTTTCGGGGCATGCCCAACTGGAGGGAGGCCCTGGGGCAGACCCAGGACAACGCTGGAGAGATTGCATCTCTCGGCAGGCCTGGGAACACCTCAGTGTCCCACTGGGAGAGCTGGGTCAAGTGGCTGGGGAGAGGAGTGTCTGGGCCTCGGATAAACCGAAAGAAAACAACAGCAAAAAAATAATAATATACTGGTATGTTATTATTTTTCTAAGCCAACTTTTTTAAAGCATATACTCCGAAGTCTCGTAGGTGAGTTCAATGACATGATGGACAGAAGTTGGGGCAAAAGTCAGGACAGAAAAGGGATAAGAAGGTGCAAGTTGATGACATAAATAACTAGCACCAGTAGTGCGGATACCAGGTGGTGTTAAGTTTCTGCTTCTATTCTATTCTTCTTTTGTGGAAGAACTCATCGGTCACCACCTCCTCTAGTCCACTGTTTCACATGATTTTGAAACTTTTCCACTACCTTCAAGTGTAAAAATTCTAAAAACAGGATTGATGGAATACCTACTTATTGATGAACACGCAAAGTACGTTTATGGAACTGATGTTGGTTGGTTGCCAAATAAAATTGAAGAATTTCTCTCAGCCTTTCACCAAAGATGAATGCATTCAGAATACCGTGCATGAATGAAATCATATTTTTTTTAAAAGTCTGGGTTTACCAATTTAAAGTAATAGCAGAGAAAGCATCAGGAAACCTCACGGTTTACAGTGTGAACTGGGTCACTAAAGTTTGTGAAATAAGTAGGTCCTAGTATAAAAAGTTGGAGATTTAAGGGGGTTGTAACACTTCTTCGCTGCATAACTCCGTGTCCTGTGTATACATGGAGTAAACATACATACACGCATTTTCTGAGCACATGCGTGACAGACTGCTGTATGCATGTGTACACCTATATAACACGCAGCACTGAATCAACATTATATCAGCAGTGCGGACATATTACATCACTCTACAGTCAGATCCATAAAGGGCTAAGAGCCAATTCATTTTGAGAAAACACCCCTCTATTGATCCCCGCTGCACTCCATCATTTCCACTGGAACTGTTGCCTCGATCCATAGGCTAACCTGACACATAATCTCTGTGAGTGTGTGTGTGTGTATATATACTCTATTAACATAATGTCAGCAAAGAGCAGAGTATGCACACATTTGGGGGAAATGTTGCTGGAGTACAGCAGCAGCAGCAGCAGCCATGTTAACTGAAGTGAACTGGTTTTTAAATGGATTTGGTGCCTGGTGTTTGATACATGACAGCCAGTCCTCTCCTGCTGCCAGTTGGTCTAAACTGGGTTGCTAGCAGCCTCTAGTGGCCTCTAACCAACCCTTTAAACACTCACTGCAAATGTTGGGCAATGTTCTATGTTTCGACATAAGCAGCTCGTGCATTGCAGCTTTTGTTTCATTTATCTATTTATTTATTTATTCCTAAAATGCCAGAACAGCCGTTTAAGTGTTACTTCACAACCTGCAAAAAAAAGCATTGATTTTTGGGCTGCTATTGGGAGTGGTATATTTTCTCAGTACAACATTTTTGCACAGTGAGGTCAGGTTCTTACTCCCTTATTCCCAATGCAACATGCTGGAGCTCAGTGAAAACACACAAGCAGGCAGTCACAAGGACACACACTAACACATTCACTCAGTCTCCTACAGAATTGCACTCATAGAAAATGAGGAGTCGGACCAATCACAGGAAACTAATGGTGTTAGCAATCTGCTGTAGTTACTTCACAGCTTGATGGAAATGTAATATGCACACATAAACGGACACATATACACAAGAGTAGTGATATTTGACCCACAGCTCGACACACACACACAGCCGGAGTATGATGGGCATGAGATACAGCGAGGAGAGAGGAGAGATTATTCTGGACTCTTCAGCAACCTGTCCTCCAACTGAAACATAGATTTCTGTGTTAGCGAGTGAAAGCCTCAACAAAGACATTGATGACAACACAGACACCCAAAGGTACCAGCTGGTATTTACCACTAGGGGTGCCAATTTTAAAAAATGTATGAAGTTAAGTTTCCTTGGAAGTACGTCTCGATTATATCCCTGATTATCATGGATGCAGCAATTTATCGCAAATGAATCGCACACTATGTTGATTAATCATTGAATTCTTCTCGCATACTTCATAAAAATAGATAAATATATATATACTAAATTTTATTTAGTTTAGCCATGATTTGCAGTCCATACACAATATGCAGATTGGAGAGCCAGACCATAGGTGTTATTGCAAAAGTATAGCTTATATTGTATGCATTACTTGTTATTATTGAACCATTTGACTGTTACTGTTGAAAAGTAAGTCAAACATAGGCCGAAACAAATTGGGTACCCTGATTTCTAAATATTGGAATCAGCATCGGCATAAAAAAACATATTGGTCGAGAAGAGTGACCAGAGAGAGTTGAAAGATAAGTGTCCCCCATCAGCTCTACAGTCCCCTCCTCTGTCACTGGAGAACACATCACATTAAAGCTTTAATGCTAGAATAACAAAACATCCATCATCCTGAACGCAGCGAGGCCAGTCAGAGCAGAAGTCTGCTTCAGAAGATTCTCAGAGCATGGACCCTGCACACGCCAAGACCAGCAAGCATTTCTCACCACGAGCGGTAAAGTTGTTGTTGAGCTTGTGATAAACACAACGCACGATAAATGAGGTTTTCATGTATATGCTGGAGAGGCAATCTGGAGGGAGAGAATAAGGAGCCGTCGAGTGGACAGGTTTCCCATCAGCCTCTTCTCTTTTGGCTGTCTGCACGGCTGCCTGATGTGAATTTACTGCCCCAGGAGACATTAGTTAAATGAATAGGCAGGCAAGTAAACACCAAACACCACGGAGGAGAGGAAACAAAGGGCGAGGAGAAGGAGACAGGAGGAAATAAGCCACACGAAACAAAAGGGAATGTGATGCAGCGGAAGTAAAGATACGGAGAAGGAAAACAAATGGAGGGGAGACGAGAAGAGAGGAAAGTGAATGGGAAAATTAAAGGATGAGGGGGAAAAGAAGGAAAGGTGAAGAGAGAGGATATGAAAAGGGAACGAGAAATGGAGACTCAATGAACAAAAGAGAGAAGAAAGAGAAAGGGAAATAAATTGTGAGGATGAGAGAGCACAGGGAAAGGAGAGGAAACACGAGAAGTTAAGATGGAAGGGAAGCTGATATGCAAAAGATGTGAGGAGGATGAGAGACGAGGAGAGGAGGCCACCCTTCTGTAGTACCACAATAGTGTCACCATAGTAACACACATGGAGAAAACGCATCAACACCATCATCATCATCACACATCCTCCCTCTCTCTTATGAAAGCACCACCCCATTCACAGTCAAACACACACACACACACACACACACACACACACACACACACACACACACACACACACACACACAACCAACTCAGCCACATTCCCAGCACATCTCCTGTAGTAACCCGGCCCCGTCATGTGGGGACTGCCGTGTGAGCGCCGTTGCCATGGAAACTGAACACCTCACACAGCAGCGGTGCTCGGGAGAGAGCCTCATACCTCTCCACTTTCACCTCCCAGTCGGTCACGTGGGCCCGCAACTCTGGCGCGGCAACAGACTGAAGCACCGTCATGTGCACTGTAAAGAGTGACAGCTCCAGTCAAATGAGATGGAAGCCGCAGAGCTCACTGCAAAGGGGAAATTCTACTGGTAGCCAAAGTTAAAGGCAGGTTATTTTAGAAATGGAATATATTAAGTCATAAAATGACATTAGGGAAACATCCATCCATCCATTTCTGCCGCTTTATCCTCCACATGAGGGTCGCGGGGGGAGCTGTGCCAATATCAGCTGGCATAGGGCGATAGGCGGGGACAGTACACCCTGGACAGATCGCCAGTCCATCGCAGGGACAAACAACCACTCACTCTCACACTTATGGTCAATTTAGAGTGTCCTGTTGACCTCATCTCCATGTTGCATGTTTATGGACTGTGGGAAGAAACCAGAGAACCCGGAGAAAACCCAGGCATTAGGGATACAAATGTTTCCCGATAATTTTATTTGCATATTGCCAGAAGAAATTAGTAATCTAGTTGCTGCTATGTTGGTTGGAAATACCCAACGTTACTGAACGTAAAAGGCGAAGAAGATGAGAAGAATTTTCTCCTGGACAGGTAAGAAATTGAGCTTTGACTAACCCACTTCTTGCCTCAGGATAATCAGAATACAGAGTTTCACTTTTCAATCTATGCTTTTTGCTGACACTCAAAAACTAATCAAACAGGTTCCAACTGTATAAGAATAAAACATGCAATGGTCCAACCACAAACACATCCAATATTTTGAATCTGGTCTGCAGTCCCCATGTTAAAAAAAAGTAATAAAAAGCTATATACGTTAGATATAGAGCAGATGTTTTAGATGTGGAGCTTGCATATGGATAGAGAGCTATTTTATCTATGAATTTTACGAGAAAGATTATAAATAAATGTATAAAATGAAATCAATCATCCTATGAAAAATAAAGAGTCCAAATGTCGACTTAAGGTGTATTGGAGCTTGTTTTTCAGTACAGGTAAAGGCATGAAGACGAGGCTGCACTGCCAATTTCTCTCTCCGTCTCCCTCTCTCTCCCGTACAAGGGTCAGCTTTTCAAAAATACCGTGGAAAAGCTTTCATTTTGCGACTTCTTGAGTGTGAAATTTTCAAACAAAAGGAAATCCTCTTTCTTGATTGAAGAAAAATAGACGGGGGCGCTGAAAGCGAAAGCACAGCCCGAGCCAAAAGCGAGTGAGTGAATGAACATAATGGGCTGGGGATTTGTTGTGTAGGGTCAAGGAGATATACAGGTAGTGTGTGTGCAAATGCACTAACAAGCTCTACACACACACACAATAAGAAGAGAGTGCGACAGAGGGGGAGCGGGTGGTGGGATTGAGCATGGTTGTGGAGATAAGGAGCTGCGGCAGTAGGGGTGGGTGGTGGGGAGAGCGTTGGTGCTGGTGGGAGGGGAGTTGGGGCTCGAATAGAAAATGGGCCGAAGCCTGCAGCAGCAGCGCCGCGTGTTTTGGTGTCGCCGCACGCACAATCCCGCCATCGCCGGATTTCATGACACAAACAGTGCTGCTGCTGCTTGAACAGTTGAGGGAGTTACACCACTGCAACACTGAAGTTCCCCGGCTTGAAGTGGTGAAATTAGCCCCAAGTTGAGGATATGAAAGTGATGTTTTCACTCAGCGATGACAAACTGCTGAGGATGCAGTGCATTACAATGATTGCTTTTCCAACCTCAGGTCCACTGCTTCATGGAAGCAGGAAAAAAAAACCTCCAAAAAGCATCCCACCATACAGCCATACATCAGAAGATCACCTCGGGCACTGTTCCTGGCGTCCACGCACATGTGTAAGTGCGCATGTTGGAGTGTGGTCACAGGAAACGGTGCCATTTAGACCAAGCCGGAGTTGTTCCACATGACTGATGATGAGAAAATACGGCATGGCATGGGAAATGAGTGGGTGGAATGTGCCAAGATTCTTCCAAACAATGGTGCATCACATTTCTGCAGTTGTGAAAGCAAGGTGACCTGAAGTATATGGAGAAACAAGATTTTCTCCACAAAAAAAAAAACAACACAATGAGAACAAAAATCCCATCTCCACGGCTCCACCACCGTGTTTACATGGAGCAGCTGCTGCTGCCTTGGAGACCACTTGGAGATGTAACACTGACCTTGAAGCAGCAACTACGAGGGACACCAAAGCAGCCCTTCCAGAGCCTGTGGTCCATGCCGTTTTTTTTGCTGCTACGTCATTTGGTAGTTTAGGTGACGCCATGTCACTGCTGAGTGCTGTGACTGAGACGAGGCCCATCCTGATGTAGATTTCATGCAGAATAATAATGTATTCTCTATTGCACCTGCACAGGATGAAGCTGAAGCACATCCTCTAAGTCCTTTGATTCCCTCCCCTCCCCTCCCCTCACCCCCCTCCCTCTGTGAAAGTCTTACCTTGTCTCGCTTGGCCCCCCGCAGCGGAAAGAAGCAGGCGAAGAGGAACTTGCCCCAGCTGATGACAGCAGCCAGGCACCAGTTGAGGCGAGCCATGCCTGCGTCTGTCCCGTCTCGTCTGCCAGCCTCTTATCTCCTACCCCCAGACCCCCTTTTTGCCTCCGGGTTAGGATCCTGAAAACCCCTTAACCACCACCCCCAACCCAAACCCGCCCAGAAAAAAGTGGGACAAGATCCTGAAGTGAAAGTCCTTCCTTTAAAGTAAGAAGCCAACGTGCGGTTTTATTCTCCTTTAATGAGGTCTGGTGGTCTTGCTCGCTGTCTGTCTGTGTGTCTGCATTTCCAATTTGTGGTGGGGGGGGCAAGAGATGGAGGGGGGTGCTGTGAGGGTACTGGTGTCCCAGAAACGGACTAGACCCTTGGAAGGTCTAGGAGGGACCCAGACGAGAGCATCAACAGCCTAAAACTGTCCTCCTTGTCCAGCCATCTATGTGCTCCCCCCGTTTTTGAAAATCGTCTTCACAGTCCAGTCAAGATGAGTCAGTCCTCAAAGTGAGACGAGCACCGTCGGGCTGCATAATGCGAAGAAGAGCCTGGGCACTGATCGACGACACTGTTACATGCCTGCACTCGTTATCTCAGTCGCGAATGCATATGCTCATGCACATGTGGAAAAATTTTAAAAATAAAAAAGACGCTGTCCTGCACTCCTTGCACATACATCCACAGGCAGAAGAGCTCCCCCCCCCACCACCAGCACCACCATCACACAGATCCCCTTCCAGGCTCAGGATCCCCGGTGCTTCACGCTCTCTCTCACACACACACACACACACTCACTCACACACACACTCCTCTCTCTCTCCGTCTTTCCCTCCGTTGTGCTGCTGCTGCTCTCTCTCACACATACACACATGCACCGATGCTGCAGCACTCACTCAGCCAGTGTGGGAGGAGGGTAGCGAAAGAGTGAGGGGGAGAGAGAGAGAAATGATTGGGAACATAACGGTTCACGAGGGGGGGGGGCAAAAAAGGGGGGTTTCTATTGTGAATGACGTATCGTGCGTGTGTGTGTTCATTCTGTGTTTTTATGTTTCCAGAGTTGAGCCTGGAAACCACGGGGGGGGGGGGTAAGGAAAAGTGCGCATCAAGTAGTGATCGCCAGAAGAGGTGGAGAGCGGGAGTGACAGCAGAACGGACGGAGAGAGTGAATGGAGGGTGGGGGGGTTTGAAGAGGAGGGAAAAGTGTGTTAAATAATGACGACTGGTGAACAGTGGCTGCTACAAGGCAGGCAGAGGGTGAGATGATTGTAGAATGTGTGAGGAACTGGGTCGAAGGAAGGAGGGAGGAGAGAGAGAAAGGATGGAGAGAGAGGAGAGGAGCTGGGTGTTGAATCATTGTGTCCTGGCTGATTATTTCCCTCACACACACACACACACACACACACAGAAACGCGCACACACACACACACACAAGCGACTGCAGGTGGTGCACAGGCTCGTTCACTCTGCTGCAGTCTCTCTACGCTTCAGTGGGAGCACATTTTTACTGCAGAATGCTTTTCTCTGCTACGTACCCCCCCCACCCTCCAAACCCACACACACACACACACACCATCGCCTCCCAGCCTGTACACAACCGCCACACCAACACAATCACAACACATCAAAGCAATGAGTGCGAGAGAAGGTGCTGTTCTGTCAAACCACGGCTAGATAAGCCTGAGGTGGAGGAGATGGGTGTAGGGGGGTTGGAGGGGGAGGAGGAGGTGGTGGTGGTGGTGGTGTGTACGACACAAAATTGTTTGGCCATATGAGAATTGTGCGATCAAAAACATTACACTAATATCTGCTTAATATGCAGCACATGCAGCGCGTGATGTGTCCTTTTGTTTCTGAATGAACACCATCCGTCAATTACTCGCTTAAAGGGATAATTCGGGGTCTTCTTTTATTTTTGTGAAGTGTGATCGGAGGAGGTGTTGATACATGGATCGACACTGACTTCCAACGCCAACCTCACCAAATCTATGCTCACGCTCCTGCACCAAAGTCCATAGAGAAAATTGTGTTTTTAGCTCATATTTGTTACTTTGGTACAAACAAACAAATGATATCAGACATTGAAGTTGTAAGATATATTTGAATGTACTAATGGAAGCAAGAATAATTCTCACTTGCAACTGCTGGTTTGGGACGTTTATAATAACACATGACATGCAGTATATAGGACTCAACTATTCCACATGAGAATGCCTGGGTACTTGTCTGCAGCCAGAAGACAAATGTGTCCCCAAAAAGCAAATGGACCCAGAGATGCAAAGCAGACAGTACGTTTTTTTTCCCCCCTTCATGTCAATAATATTAATGACGCTGTGGAGCTGCCTGTTTGCAGCAGAACAACAACAACATAATAATATGGGATTATTTTTTTCCCCGCTCTCCGCAGCGCACACGAACCAGGAATATGTTTTTGTGCAGCCCGGTGCTGGACATCTCAGTGTGAGTCTGGGCATGTGTCCCACTCTCTTGGCAACGCGCTGACCTTTCTCATTAGGCATAAGCAACTTGCATAATCACTGCTGACTTCTATTGACCGGGCTGTCATGACTGTCTATCCATGTGACGGGAAAACCGGTGAAAAAGTGCGGCCGACAAAAAAATAACTTCAGTGTTTGTGTGTGTGTGTTTTTTCTATTACTAAATGAATGAAATTAGAATTATGTGATGTCCTACATGATGATGATGTTACAATGTACCCTCGTAGCAACAAAACTTCAATAGGATAACTAGGGATAGACCGATTATTGTCCTTTTGACGCAAATCTGCATTGTTGGTGGGCACGTCAACAGCGATAACGACTTCAAAGTTGACGCATGGCGCGTATCCATGACGACTGACCGGTAAAAGACGTCATGTGTGACGTCATGTTTACGCGACTCCGGATAGTTAAAATGAGTCTCTAACGTAATGCCAAATTTTAAAAACAGGCATACATACGCAGTACAAGTACGCTGGTTATTTGTAGCGCTGCTGTTTGCATTTAATAAACAGACCGCTCCAGTTTGACTGTAGGTGTGCTAACGGCGCTAACGGAGCTAACTGGTAAACGGTGCCTGGACTCCGCTGCCGCAACTGCGTTAATTTAGAGATTCATTTTAACAATCGGGCCACCATAAAAATGGTAACTGCAAGACAAATTTAAAATAACGGAGAGCGTTGTCTCTCCTCCACAGACTTGAGGCTTTGTAATTTGTTAAAAAAATAAAAAATAAATGGCCGATTAATTAGAGGTGGGAAAAACTAAATTAAAGACATTTAAAGTGTAGAAATATTGTCAACAGTGAGAAGGTAAATTGTGCAGCAAATAAGTCTACAAGAGGTTATAACGATTTTGAATAAATAAACAATTGCTATTATTTTGACAGCAATTGCGATTGCATTTTTTTTTTTGCAAATTTTTATTTGAAAAAACATATTTATTAGGATTATTGTCTGATATTTGTGCAGATCTGTAAGGGAAAAAACATGTTCTCTTCAGTCTGCAAAGTAAGATGTGTATAGATCAAGACAATAATGAATCTAAAATGCCCTAGCAGCAAACAATGACACAATTCAAAGACTTAGTTGCGGATGCATGTTTTCTCGCTGACCTGTGTGTCAGGGAGGATATGCTGGTGAGCAGTGAGAGTTCATGTGATCACATTGGCCCACGAGTGGTCTTGTGACACTGAATCCTGCTCACTGCTGCAGCATTCAGGGAATGTGTGGAGTTTCAGTTTGTGCCAAGTCATTTAAATACAACATAATGTCAATTTGCATATCTTTAACAAAAAAATATCATGATATTATCTTAGATATGTTTTTTTCATCCCTACTATTAACAGATAATAATCAGCCAATCGTAAATGCAGCTCACCGTCAAGCTCGTGGAGATTTTGCCAGGGTCCACGATTGGAGCGCGAACGGCCACGTTTGGTGGCGATGAGACAGCTGGAACAGCCTGCTGCACGCGCACTACAAGAGAAACGGGAGACAACAGCAGGAGGTGCAGAGTTTAGTTTTCTGCACCAGCATCCACATTCACATTCAGCGCACAGAGCACAGTGCACTGTACTGAGCAGACAGCAGATTAGGGTCCCATCGCACACATCATCATTCACTAAAACGCAGATTCATCTGGCTTCTGTTTTTTCCTCTCCCACTCACGATTACATACTTCTCCATTTTTAACTTTTTCTCTTTAAATTTTTTTTAATTTCCTCAGCCTTTAGGAAAAAAACGGTTGCAATATTTGTGTTTTTACCCTCAACACAGCTCATCCATCAATTTTAAAATCTAACAAATTCCTAGTCCTAGGGAATGACTCCTGGATGCAGGGTACCATACATAACACATGGTAATACATAGTAATGACAAACACCGTGTTGTATCAGAAACATCCCTCTTCCTCTCATCTAATCCACAAGAAAGCTCTGCAGAGATAGAGGTGACCCCTGTGGCCTGTGATCAATGAGTCAGTCTATTAAGTGAAGGTGCTTTGATCAGTAATCCTCAATGACAGTGCCCATTGTACTTCAGTGATCTCCACGTCAGAGACTTCATATTTTCCTTAAAAGAAAATCAAGGTAAAGATTCTTTGGGAGCATGCTCATTAGTGTGTGTGTGGCGAACATGACTGCTTCAGGTGACAGGTTCATCTTTAGAGGGAGCGGATTATGTGGCGGGACAGTGAAGTCCTCGCATGTGCTTAGAGTGGAGGGGCTATGAGCGCTGACGCTTCTGGGGCCTGCTGCCAAGAGAAACTCACTTATCTCTACCCCCGCCCCCCCCAACACATACACACGTGACTTCCAACCTTTCCTTTTTGACCCCAAGGGAAAAAGGGAGGGCACCAGGGAAAGGGGAGATAATGAGGCTATTGACAGAGAAGTGGACCACACTCTCTCTCGGGACATGAGCGACAACATGATCGGTGCTTTGACAGATTAGCCAGACTGTCAACGTGATTTTAAAAGGGGTATTTGAGAGTTTTTGTTGTATGGAGGTCCTGCTGCCATTAGGGCTGTTTGATTTTTGCCCAAAAACAAAATAATGATTTTCTTCTCTCAATACCAGATTTCTGATTCCGATTTTTACAAAGACAGCTTTGCCGAAATGTTTTTTTCGGCCTGGTAGCTCGTAGCGGGGGTCCAGCACATAAAGCCTTTTCTGCTGTGTATCTCGTGACCATGTCTATTGCGATGCGATACCACCTCCTTTCGGTCTTTCGGACGAAATCCAATGCCAACATGTCTGTTTACCTCGATACATGAACGGGGTTTTTTTTTTTACGATTTTCATGTTCCAATATTGTCCCAACTGAATAATTGCGATTTAAAAAACGATTATTCGAACAGGCTTAGCAGCCATTTTGATCTACTCCTGTGATATCGTGAACGTTTGCAGCATATTCTTACCGATTATTCAACCTTTTTCCAGCTGGGAACTGAATTTTGTAAACCTCATACCAAAGCCCATAGAGAAAATCAACAATTTTACATGACTATACAAGAGGAGTTATAAATCTACTGCCTTCTCTTTCAGGAAGTTCAAATGTGCAATTTTGTGACTTTGGAGTTTGAAAACCTTGGCTTGGGTTTGCCTTACGAAGACAAACTTACCAAACACGGCAGTAGCAGACAAGCATCTCCCTTATCCCTTAGCCGATTTTTATTTATGGACTTTGGTGTGGGAGAGTGAGGGGTTTCAAAATATCAATATATATTATAGATTTAAGTAGGTGAGCATAAACAAGCATTGTAATTGAAATGCTAACATGGCTACAGGAAACTATTTCCAACTTTCAAGGCAATTGTTATTCAGATCACAAGTATGAACCGTTTTTATTCTTGTTGACACTCTTGCAAAATGTCAAAGGGCCAACTGTCATTTTCACAAATGGATGACGGATTTCTGCCAGATTTATTGTCCAATAGTGTGGACAGGATGATCTGGATACAGCAGCAGCAGGCTGAAGGTACTCTGTGATGTAAAAGCTCCCGATAAGCGGCAATCAGGTATCAGCCAGACGACAGCAGCATAATGCAACTCAACAGCACCGTTATCGTCTCAATCAGCTGCGGGCTGGGGCCAAATGAGAATCGACCTCCGACTCTGCACTGCTTTTCTTTAAGTTTATAAAGCCTGAGGTTGAGGTTTAGTGATAAATAATGGTCATTGAAAGGCAAAGACTATATTGAGCCTGGAGTCACAATTAAAAAAAAAAAAAAATTAACAAAATCATAGACGCTATAAGATAATTGCCGCAGACACAGGTTTCTAAAAAAGGGCTTGAAACCTGTATTAACTTAACAGAGGGTGGCTCCTCTGGTTTCTATTGCTACATTGCATTTACATCGGGACTGGTCCTCAATAACCGAGAATTATTTTCAACAATGACGAAGGCTGTCCGTCATTTTGACAGATATAATACTGAGGGAAATCTATCGTAACTTCTAATAATTCACACAACACCGTCGATAACCTATTGATCGGCACCGGCAGTCGTAATCCTATGCAATTAAATATACTTATTTAATAGAATTTCATAATAATTGCAAGTAGGAAAAAGGTATAACATTTTATTTGTAAACATACAATATATTAGAATCCCATTGTTCCAAACTGCCTGCAGGCAGCATGCAAAATGTAGGCATCCATGTGAGGTAGATAAAGAAATGCACATCGTTGGCTGTTGATTACAGCATTTCCTCCACCGATGTAGGCGTCTCCCTCACTCCTCTGGCAGATGCACCATGGCAGTTCTCCTAGAGACACAGCTTGGGCGGGGGGAGCATCAGGTCACACTAGCGTCCACCGCACCAAACACTGCTCCAACACTTGGCACAAGCCCGATTTATGTCCAAAAGTTTGAAAAAGTTTATACCAGGCAAAGTTGAATATCTTGAAATAAGTATTACTTGATAATAGCAATAGCTTGTGTTTAAAAAAAAAAAACAACAATTTAGAATACATCTATATTGTTCATAAGAATAACAGAAACTTGAATGGTAGCAGCAAAATTGCTAAAAACAACCGTACAAATAACAGTGTAAATAAATATATACTAATAACAGTGTTGGTAAAAACACTGCCGAGAACAGTTAGAATTAAAAACCCTGCATTTACAAAGACTGCTATTTACACGTTCATATGCAATCCTCTGCAATTACACTCTTGACTCATCTGGTGTTGAGGGCAACCAATGCCGTCTGCTCCGTCCTCCGCGATCCCATCGGTCGTCTGAGCCAGAATTTTCCCTCTCAAAACACTCTAGAAAAATAGAAGAAATGTCACACAATTTGTGAAGCAGAAAATTCCTGAAACACTGGGTTTGCGAACTACAGTAAATGCTAAAATGTCCTTTCAGATTTAGATGAATATCTGTTCTGTTGGCTTACCGGTGCGTGTTCCACGTTGCTCTCGGCCTACGGGCAACTGTTGCCGTTGAATCCGATGGATGACAGACGTAGTTTCGCTCTACCAAACTCCCAACTTCATCTTTAATGGTCACAATTCCTAGTTTCGTGTCTTCTTTAGTAGGACATCCACTTTGTGAATGAAGTCCAATTAAGAGTCAAATAGACCAGTCCACAACATTTTTTGTGTCACGGACCAGTGCGCAAAAATACACCCCACCATCCTGCTGAATTTGCTAGCCTGTTGCTACATCATGCAAAGCGGGCTTGGTACGCAAGAATGACCTGTAGTGATAATCCCGTATTTTAAGTAGGAATCCTGATATTTTCTATAAAATTAAGCTTTCTTTTCCGTCTCCTACTTGGGCCTTTTTCCTTTCCAAAGACGATCTCCGAAGACATTTAAGTACATTTTTGATGTACCCTATCACGTGACTGAGATTATCAGACTCTGAAATGTTTTTATTATTCAGTCTTCAGGTTACCAAATGTGTGGCCCGGTGGTTGGGGACCTCTAAAATGGACGATAAAGCATAGCATTTATGAGGGAATGGACACAGCACGATGGACAGCTACAAGGATACAAAGGTTAGCTTCTTCTTAAATTGACCCATTTGTTAAATTTTTTCTGTAAACACCACAGTTGCTTCAAATCTTTCTCTTTCTGGTCATCACAAGAACATAGTGGAAGGATACTGTACTGTCCATTTGGTGCAAGTTTGAAAAATATCCCGAGGGAAGATCCCCCACCTCTCCCCGCTTGCTAACACCACTCATATCCAAACATCCAACACATACACACCGCATCCTCCTGCTGAGTTGGCTCTACTCTGACATGCTTTTAGCCCCGCTAATGTAGCTACCTATGTAGGTTAAAGACCCCCTTGCGGTCGACAAAACACACCAGTGCCTGGGGAGACATCTCAAGGTGAACACTGTGTTCAGATGAAGCACACACGGCCCGTTCACCGGGACCGCCAACAGCAAATAGGACAGGAACAGCAATGTCACAGAAAACAATTCGGCTGTGGTGGATTTATTCTAAGTGGCAGGGGAGGAAGAAAATATTGTGATAAACATGATAAGGTTTTGTCTTTTTAGATTTCATCGATGCGCGAACAATTGCATCTGAATTACAAGAAACAAAAGTACTGTAAGCACATAAGAAATGAACTTCTCTTCCCCTGAAAGATGGAGCCTGCACCACTTAATCTTATTCTGTCTGCTTAGGATTTTGCAGACCTCCTAATTCCCTAAATGAGCCAGGAAATCAATAGGAAGACAACAAGGTCTTACTCAGTCTAATTATATGCATTTATCACCAATCACAGCCTTGGATTTGACTTTGCTGTACTGTGAGGCAAAGTGATAGTCCAGTACCGGACAGTTTAAGCAAGACTCAGCACTGTGATATAAGGGGGGTAAAAGTGATTTGCAGAGCTGAGGATAAAGATGAGCGAAAATAACCGTGAAACCAGAGGGAGGGGGGTTGCAAAGTATGGACGAGGGCAGCACGCCTTCACAGAACATTGCCTTTCAGACTGCATGAGAGGAGGCAGAGCGTGGTCCTTCGTGCCCCTCAAGCCTTTTCACGAGAAAATGCAGTAATCCCTGCAATTACAGTGCAGCAGAAAGATACAGAGAAACTGTCCGGACCAATCTGCAGGTGACTTAGAGTTTTGGAAATGGAAGTCATCAATACGACTGTTCTTGGCCAGACGTGTTACTTACTCCTTGTCGCCATGAACTAAACAAGTGCACACCTTCTGTTTCAGAACCTTAACTGACGTTCCTACAGTAACAATCGGTCGATAGTTTTGTCCGATAGGAAAATCGTTGTGTGTGCATGTGTCGTTCTGGAGGACATGGACCCACAACACATTTTGTTATTTAAGTTGATGAAAATGTTCATAGAATAAGGATAAGATGCAACGGTGTACAGCCTGATATATTATTTGTAGATCAAATTAGAAATGTTACATGGCAGTCATTTCCAAAGTAAAGGTACTGCAGAGGGGCCACAAGAAGTCAGAAAAACAAATGGAAAGGTTTTTCTATTGTCAACAATAAGTAAATATTACACTTTCTATGTGTACGTTATGTCACAAATTAGTCAACGCGAATAGGTATAATGTAAACAAAGCTTACGTTTAATTGTCCTACTTTTTTTTAAGTGAAAATTATCACAGTATATACACATATACACACACATCTACATATATATATACATATACACATATACATATACACACATATATATACACATATACATATACATACACACACACATACATATATATACATATATATACACATATATATATATATATACACATATATACACATATATATATATATATACACATATATACACATATATATATACACACACATATATATGTGGCTCATCATCCGCTCCACCGAGATATAGAATATGATGTATATCTTTACATTTAATCTACTGAGAGCCCTCATCTAGTTTTAAATAAAGCCTAGCTATTCTTACCGCTTGTGTCTTGGGCTACGGCCGGAGATTGTACACAGGGGCTGTTTTGGGGCACTTTTGTGAGGTTGAAGGCATGCTGAGATTGGCCTGATAAACAGCTGTTGTAGTCGGTCTGCCACAGTTAAAGAGGGAGCGAACTTCTTCGTCAGAAGAACGGGCAGCATATTGAGCAGGTGTATCGGGAGGATTTTCACACGCATTCGCCAGTGTCTTAATGATGTCCTCATTGTTTAATATTGCTGCAACGAGATTGCGAGCGGCCTGACTCATTGTCACTTTTTGCTGCAGCATCCACTCGTTACACAATATGGCCGCAAGCACTTCCGTGAAGTCTGACGTCAGTCAAGATTTCATTATATATATATTCAAGGTTTCATTCAATATATTCAAGGTTTCATTCAATATATTCAAGGTTTCATTATATATATTCAAGGTTTCATTATATATATATTCGAGTTTCATTCAATATATTCAAGTTTCATTATATATATTCAAGGTTTCATTATATATATTCAAGGTTTCATTCAATATATTCGAGTTTCATTCAATATATTCAAGTTTCATTATATATATTCGAGTTTCATTCAATATATTCAAATTTTATTATATATATTCAAGGTTTCATTCAATATATTCAAGTTTCATTATATATATTCAAGGTTTCATTCAATATATTCGAGTTTCATTCAATATATTCAAGTTTCATTATATATATTCAAGGTTTC
The DNA here is from genome assembly GCF_963457635.1 of Microchirus variegatus. Taxonomy (NCBI): domain Eukaryota; kingdom Metazoa; phylum Chordata; class Actinopteri; order Pleuronectiformes; family Soleidae; genus Microchirus; species Microchirus variegatus. Next base: position 32,959,755 of record NC_139802.1, read on the forward strand.
ATTCAATATATTCAAGTTTCATTATATATATTCAAGGTTTCATTCAATATATTCAAGGTTTCATTATATATATTCAAAGATTAATTTCCTGAACGGCATGCCATAATATACATATACATATATATATATACACACACACATATATATATACACACACACACATTTATATATACATACATACATACACACACACAAACAAACATACGTATGCAAAAGTACAAATGTAATTTTTGCACACTTCGTGGAGGGTGATTTCAAAACCAGCATCCTTTCTCTGGACACATGTGACATTAAGTGCCCAGTGGCCTTGAAAAAGAGCGAAATATAGACATGAGAGGGAGAGGACAAACTGGATAGCCAATACTTAACTGGCACACTGAGTGACAGTACATTTACATAATGGCACTGACGTCCGTCTATTTCTGAGTAAAAAAGACCTTGACCATAAAAAATGTATAAATAAAACAAGCAAAGGCAGAACCATGAGGGCTCGGAGCAGCTCTCCTCGGGAAATCTTCTCATCTCAGCTGAGAGAAGAAATATAAAAGGGACAAACGGGAAAGGACACAGTGAAAGAGGAGGTCAAATTTACAGCAGAGACTGAATGAGGTGAAGATTACAAGGAAAGATGTGGAGAAAATGGGGATGGTCCGGTAAAAATTATGAAAACAAACATGTTTGTTAATAATGCTTTTTTGGAGGTGCCAAATCAACCATCTCTTTAACACATTATCAACACAGACTTTTCAGAGCATGCTGCCATTTCCAAGCCATGAACAATGGTGTACTAACACTACGGTTAAATCATCAATGTCTGAAAATAAAAATGCCTCATGGCAAACACTTCAGAGGAGAAAAGCGAGAGAAACTGAGAGTCACTCTTGTGACTTCTTATCCAAAGTCACAAGAGGCAGCGAGCAACGACTCTCACTCTCCTGAGGGAACTATGGGAAATGAACCGCTCTAAAGGCCTTGCGTATCCAAAAGGGACACAACTTCAGGCGTCGCTGCCAAAGTGTCACAACACTGGCAGGCCACGAAACACTGTCGCACACGAACGCAGAAACACATACACCGTACATGAAACTATTAGAGCTGCACTTTTTTGGGCTTTCAACTAAAATATTTAAGATGAAATGTATTCAAATACAAGTAGTTTGATGGTATGATTGACTTATAGGTGACTAATTAAAAGGATAAGGAAGCAAGAAACAAGGCTGCAAAACGCCAACAACGGACACTCAACTGACCAGAGCGACGACGATGCTTTGCAGGGAGGGCTCCTCTCCCTGCCTTCGCCTGGCTCTGGTGCACTGTTGCCATGGGAGATGTTTATGTAAGCCATGTCTAATCCTGTTAATGGTTACTGCAGCTGCTGAGCAGCATAAATGCTTGGCAATGCTGTATTGCAAAAAAAGCTACTGTATGCCCTTTTATGTAATACTGACTTTTTGTCTGAAACAAGTGAAAATGTGAAGAAATCATTCACTTTTGACCGAGGAAGACTCATTACACACATACATTTTTGATTTGCATTGATCTTATACCATCAATCTTCCGATTCTTACCACAAGATCATTTTATTTATTAAATGTTTTACTTGTCATGCAACTAATAACGGGATTATCTCAGCTAAACTTATTTTACAAATTCAAGTAAAGGCTAAATCTTTCAATTCTTAACCCTAATCCATCAGTCATACACATATACACTTCGAGACTAGCATTGGCAAAGGTTTCTGCTCTTTAAAACTATAGTGCATGTTTTTTTTGTTTTTTTTTTAATTACAAACAAATGTCCACTAGATTCAAATGACTTCATGGCTGAAAACAAAGCTTCAAAAGTGAATTTTACTGCAAAAAAAAAAACCTGGTTCTGCAGTTCCACATGATAAATGCTTCTCCCCGCCCACCCCTACTCGCATAAATGCTCCCCCATTCAGGGCTGATAGTTTTGACTGACAGAGCCCGCAAACACAATTCTACATGGTTACGGTTCACGGAGAGCAAACGGAGGCAGAATAACAACAAAACTGTGAAAAGTTACACACCGCAGCTTTAGGTCAAGGCCATTTTTAAATATGAATGAAAAACCACCTCAACACTAATCCCGTACCATCTACCAGGAGATTAAATTTCAATGCCTGCGCAAAATGGGATCACGTGACCAAGCAGAAGAGACAATGAGTGAAGGCAAAAGTCACACAAAGCTGAGAAGGATCCTGCGATGCAGCCTCGTATCCTCCTCTCTAAAGTGTATATGGCCCTGTCACTGAAATGGATTTTGTCCGGGACAATCCAAAGCATCACGGACCATAAACCCCAACCTTGCTGCCTTATCTTCAACCTTCGCCGCTGTCGTGAATTACAGCCTTTAGATAATTTTTTTTGATGATTATCCTTTATTAAAACAGCAGCATTATTTAGCACACGAACAGTACGTCCGCCATCTTCTACAAGAAAGGAGTGGCATGGGAGAAGCCTGAGCCTAATTATTCTGATTAAGGAGCAACACAGTATGAACGAGTCACACCAAAGAAGATTATACAGACATGAAAGAGAAGAGCTTGTGCAAAAGCAGACGTGGATGATGAGACGTCACGTACATACAGTCCATACACTTCATGGAAGAGCCTACATATGCATGGCTGTCTCCTGGTTCCTGGTCTCCTCCCCCCATTTCCCCCCCAATCACTTGATCCTGAAGTCTAACAAAAGTGTCATTGTGGCTTTTGGTATAGCTACAAATCGGACTTGCCAACCTGCATTCAAGACAAAGGACATTTTGAACACGACACGCTTTGCATTCAAATTTGACAACACTGTTGCTAGGCAACCCAAGCTAGCTTGTGGGTAAGCTTTAGGAATATAGACGGAGGGGAAAATAGTTGGATGGGAAGCTTTTCTGAAGACATTATGGACTCTACGCACAAAATGTCAAGCTAGCTTTGATTACAACACGTAGTGACTGTATCTTATGCTATACATTTATTTCAGTGTTCAATACGGTTATGTACACGTGCCAATACACCAGTCTTTCACATTTTGAGCCCAATTAATCCTTACATTGTCATCTTAGCATATGCCCAAAAAACCTGGTAATCTGGAGGTGGTGAGATGATCTCATTGTCCACATCAAAACTACGCTGTGATTACTAGATTGTGAGATATAGTGGTAGATAAACATGGCAAACGTTACCATCTACTGTCATGAGACTAATCACCGAACATCACCAGCCAACATTCAGACTTGACCAGCTGTCATTTTGAAACATGTTTGCTAGAAAACCACAACTTAAAGCGGAACTAGACCGGAAGTTCCAATTAACGCTGTTTTTTAGTGTGTATCTGAGTCATTACCTTGTTTATGAAGCCCTGAAGTTTCTAAACAAACAGTTCAGCCATTGCTGAGAACGCGGTGTTTTATTGTAATCTCGGGCTCAGCGAGATCTCTGAAAATCACGTTATAGTTACGTAAACAGCGGTTCTCCGGAACAGCCGATCGTCCTGCTCCGGGCACTAGTCCGTGCACATCCATGGGTTGCGTACATTGAACCGCAGAAGAAGAATAACGTCCGTTGTGGAGATGTTTCACGAGCGACAGCGTCTTCTGACTCTGGGTCTGACTCTGGGTCAAAGTCATAAAAGGGACTGCGGCGGGGAGTCGTGACGAAGCTATTTGTTAAAACAATGTTTTGATAATGAGGAGCAGTGCATCCACCGTTCCAGAAGGGGAAATTGCGCTTCTGAGCGCGGGTGTGCCGAATGTCACTTCAGGGGTACTGGCCAATCACAACACAGTCTTCTCAGGCGAGATTTATGTCTGAAATAACGCGGCTGACAAGTGCTTCAAAAAGGACAGATTTCTACTGGCTCGTTTCCAGCAACTAAGAGGTTTTTGACCATAAAAACAAGTTAATGTATGTAAGTAGACCTCCATAACTATGTGCAACAGGACCACTCTATGTGACCTTTAATGGTGTATACTGTACATATAATGTATATACATTAATTTTCTGTTATTGACATCAAATCAGAGCTGCTTCACATTGAAGTTTTTCCATTTAACCTTTCATACTGTATAGTGCATAATGTGCAGCGATTTCTTTATCAGACCCACTCACAGGCTCCTTTGGCAACAACTTGGGGGTTAAAGATTTTTTGCCCAGGGACACGTCGGTATGTGAACTACCAGAGTCAGGGATCAAACCTCCCGTTTGAAACCTCCCACTCTACCACCCTGATAAGTGTTACCGATCACATCAACAATGGTTCTGTTCAGTTCATGCAAGTCGGGACAGCGCAAGGTTTAACCCTAGATTTACACTGGAACGGCAGCGGCGCGGTTCTGCTTCGTCCTCTCCCCAGCGTCAATCCCCACCGGGCGCGTTACGGCAGCGGCGCGGAGCCTTTGGAGCCAGCGGTATTTACGGAATATCGCGCGATAATCTCGAAGGGACGTGAGATCCAGCGATAGACTATGTGTATAAAGTAAACGACAACAAAACAGCTTCTTTCATTCTCCGACGTGAAAGAACTGTTGATCTGGTGTCATAAATTATTTTATGTTTCTCCACTTCAACAATCAGTCTCTCGTCGTACATTATGACTCTCCGAGACGCTCTGATTAATTGACTGTTTACCTGGCAGCAGCGGTGACGACGTAATGTTGATGTGAAGTTGTGACAGGCGATATTACCTGCGTATTGTGTTTTATTTTGAAAGGGGGGCGGAAATGTTTTACTTTGATTCTGTGTCGCTTTTCGAGCCGCTTCTGGGCCGCTGCTGAGACGCTCCGCAGCGCGTCTGGTGGAAATGCTCTCATTGATTAGAATGGAAGCGATTTGCAACGGCGACCGCGCCGCTGCTGTTCCGCGGCCGTTCCGCGGCCGTTCCGCGGCCGTTCCGCGTCCAGTGGAAATCCAGGGTAAGACAGGATACACCCCGACAATGTGGAAGCTATATGGAACTCGGTCCTTATTCATTTGAGCATGAACACCTGTGCATTTCCTAAGGTCACCTGACAACCCCATCATAAAAGAGTGGAAGAGACGCCAATTATTCCCATAGGCTGACTAGTGCTATCCACATGGAGGAAACCAAGCTTGATCCGTCCCTCTCGCCACTCTACACTGTGCCAACGCTGCAGAGCAGACAGACCTCTTGCCCATTAAACGCGGTTTTGTTCGACTCAGCGCGTCATCATCATGAATGCATCTGCTGATCACAGCACATGGAGGAACATTAAAACACAGGCTGCGTCAGTTGCCAAGTGACCAAGTGGCCTTGGCCGCATGTCAAACCTCCCAAACCCCTTTCCTTTGCAATTCCCTCTTCACACATTAGTCAAAACCGAATAAGAGAGTCCTGGTGGCATTTTTGATGCAACATCAAGATCAGAGATGGGATTGTTTGACCTTGCTGAAACTCATGCGCTATGATTTAATGCTGATTATAATACATATTAACCTTTGGTGTGAACTGGTTAATGTAATACAATTTATCAGTTTGGTCATTATTTTTTGCAAGGGTAAAACTCTAATGTCTCTAATGCTTGATAAAGGTCCTTTAGTAGGTTTACTGACACATATACAAGGTCATAAGTGTTAAATTAATTTTCAATAAAATGTTATTTTTGAAGCCTTAAGAATGAGCCTTTTACAGTACATGCACTTACTGCCATGTTTCCACAATGGACCACCTACATAAACCCAATCCATAAACCATAAGAAAGCCCAAGAGTCCAATGTTTGGTGCAATCTGCAGTCTCACCATTAGAGGTCACTCATTCTTACACAGTGAACCTTTAAAGTCAATTTTGACAGTGACAATCCCTCGATATTAATGTTCCAATCTGTGTAATAGCAATCATCATAAGTGTATTTGATCATGCAAATACCCATTTTGCACAGTGAAAGGCTAAAAACCTTGAGCTTGCAGGTACAGCACAGCCAACATTTTCTAATTTGCTGTGAAAATGAAAACATGTACAGTATATGGATAAGCACTTTTGATGAAAGCTGTTGTGAAAAGGGATAAATCGACTCCCACCAGCCGGCACAACACAGCGGCTCAGTCATGTATGACATTTCCAATCATGCAGTGCATGCAGTGTCACAACTACATGTACAGTAATTCACACTGAGCCCGTCGTCTACTATTTCAATGTTGATGCCTGCGGTGAGGAATAAGGTTCCTGTGCCTTTGGACATTCTTTGGACCAAACTGGCTGTTGGCATCTGCCTAATGTCTGGTTTAACACTGACAAACTGGTTATCCCGGCAAATGGTTTCCTCCAATGCCAGAGGCCAGGGGTGCAGGACAAGTTTGAAATGGTACGCCAAGCTCATTAGAGGAAAGACAAACCAGCAGTCGACAGACATTTGTGTGCCAGCGCAGTAGCAGCAACAGCGGGGTGGCAAATCCCATCCACGACAAGGTCAGAGCTTGGATTAGAGATCCGTGATTGGACAACCACATTTGAACGTTTCGCAGCAAACACAAGCAAGACAACCCACTGAAAGACATGAAGCTAATATGATAAAGACAATTTTCCCCACGGGACACTGAACCGATCACTTTGACACGTTTCTATAAAGTAGGTAAAACGACAACCACAATTTGACACACCAACCACAGGAAGCTGTGATCATCTCGCTGTTCAGGAGAGAAGCACCTGTTATGTACACACCATGACACACCAGGAGGAAACCGCAGAGTCGCTGTGTCAGGGACTTGCCTGTGGATCAGAGCAGCATGGAAGCCAAATGTGTTACATCCTTCCAGGCTAATTTAATTAAAAGTGCCATTTATTTTCTCATTCATCTCCCACACGGGGGAAACTACCATCTCCACTCGCAGAATCTTCACGTGGTGAATTCACTTGGGAGTGTTCAGATCTGTGCGAGTGTTGGATCATCTTAAGAAGAAAACAGGGGATTTGATTATGGGCTTTTGAATGATAACAGACTTTGAATTTCAGCTCTTGTTCAAAGGCACCAAAAAAATAAAGGTTTGTTACGGAATTAGTAACTATCTAATAGTGAGCCTGCACACTAACAAATGGATTACTCTATACTAGAAAGCAGGTTCTATAACACTTTTTGGTCCAATATCACACACCTAAATTCAAATTCTGACACCAATAACGTAGCTGTTAATTAGGTCTGCGTATAACTCACTCTCAAATGTCATAAACTTCGGCTTCATAACATGAAATGGAACATCTGCCTGGTTTGTGTTTTCAGAGTATAGTAGAAACTAGGGATAGACCTATTATCTGCGCCGTTATTCGGCATTTTGACGCATATTGGGTTAGTTTATTTTAACACATAGTGGGAAATTATGTATTTAAAATTGTCAACTTCATAAAAGATGCTGCTGACCCTGGAAACCCTGCACTTTTTTTTTTAACTTAAAATAAATAAAATAACATTTCAGTTATATTGAAATTTTGGAAAACTTCATTTACTTTAGGGAGCCATTTATTTGTTAAAGGGACACTGTGTAGTATTTATGGGTTTATATAACCCAAAATCCACTTTTTTATACATATTATGTGCTCCTGCATAATAGTTTTTGTTTCATTTATCGTAGTTTTTCAAAAAGTCATGTAAAATAACATGGTCGCAGGCCGCGGTTGCATTGCCACTGTTAGCAGCGAGACGCCATGTTTCTACCGGAGCCTGTAAGGACAAACGCAAGAGAACAAATCAAGCTTCGCTTTACTAGTAGCGGAAGTCCCGCCTCCACTCTCTCCGCGGTCTGCTAAGGCCGCGTTGGCTCGCCCTCTCCCTCGCCTCACGAACTTCATCTGCTGACAAGGAGAAAGACAACGAGGACGACATTTGACCGGCTGAGGATACCGTAGCGCTCAGGCAAGGGAGGGGGTGAGCAGAGGAGCAGTTATTTGTTGTAAATTTCAGCCTCTCCTCTAGATGTCACTATAAACTACTTACTTCACCTTTAAGGTTTCATTTAACTATACTCTTTTACTGCAAATGAATATTGCCTCCAAATATCCATTATCAGCCTCCTTAACTACTAATAATCAGTATCGATATCGGGCCTTAAAAAGAGATTTCGGTCCATCTCTAGAAGAAACATGGCAACCCAAGATGCTACCTTGGTGAACTCCGTTTGCAGTTAGATATCTGAAAAAACAAAAACTCAAAAACAACCGAACCGACCTCAACAAGGCATTTCAACATGGCTGCCACCACATAAACACTGCTAATTGTACTGTTAATAGCACTTCACAGAAACATGTGCCGTCTGATACAAGCTTGAAGGGCGGGATGCATATTAATGATACAGTTGTGGCACAGCAACTTGGAAAAAAAAACACATAATACTGGATATGACCCACGCAAATGTCTCACGGTCTAATCTCCCCTTGGATCACTCATCATGCACAGACAAACAGAAATACACTGCACACACTCTGTGCAGATGAGCAGCAGCGTATATGTCTTTTTTCAGGCCCAGCAGGAAGATTTGACATTGTATAGTTGACTGTGTGATATGAGGGGTGACCCGAGTGTGTGGAGGGTAAACGTAGTGACTCCCGGGGGGGGGGGTGTTCTCTGTAGCCCTCTTTTAGAGTTCGGCAACTCCCAGGATGCTGGGAGATTAATGAAGCTGCACTGGCACTGTGATCCCGTACAGGACACACACACACATTATTCATTTCAGATCAGTTTCCATGCGCCTGCACCGAAGTGAGCTTAAAAAGGGATAGCTCAGGTTTATTGAAGTGTGGCGGTATGAGGCATTGGCACATTATCAATACAGATTTTGTCAAGCAGCATGGGACCCTGAACATGCCAGGGACAAAGAGGGAAACCAAGTTTGTAGACTGCTCACTCTCCAGCACCAAACTCCATAGTCAACTCCCAAATTTTAGATGGCAGCAGACACAAGTCGATAACCCACTGTTGCCTCTGCCACCAAGTTCAAATGTGTTAAATCATGACTTTAGTGTTTGAAAGCCTTTGTTTAGATTTACCCGAGTGACACAAACTTACCAAATGAGACAGTGGTAGACCAGCAGCTCCTGTGCCCCCCCCTGCAAAATAAAAACACAGATTTTATTTGGTGTAGGGAGCGCTAAATAAAACAACAACTTTATTTAGATGTCATAGACTTAAGCAGGTGTATATTTTTGTAAGTGGCTAAAATCTGGCAGCCATGTTATCACTCAGTACGTTTCCATGCACAGTTCTACTCTCTCACAGGAACTAGTATACTTGCATACACTCCATATCATTGTCTCATACATTCACTATCATGTTGTTGCATCCATAATATTGTGAAAGAGAGTATGATAGCAGATGTACGTGACTATAGTAGTGTTTGTGAGAGAGTATGATAGTAAACGTACGTGACTACAGTACCGTTTGTGAGAGAGTATGATAATAAATGTACGTGACTATAGTACTGTTTGTGAGAGAGTATGATAGTAAATGTATGTGACTATAGTAGTGTTTGTGAGAGAGTATGATAATAAATGTACGTGACTATAGTACCGTTTGTGAGAGTATGACAGTAAATGTACGCGATTATAGTACTGTTTGTGAGAGAGTATGATAGTAAATGTATGTGACTATAGTACGGTTTGTGAGAGACTATGATGTAACGTGAGCGCAAGACTGAATTATTTCTCAAAACAGCCTCTCATACAAACCAGTTGGACGTGGGACTTACCCTACCTCCAACTAGAAAAAGTGCACTGGAATACCTGTCGAAGTGGGACCTCCTACTCGCGAAGTCAGGGCTGATCGACCTAACCCGACTTCAACAAAATGAAGTTGGAGAATAATGGTGGCGCCCATGGAGTCGCAAGAATAGGCTATAAACTTTACTTTTCTACATGTAGAGTTGTTTTAGACAGCAATTTTATCACAACTTGTTTTTCATGTTATGGTGTGAAATTATGTCGTCGTTATCTGATAGCATGAAGATATGTAGGGCTACGGTAAAAGTATACTCATGAGGTTACATATCGATATGTATTGCTTCTACATATACGGCTCGCTGGTAGCAGACTGAATTGCTGGCAGTCAAAATTACTCTTCAAACATAAAGCGAAAGCGCCCACGATCGTCCATGTTTTCTAACATTCGACAATTGTATGGAACGCTTTGAAGTAGGAGTGAGTACAATTCAGGTCGAAATAAGTCCCACATCCCATTTGTTTGGATGGGCTCTGGAACACCGCATAGGTGCCCATATATCAGCTTGATAATAGCAAAACAGCTACAGCTACTTAGCCAGCTAGCTGGTACCATGTCAAGCTCCATTTTGCTTCTTCCTACGATCCATGAACTTCAAAAATATTCAAGTCTTAGAGCTGACAGAGCACTGACAATAACTATCACATTGGCCCAATATCATCACATACAAGTCTGAATTTATATAAACATATACACATACATACCTCTGTAATGAGGATATAGAAAGTGGAGGACCCAAATGTAGTTGTGCCAAAAATGAACAGAAAGTGTCTTCAATGAACTAAACTATCAAAAAGGCAAAAAATAAAAAACAATGAGCAGAAAGACAAAAACCACTGCATGAAAAAACCTAAAAAGACTAAACACACGCAGGCACAATCACGCACAGCTGAGGCAAACAAGACACAGGTGAAACACATTAGGGCGAGTCAGGCAATCAACAGGGAAGACAGGACAGGAAGTAAAATTGGACAAGGTACACACAAGGAACAACTTCAAAATAAAACAGGAAACAAGGAACTGAAAAATCAAGCATAACTAAAAGCACAATGTAAAGAAAACAGATGGATAAAAAGTCCAACAAAAAAGGGCTCGGATGATCATCTCATCCTGACACTCTTTAAAAAAAAACAAAAAAAAACGAACTCTTCCTTTTACAGGGAACAGGTATGTTCTACACTAAGACTGGGACATTCATACTAAAGTCAGCATCAAGTGAAATATTTCACTCCGCCACTGATAATGTCAGTGGCGTACACGCTTAAAATGGCAATTTACACATTTAACGCATCATCATCATCATGAATAACAAATGTGCAAACCTTCCTCCGGTGGATTCGGTTTATCTCGTGCACCCGCACCGTCTGACGAGGACACGAGCGCAGGCTGCACCACAGTTCGGCTGAATGTCGCATTAACACGAGGACTAATCATGGCACACCTGCAGTCCGCTGCCGTGCTCTTTGAAAAGACAACACTGCCCCTGCGTGGCTTTGAGTGTGTACTGCAGCTCTGCCAACTCAGGGCATGTACCACTTCACAGACTGGAGGGGGGGTTAATTAGACATAAAATCATGAGTATTCAGGGTTTTAATGTTTTATACCCAACACGTGATCCCTGACGTAATAATGACAAAATGATTGACATCACGACACCTTCCGGACATATATTTATTATGTTAATTATAAAATGTACATAAAACTGTATTTTTATTATTGGTATGGCTGTAGAACATGTTTCCTTTTTAACTTAAATATCATATTCTAATATAATCGTAATTAAATGTAATCGTAATTACAGGCTACTGCCAGATTAATACATTCATATGAAAATGTAAAACGAAATTTACACATTGACTTGATGAACAAACATACAAAAGGTAAGAATTAAGAAGAGGATATAAAGCATTTGAAAACGTATATTTGTTCTTCTTTTTATTTGTTGTTAATCTTTCATATTTTTACAAACTTATTTTCCTCTTTTTGCAAAATCAAAAATCTAATTCCCCGCAAAATAACAACAATAAATGAAAAATAACACTGTGTACATCACATAATAAGGACAGTAAATAATATTTCAGTTACACACAGTAGATTAGAAACATTAAATAAATGCTATAAATACAATAAATCATCAATATCAACACTGAACACAATGGCTATTGTGCATTGGACTTATTTGGTATATATATTTTTTAATTATTTCAAATTAAAACCAAAATCATCACCCTCAAACTGCTATTAAGTGCTGTATGTATTCATTTTTTACAGCAGCATCAAACCTGAACATGTCAATCAATATTTTTGGAGCATTTCACCCTTCACATTCCACATTTTAGACAACGTCTAACACTCAAAATATGTATATTCGATATATCCTTTTGAGATATAACACTGACTTGTTTCCATGATCATTAGAACGACCTTCAGTGCAAAAAATGTGCTGCTACTAACCACTGTATTTATTAGTACTTCTGTTATTATTCACATTCAATTGATTGATTACTTTAAGAGAGATAAAACAAAAAATCAAAAAGAATTACACATGGTTTTTTTTGTTTTCTTTTTTTTAATATAAAACCCCAAAAATATGCAAATATGACGTTAAATCCGCTCTGGATGATCCACACACTTTAATAGTTTAATCCAACAATTCCAGGGAGGAGATTCCAGGGATTTGGGATCTCACAGAAACTCACGTGATTGAATGTGACTTCAGAATATTTTGTGTGCAATATTTTATGCAGGGAATCGCAAAAAAACGGCAGATGAATTCATGGCTGAGAAGATAGAATCAACTTGGCTTGTTCTAAACAAGAATATGCATTATCCATTTTGTGGACCCAATGAATGAATGAATGAATGAATAAAAGGACCTTGGTTACAAGAGGGTTAAAGCCATAGTTTGCAAATATAAACAAATGTCTGTTTAAATGAACAAGTTCACACAATGCTGATTGACAGCTCTACAGTAATGTCCATGTCTCTAAATATGATTAAAAAAAAAAAATGTATCAAAGATTTAAGATTTAAAAAAGCACTGCCTGGTCAGCTGCCTCCCCACATGCCTTGCACGTTCATTTATTTCACAGCTGCTGCTGTTTTCTTCACCATGCAGCTCCAATTGAGTGTCAAAAGACCGTTATACAATATAACTCACCAAAGTAGCATTGAAACAACATCAGAAGACACTTCTGATGGGGAAAAAACAACAATCCCTCTCGTGGAATGGTTCAGTTTGGTACAGTACTGTGCAGAATGTTTTGCATTTCCATTAGGAACAGTGCCAAAATAACCAGCCCCAACCGTTCCATTCTTTGGCACTCTTCCATTGAGGTACCTGAGTAAAATTGTACGGTATGGTCTCGCTCCACCCTTGACAGTTAGCTGATTGGGTGACAAAAAAAGTTAAGACATAATCTCTTATGTAATTTTACACAATTCCCCCTGGGGGATTACAAACACATGTTTGATTCTGATCATTTAAGCTGGCTGGTAATGGAGAATGCGAGGTGAAAGAGGAAGAGCCATCTGGCCACGCTTCGCCATCACTCGGACATGGTTGTTCTATACCTTTCCGAAACATTTCTACCCTCCTGACATGGCATTTAACAGCACACAGAGATGAGCAGCTCCCTAATCTGCAGGTTGCGAATGAGAAAGGTGGCTTGAACGGCAGACGGTATCATTATCAGCACTGGTGTCGGCAGCGCCGTGATCACGCGGAGGGAGGGAGATTTCGCTTTGCCCACAAACATGAGGATAATGAAAAACAAGTTTGGTGCCATCTGGAGCAGAAACATCAACAGGTAGAGTCCCACGGTGCAGTTGGCTCGCTGGTTACTGAGTTTAAGAGCTTTGTTCACCTTGAGTGCTGCTTTATACATGCAACCGTAGCAATAACAGAAGGACGATATGCAGGCAACTGCGATGACAGACGGGCCCCCAAACATGCTCAGGTTCTCATAAAAGGAAAATGTGATGAGTTCCTTGATGGCAACAGCAGTGCACAGGAGACCACTGGTCTGCAGGTGTTGGCCACTCTTCATCCCTTTCAACACCAACCCCCCTTGAATGCTCAAAACTCCACTAATTAGCCAAATAACTCCCAAACTCATCCGAGAGCTGACGGTGTTAATCAACATGTGGTAGTGGATGCTGTGACAGATGAATATGTAGCGCTCTACAGCCATGAGAGCCAAGGTCATCTGAGAAATCACGAAAAAGGAAACGCAATATACAGAACTGCACGATGCACCAGCCTCCGAAGATCTGATTCCGTTTGTGCGCGATGGAGCACGAGATGATGAAAGCCATCCAACTAGTTAGCCCGAAACCACAGGCCGACTATGTTCTTTATTAGAATGTACTGTGGCTGCCACAGCTGCTGCTTGTATTGCACAGTGAAAAAGAAGAGCAATCCGTTGACTGACAAAGAAAGAAGGGCACTGCAGAGAAACACGAGGAAAAGAACCAGGGAGCTTCTTTCCGAGATAGAAAAGTCCCAGGAAGGATATCCAACCATCTTGTCCTCAAGGTGGTTTCCATTAGAAGTGACTGTCTTGTTTGGTTAATCGTAAAGAGAGGTGTTGGTGGGAACCTGCATCGTCTTGCTATAAGCCAGGTCAGCGTTTGCTCTCTTGAAGTGACTAAAAGGGCGCTAACGCATATATAGGTGATGGGTGGCAAGAGGAAAAAGGCAGTCCCATTGCCATGGAAATGGTAGAGCAAGTGAAAACAGTATACACACACACACACACATAAGAATAAAAGATTTGATACCAAATCATTGAAAGTTAATATTTATTTTTTATGATTTAGCAAATTTTTTTTGTTTTCTTTTAATAAAAATCATAAATATAGACACGCTCTTTTTACGTTTTTTCTCGAACGTCACCGCTTCTCGAATGACAAACCAAAAATGAAGAAAATTAGGACAAAATCAAGCAGCACTGAGCCCATACTTTAGATTAGCATCACTCAAAGCAACAACATGCATGGGAGTTGGATCTTCAAATAATGTCTCCAAGATCACTGTGATGGTACGTCAACGTGCAGCAGGGTGAATGGCATCATTGTTAACCCTTAGAATACAGAGTATTTCGGCAGTTTTTTCCCATAACTGTTAAAACATACATTATATATAAGACTATTGAGTGTCTTATATCCTTTGTTCCACCACAGCCAAGACAATCTGATCTGAAACTCGGGAATACGTTCGCACAGTTCAAAGTTCACTTTGACTTGATTTTATGAACACATTTTATTTTATTATTAGTCTGAATATGTGACCTATAAACTCACACCCCACAGGATGTCCATATAAGGAGTTATGACCACTAAGGGTTAAGCATCCAGTTTATTGTAGATTCTATTTAGACGTAAAGAACGTAAAGAGTAGTCTGATGTCTTGTATAAATTATGTTTCCCTTATTTTTTACTATCTGTATCGTCGATATCAACCTGTATTTGACTCGGTATCGGATCGGAAAGGAAATCACTGGTATCACACATCACTGATTTTTGTTTCGTGATTCCATAAGGAGCCAATAAATGAACAGGTTTTATTTTGGACACGTGTGTGATCATTCCTTTGGACATCGTGGGGCCAACACACACTGGAATTATACTGTCCTTCATCTCCTAATCCTTCAGTCTGAGCTGAAAATGAACATGAAGAACTATTTTTTTCCCATGCAAGAACTGTTAATGGAAGGAGGCCACAGCAGGAAATGGTTAATATTGTTTTTCATCCTAGGGGTTGTCATGCAAATTGTTGTGAAGTGGGACAGATTATGTAGTCCCTTTCACGCAGCCATGTCTGGCATGCCAGTCATTTTAAGTGACCGCCGTGTAAGTGTAAGGCAGCAGTGAATGTGCATTGTTGTGGTCGTTGATTCAAATCCTAAGAGGTCCGATAGAGATTTAGAAAGCATGACAGCTTTGTCTGGCAAGGCTATGACCATACAATTACAGTTATTAACAGGCTTTTAATTTGCTTTTTGAAGCTCTCATATTACGGTATTTAAAAAGCTTCATTACTTCTTAAAATGTAATTAAATTTAATTTAAAAAAAAAAAATACATTCCAACATCTCAAATATCATAATGTGTGTAATATCAGCATGGATGATGAGGATAGCATCGTCTTAACTCATTAAAACCGAGCGTATTGCAACGGTTTCTGAGAGCTGAGAAGTTGCACGTCAGAACCAAGCGTTTGGTTATTACGGTAATTTCTCTCACGTTGTTGCAGGAAGCCGGTGAATGATCGTCTTTGTCGCCAGAGAGAGGGTTGGAAAAAAGATGCGCTTTACTGTTTGAATTTAAAATTTAATATGAAAAGCTGTGTTTTTGGTTTTCTTCATTTTAAATTATTAATACATTATTTGGACATGCAGTAAATTATAAATAACTGCCAGATATTGAAAGTTATTGTGGAAAAATGCATTTTCTGGCCTTGGTCCAGACATTTAGAGGCTTCAGTGTTGTGTTGATACTGCGTCGACACCATCTCTTAAACAGTTAGTTATAAAAAATAAATAAAAGTCCACGTGAGCAGCATCCACTTTAACCAATGACTCAGATTTATTTTTTTTGAATTAAATGAAGTACATTTCACAGCTATAGAGGCCTACATAGTAAGCAAAACAAAGTCTACTCTTTGTCCATGTGCTTAACTACACCACAGGGTAGTTCAAGAAAGTTTTGCCATCATCTGAATGAAGGAGAGAGAGAAAGAGAGAGCGAGAGAGAAGAGGCAATGAAGCCAGAGAGAGAGAGAGAGAAACTGCCCAAATGACTGCATGATGCAAAAAAAAAAAAGAAGATGGCGAGATCCTGAATTTGTGGCACCGGGGGAAGCATTTCCGTGCCGAGTCCTTCCAAAGTCGGTACATCCATGATTTGAAATAAAAAGGATTTCACCAAATGACCATGCTATACAAGGTTAATGCCTCGAGTTCTCTGTAGTGGACATATAGAGGCTGAATTAATAATATTTTAGAGATACTTAACGGTAAAATTGTTTCTATTTATTTTTCTTCCAGTCCAAAGTCGACATATAGTGACTTTTTGGCTTTGGTGATTTTCTCTTCAGTGAAGCATCGCGCTCTTCCACGTCCTCCACGCAACCGCTTGCGGGGGCTTAAGAGAGCACGGCCTGCGAGTTCTTGACGCCGACCAGGTTGTCGGCACTGACGGATCTCCTCAGGTTCGATTTACTCAGGTCCTTGTACTTATCCTCACACAGCCTGGAGATGGCCTGGGGACAACCAAACATGCACACATCTCTTTATTTAGTCCTAAAAACTGACTCTGTATTTGGACACAATCAGATGCAGGGATGGATCTACTTACTTCAAGTTTCTGCGCACGCTTGTTGCTCAGCGGCTCCAGCGGGAAACTAAGATTGTTGTCATCAGCCAGAGAGCGCAGGTCAAAGTAATACTTGGCGTAGACGCTGGCTGGGACGTTGATGTTGAACTGGAGCAGCTCCAGGAAGTGACGCTCCATTTCATTCCTGCGTAACACCGAGCAGAGCGGGGTAAGATTAGCTCAGCGGTATAAAGGAACGCGTAGGTTTCTGTATTTGACGGGAGCGAAACTCTCACATGTCTTCCACGGTGATGTCTTTGAGGATCTGGCAGTAGTCGACGTTCCACACGGCCTGGTCGTCCCAGACCTTGGAGGCCAGGAGGATGGCACCGAGGACGATGCGCTTCCAGTTGCAAGGACAAATGTCCATCTCGGCGTAAGTCAGCAGCCTTTCCAGGTAGACCTAACGCAGCATATGACCAGCCATTCACAGTCAGTACTACAACCTCTTCATATGACAGGGGAGGGTTGGATGATGAGGTTATCGCAATTATCATGATAAATTATGGAGACTCAGTTTTGCTTGTAAACCTGTAAATTGTGGTTTCGAATAGAGCTGAGACAATTAATCGATTATTAATCGATTACTAAATGAATCGTCAACTATTTTGATATTCAATTATTCGGTTTGAAGCTTTTTCTCGTTATTAAAACAAGATTTCTGATCGTTTTAGCTTCTTAAATGTGAATATTTTCTTTGTTTCTTTGCGCCATATAACAAAGAAATCATTAAAACTGAATCATTTTGGTTTGTGGATTAAACAAGTGATTCGAGAACATCGTCCTTTCCAGCGTTGACAAACACTGATCAACGTTTTTTCAATATTTCATGGACCAAACAATTCATCTAGAAAAGAATCGACAGATTAATCGATTACAAAATTAATCGTTAGTTGTAGCTCTCGTTTTGAAGTTCTATATGGCCAGAAAAAAAGCAAATCACATCGTCACATCACAAATCTGAGGTAAAAAAAAAGTGCTTTGCAAGTCAATGTTTGTTTATGCAATGACTTCAATCTATTACAAAATGAATATTTAACTAAACCTTGGCTCAAAACCTTTTGCAAATAAAATCGCAACAGCAAAAATCTGTACGCTTTCGACCATTTCTTACACAGAATTCTTGGCTACTTGCTGACCTTTAACAAAAAGGTCACGTCAACTGAACTATGCTGCCACCCACTGGCTTTATTACAGACTGCAACTTCAGTGACGTTCGAGTACACACAAGCGTCCGAATTAACCTGACATTTTTTCCCCCCACTGTGATTTCTTTCCATTTTCTCGACTCTTGACAAATAAAAATCCACTACTGCAAACTCACCAGAGTGACGATGGCACACTCGGCGGTGAGCTGTGCCGAGCTGAAGAGCGTTCTGATGAAGCGGTAGATGAGTTTGTGCTCTGGGTCGATCACGGAGTAGTCGTCTGGGACCTTCTCTCGCTGTTGGGGGGGAGAAGAAAAAAAAAACGTTTGCGGACACATTCTTGCACTGCTTCGCGTAATCAAAACAATTGGACTCACCGACAGAGGATGCTTCTTTTCATCAAAAATATCCAGAGAGCGGTTTGAATCTCTGCAGGAGAACAGGAAAAAACTCATGGTTCACTGTAATTTCATGCTTAGTTGAGAGTAAATTTACGCTCTTGAAGTTCAATACTGAGACTTGTGTAGACGCTAATGTGTAACGAAGTCAAAAAGAGTGTAAACATAGCAAACATGTTACTATGACAGTTACTAAAATGGTAGGTCTGTCAACAGCCTGCTAAAAATCGAACTGAATTAATTGACAGTTTCACCACAGTTCCTGAATAAATAGCTCAGCAGGGCAGAATGAAAACAGAATAATAAGAGTATAAGTACACAAAATTCTTCTTACCTGTTTTTTATATGATAGTATATAGCCAGTGCGACACTGGAAAAGAAAGAAAATGAACACGGATGATTAACTACTAGTTGTGATTGTGCTCTTTTGCAAACAGGAGCTCCAGCGCGTCATCGCAACACTCCACCATGAACAAGTTTGGATGTGTGTTTTGAACATTTGTAACTCAGCTCTTCCATCACAAAAGAAACTCCAAACGACACCTGTGCAAAACGAGGAAAGGCGACGAATTCTCTTACCATCTGATCGTGCTCTTGAGGTTGGGCTGGCTGACTGTGCTATCGTCGATAAATATCGTTGAGCAGGAGCTGTACTTTTTTGTCAGGAGACCTGGGGACATCTGTTACAGAAACAATAATGATGTTTACAGAAATAAAAATGACAGAAGCACAAATCGGAGAGAGTCTATTTCAATCCAATTAAAAGACCAGTGATAAATGCTTAAAGGTCCAGTGTGTATCAATTAGGGGATGTCCACACAGAAAGGGGTTTAGGTGAATATGTTTTAATTTAGGGAACTACAGTGGCCTTTGCATAGCAGAGAGGATGGTTTTCTTCATTTGCATGATAAGCTTCCAGTTCAAAAACCACACTCTGGTGGGTTTGTGCTTATGGACTCCTATCTTACTATAGTTCTGCCAATAAAACCCCTTACATGTTACACACTGGACCTTTAAATAACATTTCCAGGTGTCGTTTTCTGTTGTTTTCCAGCCACCACAGAAAGCCTGAACCCTATATGTCACTCACGTGATTCAAGTAGTTACTTTTCCTTTTCTCACGCACTGAAAAGTGGAGGGGGAAAAAACATTGTTAGATAGAAAACCTAGAGGAGCAGCAAGGTAAGACACACACAACACAAATTGAATTGATACAAGCATCTTAAACAGAGTAATTCCAATACCATCAGTCTGTGACTTGTTGAGGAACAGCGTGCTGGCTCTGGGGTGGTCCGAAGGGTTGGCTTCTTGGGCCAGTTCTGCAAAATGGAAGTACATCTTAGACGTATAGATGTATATAAACGAAAGTGACCAACTTGGATCAGCAGTGGAGCAATAAACACCCACCGTCTGGAAGCTCCCTGTCACTGATGTGCTGCAGGTAGGTCCCAGTGTCTTCACTCACGTCTTCGGCTGTGGTGATGGGACACTCCTCCAGCTCCACCTCTCTCCTGTAGATCTTGGGACTCTCTCCAGTGGAGATACAGCAAGACACTGAACCTCCCATTGTCGATCTACAACAGTCCTGCTGCAGCTACCACTATTACCCATACAACTACCACTCAGACTGGGATGCACTGATTTGCACAGTGGAACTTGAAAGATCAATGTAATTCTAGCGCTAGTTAAATTTGACTTTAGTTTGGTCGACACGGGTTTTAGTAATTATCTCATATATTTTAATTCAGTGTATAAGGGAGTAGCCAGACCTGTGTTTGGCTGTAGAATGGAAACGAGCAGCTTCAGAGGAGGATGGGCTCTAAGCACTGACAGCCCAGTAGGTTTCTGCAGTTGTCACATTCATGGCGTGTGCGCAACACAGCACTTGCGCACTTTAATAACCATTACATGCGTGGACTGGTCGGGTCTGAACGTGGAGTAACTGATATTAAACTCATTATACGGCACAGAGGCCAACATGTCAAATTCACAACTAGCTCCCCTACCCGCCTCCATGGCTAGCCGGCTAACGCTAGCTACCGCACCTCAATCTGTTCTCGCTTGCTTCTTCAACAGCATAGACCAATCCATGTTGTGTCTGTGTAGCCACCCAAACCCCCTCCTAAAAGACAAAAACACACAATCATTGAGTGTTGAAAATCCCCCGGAGAAAACTCAGAGGTGGAAACGCAGCCTGAGCCGGATTAATTCAGCGCCGACGTTAGCTTCGCATACACTTCTGGGATGTCAAAACTACCGAAGCCGATAAGTTTTAAGGAAACTTCCTGTTACGCAGCGTTTCAAATTAAAAGCTCCCACCGTCACAAACGTACAGTTGATTTGACTGAACGATTGCGGGTGGTCTAATGAGCAACGGGTAACATAATTTACAAATAAAATAACATTATGAGGTCAAATAATTTTCGGAGTTTAGCGTTTCAGATTCCAGTTCCATCCATGGTAGGAACCTTGTGTGGGGTACTGTACATCCCATATAAGGTTCCTACCTCTGTGCTTGAAGTGGAAAATCAAGTACTCCCTTATTTATATGAAGCGCGTCTCTAGGTATTACATAATAATTAAAGAGTGACCTATGTCTTTTTCAGTCAAGAAAAGATACCCCAAGATATCGTATGTGTTGATGTACACTGACGTCTGCAATGGGGGGTACAGTCCAACAACAATAAGCCCACCCAGTCCAAGAAGACGAGTCTTGGACAAAACAATAATTGCTGATAGCCCTAAAACAACCATTACACGACTCACACACTGAATACAATAAGTAAACGCCAAACAGGAAAATGTGAGCCCTGTGGATGCCAAGAATGAATGCGTTTTTTATATCATGCCAATCTTATGTTCCACACTTGTCCGGTAGGTGGCGGTAGTGCACCAAAGATGTGTTTGCCAACCGCCATTCTAATCACAAAGAAGTATTTGTGCCAGTTTATGTTATTTGTCATCATGGCTCTCGTTCCTTATGTTGAGAATTCTCTGCCTGCGCTTTCGAAGCTCCACAGTTCTTCAGCTCAGTTTAGTTTCGCCAGTCATCAGCTGCGTCTCTCTCAGGACTGGAAAAAGTTTGGAGTAGCAGCAGTTGTGTGGGATGCGGTGAGCTAGCATCCAGTTTTACCTGCTGGCTAATGTTGTTCGCTACTCAGTATATAATAATAATATACGATGTATGCCAAGTGTTTAAATAAATGCGCCTTTGCGGTAATTAACATTTGCCATAACGAGAACATCATTTACAGTTCGACATTTCTGTACTTCAGTTTTTACTCGACACAATGTTGAAATAATCAAAATCCAAAAAAAAACTTTATTTATACACTACCAACAAACAAAACACCTGGCTTCCGCTTGTAAAACGAGGAAGAAATAAGAGTCAACAAGATATTGTAACTTAAAAAACAAGAAAAATATAAAATGCAACATTAAGAACATATGAAATAAATACATAAATAAACAGATAAATATTTAATTTTTATTTATTTATAATTCAGCTGCAGATATCCAAATATATGTTTATATATAAGATATGTTCTTTGTCTTAATAATAATGAATTTCATGTATGTGTTATACAACATAGCAGATAAACCAGTGAATGTTATAAAGTTTTCCATAATAGTGTGTTTTCTTGTTTTCCAGGCAGTTGTCATGTGCATGTACCTGGAGCTGGGGAAAGTGGAGCTAAAGGG
Source organism: Microchirus variegatus (assembly GCF_963457635.1). Taxonomy (NCBI): domain Eukaryota; kingdom Metazoa; phylum Chordata; class Actinopteri; order Pleuronectiformes; family Soleidae; genus Microchirus; species Microchirus variegatus. The sequence continues at coordinate 32,982,112 of NC_139802.1, forward strand.
GAAGTCGGTGATTGAACTGGGAGCTGGAACTGGACTGGTGGGGATTGTTGCATCTCTACTGGGTGAGAGTATCTTTAACAACAATTGCTTTCATGACAAATCACGAGTTGGAAAATTAAAACTTATTTTAAACTCTTCCAGGTGCCAAAGTGACTATCACTGACAGAGAGGCTGCACTGGAGTTCCTCTCTGCCAATGTGAACGCCAACCTGCCTGGAGACTCCCAGGAATCAGTGACAGTGTCTGAGCTGACCTGGGGCGAGAAGCTTGACCTTTACCCAGCAGGAGGATTTGACCTCGTTCTGGGAGCGGACATAGTTTACCTGGAGGACACGTTTGTCGCGCTGCTGCAGACTCTGGAGCACCTGTGCTCGGACACAACTGTGGTACTGCTGGCCTGCAAAATCCGCTATGAGCGGGATACAGACTTTTTGAGCATGCTCAGACAACGGTTCACGGTTGATGAGGTCTACTACGACAGAGAAAGGGACATCCATATTTACAAAGCACTGAAGCTGCCGCACAGGAGGGATTTGTGACCACTGAACCGAGTGTCCCAACTACTTTGTAATCATTTCCAGATGAATTAAATACATTTCCAAATCAAAGATGTGCGAATAATGATTAAAAGTGATAATTTGGATTTGCACTTTCTGAGGCTGGTAACTCTGAACTTACCATCTACAGCAGAGGTTACTCTTAGTCTTCCTTTCCTGGGGTGAACCTCATGAGAGCCACTTTCATCATAGTGTTTAATGGTCTTTATGACTGCTCTTGAGGAATAGACTGTTGTTTCTCTTTACTTAGTTGAGTGGTCCTTTTTTGTTGACTACATAAGTCCGTGTTCCTTCATAGTTTGGATGTCTTCAGTATTAATCTACAATGTAAAAAAATAAAAGGAAAAACCATTAACGTAAACGAGAAGACAGAAAGGGTTGGGAACATAAAGGTTTACTTCAAGCAACTTACCTCGCTCTTAAGATTTTTTTTTTTTTTTAATAAATTCATTCAAATATTACCAGAAACACATTTATTACCAGCTGCCAAAAATGTAATATTTGAGTTGCTCTGACAATGCACTGTATAACACAAGTTTGTGAAAATAAAATCAGTGAAAAGCAACATAAAAAAAAGCATACTTTCATGACTATACATAATACCTAAGAGAATACTGAACACAGTCCATAAGCATTTAAAATGATCCTCATTTGCTCACTATGAAGTCTCTGCCGCACTTTGCTGGGTCGTGTGATGGTTCGGTGCAGTTTACGATCAAAACATGATAACATTTTGATAAATAACCAAACTGTGGTTAAAACTTCAAACTGGAGGGAAACATTACACCTGCTGGAAATAATTATGATTATTAGACACTTCAACGCTATATGACGTACTGTGTTGTGTTCAAGTACAATCATAAAGGGGGCATCTTACCCTGCAGTGGCGAGATTACTCTTGTGAAATGTAGTAGGATTGTATATGCAAGGCAAGAAAAGTGCGAATGCCACTTTGTAATTGTGTAAACAATGTGGACGCATTGGGGGGGGCGGGGTCAACAACAAAGAGATGTGGCGTCCTGGTGACTCGGATTCTTTTCCACTTTTTTTTATATAAACAACCACCTGCAGGATTTTTTTTCTCTTCGGTTATACAATTAATTCAGACAGCATTCAGTTAAATCTTTTTTTTTTGAAAATACAGATAGAACAGGTGTCAAATTGGTTGAGAATTACGCACGTATGCATCCCATAGCATGACACGTGGCTTAATTTTTCTGTCCATAATTCTGGAATTATTTTTGACAGACATATTAAAAACTTTGTTAAAAACATAACATTAACATGGATGAAAACAAAATCAGTTAAAAAAATGTTTGTTTTCATTATTTTTGCCCCAATTATTGACATTAGAAGACCATAAATCGGAAAATGGGGACAAAAAATAGCTAAAAAGACATGGTGTCTTCATATTCTGTCCATATTCTCCAGTATTTTTTTTACCCTTTTTTTAAAAAACAAAAACAAATCTGCAATTAACATTAACACAATTTTACAACCTGACTCAATGGTCTGCTTTTTTGTTCATGTATCACGGCATGGTAAATAAAATTTAACAGAAAAAAAAACTAAAACATGGCATTAACAGAGCAGATAATCTTATACATAAACCAAAATACAGCTCAAAAGATAAAATATCCATGACACAGGCGCCATCTACAGGTCAAAGCATTAGTAAGTAACAGAAGTTAATGCAAGAGCTCGGTGCGGTAACAAACGTTGCGCGCAAAGATAACCTCGAGATGATCCGAGTGTCTCTGGGAGTTGAAAGTGTAAAAAGGTCCGTTGTTAGCGGTGATGTCGTCCTGTTGCTGGTGATGTTGCCCAGTATGTCTTCACACCAGAAGAGTGGAATGGTTCCATTTAGTGGTGCAAAAAAAAAAAATGTATACGTCACCACAAGGACCCTGTATAGTTGCAAACTCCTCCGCATCCTCATTTCTGGTTACCTCGCTCGTTCACGTGAAACCGATAGGAAGTGAAGTTGAGGAATTGTGTGTTTGTATTCTGTTCCTGGTGAGTCATTTTATAGATTTTCAGCAGTTTTTTTTTTAAAAAGAAAGCAAAAGGAGTAGAAAAGGGGGAAGGAGCATCCAGGTGCACAGCTCTGTGCTAAGTCTCTGTTCACCTGTCGAGCCCCCGGCAGGCATTTGGTAACAGTTCTAGTCGGATTTGTGGCAGTACAAGTCTTTGAGGGCTTTGAGTTCCTCGATGAGGGTTTTGTTCTGGTTCTCCAGCACGGCCACACGGTTCTCCAGACACTTGACGTACTCCTTCTTCTTCCTACGACATTCGCGAGCTGCCTCTCTGTGTGACATGAAGATTGAACGTGTGTCAGCAGTTAAAGCACATACTGTATAAGCAAGATTTGGGAAGCAACCGCTTCACCCAGGTCATGACCCCAAATCCTCTTAACTACTTAAAGACCAGATTATGCGTTATACAAAAAGGTAAACAAGGCATCATTGCATCATTACCACTACATTACAACATAAAAATTAAACCTCCCACACAAGTGTCTAAAAACAAGAGGAGGAAGCCACATGCATTTTAAGGGTTGTGCTTGAAAGTGTCTGTTCTGAAAGTTTTGAGATGTTTGCACTTCTCAAAGGAGAGTGACAACAAAGAAATGTGTTTCACTAATGTATTCAATATAAACAATATGATGATGATCAATGCAACAGCCTTTAATACCAGGAAAAGTCATCACGGATACCAATATCATGATCTGACGATATCCAAAACCAAAAACCATATCTTGTCTAATGTCACAATATTGATGTATTGCCCAGCCCTAACACAAGTCACATACCTGTTTTTCATAAGCCGAACCTCCCTTTTACGCGTCACCTCCTCCGTTCCTGTTCCCAGAGCAGGTGACGTCGCCATGACAACCCCTTGGGTCATGGCACTGGTGGGGGCTGTGCGGATCTGATAGGCCTGGACATCACCAGAGGCGGCTGATGGACAAAGAGTTATATCTGGTAAGAGATACGCATCATATCTGAAACTTGCTCTCACTTAAATTGGACTTATTCCTCACCTTGTACAACCACTTGGTTGCTAGGCACCAGGATTTGCTGCCCGTCGCTAGTCTGCGCGTACTGCAGGATGGTGGTGCCAGGCTGGGCTGCAGCAGTGCTCGCCATGGTCAGCGCCTGCAGACCTTGAACTGCATCTGTGCCGTTATTGGCCAGCTGGATGGCCCCTCCCTGGGTTATAGCAACTTAAATAAACACAAGACATTGTCATATGTTAAAAAAAAGTCCAAAATAGCTCATATAAAGCCAGCACATCAAGACACAGACACAGAGGTTAACATCTGAAGTGACTGGCTCATGCATCTTGTGTGAACAGACGTAACTCTTTCTATTGCTCATTTGACAGTGATCTTTTTACCCCCAAAGCCTGCAGAAGTCTGATTATTGAGAAAATAAAACTGACATGAGGCCAGCTGTCTGGATTTATTAGTTGGAAGCTACACACTGACTTCATTGAGATTCCTCCAAAAACAAGAAATCAATCTTGTCTGCACATCAAACCAAAGTCACATTTGATATTTGGGGACCATCACAATCTGATAGTACTCACTATACTGGCCACTGCTGGTCTGATAGATGGGAGTGGGCATGGTGACTGTGGTGATGGCTGGAGCCGAGTCGTCCTCTGACTTCTCTTCCTCGATTTTAGGCACTGCTGGCACGTCTGATGATAAGTCGTTGAGAATCTTCCTATGGAGGAGAACAGTCAAAGAGAAATCTCAGCTATTGCATATAAAACAAACTTCTCCCTAAGACGATTTTAAGTATTTAACTTTGTGTTCAAAACCTATAACGGTTGATAAATTGGAAGAGCATCAGTCTTTCTCCCAAACTTAAGCAGGTAGATCAAAACAGTAATAAAACAGAATACATTTTGGGAGTTAATGTAAAGAAGATGGTCCAGCTTAACGTACACAAGCACACAGGTCGTAAAAACAACAAAACTAATTTCTAACTTTGTGTACAAGATGTTGTGCAGACCTGTAAGACGGTCGTCTTGACAGGATCTCTCTCCTTTTCTGAGAGTCGATCACGCTGTCAACAGACTCCTGCGAGTCTTCACTCTCAGCAATAGTTGAAATCTGCATGTGAGAAAAAGAAAAAAAAATCACAACACCTTAAAAAAGGGAATTCCAAGCTTGGAGATATTACAATGTTTATGGAGGATGTCAAAACCTTCTGATTTGGTGCAATTAAGCGAGCAAGGTTATTCACTATGATAAAACAAAGGTTGTTTTTATCTCTTCTCACCTGTACAGTCTGGACTTGTGGGGACTGGATGACAGAAGGCTGTGCAGCTTGGATCACCCCGTGCACTTGGACCGTCTGACCGTTGGGTAACTGCACGAGGGTGACTGTGGGACTACTGGTGGTCACCTGGCCTGCAGCTATGGATGCCTGCAACGACGACAACAAGGCTCAATCATTCTCTATCTACATGCAGTGCTGGAAACCGTGAATTTCTGTGATATTTAGATGTTGGTTACCAATTTGGAAAGATGGGGTTTACCTGGGTCAGAGTAATCTGCTGGACCTCAGACTCTGAGACCGTTTCACCACTTTGCTGTGTGTCTGCACCAGCCTCCATGGTCATTTAAAATCTGAAATACATGATAGATACATTAATACAAATAAGAACTGCTTGTTTGTGTCACCAAGTGAAACTTGAGCACACTTTGGCAAGCAGTCACAACAACAGTTATGAGATAAATGCATTTCAATTTAGACGAGGCCAAGCACAAGTTAACGATATCTCCAATATCTTATCATAGTTTATTTAAAAGTATCAAAACTTGATACTGAATATTTACACTAAATATAATTTTCTTCAATGTCAAAATAATGTTTATACATAAAGAAAATACAATGAGACATGCATCACATGCAACAGCTTTGGATGTTTGATGTCAGATGTGTAACATGTTTCTCTGTTAATTTAACCCCGTAAAGATGTTTTTTTTTATCAACTTTCACTCCATGGCATAATCATTCTTTAATTGTCTTTCACTATATATATATATATATTATTCATAATTAACAAGTACATATGAATGAATATTGAGCTGGGATTATGACTGAATCATAACTGTGTGGAGGATAAAGTGGTAAAAAAAAAAATAGATGAATAGATACAGTATACTATTCTACACGTATGATTTATTTACAGATATCTGCTCACACTGTGGAATCAATGATATCTGTAATGGCATTACAGATGTGTGAAATGTACATTTTGACAGTTAAATTGCGGACATAACTGAAAATGAAAAAAAGGTTCCAGACTGACTTAGTGGCTATTACATTTCAAAGCAGCATTGGAGACGAAGTTGTCTTCAGTGTCAACTTCTTTGGTTGCTGATGCCTTAAAAGGAGGGTGTGGCTTAGCTTAGCATGCTAGTGCACGATTCATTTATACTGTTCCCTTGTAGAAACAGAGGGATTTTAAATACATGGAGCAGTTACTTGCAATGCTCAATATTCGACCAATATTTAAAAAAATCTTAAGACTTGCAGCGACACGCTTCTATTTCACATAAACACCCGGCGCTAAATGCAGCTCCTCCTGTCTCTCTGTTGGTGACCAAGTTTAAGATAGCATGTAGCATGCTAACAAGCTATTGGGAATGCGCAGTATTTCCGCGGCAGCTATTTAAATGAAAAAAAAAAGAGTCATTTATCATGTTAACATTTATCATGTCGTGTTGCAATGTGCCGCTTCATAGTGATATTCAAACACAGTAGGAAGTGGCCCTGCGTTAGCTAACAGTGCTAGCACTGGGCTGCTAGCTGAGAGCCTACATGGAGGGAAATGTCTGCATGCATTGTATGCCAGTTTTGTTTCTAACTGAGACAGTCCACTTTCACTGGAGTTTTTTATTGACTCAATTCAACCAGATCACGGTGCTGCCGTGAGCCATATGCACATGATTAGCTGCTTTTGTAACTTATTTCTAAATAGTTTAATAATACGGATAAATAATTCAAGCCCACTCCCTTAATAATACCTATGTTGGAAGCCAACGGGGCTTGCAGAGACTGACTCATTTTGTGAGCCTCTGCAACACCGCCGCCATGATCTCTTTGTTGGCTTTGTGCGGATATCAGGCGAAAACAACTTCTCTGGGCAGCCATCTATCTCTCTAGCAAACATCGGATGCGTATCCTCTTACCAACACAGGCTCGCTTCGTCACTCCCGAGTCTACGGAGCTCCACTTTTATTCAGACCGACACGTAAGAGACCGCGTCAGGCTACACCTCCGTCGCGTCACCGAGAACAACAACAATGAGAGGAGGACGAGGCAGACGACGACAGCGAAAATCAGCTCCGTCGACGGGACCCGAGTGGACACGGAGCGTGCCGGAAAGTCACGAAGGTCCGCCGAGGGAACGAGCGAAAGCTACGGACACAGCCGAGGACTTGCAGCTCGAATTTATCTGCGCATGCGCTGTGCGGCACACTGAACAATCCATTAAATAAAAACATCTATCGATATATTAATGCCCACGTCTTTTTCAAATGGTCATCAACAATGCTATTTAAGATGTTTATACAATTACAATTATATTATTAAATAAATATATGTGCACCTAAAGAAAACGGAAGCTAAAACACATAAACTGTAAAATTAGAATTTATATTAACACCATTTTAACACTGATACACTTTTTTTTTAATGAAATAAATTAATAAATTGTTTCTTTCAGTAATTAGGCATATTGTTGAGATGGGTTTTAAAAGAATTCACAATCTCTCCGCTTGGTGGCAGCAAATCCTTCTTTATGTTTTCCCACCACAGGCACAAGGACTGACTCTGTCCCGTTATGTCATGAAGAGGGACATGTTTCTTTTATCCCAGTCTGATATGATGACTTAGATTAGATTAGTTGTAACTGTGGTCCTGTCTTTGAACCACCAAAGCACATTGTTGCGTTTAATGAGAAAACCCGAGGCGCACTCGCTGTGTGTTACTTATTATTATTGTGCACTATTTACCGTCCTCGTGATTCACATTTTCTTCTCCTTGCTCATCGTCTCCGGCCATAAAATGTGCTCATTAACTCTGTCACTTGACTCGGTGTGTGAGGACTGGAGCGGCGCGACTGAAATGGGTTCAAGCTGTGGCAGCTGGTCAGAGTCCTGCGGGGAAAATGAGACTTCAGGCCAATTTATGGCCATCATCTCGATGTGCGAGGTCATTTCAGAGGCCCTCTCGATACACACGCAGATGTCAAACATACCCATCTTCACCTATCGAGTGATTGATTGCTCCTATTGCTGCAAACATATTCACTATACTGCGCCAACCAATCTCGTGGCCTTTACTAGCACAACTCGCCAAATAGCTTTCTGCAACAAAGCCTTTACCTTCTCCACCAAAGTGAAAGACTGATAATGAACTGTGCGTCATCCGTTAAAAGTCACATAGCAAATAAAATAAATATTAGTCTCAGGGAGGCATCTGCTCCTGAGCCTACGTCAGTGATTGATCTCCCTCAATACTAACCACTGGCTAATGTTTGCTTCCCTACACAAGGGGAGACCTCTCGTAATTGCAATTTGCAAACAGAATAAGCGGCAATTTAATTATGACATTTGTTATTGTTCCATCCATGATATAAACACACAGGTAAGACTATTGTGTTGACATATTATCGTTTCAGAGGAGCGGTTGTACAGAATAATGTAACTTAATTCAACAAAAATAAGTCTTATAAGGATCAAAATGTTCTACCAAACAGTTGACTTGTCATTTTATGGTAAAGGTAGAGAAGCTAGCTAATGTTGGTAAAATCAGGGAGTAAAATAGGGTTAGTATTGTTGAAATGATTACTTTAATTTATTGATAAAGACATTGCACTTAATGTGACTTCAATGAATGTTGTACTTTAATTATGAACAGACGTCTCAACCGTTTGGTAGAGGACTATATATCGATTGTTGTTATTGTTATCATAAGTGAATAAAACATGCCTTTACTTTTTTCTTGGTGCGTACCTTAAAGGGTCGATAAACTTTATTTTGTGCCTTCAGAAGTTTATTTGACAAACATACATTTTATTGGCCCGTTTCATTGCATTTAATGTACTGTGTACATTATGAAATAATGCATATACTGTGATGTGTGCACTGTAGTACACAAATGCAGATTGGAGAGACAGACCATTTATCAGTGTTGCTCAATTCATGTTTATTCAAACAACCCTGTGCATAATTTGTTACCATTAAACCGTTTTATTTTACAAGATAAGAGGGGAAAAAATCATAGAATATATCTGACACTACTTTCTAAAGCATTCTAAAACGCATAGACAAGACAAGCACAGACTAGTCTTCTCAATCCCTCGGTTTAATATTTTTTATTATTATTATTGTTGAAAACACATAGAATCACACAGCCACGACATCCTCTCGTTATTCTTCTCTCCATCAGATTCACATCACATCTTTCTCGCAGCATTGGAACACGGCTGCTGTGCCCACTGATTAAAGCAAATTTTTCTGACTGCCAATGCTGGTAGCTTCTGGTGCAGAATGTCTGATTACTTTTTTCTTTCCTTTTTTTTTGTTGCTCTGCAGCAAGCCCACCACCACCACAGCAGCAGCAGCAGCAGCGACCCTAGTGTGTAAATTGCTGCTGAAAAAACACCCACAAACAGCCGAGTGCAAAGGATGCCATAGACGTCCACATCAGTGTGGGAGGAGGAGGATAGGAGTTTAATCTTCAGAATATGAAAGCAAAGACCTGACTCCAATCCATAGCACTTTCCTCTCTCTTCCTAAACCCAGCTGTCAAAGCTCCTGGCTTAACACAAGCCTCCAAAAACCCTATCGACAGCAAACCTTGTTACACTTTCCCCCCTCAAATTTTTTTTGCCCTTTTTCTTCTCCATCCCTTCTTAGTTTAACTTCATTTGTCCTGCTGTCCTTGTCTCTCTCTCTGTGTATGTTTTAATTCACATATGTCACATGAAAAATCACGACCCTTACCTAAATCACAGCCTGAGGCGGCCGCATGTATTCGGCACGTGTCTTAGCTGCATGTTGTCGCAATATTGAGTGTATTAATAACATGCCTGATATATTCTGTCAACGCTGTCGTTGAATTTTAAACGCAGTCCTCAATCAAACCGCATTGGAAATATCATACCTGTCAGTCAAAGCGGGGCATTGTGGGAGATAGCGGTGGCTAAATATGAATACAGACAGGAGAGAATGTGTGCTGCATTTGAATACCACTGACCTTATATGCATACTTTTCATTGTAGGTTGAATTACCTGAATTGCATATGAACCATTGCACCTGGCTGGGGTTGCCATGGATACTGGGCCCCGCAGTCTCTCTTTCTTTCTCTCACTCTCTCTCTCTTGCTCTCTCCTGTTCTATCATACATGCACAGGTTCTCAAATCTGAAGATGTGAGTTTCAGAGATATCCAGTGAAATATATATATATTTTTTTGCCGCTGAGGTGCAGTATCAAGCCACAGCTGCGAGGTAGGAGCGTTATCTAACAAACCCACGAGATTGTGCTGACCCAGACCTCTCGCTAATCTAGGCTGCAGGCAACATCGTGTATTGGGCGATCTCAATCAATCCGTCAAGGTGTCAGCACCTCCCTCCCTCTGTATCCTCTCCTCCTGCAAGCGCCCCCCCCCCCCCTCCCTCTCACTCCCCTCCCCCTGCTTCTTTAATCTGAACAATCACTTGTCTTACTTTCTTGGACAAGCTGGACACAGGTTTGGACACAGGTTTTTGTAAGACTGTTCCCAACTGAACTCCCAACCCGATATTGCATTTTTTGACCACTGGGAATGGAATATTAAAAGGTAGATGGAGTAAAAGTAAATAAATAAAATTAAAGCATTTAGTTATGAAGAACAAAAACTGTATAATGCAAATAAAATGAACAAATAATATGTGCATAACCCACGATAATCATGACATGACCTCGGATTCTGCAGCTGTAGCGGCACTCTTATAGAAATAAGGGTGCCAAAAGGGTTCTTCTACAAGGGCTGAGGTTCTACCTGGAACCATTTGCTTCTGAAAAACCCTTTACTGAAGAACAGGTTTTTCAAGGGTTCTTGGTAACACTAATGGTTCGCGTAAGAAACATTTTGATCCAGAGAACCCTTTAAAACCCCTTTCATGAATAAAGGGTTTTAAAAGGGTTCTTGGTGGAACCCTCCAAAAGGGTTCCAGGTAGAACCTTTATAAAAAGGTTCTACCTGGAACCAAAAAGGTGTTCTTCTATGAGAACAAGCCTAAAGAACCTCATATGGTTCAACATGGCACTTCAATTTCTAAGACTGTACTGCATAACTGTTGAATACAAGCAACATGTCTGAGGCAACAGCAACACTGCGCGAGTAGAGCGAGTTGGATGACTCGCTTTATGACTGAAAATACTAACAAAAGGCCCACAAAAAGTGAATTTTAGGGCGCTTTCACACCAACAGCAGTTGGTGCGCACCAAACGATCCATTCGAACCAAAAACTCTAGTTCGTTTCATTTTCGTTGGTGTGAAAGCATCAATCGCACTCGGGTCCGCACCAAATCAAGCGGACCGAGACTGCTAAAAAGAGGTGGTCTCGGTCCGCTTGACTCCGCAACAAATGTCAGACTCTGGTGCGGTCCCTCTGGTGAGAACGCGAACTCGGGTACAAACCATATTCTGCCGCGACTCATTCTCAAATTGGATATTTTGCCAAAAATGGCCAATACAGAGGATGTAATATAAGAAGATAAGAGCAAGTAGCAATGTGCGAACGTGTTGCTCCATAGTGAGTCAAAATTGGCGCTTTTCTACCGGAAGATATATACACATTGATGAAACGTCAATCGTGCCAATTTTGGTTCGTTTGCTGGTGTGAAAGCTGACCACACGGGAGTCATATGTTACATAATAACAATTGTATTTTCTGGTGCGGATCAAATAATCGAACTAGTGGTGTGAAAGCTCCCTTACTGCTCAAAATATCTGTTTTTTAAAGCAGTTTTATGGGATAAACACATCTTGTTTTCAGATGAAGGACGCAGCAAATACAATGTCACGTCGCAAAAATCAACAAAACTTACACAGTGCAGCTTTAAAGACACTCGGGTCTGGATTTATAAAAATGCAATGGAAATAGTTTTTCTGAGACCACCAAGCAGCTGGTTCCAGTGCTGTGCTGTGTCGTAAATGCTTCTCTACTCATTTAGATTTTACTTTAGGGATCTCCTACTGAGATACTACTGATTAAAGCAAGTAAAAAACGTGGTTTTTAGTGTAGATTTCTTGTTAAGAAGGTATCAAGAGTCTTTGACAGTCACGACTATAACTTGGCGCACAGCAACATGAGTTGTCAGCTCCATGCGGTGAGATATACAGATATTTTATTCACAAGAAAGAGAGGAGAACTGAATGTCAGAGGTTTCTGAATCAGAGTGGAGGGGGAAAACACACACACTCACACAAGTGGATTGGTGCATTCATAAATTTGACTTGGCAGCACAGTGTAAAGAACACCGGTGGAGCCCCTGGTGTTGTTTTAACACACAGTTTTCCATCTGAATGGCCTGTAAAGCAGACTGCTCACTCTGGCTTAGCTTTATGTAAAAGGAACTGCAAGAATTTATGACTCATCTCTGAAACCAGGAGAGTCGATGACCTGCTGTGTTCAGGTTAATCCTGCATTTGAATATGCAGGTGAGGAACTACTTGTGTGTTGAAGTTGGATTTCCAATCTGAATCTCTAGGATTTCCAACTTGGAGCGTCAGAGCAGCCTCACATAAGGTTTCTGCCTTGAGATAATATATGCTGTGTTTTGGTGCTACATAAATAAAGTTTGATTTGACATCAGAAACCTAACCCTAACCCTCATCATAGGATTTCAAGATGGCTGCCATTTGCATTGATAGCCGACTGACTGATTCTTTTTTTGTGTAGCTGTGATCCCACAACACAAATATCCTCATTTCTAAATCATATTGTACCCATTCCTTTGTGCTTTCTTCTCAGCAAATATCAAATAAATCAAATGCAAATAACAAAAGCCCTCACCAATCCTACAAACACAATATCTTTTTTTGTTAATTTAGCACCAGCTTCTTACTCTCAGTTAATTTTTTTTGTGCGACTGCGTCTTTGATTTTCAGCACTTTGAAGCTTGTCTCTGCAGTGTACAGGCTCTTTGCCTGTGCTTGTAGAGGCATCTGATTCCAGGCAGCGTCTGTGAATGAAGTAGAAGTGCAGACAGATGCAAGTGCTTTAATTGTGCTTTAATTCAGGTTCTGCAGAGCTGAGAGATACAGTAACTTGCTTGTTCAGGTGCTTGAGTTGCAGGAGAAAAACGTGGTCCCAGTTTAATGGACACGGAGGACGTTCTACACCAGTGAGGACAAAAAGATAAGAATGGTGTCTTTTACTTTTACCCCCATATGGACATGCATTCATAAGGGCAGTAAAACACACACACATCAAAGACATGTAGAAGGCACACACACACACACACACACACACACACACACACACACACACACACACACACACACACACACACACACACACACACACACACACACACACACACACACACGCTGGTGTTTTATGATGTGTGTGTGTGTGTGTGTGTGTGTGTGTGTGTGTGTGTGTGGACATTCCGCAGTGCTCCTTTCCCGTCATAACATGTCATTCTGGACACTATTACTCCCAACAGAGGCAGACGCCGCGGCGCAGTGACACGGAGCGTGAGGTCACCCGTCAAACAGGGAAGGCAAGTGTGTGTTTTGTGTGTCTGTACGCAATGAAAGTGTGCGTTTGTCCACGTACACTCTCTGTCTAGGCTGGACTATGCTTTTTATAATTGATTTTCATTTTTGTTAGTTTATATGTTCATTCAAACTCAGGTCAGAAAGTTGGGAATATAATACACAACTCCTTATATGGGCATGTGTGTTTGTAGGCCACATGTACAGTGTTTTTATGTGATTTTGACTCAATGTTATGATTGATTTTAAATCACATTTTTAGTACTGATATAAAGCAACAATAATAGCAATAATAAAAATACAAAATAAATACAAAATAAATACAAAATAAAATAAAATAAAAGCATTGTTGTGAACGTTGAACTGATTTCACAAATCCTAGTACTCGTTTTAAGTATTTTTTGCTGAGGTGTGTTCATATAGTTGGTGAAAATAAATGTTATTGCTCATCAGATTGCATAGGTTGTGCTGAAAAAAAGGATATAAGACACTATATTTCTTATACTGTATGTTTTAACATAGTAATGGGAAAAAAAGCAGTCAAAATGCTCTATGTTCTAAGGGTTAAGATTATTTGAGTGTACATATATCATGTATTTTCTGGCTCTATCTCAACAAAGAGAGTGGAAAATAAATAAAACAACAAAGTTGGCAGTGACTTATGCACAGCTCTGGATGTACACACAGTATAGAAAGACCCCGGGAAGCTGTCACTCACACAAGCCCAACACTGGTACCTCACAGCCCCGCTCTCATCCCTCACCTCCTCTTGCTGCTGAGTTCAAAGTTTGCCATGGTTACCGTCGTCCCAGTGGGAACACAATGTGCTCTTGCCCCTGGAGCCATAGGAGTAAGTGTGCTTGGCGGGGTATAAGGGAGGGAGAATACGTTGACCTTTGACATGTCAAGGTCTTACACCATTGGAGGGCAGCAGCAGTGGAGGGGGGGGGTGTGTGTGTCAGTGGAGCAGGGGTTGTAAATTCAGCTGATCCTTGCTGAGACGAGGCACAGTGTTATGGGGGCGGAGAGAGCGGCCTCGTCACTTCTGAGCCCTGAGACTCGTGCCAGCTGCCTCCTGGATTTCAGAGGGGGGCCCTGGCCGAGCGAGATAGCCGTCCTTTAATCCGCCGAGGCTCTCTCACCTTGCCTCCTCCGTGTTGCTCAGATAGTGCATCTATTGTGTCAGATCTTTTGCAGCTGTCACCGCTGCTGCATGTGAGGATGATGCTGGCTCTGTACTTGTGTGTGTGTGTGTGTGTGTGTGTGATATACATGCAAAATCGCCCAAATGTGAATCTGAATGAGAAGCTTTTATTCTTTTATTGTTTTAACCACCTTTATTCCAAATGTTGCTTATTTTACATGAATTATCAGTTTGATTCAGTAAAAATCTGATTTTTAACCACTTAAACCATTTACTAGTTGCATTTTTAAAATGCTTTCATAATTTCTTTATCTTTATCTTAGCTGCACAGTGTTGGAATCAGCTTATAGTTTTTCATATAATACCTGGAAAAGCACATGAGGTTGTTACACCTCACGTTTCCTTATAGAATGTAACACTGAGGATGGATTATTGGCAAAAAATTAATATAAGTATATAATCGCTTTTAAAATAAAAATCATTCGGTTTTTGTAGCTTTCTGCATGGAGTTTGCATGTTCTCCCTGTGTGTGCGTCTCTATGTGACCTCTGTTTCTTACAATCTGTAGTTTCCCCGTGAGATGTCACTAATTCTTGCACACTCTACTTTTATCATTTGATCATCGACAGGAGACAGACTACATAATGAACTGTTTTCAAGTCAAAATCGCAGTTTGAAACGATGTGATTAACAAAACGTGAATGCTGCAATTTGTGTTTTTTTTTTGATCGTTCAGAGATCTGTGACAATTGAAACAATATATTAACACATCGTGAATATACTTCATATTTCCAAATTCCCTTTTCCACATAATAATTATAGTTCTATCGTAGTTATAGTCGTGACTTTTTGAAAACGATCCCACAGTGAATGTTAAACTAAAGCTTCAAACTATTTCACAATTTTCCCATAATCACTCAGCCCTGTCATAGAGCATTATGAGAAATGGACGTAAACGTCCGGTTTGAAAAGTGAATCCTAAGTAGGATGGGAGCAGCAGTTAACCACTAGGGGGCGACGATGCTGGAACTCAGTGTGAATGTGAGACATATTGGAAAATTAGCTTCTGCTTCTCATCTATCTGACCCAGCTCCTGTCAAATTGCAAATTTCGAGACTTTAAAACAAAACCAAAGGCATCCATTTCCTATAATTATCCATGTGCATGCTCATGATGGCACATTTTCTATAACATGACACAGGGAATGTTCTTTTTTACTCCTAGCTGTATTTTTTTTTGCCATCAGAAGTTGTGGAAATATTTGTGTGGAGTGCAAGCAGACATAATAAATGTATGTGTACAAGTGTGTGTGTTTCCATGCCTGTGTATTCATAGGGGAATAGGAGGGGACAGTGAGGAGAGGGGTTATTTACTGCATGGCCCAGGTGACCTGTCTGTCCTCACGTCCAGCCCCAGCAGATTAAGATGCAGCCGCTAGCGGCTGCCACTGCAGGCTGAGATTGATGGGGAATATGGGGGCCACAGAGGCCCTGCAGAATTCTGAACAGAGCCTGTGGCTCCCACCCAGCCATGCTGCTCTGGCACACGGCAGCTCCTCTCTCTGTTTTTTTTTTTTTTGTCCAACTTTTCTTTATCGCTCTATTGCTCGCCTTGCCTTTTTTTCCCCACCCCTCTTCCTCTGTCACTCTGATGTTTTCTGCATATCTGTTTTTCTGTCTCTGTCACTCTGATGCCCGTCTGTGCTCTGCTGCCCCACAAAAACAGTCACACAACCTCTCTCTCCTGCCTCTCTCTCCCAGCGCGCTGTCTCAGCAGCATTTGCAGACTTGGATGTCACAAAACTGCAGGTGTGTGTGTGTGTGTGGGGGGGGGGTGAGTGTGTGTGTGTTGGAGAAGGCAAAAGTGGGGTGGAATATATGCTCTAAAAACCCCTCCCTTATAGCGTGTGCGTGTGTTCATGAGGTCTAACCTGGATCGCCTGCAGCGTCTGCACAATAGGCCTCAGAGATGAGTCATTTTAAAGGTGTACTATGCAACTTTTACACATTAGAATAAACTAGTGACATAGATTTTGTTGAGCGACATTAGCCAAAAACATTCCAAATAGTCACCCGTCCAATTACTTTACCATCTCTGTTCTAATGTTCTGATTCTGAGCATCATCAAATTAGACATTTTGTTGTTTTGATTGAAAACAAATATGTATTTTGCAATGTCAATTAGAAATTAGGTAATTAGCAAATAGCATAGGCTGCAATTTAATCGTTCTATTTTGTATTCTTGTTAATTTCATGCCAGTTAACTCAACATTTTGATGGTTATCTTATGTGGAAATTCTCCTGAATGAATGAATTTTTGACATTTATGACAAAATTGAGCCGACACTCGACTTGAAAAATGATATTTCAAATCAAATACCAGTTGCAATATCTGTCGGAAAAATCACAATTGGATATTTACTGCACAGCTGAGGGGGGGGGGGGGGTCTTTCAAAGTGTAATTCGGATGTTGCCCTGACGCAAGAGGGAAAACAAAATGAGTATGGAAGATGGATGCCTCTACTGTACCAGTGTGTGTGTATGTGTCTGTGTGTGTGTGTGTGTGGGCACGAGTGTGTGTATGCTGAACAAACTGCACTGGCAGGGTTTTTGTTGGACTCCCCTGGGCAGAAGACGCATGAGTCAGCGGCCAGTAGGATTTATAGCCAATTGATTAAATTAGCATTTGTTCTGCTACTGGGGGCAGCAGCCTGTCAGTATAAACATGCACTGACACACACACACCGACACACACATCTGCACCTGTGCACCAAACTGCAGCGACGGAACACACACGGAGAGAAACAAGACAATAAGGGGGAGAAGACAAAAAAAAAGAAAAGAAAAAAAATCCACCAAGTAGCAGGATGCAATTAGCAATGATGTCAATATGTCAACATGGTTAAGATCAGGATCGCTGGGATGTAACTACTGGAAGAAAATGCACGCTGCACTCCTTGCCTCGCTCCTCCGTGTGATGCAGCGAGCGAGCAGGAAAAGGGTCGCACACAATGGGCTTGCTGACAAGCCTTTTTTATGACATTCATCAAAGCCATCTGCCATTTTCCGCTCAATTAATTTGTTATGGGAAGTGGGATCAATTAAGTGCGCACCGTAATGGCTTTATATCCTTGTTTCCCTTTTATAGCCCAATATTTTCTGTGCTCCACTCTGGCATGAAAAGGCGAAATCGATATCCCCGGCTATTTTCCCCTTCTGTGGACTAATTTGTTTTTTGCCACTCTCTTCCTGGCATGATAAACTGGCGGTAATGAGGGGTTAGGGTGAGGCGACAGACTCAACATAAACCTGCACTCGACCAAATGAGCACACTGGGCCCAAAGAATCTCATAACCCATTCCCCACTGGTCAAAAACCTGTTTAATCCTGGGTTAAAACAGGTTTTTCACCAGTGGGGATGTGTTTAATCAGCATTCACTCCAGGGTCAGATAACTTTGCAATGCACGCTGGGTTTTTATCGGTTTTGGCTCCAGCATCAGTGAGAATGCAAGACCCTGGTGAACTCACTCCTTCTTCAACTGCTTAATTTTTGGCAGCAAAATTCAAATTGATGCAAATTCTGCAGCGCAAAGACATTCATTTATTTATTTTTATTTATTGAGAACATTTTCCTTCATTTGTCAGGGAATTCAAATCATTTAGCCAAGGTTGTGTTTGAACGAGGAATTAAAAGTAAAAGATACAAAATAGTTTCCATCAGCCAGTTTTTCTGCACATTTTTTGGTTTTGACTGAATGGAAACAGAACATATCGCCTGAATGTTGGCAAATCGATAAAAGGTCGACATGTGGAATGGAAACAATGTTAGCGAATAAAAGAGGACATTTAGAAAGTCACGTGACTGAAACATCCCTCCTGCTTCCACACTTTGCTGAACTGAAAAAACTGCAGAAATGCTGGATACGAGAAGCAAATATTAATACAATAATGAAAGGAAGCTGCAAGGAAATCAACAACTATAGGCGCAATCAAGGTGTGCCTTGTTATCCTTCTGTGGTGAAGTGGACGTTACCAACAACCACTATTTTCTCAAAGGAAATAGACTCATTGACACCCTCAGAACATTGACTGTCACTGAGATCCTTCAATACCTGTTGGGATCTGCAGTTTTGTCATCTCCTGCAGTGTCTTTCCTGTTCCCTTTTTCCTTCTCGTTATTTCGTCTGTCTGTTTGTTTACTCCCCTGTCACTATGCCTGGGGCCTGGTGCACCAAAGTAGAATTAAGATATCCAGGATATCTGACAAAGACGGACTTAACCTATGCTACGACGTTCGTCCTGACTTAGTCCGTTGCACGAACACCAAAGCAGGATGAGAACATCACGTCTCTTTAAAGTACACCATGAGGTCAACCACAGATTTACTGATAATGGAAATTCATGAAGAGCTGAAACACTTGATATGTAACATTTAAAAAAAAAGATGATACAGTCGCTTTAAATAAGATCCGTTTTATACTGTTTTGTATTGTAAATTTATGTTGGATACATTAGGGTTCCTTGTAAAAAAACAGAGGTATCCTACACTCTTAGAAATAAGGGTTCCAAAAGGGTTCTTCTATAAGGGCTGAGGTTCTACCTGGAACCATTTGCTTCTGAAAAACCCTTTCCGAAGAAAGGGTATTTCAAGGGTTCTTGGTAACACTAATGGTTCCAGTAAGAACCATTTTGATCTAGAGAACACTTTAAAACCCCTTTCCTGAATAAAGGGTTTTAAAAGGGTTCTTGGGTTTAAACTTTATAAAAAAGTTCTACCTGGAGCCAAAAAGGCTTCTCCTATGAGGACAAGCCAAAGAACCATATATGGTTCTACTTAGCGCTCATTTCTAAGAATAAATGTATAAATAAAACTTAAAAAAGCTAAATGAGCTCTTAACT
This sequence comes from Microchirus variegatus, assembly GCF_963457635.1. Classification (NCBI taxonomy): domain Eukaryota; kingdom Metazoa; phylum Chordata; class Actinopteri; order Pleuronectiformes; family Soleidae; genus Microchirus; species Microchirus variegatus. Next base: position 33,001,509 of record NC_139802.1, read on the forward strand.
TACCACTGCACCACTGAAATCATCATATTTATAATTTAAATAGTAACCTCGCTAGTTTATTTAAAAAAAAGTTATTTGTGAAATTACAGATTAATATTCTTTTAGATTGACTTGTTTGCCATAGCAGTTTATGTCCTGTAGGAGTTACTGTAAGGTGTTCTGGGTACAGAATTTATTTATACCCGGTCTTTGCCAGATCGTTCATCGCTTATTGCTGCAGTATCTATCATCGAGCATTTTGTTCTCTTCTCGACCGCATTGAAACGCTGTTCTCTATGGGACGGCACAGGTGTTTTTTTTCCCCTCACTGCGTTGTACTCAACGATGATTGGACAAATGTGGCAAAAAAGTAATTTCCAGGGAAGCTCAGCTTCTCTCGAAGTTAATGGAGCAGACGCTGGGCTGCAAACGTTTCCTGTGACAAAGTGTTTAAGCCTTAATTGGCAGAGGTCTGTGCTCTCTGAGTGATCTTGTGTTGATGTTTTCCTCTTCCTCCCCAAAAATTTAGAATGAAAGCGGTTTCCAGAAACCACTGACTTTAATCCAGCAAGCTCTCATTTGGATGTCGGCAGTGCCGTTGTTCTCCGCACTTAACTAAAGACCGAGCAGTATCAACAGGGATTGACCTTCGGCCTGTTATCATCCGACACGCCGGTCCCACGGAGAGACAGTGAGTGGCTTAAGCAAAGGGTGGGGACAGTGATGATAAAGACAATGGGCGGCTTATTCGGGACAGTTACTTTGACAGTGACGGCTGCCTCCCGGAGCCATTAGTACGAGCGTCACGAGCCGCCAGCGTGCTCTCGCCTCGCTCACCTCGACCCCTGCGATGTATTGATCTCTTCCCCATTAAGCCCCGCGATGGGCTTGATGATATGATGAAGGAATGGGGAGGGGGGAGGCGGGGGAGTGTTGTGGGTGTGTTTGTGTGCATGTGTGCGACTTCAGAGCAGGTTGAGGGGACCTCAGCCATTGGAGCAAACACTGATGCCATTGCCATATTGATTTTGACATCATCTGCTCAGGATGCGCCTTAGAGGCTTGGTCTTAAACCAAGGTGACCAAAATGTCACCTTGTTTGTGTCAGCAGGCTTCCAGGGCCATCAAGGTGCCAGCTGTGCTTCTCTGAGCTTAACACTGCTGAGGCTGGGTCAAAGACGAGTTTTATTTGAAAGTTTCTTATATTTAAAGCTGCAGCGTGTAACTTTTGATTATTTTCGTTTCCGGTGTTGTTATCCTCCTTTATGTGAATAACAGGCTTTGTAATGCAATACTATCAGACCTGCATTCACACCAGAAAATATAGTCAAGACATTGGCAATATTAGAAATAAGGATTATTATTTCAGCAAAATTATTTTCAGTTGTGCTAACATAATAGCACAAGGGTTTTCAAGGGTTTTCTATTCATCCAATAGCCTTCTAATGTGATTAGCAAACACAATGTACCATTAGAACACTGGAGAGCTGGTTGCTGGAAATGGGCCTCTATACACCGATGTACATATTCCATTAAAAACCAGAAGTTTGCAGCTAGAATAGTCGTTTACCCTATTACCAAATGTATAGAGGGTATTTCTGATTCATTTAATGTTATATTCATTGAAAAAAAGTGATTTTCCTTCAAAAATAAGGACATTTCTAAGTGACTCCAAACTTTTTAATGGTGGTGTAGCAGCAGGATGGGAGAAGAAACACACAAGATGATGGCCTCAGGAGACCCAGCCCCTTGCCCACAGCATATAAACGTCTTATTCTAAGGCGTTTTTACACTGAAACTATCCTACTTATGGGTAGTATATTCTGCCAATAAAGCCACCCAAAAGTTATATACAAAGTGTGTTAGAGCAAGTTTTTCTTTTCCCTGCTGCAGGTTTGCCTCCCAGGAGGTCACAGTCTCCCATTGTTTTCAAAACTGAATTAAAGCAGTTGTTGCTGCACTGGCACACATGATTCATCACTTGGATGGATGATGACCCTTTTAATTTTACCAAGCACAGCGATGCAGATCCGTAATGTCACAATCATTTCATTTGTATTGAAAGTGGCCGCATTCTACCAGAACTGAAAGTGAGGAAATCAATGCGCAGCCTGCACCTAAATTTGCCTGCCACTCTGCCTTATGTCTCTTTTGTTTTGACACTTCATTGCAGCCAGAAGAAGTATGAAGCAGTGCACCGTAATAGAAAAAGAAAAGAAAACAGTGCCCATTAATGGATTTTTATTTTTTTTTTTGAAAACAATGGGTGGCTGAAAAAAAAAAACCTGCAGAGGAAAACACAGTAGAGCCAGACAAGCAGAACCGCTGCTGGAATTAGACACTGTCCACCATAGGCAAGGAAAAAAACAAATCACGGTGCGACTTAATCAATAAATCATTATTGCATTGATTTATTGACACATTCGTTTAATTACGCCAAACAAATAAGACCAATTAACAGCCTCTACATTGCATTTGCGTAATGGGCCACTGGGCCACAGAACACATTAAATAATGCTCTCATTCAGTCAGTGTCCACTTTTCCCACTGCATTGTTTCATGATACAAATAACTGAATAAAAACAATCTAATTTACATTTTGCATTCACTTAAACTCGCAGGCCACTTTATTAGGTACAAAGGACACCAATATGTTCTTTTTGGACCATTCTCTGTAAACACCAGACATGGACAGTACAGTAAGGCCCCTTCCCAATACCTCTCGGAACCCTACATTTTTGCCTAAATATGGCGTGTTCTCGTGTAGAGGGAGCAAGGGGAGTACAATGTTGCACTTATAATCAAGTATGAGCTCTGATGTGGGCCTAAAGCGAAGTGGACGATGAAATGATGCTTTGTGTTATTATTATTATTATTGACCTCCACCAAGGAGGTTGTTTGTTTGTAACTCGACATAACTCAAAAAGTCACAGACTGATTTGGATGACATTTTCAGGAAATGTCCGCAATGGGACCAGGGAAACAAATTTTGGGCGTGTCCGGATGACACCGGACGCCTTGGTGGAGGCCTGCGGTCTCCAAGTGCTTTTCTAGTTATATTTGTTACCTTTTTTGAGGGTGTATCATGACAGAAAAACCTCCCATGACCCATTTCCATTTAAATCTTTATTATAGCAGCTTAAAAAATTTATAGAATTCTAGAATCAAGTTGGGGGGCGGGCAGCAGAGCTAAAGGGTCAGCCTGCTGGACACCAGCTTCATTCATAATCAGGCAGCCAGCTCTGGCTCCACACAGTGGGCGGGAGGGCGAGCAAGACTTGGCCGCCTGTCAAGACCTGGCGCAGATTAAACCTCCATCGATCCGCCTGTAATTTATGTATCAATTCGACCAAAAATTAAACATTGACCTCGTTCTTCAAAAAAAAATAAAATCCCCTCCTTTAATCTTGCTGGACGTAGTGACTGGAATACAAAAGCCCAGCGGTCAAATGTGGGACCTTTTTAATTCCCGAAAAAAAAGTTCAAACGAGTTGTGTTGAAACAGAAAGCTTTCTTCGCTTTCTTCCTCTCGCTTCAGAATTCAAACGCGAGACTATTACGCTCTGCACTTCAACGTCTCCCAAACCCTTAGGACTTCTACTTCTGACAGTAAACAATTCTCTGTGCGGCGGGCACAACTTCACTTTCTCTACCCCGACATTCATATTCTTGTCACTCCTCCTGCTCTTCTGATCTTTTCTCTCCTCTCTGGCTATCACTGGGTGCTGTCTTTCTTTCGCTGCTCTTATTTTTACTCACAGATGCCAAAACACACCTACACATATACGGTAACTTTTTCTTATCGCCGCATCAAAGCGCCCGTCTCGTCTCTGTGCCGTTGCTCCCTCTCCGCCCCCCCCTGCTGGTTACAGATGTGCAAACTTTCTCTGAAAACACGAATCCTGCTGACTGCAAAAAAAAAAAAAACAGTCGTCGCATCATTATGAAAGCTGTTCACTTCCCACCATTTCTTTCCTCCCCTCTGCTCGGACAGAATAATAAGGTTATCTCGCTCACGCTCGTGTCAAACAGCCTGTCTCTCCTCACCTCACTCTCGCTCCCTGTCATCCTCCTCACCCCATCCTGAACCCTCCCCACGACCGGCCCTGTAATCCAATTAAAAGCACATTAGAGCCAAATGAATAGTGGTAGATTTAATTAGCTGCTGACGAAGGTTGGCTGAAAGGCTTGCTGGCAGTCGGGGTGGGTGGAGGGTGGAGGGTGGGGCGCAGAGGCCTCGCGGGGGGAGAAGAGTGGCGTTCGCCTTTAACCTGCTGATGTCGAGGAGGCGAGGAGCTGTCGCAGTGGTGCCGATTTTGCAACAGTGTGTGAAATGAAGCCACTTCGGCCTGCGGGACGGTAGTGAAAGTGCTTTTAAAGAACGGTTGTACAAAAAAAATCTTAATTTACTCTTTGAATTAATGACTGTGAGCCTGAATATCCCAAATAAACTGGAACAACCTGCCGCATAGAGACCAGACAGTAACACACTGATGCAGAATTCGCCTGTTTCTGTGACAGCTCGTCACATTTTTCTCTTCTGTGTAGAAGCAGAGATGTTTTCTTTGCCTCACTTCACACTGTCTACAGATGAAATGTCTCCGTGTGTGCACTTGAATCCTCGATACCGGGAAAGTTATGTTTTATCCGATTAAGCGGATGGATGCATTTCTTTTCACCTTCTTTAACACTGCAAAAAAAGGGCATTTTTTCATTGAATTAACTCTAAAACACTTACGGGATATGCAAATGATGCTGCAGAGGTTTAATGGATTGCACTTGCACTCGTTTTCTCAACGTGTGAGGGAAATTTAAAATGACTTGCGAAACTTTCGCCGCCGCTACAACATTCAGCACATCTCACTTCTGCTTTCGAGCCTCCTCTTGGCTCATCCTCCTCCTCCCCTCGCTGGAGAAAATGGATGCAACCTTTTCCTGCTGCAGCCTCTCGATGTGCAAAGTCAGCAGAGTAGTCAGCGCAACCCACTGTGGCATTTGCATCGTGCCCTTCTGTGTGTGTGTGTGTGCAGGAGTGCAACTCCAACTCCTAATGAAGAGAGACAGTCTCTGCTGGGGTCCCACACACCTTTTTTTCCAGCCACCAGGGATTTTAGGTACAGTAGGTGGAAAGATTGTGTGTAAAAGTATTAACACCATTTTCATTGCATTGCATCTCCAACCGTTACTTTTATGTATCTCTTATTTTACGTCCTTCTTTTAACTGATCTGAAAGATGAAATAAAAAATACTGATGATACGGTGCCCCAAGTGGTCAAAACTGAAGTTTACTAAAAACGTGCCTGAATGTGTCATGGTTTGAACCACCAAAAATGAAGAAGACCTTAACGTGTTCATCCAGGATCCCACTTATGCCGATCCATATGAGAGCTAAATGTATACACTTCCAGAAAAAGTTTGGACACACCGCAGAGTGAAGGCAATTGGGCCAACTAGTGGCCAGCATCTCTGGGATCTCCTTCTAGACTGTTGGAAAACCTTTCAGGTGACTATCTCATGAAGCTCATCGAGAGAATGCCTCTCTTTGAGAGAAGAGTGTGCTACAATGTAAATGTAAATAGTCAAATAAAGAAAAAACATTAAAATGAGAAAATGTGTCCTAACTCTTTTACTTGTAGTCTATGCTGCGTTTTATTTACATCCGAACTCGGAACCTCCGAGTTGACCACTATCACTAGATCACTAGAAAAATACCATGGATGCAAACATATCCCATATCCGATGCTCTACATCGTATTTTGCACACGCAAACAGCGTCAACGGATACAAATAGACAAAATTGCAAATTAACAGTAAAAGTAGCGGTGCTTGTGCAGGGGGCAGCCATCTTGGAATCCTATATCGGGGATGGTGTGGTTGCTCCGACCTCCTTGCTCTTGCAAAACAAACTCCCGTTGTGAAGTGCCGAGATTAAAATTTTGTGACATTCACCGATGATACCTGCAACTAGGCACCTATATTAAACAATACCAGCTATCAATCAGACTGGTGTCCACTCAAATGTGCCTTGATTGACCTCTGCTAAGGTATGTTTTCACCGGAGTTTGTTTGTTTGTCTGTCTGTTTGTTGGCAACATAACTCGTAAAGAAAAGTTTGGAAGAAATTTTCAGGAAATGTCCGCAATGGGACCAGGAACATGTGATTACATTTTGGGCGTGATCCGTAGGTCCTATCACTATTTTTATCTCTATTTTGTGGGGGGCGGAGGTCTGCACTCTCTGAGTGCTTTTCTAGTTTGTCATGTATTTACCTCTAAATAGGAACATAATTTAATTGACATGTTGTCTAGAGCTAAAACTAGCATTTGAGACCCTTACCTCCTCAGGAAGAATGTTGACTGACCTTATGGATCAAGTGAGATTTAGGAGCTCATTTTTTTAGATTAGCACAACCAGTCAACTCTTGACTTTGGAGCAGGAAGAAGTTTGAGACCTGGTCGGAACAAGGGCCTTTGTTCTGACCTGGGCTTCCTCCCACAATCTAAAAAACATGCAATATTGGGATAAGGTAAATTGGACACTCTAAATCAGGGGTGTCAAACTCATTGTTCTTCAGGGGCCACATACAGCACAACTTGATCTCAAGTCGGCCGGACCAGTAAAATAATAGCATAATAATCTATGAACAACAAGAACTCATTTGAAATGATCAAAAATTAAATAAACGGAGAAATGGAGAAATATAAGTGCAATTTCAACAATATTATGCCTAAATGTACCATTTACACCACACTGGATCTATAAAGGCACAAGCATTTAGTCACAGGTATCTGGAAGTGAAAAATATTGTATTTGTCATTTTAACAAATTCATCCTGTGGGCCAGATTGGACCCTCTGGTGGGCCAGTTATGGCCCCCGGGCCGTATGTTTAACACCCCTGCTCTAAATTGACCATAGGTATGAGTTTGAATGGTTGTTTGTCTCTATGTGGCCCTGTGATAGACTGGTGATCTGTCCACGGTGTACACCGCCTATCGCCCTATGTCAGCTGAGACTTTTCAAACCAGAACACGACCACAACCATTTTTTATTGACAGTCTAAATTTATTAATGAGTGAGATGAAATGACATACTTGTTAGGTGCAGGTTTAAATAACGCTTGTATTAGTTTGTGCATGCTCTCATGGAGGTGTTACAGTTGTGTTGCCTGCAGTGTGCAAATGTGTGTGCATGTATGATTGTGCCTGTGTGTTTGTGTGTGTGTGTGTGTGTGTGTGTGTGTGTGTGTGTGTGTGTGTGTGTGTGTGTGTGTGTGTGTGTGTGTGTGTGTGTGTGTGTGAAATGAGATCCAGGTCCCGGCCTCTCTATTCCTCTCTGCAGGTAATAAAAATATAGAGTGGCCTCCAGATCCCTTTATAGAGAGAGAGTTGAGACGGCAGCGAAATCTAGGACAGGCTCCATTGATTTGGAGGCTACAGGGCAATATGAGAGGCCCTTTTTTTAAAATCACATCGCTATCCTGAGCCCAGAGGGACAAAGAGAAGGCATAGAAAAAGAAACATATATATATAGAGAGAGCGGGAGAGAGAGAGAGATAAAGAGGAGGAGTGTAATTGCGAAAACTAACCTTATTTTGTACCCTGCCATCCTTTCCTCGTTGCACATTTCTCCTCACGTCTGGTCGTCTTGTTTTGCAGAGATCAAATCTTCACATATTCTGGAAGACACAGAAGATGTAACATGAGTGCACCTCTTAGCAAAGTTGAGTCCCTCGGTATTATCCTCACATGCTCTCTTTGTTATCCGGATTGGAGTTTACATTGGTATTTATTGAATGAACACAGCCTGCCGGGGTGTGTTATATCACTCCCGGGTCCATTAAACCTGTTAAAACCCCATTATGATTTCCCAAATGTCAATCACAGAGGACAAAAAAAGCAGGCATTATGTTCTCAATTTGGTTTTTATCCAACTGTTATTGGTGCCATTTCAGGAGCTGGGGTTTTCTCACTCCACAGATGTAGACGGATGGAAAAAAAACATGTTTTCATAGCATCTACTTCTGCTAGATTTGGCTCTTCCGACGTCTCAGGAGGGCGGTGGAGTGTTCTGGGTCGGGTCTCGGAAGCGACCCCCTCTGTCTGGCTAAATAAGATAAGACCTTGTCATTGTATCCTGCCACTCCACAGCCCTGACCACATCAAATATTCATGGGCCACAGCAGACTCTTAAGTAAACTGGCCAATTTGTTGCGGAAGACGTGCATTAAGATTGGCCGAGCTGATATGTGACGGCCCCCCCAGGGGACGGGCCAGACAGGGGCAGGCGGCTGCCATTTTGGCTCTTGTGTCTCTATTGTTGTCAGCTGTCAGAGTGGTGAGGGACGAGAGCGGCACGTGGCGGTCTGTCTGGCGGTGAATGTGCTGTGGGTGTGAATGAAGAGAAAGAGGGAGTCGGGCAGGAAAACAGGGATGGATGGAAGGAAGATAACGGGGGGTCATGAGCTGTCTTTCAGTTCGGGAGGAACAATGCAGGACAGGGGTTGAGTTGTGTTTGAATGACAAAAGATATGAAGTGGCGAGCTGAGGGTGTGGGGGGGCGCTGAGTTAGAATGTGAAAGGGCACGAGATAGTCATCGCACGACTAACATGGCTGCCAGAGTCAAGAAATAATGAAATTGTAAGAGCCTCTTTTGTTATTGATTTGATGCGGGAGGATGTGATCTCCATCGACACAAGGTGATTCAGCTCAGTGCAAGATGATTTTGTCATATTTAAGATTTGTAATGCCTGGTTTAGTTGTATTGAATTGTATGTTTAACGTCTCTGAATCGTTGGAGCTTTGGAAAATCGTATTTTAAGAGCAAGTGGCTAGTGGCTGCAAACCAGCCGATAGAAATCTCTCCTCACTGAAGCTCTCTTCAGCCGTGCTGTTTCAGACCGAAATCTCACCCCCACAAGACAGAACTGTGTTGTGATTGGCCAGCCAACGACAGCTTTCTCAACTGTCTTGAGATTGGCCAGGTACCTGAAAGTGACGTAATTAGCATGTGAGCTCTCAGAAGCACAGCTCCCCCTCTGGAACGGTGGATGCACTGCTACTCATTATCAAAACATTGTTTTAACAATGTTTAAAAAGGGCTTTGTCACGACTCCCCGCTGCAACTTGGCAAATTAGCAACTTGTGTGCTAACTGTTGTTGTGTGCTAACCTGTTGTTTCTGTTCAACTGTTTACTTACTCTATGTAAATGATTTGAACTGATTAAAGTGGACAGAAACTGATTAAGTGCATGTAAGTGCCCACATAAAAAGTGCTGCTCCAAAATCCCAGTTATTCAGTGCTTTGACAGGATAAATGCCTCTTGTCCGCCACAGAACATAAGCACATAGACATGTAGAAGGCACACACACACACACACACACACACACACACACACACACACACACACACACACACACACACACACACACACACACACACACACACACACACCGGCACATTACACAAACACGACAGTGTTACGCGAACACTTTGAAAGATGGCTCATGCAGCGTGTCCAAACAATATAGATTTCAAGGATAGACCATCTCCACATTATATCTCCCCGAGGACAGAAGTTGACAAATCACTAAAGCACATTTTTATTTTGCTTTATGGGTGCAGAAGTTGAGCGGTGGCTGGGGATAGACACAACTTTATGCTTGCCGACTCCCCGTAGGGCATCTGATGGAAATGAGCTGAGAAAGCTTTCTGAAGGATTGTCTGTTATGGGGGGGAAAGAAAAAAAAAGATGGAGAAGGGGACAAAAAAAAGTAGATGAAGGTCATAAAACCCCAACTTGTAAAACTGTTGAGTGAATCTGAGAATAGGATTCCTTGAGGCGGGAGAAGGCGAAGGAAAGAGGCGGGGGTTGTAATCCTCAGCGGCAGCAGAGGCGAGATCACGATCTGTGGCTGCTGAGCAGGCGACAGTGACAGCGGCGAGCTGCGAGGGCCTTGGCACAGCTATTAGGTCACTTCCGCAGAGGACCGATGGGTGTTTAGAGAGCGACCGGGTTTGCCGGGTGACCCCTGACAGCCTGCTCGTCATCTGGCGCCAGAGGACTCTGGGGGATTTGACCGAGAAGCTTGTTGTGCATATTAAACGTGACATTCTGCCTTTCACTTTCACACAAGAGGGGAGAAGAAAAGGAAAATTATAATCTGAGGTTAAAACAGAAATGGAGCATTCAACTTAAAGGTTCAGTGTGTAATATTGAGCTAAAATAATTTTCATTTGGCAGAAATTTAAAATAATTAATAAGCCATTTTTGACCACCATGTTTCTACAATAGCCCATAATGGACAAACGAAACATCTTTTTAGCTTTGATGCTAATTGAAGGCTACATAGACATGTAGACATGTTGCTAAAATTGACGCGCTGTACCTGTAAATGACAACACATTTGTGATGAAACCTGCTTTTCCTGCACATACTGAGCTTTTATTCCCCCCCTCTTTTTCTGAGAGGCTTGATTGTTGCTTCAACAGAAGGGGATATTGAATGAGGCCATTTACATGCTAATACCCGTGCAGGGCAATTTTCTTATCATGTATGTAAATGAACACATTTGCCGGATCCGTGTTGGCCAAATACAAACAGAAAACAATATGCTGACTTCATGTTAACGTTTCACTTTATTTATTCATGCGGTAATTAAACACCGCCGACAGACATGATTCCTCATTGATAGGCTCGTTAGCATTAATTAGCTCTCATTTAGAAAACGAACTGATTTCACACCTGTGGTTTTTCTTTTTTGGGATTTGGCGCACACACAATCTGCACCAGGAATTCTGCTTGCACATACATTCTCCACTGTCTATATTATATATCAAACCTATGTGTTCACGCATGTGGGTGTTTGGATTCTTCTATACAGGAGCGGTTATTAAAGTAGGAGGAGAGAATGTGCGAGAAGGGAGAAGAAGAAGAAGATGAAAAAGGTACGTGTGTGGGTGAGGATGAGGATTATTCTGAGCTCTGCCATCTGCCAACAGACAGAATGATGAGATGTAGTAAAAAAAGGGAATAAATAGTTAACAGTTACAGTCTTTAGAGAAGAATTATTGTATTTATGCAGTTTAGTTTTATCCCTGTTTAAGTTGTGGGTTTATAAGTAAGGAAGGAATAAAGCAGAAAGAAATCTCTTCATGCACAGTCAGATTTAATTGGACGACTGTTTCTATGTTATACCTTATTTCTACAAGTTAACCTAGCTCCCTGGTGTCCTCATGAACATGTATGTGACATGCTTTGGTCAAAATACCTTAAGGATGAAGCACCACAGCAGTTCAATCACCCTGCCAAAACAGCCCTGTTCAGAACACTCGGTTTTGAGTGCCTGTCTCTTTAAATGCAAATGAGACACAGAAAACTACATCAGCGTCACTGAGGCTCCGGCAGCTAACAGCAGTTAGCATTTGGAAAAGCTATAATTTTCCGTCTCCAGCCAGCACATTGACATCATATATAAAATGTATCCACTGGACACGTAAAAAATCCTCTGAGGCTGGAACTCTGTGCTGCACTGTGCAGCCAAGAATAGAACACTTCATGGGAATGTCTCATTGTGACGTAGCAATGAGCCCGCGAGTCAACATCACGCCTGCGAGGCGGACCACAAAAACATACTTTTTCACACTTTGCCTCCTCATAGGGCCTCCAGAGTCCCCACATATAAGTATTAAAATTATTTTTTAAAAGTTGATTTTGCATAATATCTCCTTTAAATTAAGTGTGTTTGACTCCACTACACTAGGTGGCGATATGCTCACATTCAGTCCGTCAGTATTAGCCATTTTCTGGATTATGCTACATTTTGTGTCTTACTACCAGCCATTAGCTTATTAGCTTCAAAATATTTGATCCTTTAAGCTGGCAGAACACAAATTTGCTCTTCACATAAGTCCAGAAATGCACCAGTGTGGATTTCCCAAGACATTTGAGACATTTGTACACAAACAAAAGGGTTTTAAAATCTATTCTGTAACACACTGGGAGCCAGTGGAGGGAAGCCAAAAATGAGGATTTCACAGAAGGAGCCAATATCAGTAGGTGGTGTGTCCCGAGCACCACTTGGACAGAACAATATAATCCTCCGTGCCTTGGTGTCATTTCGACATTTTAACAGCGATTGGATAGCTGTATGAATAATTTTGCATTAGAAGTATGCACATTTGACTGTCATCTGCATAGAAATGACATAAAATGCCATATTTAGAAAATGTAATGCCATATTTACATGTTCACATGTACTCTAAAGTCTGTTTTTAGTCTTATTCTAACTTCATGAAAACATAGTGACTGAGAACGATGCATTCAGTGTACTTTTGCCCTGCAGGAAGTTCAGCACCGTGCTGCAGCCAGGTCCCATTCACATAATATTGCAACAGCTTTTGCATATTGTAATACACCATTAAAATAAAATCATCAAATAAAACGTTTTCTTTTCAGCGTGTAAGCACATCCAGTATTGTGCACACAGTTCCTACCCTTCTGCACCAATCATAGTTATTCACATATAAACCAGCTTTAAGGTTCTCATAATCACCTTATTCCATACTGTCTGACAGTTTCATGTGGACTTTTTTTATCACTACTTTGTAAAATGCTGTTTGCATCAACTGAAATTCAAATTTAATGGCTGCACACTTCCGCCAAATGGAAATATGAATATGAAGAAAATGTCTTATGCATCACATTATGTGCTGGTTTAATAGTGATGCTCTTGGGAGACTGTTGTTGCTGCACCATTTACACAACTTTTGTGACAGGTGGCTCTGCCTCAGTGTCTGCGCGTCGCCATTAGGCTGCTTAAACAGCATTATACAGAGAGCCACAGTGCTATGTGAAGCTTTAAATGCTCACCTATAGTATTTTCATTTTCTTACTTCATTTGCAGTGAAAGCAAACAGTTAAACAGCAACATACGATAAATTCGGTATCGTAAGTATTTTTAACATCTAAATCTATGCTTTTCTTCCTAGAAAACATGTTTCATCTTAATGTTCCATCCTGGACTCTGGATTATTGGTGGATTTTCATGATGATATCTTGGTTTTGAAGCTATTTAGGCTTTTTGTTAATGTCAGTCAACATGTACAGTATATGGAATATCAAACAGCGCTCAGACGTCTGCTTCACACTCTTTGAAGGTCCAGTGTGTAACATTATGGAGGGTCATTAATTGAATATACTACCCATGAGTATGTGTATAATTGTGTTGGTGCTCATAGCCTTAAAATAAGTACTTTTTTTTATGTACTTTAAACAAGGGCCTTGCTTCATGGAGGCCACCGTAGTTTACTGAAGTGCTTGGGTAAGGGAGTGGTAAGAGGAGTCGGTCCTCAGTTTTGTTACAATCCTTAGATGAAGTAAAGTTACTTAATACTCCTTTAAAAAGCAATAATATTACTTATTACTTGGTATCAAAGTAAATTTGTTCCACACTACATTACGATATAACGTTTGCAACTTCTGCAGTTGCACTCTTAGAAATAAGGGTTCCAAAAGGGTCCTTCTACAGGGGCTGAGGTTCTACCTGGAACCATTTGCTTCTGAAATCCCCTTTCCTTAATAAAGGGTTTTAAAAGGGTTCTTGGTGGAACCCTCCAAAAAGGTTCTACCTGGAGACAAAAAGGGTTCTCCTATGGGGACAAGCTGAAGAACCTTACATGGTTCTACTTAGCACTTTTATTTCTAAGAGTGTGGAGACCTTGCATCTTTCACAACAACCTTAAACCTTAAACTTCAAGGCCTTGTGTGGAAACGTGAAGTGGGAGTGGTGTTGCCGTGGTTTACTTCCTGTTTTCCCATGTTCTCATACACGCCCACTCACTCACTATTACAGGGTTTTTCAGGGTGGAGCCCTGATTTGTCAATTATGAATGAACTTTTCCTACATATTTCAATTAATAAATAATAATAATTTAATTATTATAGACAATCAAGTTATTGCCAATGACGTTGTCTGCCAACATTCACTGGTCATTCCCATAAGAGGTAAAGTGGACGTGTTGAGCGATAGAGAAAATCCAATTAGGACCCTGGTCGTCGTGGTGGCATTTAACAAATAACTGTCCTCTATCTCATGTTCTCTCTCTCTCTCTCTCTCTCTCTCTCTCTCTCTCTCTCTCTCTCTCTCTCTCTCTCTCTCTCTCTCTCTCTCTCTCTCTCTCTCTCTCTCTCTCTCTCTCTCCCGGCACACGAGTAATAACACACACTGGCTCTCTAAGTTATAGTCTTATATTGTGCTATGTCTCCTATATGTCCGATGAGAGTTACGCTCCCATTCGCGCTCATGATGAAAGCATTAGTCAACACCTTACTGTAACAACCAATCATCAGTGGTTATATCCATCATGTGTTTATGCATGTGCACACACACACACACATGCAGGCCCATCCATTCGCTGAAATACGTGTATTATCCCAAGGTGGATAAAAAAAATCAATGAAAAGCAATATTCCTATTGGATTTAGTTTATGCCATCGACCTATTTCTGTGCGCAAGAGTGTAGATCATCAGTGTGGCAGTGAGTGGATGATGACCTGCTAACCTCCATCCAGGGTCACCACATTAACGCCTGCTGCTGCACCTGAGAGTGAAGGTCTATATCTGTCATTGACGCTCCAGAACAAACACAGTTGGCAACTAAATGGACCTGATTTTGACAAATGACATGCTAACTTGAATATGAATACAGATTTCTATGCACTGTGTTGGCTAAAACTGAAAAAAAACAAAACACCAGTGTTGTTGTTTTTAGATATTTTAATCTGCTGTAGAAATGTTACATAATCTATCGTTAAAGGACTCATATTATACCCTATTTCTCCAAGTAAACCTAGCTCCCTGGTGTCCTAATGAACATGTCTGTGACATGCTTTGGTCAAAATACCTTAAGGATGAAGCACCACATCAGTTCAATCACCCTGCCAAAACAGCCCTGTTCAGAACGCTTGGTTTTGAGTGTCTGTCTCTTTAAATGCAAATGAGACACAGGAAACTACGTCAGCGTCACTGAGGCTCCTGCAGCTAACAGCAGTTAGAATTTGGGAAAGCCGGCACATTGCCGTCATATATAAAAAATGTATCCATTAAACACGTAAATCCTCTGAGGCTGGAAGTTTGTGTAGAACTCTGTGCTGCACTGTGGAGCCAAGAATAGAACACTTCGCGGACTTCCACTCTTTTGGATACTATTGCTCTCGCCTGCACTCTCGTGTTTTTTAGGGACAAAGTGGAGCTCCACGAGACAACAATTCAAGGAATTTGCACAATGTGACGTCACATTGCGTGCAGAGGTCAACATCATGTGCTTTATCTCCCTACTTAGACTGAGGCGGACCACAAAAACAGGACTGAGTCATCTTTTTTCACACTTTGCCTACTCGTAGGACCTCCTGAGTCCCAAATATAAGCATTCAAATGATTAAAAAGTTGATTTTGCATAATATGACACCTTTAAAGTGTATTTAAATATATCGGGAGTACATTAAATTTTTACTAGTAAAAAAAACCCTGCTAAATGTGAAACACTTGACCTTTAACTTGCCCCCAGTGAACACACACAGCACCCTCTGGACTGAACTATTGTTGTTTTCCAACATTTGACTGTACGTGACCGAGCACGTGAGTCATCAAAACCTCCACAGACGTCAACATGTGACGCTGTAAAGAACAAAATACTGGCCCCAGTGCATCGCCTGTTGTCTCCGCGTCTACGTTATCTGTTTTTGCCCAAGTGGCTTTACAGCCTGTATATTTAAAGCCGACGTAACAAAGTGACACAGTGGCAGGAGACCGACCCTGCAACTCGTGGCGCCACTCGTCTGGGAAGATAATGAGTTCCCATAGGCCGGAGATGCATGCGTGTGTGTGTGTGTGTGTGTGTTGACTGTAGGTGCATGTGTGTGTGTGTCTTTACTTGTTATTAAAGTACAGAGAAATAGTGCTTGAAAGAGACAGAGAAATACTTTCAACTTTCAACTTCAAATCGCCCCAGTTTGGTCAAACCCCCAGCTGGATTTGTCTGTAATGAGGGCTGGTTCTTCTCTCTCTCTCTCTCTCTCTCTCTCTCTCTCTCTCTCTCTCTCTCCCCCTGTCTGCTGCCCTCTGTCAGTTCCTCTCATCCTCTCTTTCTCATTCCCTCTCTGCTCTCCACACTTGATGGCATACAGACAACAGATCACTCCCGGGAGACCTCGCCCTAAAACATTATCTGTCATGTTGACAGCAGTACAGCTCAAGACTCTTTAAGTGAAGAAAATATCATGTTCTACACATAGATGAACTCCTCCTCGAGCCTTTTCTTTCTTTCGTTCTTTCATGCCTGCTTTCCTCTTTTATTGAATGAGCAGGTGCCGGGGAACATGAAGGTGTTTTCTTTCCAAGTTCAATACCTGGTACTGAAGAAAAAAAAAACCTTCACAGTTTCCATGATCAAATGGCGACATAAATCCATATTTATCTGACAGGTAAATGGCAGTGGGAAATACTGTGATACAAGTCAAAAGGCGATCGCTGGTGGTAAGTCATGCTGGCTGTATATGTCCTTGTAAAAAAAATAAGGCTGTAAACATACAAGTGTGGGCAAAAGGGATGGGGTGAGATAGTGTGTATGATGAAGAGAAGAAGGAAACAGGACAAGAGAGGATAAAGAGAAGACAGCGACAAAATAAATGCTGCTGCTCTTACTTTGATTTTGATGGTTCTTTTAATTATATATTTGAGTTTTTCTGCCCCTTTTTTCCAAGATAACTTTAACTTTCCATATCTGGCAGTTATTCAACCGTTTAGGAATTACAGTAGTGAGAAGCTGACGTCACAAACGTGTGATTGGACGGTCGTTCTGTGGATTTCCTGAGGGCTACCGTAATGACACGTTTCTCTGCTTTCCGGTATCCTTCCATCCATCTTTTACCACTCTATCCTCCACATGAGGGTCACCAAATTCAGCTGAAATTCAGGTGAAAGATGGAGTCACACCCTGGACAGCCTCGGAGTTATGGTAATGAGAAGTCGGTGACGATGGTAACAGAAGGGTTAAAGTTGTGAGGACCAGCCAAAATGTCCACACAAAGATAGACTTGAATCAAAAATGTGTCTTCACAGCCTACTACAGACGTTCACACATGTGCTCAATCCAGATTACAGTTATAGTTGGGGGTCAGGGTCCCTGACAACGAGGCAAAAGGTAAAGGGAGCAAATCTAAACAAAAGCTCAATGCAGAAACAATCCAAATTCACTCAATTCTAAGTTTGGTATTGGGATTGTCTAAAGAGTTGCTGACTCTTTGACTCTCTGTGTTTCTCAGTGTAGCAGTGTTATATTGTGTCAGCCGGTGACATTGCTACGCTGCACACAGGAAGTGATTTGTTTTATGTCAAAAGAGAGACAGAGGCAACAGAAACATTGCACTCGTAAAGTCAGATGGCTTTCAAACAGGTTGGAGCACAGGTCTCAAACTTGTCTGTGTCCCCTCCCCCAATCTAATTCATGAGGCCCAACAATGGATATCAACACAATCTATAGATTTTGCAACATAAATGTGTTTATTGTGAACTAGATATCATCTCATATCAAAACTAGAGAATCCCTCGGAGAGCGCAGACCTCCGCCAAGGCAGCTCAGTGCCTACAAAATACACCCTGCCGGCGCGCCTGGGTCAGACAGCGAGTGTGGTAACCAGTGATAGTGGCTACGGATCACGCCCAAAATTAGACCACTTGGTCCTGGTCCCAATGCGTACATTTCCTGAAAATTTCAGTCAAATCCGTGCGCGACTTTACAAGTTATCTTGCTAACAATCAAACAAACGCCGGTGAAAACATATACCTCCTGGCCGAGGTCAACAAACACTTTTATTTTGTAATTCGGTGAAATATTGTCACTCAGTGGCCCTAAGGTCATTTGAAGGTGAACTCTATTGCTCAAAAAAAACACATTTGTTCAGCAGTTTGACAGAGTAAACGCCTCTGCTCTGCTGCTGTATACACACAAACGCTCCCTCCGATCACAAGCATGTTGTCACATGAAGGACAAGGCAAACAAATAATGCCAGTGGAAAGGGAACTTGGCTTGTAACCAGAGGGTTGCCGATTCGAGTCCCCACCAGGTCATAAACAAGAGCTGGTGTGACCCTGAATAAGGTCCCCAACCCCCATTGCTCCTCAGTGGCTGCTTGATGCTCCTAACTCATCATCCCCAAAAATCTTTGTCCCGAACCTACTCAAAACACAGGCATGTTAAGTGTCATTTTATTGGAGATAGAAATGGTTTGTGCACAACTTCGTCAAACTGCACCTGCTCGTTTTGTGAGACACTCGGAGGCCTGCTCTCTTTGTTTCAGCTGCTCTGACTGCTTTCAATTACGGCTTTTTCAAGGTCTGAGCGGGCTGGATGACGCAGGGGGGTACGGAATGGGCAGAGAGAGGGAGAGAGAGCGACGGAGGTGGAAGAAGGACGGGGGACGAATGTGTTGAGGTGTGTGACGACTCTGTAAGGAATGATAAAGAGACAGAAGGAGAGACTGCTGGTTTTACTGCACCAAGGCCGACACACGTGGATTTATGGATGTGGCCGTGTGTGCACAGCATGTGTGTGTGTGTGTGTGTGTGTGTGCAAAGACTACAAGTGTCTCAACTCCACTGCCGACCTTGTGAAACTCCTAAAAACTGTTTTTGAATTCATTCGGCGCTGTGACACTTGCCATTTCCGGTGGGTTTATTAAGTGAGGAGCAATACACGGACATTTTAACAGCGTCTTAAAAGACAGATCTGCCCTCAGACGCTCGCGCGCCGCAGTAAATCATCAATCTGTGATCTTCAAGGCACACAGGAGTTTAGTTTGTGATTAAATGCTGTAGCCTCATTGTTTGAAGTGTCCAATTTTCCCTTTATTTCCCGTTGTGGAAGCACTCGACCCCCGGAATGTAAAAAAAACCAAAAAAAAAACGGTTTTCCCGACTCTTTAATTCAGACAAAGGCTAAATTTGTGACATTTTTGACAAATGATGTTGGGGACACTAATATAGGGTTTTTAATCACTCATAAATCACTGCATCAACGTCTATCTACGTGCAGGAAAAAGGGAAACGGGTATGATGATGACACAACCTGAGCGAAGGTTTCCTGAAACTGCTTTCACAATAAACTCCCTGTTTTACAACCCTATATATATATGTATATATACATATATATATATATACCTTCAGAATTAATGGTCTAAATAGCTAGTTTCAGGAATTATGTTTACATTTCAAGGAAAATAGTACAACACATATGAATGGACACGAGTGTGATTGACAGCAGGTGAAATTTCTGGTTGCAAAACCTCACATAGTGGAATGTGGTATAAAATGCATGCTGAAAAACAGAAGGAGGGGAATGCATGAATTGAAGAGTATAAATAAAATGACAAATGGTTTTCACAGCAAAAGAAAGAAGAAAAAAGGAGGCACAGTCTAATGTGAGCGGGGGGAAACATGTAATAAAAGGAGGCACTTTTTATATAAATTGACTTCAAGACTCCATTAGGAAAGGCTGATGTGGTTATAATGATAAACTTACTGTGAAGTCAGTGAGTGGGAGGTGAAATCACAATATTCACAGCAGAGCAAAGAAAAGAAAAGACAAACGAATAGTCAGGCTGTGACAACCTTGAAACCTTAGGTGGGTGAGAGAGGAGCCTGAGGGGCTTTGTGTTAGTGAGAGAGTGGGAGAGTGGGGGAGATCATAGGCCTACTGCAGCACAATGACAGGAGGCTGCACGCAGGGACAAGGACACATGTAACTCTCTCCTGTTCTGTGAGTAAAGGAACACGGCCTGTGTGTCTTAACTCCTGCTGTGCAGCACACGCAGCAGAGCATGGATTCATTATGTCACACACATACTGTAAAGTTACGTTACTGCCATGTTATACTAGCATAAAGCTGCATCATTGATTGAAAATGCACTATTGTGTGTGCTGTTGAGTTTTGGGTGGACTGGGATTAATTATAGCTGTTGGTAATTCATATCAGATGTATTAGGGCCACATGTAAAATAAATATATAAAAGAGCATGACTTCTGAGATAATTCGGAGATTAAAGTCAAAAGTCAGAATTCTTTAATCTCAGAATTCTGACTTGAATCTCAGAATTACCTCAAAATTCTGACTTTAATCTCAGAATGATTTCAGAATTCTGACTTCTGAAGTGATTTTAAGTGATTTTAAGTGATACGAGCACAAAATATCTATACAGGCTCACACACACACATTCATTTTTCCCCTTTAAGATAACATCCACTGGATGAAAGGTGTTACACCTACCCCCCACCACACACACACACACACACACACACCATCATCACCACCACACAACCCCTCCTCCCTTCCTTCTTCTCTCTCAGTTGTCAAACATCAAAAAGAAGGGTGCTGTCTCCAGAAAGACTTACCCAGGAACACAAGGAAAGGGGGTGGTCTGAAATTTCCCTCTCCATTCTTAGGGTGGTGGTGGTTGTGGGGGGGGGGGGGGGTTTGATAGATAGATAGAAAACATGGCTGACACTGAGGCGCCTTCTGTGTGCGTGTGTGTGTATGATGGGTGACGATGCTGTTCCACTGATTAGTCCGAGAAGGTTTTTTAAGAAAGAGAGAGGGTGCTGAGACGCCGCCTTCAGCAAAGTTACACACAAGGAGAGAAGAGTGTGTGAATGGATGTGTGTGTGTGTGTGTGTGTGTGTGTGTGTGTGTGTGTGTGTGTGTGTGTGTGTGTGTGTGTGTGTGTGTGTGTGTGTGTGTGTGTGTGTGTGTCAGTAAATTGAAACAAAAAAAAACAAGGCGAGTGAGAGGTTGAGAGACAGTGATTGTGCACTGGTGCAATGATTAAGTCATTTTCTCCACTCGCCTTTGAGTGTCTCATCTTTGATGCTGCTCGTTTTAGGCCCCGCCCACACAGACATCATTAAGGAACAGAGGAATCATCTCTCAAGGTGTATGAGGAAGATGAGAAAAGTGTGTACGTGTGTGTGTGTGTGTGTTGTACATAAAGACACAACATATTTGTATCACAGTCTTCCCATTTTGCTGCCTTTGTTCACATTTGGTGAGCTAACAGCGCTGCTAATTTAACAATCGTTGACCGAATCACTTCTTAAAGTAATTTTTTTACATAATGCGTTACCTCCTGCCAGTTTTATTTACAATCGCACCCCCCTGCAGTTATCATTATCACAGTCGCTGAGGTAGCAGCAGCAGCGCTGCTTAAATTAGTCTGTGGTAGTAGGAGGTGTGCTTATGAGTCACTGAGACATCCTCTCTAAGTGTAAGTAAAAGAAAGAACCATAAAGCAGCTAAAACCACTTTGGCAAGTGAAAAAGTGCATTTTACTTGTTGCAATGGCTCTTTAGTGGTATTTCAAGGTGCTATAAAACTGTAAAATCTTACCATTCTAGGAGGAATAGAATCTGAAACCTGAAAATGAGCAAAATTTGGAGGGAGAGACCACTTTTTGGCACGTGCGTTCAGTCCCATTTAAGTAAAAAACTGCAATTTTACAAACTTCAACACGATAAGAATGGTTATGCTATAATCTGAGGTAAATTTAAACAAGCAAAAACTGCAGATTGGGCTATAACTGGTCAAATATGACTCTAATTAATGAGGCACAAAGCACATTTCAGCCACACAGTTGGGACTGTAATCACTTTCTGGCAGCTGGCAAGTGAAAAACTGCATTTTAATGGTTAAATTGGGAATAATAAGACTCACACTAATGCAATCATGTCATTTCGGGAGAAAGGGTTGGGGCTAAAAGCACTTTTTGTGAAGTAAAGACTGTATTTAACTGTTTTTAATGGAGGCATTCGAACAAGCAATGACGCTTGATAGGGCTTTAATCTGTGAAATTTAACTCTTGTGACTGAAATTAAGTAATTTGAGGTAGAAATCGCCTTTCGGACATGACGTTAAGTGGCTATGTACACCTTTGTGTTCACAGTTTGGCAGCTTCATTTATTATTGTGATTTTTGTTGATGAAATTAAGTGATTTTGAGAAAAGTTGAGACAGCGATTTAAAACAACTGCATTTTTACTGGTTATTTTGGCCCCTTATAAACAATTCATCACAGTAAAAAGGGAATGGGCGGGGGTGTGTCCTATCAAATATAACTCTTGTTGAGGCAGAAATGACCTTTCAGACACAAAGGTCATGGCCACTGTTTGTCACCTGTAATGACTTTTTGGTGTGAAAAACTGCATTTTATAAAAGTGCGAAGTACAAAGGACACATAAGGTTTATATATCTCTGTATCTCCATTAATAACACCACAGCTTGTAGAAGGGGTTATTAATGTTCCTATGAAACCCATTACCCATATGAAACCCACAATATTAAAGGTCCTAATCTTTTAGTTTTGACGATGCATAAATAACTAAACTCCAATATGGATGCAAAGTCAAGCCAGATAATCCCACTTCATCCATGAATGCAGGAATATAAAACCTAATATTGCATCTACACATAATAATAATAATAATACAAACTGATCCATGCAACTCAGAGACCGTGGAGAACAGGTTTTTTGTTTGTCTTCCTTTATCCTCGCCGAGATGAAACGCGCGCCATTAAGTCTGACGTTGTTGGTTTTCGCTGGCGTCAAATATGAAAGAGTCCCAGACTGACAGACTGACACACTCAAAGGAGCTTTTTGAGATTTGTTGCAACCGCAGGAAGCTGCCTCTTCCTCCAAATTTGCCACTTGACAGTGATGGAGTGGCTGTCTAATAGAATAATGTGTTCGTCCGCGCATGTGCGCGCGCACTCAAACACAACCGGGAGTGTGTTCAAAGACTATTGGAGGCTGTCTGACAACATCATTAGCGCGTCTCTGTCTGTGTGTATTATGTCTCTTTTATTCTTCCTCTTTCTAACACACACCCGCCCCCCCCTCTCAGTCTCTTCCTTTCTGTTTGTCTCTCACTTGACGTAAAAATTGCGTGGAAACAGGTGGAAGAGTCTCTTTTCCACGTCGAACATCACAGGATGTGTCTCAGCGGCAGATCAGTGTGCCTGGGTGGAGACGAGCGCTGCTACTGGGTGACAGCGGGGAGGAAAGCATTGATGATGATTCCCTCAGCAGAGAGGGAAAAGTCAGTCTCACTCACAGGTTGTACAGTAGTGATTTTTCCTCCCCACATGGAGTGCTCTTCATGGGAAGCGGTGTCAGTTTTTTTTTACGTCGGTCAGGAAAAAAACCTGCAGCCTATGCCACCTATGGGGAGGCGGCCTTGTTAAATGGGAGGGGCCAGGTCTGTGGGGTCTAAGGGAATTGCGTTACCAAGTTAAATAAAGCCATGCCCACTTTCACCTCTCTTTAAAGGGTTTCATTTTAAGAAATGTCTTCATACACACACCCCTCCAATCTTTAAATGCAGTATTTATATGGTTTATTATGTTTTTTTTATCCATGTTTTTTTTTTTGTCTTTTTAATTTAATTTAGTTGTTTTTAGGTGCATTAACTGTTATTACCTCTTGTAAGCTTTTGTGTGTTTTATTTATTCTTCTGTACAGCACTTTGGGTGTGGTTGTTTCAAAGTGCTTTACAAACTAGAAAAGCACTCGGAGAGCGCAGACCTCCGCCAAGGCAGCGCAAAATAGCGATAAAAAAATTGTGATATCGTCTACGAATCACACACAAAATGTAATCACATCCCATTGCAGACATCCTGAAAATTACATCCAAATCCGTCCACGACTTTTCGAGTTATGTTGCTAACAGACAGCCAGACAAAAAAACAAACAAACTCCGGCGAAAACATACAAAGTTGGATTGGATTGGATTATACATATGCCAGACCTGTAGGTGGCGATGCAATACGGACACCAAAAAATGGAGAAGACGACCGACGCACCAAGCCAGAGCAACTAAGAAAGAAAATCAACATAATTTTCCCTGTGAGGACAATAAAGCCTATTTCCTTTAATTTGATGTCGTTTCTTTGAAGCACCTGCTCTGATATATGCGGTAGGTGATTGAATTTTACATTATAAACAGTTCTGTTTCATATAAATTTAAATAAAATAGAGATTCTAATTGACATTTTGACACAAAATGGTAAAAACATTAAATCTTAATTGTTCAGCATCGTTCCCAGTCATTTGTTTGGGGTAAAAAAAATAATTGGACAATGAATTTTGGGCTATTTACAACAGGGCTTAGGAAGACCACAACATTTTTGTCGATTACAAAAAGGAAAAAGTCTGCGAATGAGGATGCTTTTTTTGATACTATCCGACTTCTTTGCCGACAAAGGCAGCTGATTCTGAATTGAGACTCGGCTTTTTTATGGCAACCGTACGCTGCTAATTAGGGCTGTGCGATATAAACTGAATGATGATTGGGAAACATCTATCCCTTGTGTTTGTGCCACAGTATAGCGGGCAATAATTCAGCTGTGTTTTTCCTAATTGGATACTTTGCATGAAGACGTCATGTGGCGTGAAACACGATGAGGTCTTAAACTCAAGACTCAAAACGCATATCTCTTTTGCCACCTGCACCTCAAACAGTGTGGAGATGTTCTACATGGAAGGTTACCTACATATATTATAAACACATGGAAATAGACAGGAAGTTAAGCTTTAGAATAATTGCACACGTCAGTCCTTATAAAGTTGGGCGGTCTCCTCGAATTCAAAGCTCTTGTAGATTAAGAATTCTGACCAGGATTGAGGGCAAAAAACAGCAGAGAAGCAACACAACAAAGGGCACAGTAAAAAGGAGAGAGGGGATAAAAGACAAGGAGGTAAAACTGTGCTCTTCACTTCAATCCCCTCCTTGCTTCCACATGAGAGAGAGGGGCCTCTGATGAGGTGTTGATTGCCTGTGGGCACAAGTGGTTTTTCCAAACACTCGAAAAAAGTGGCCTATCCTCTGATTAGATTCAAGTGTTATAACAGCAAATAGGCCCGGATACTCGACTATACATTACAGCATCAAGACAGCGCTCGAGGGGAGGGCTTTCATTAAAATGGCGCCTTGTAAAGATCAGGATTTCCCCAAAGGTCATTTTCGAGACAAGTTCAACTTGTATTGTCGGCGTATTCATATCCCGACACCTGCAGCCTCTGCAGAGTCACAGCATTGTGTTTAAAGGTACAGTGTGTAACATTTATTACATGTTGTAGCTGAATATCGGAGATCTGATATAAATATAAAAGGCTCATTCTGGGGTACTGGAAAACAATACATCATTTAATCAGGTGATTGTAAACTAATAAATAAGTAAGTATTATTGTTTTATATTATTTAATGTAGGCCACGCGGTTGTTGTAGTGGTTTGCGCTCTTGCCTTTGCAGCATGACAACCAGGGGTTCGTGACCTGGTCAGAACAAGGGCTTTTCTGCATGGAGTTTTGCATGTTCTCCCAGTGTGTGAGTGGTTTTCTCCGGGTTCTCCGGCTTCCTCCCACAGTCCAAAAACATGCAATATGGGGAGTAGGTAAATTGGTCACTCTAAATTGACCATAGGTGTGATATGCGGAGGATAAAGTGGTAGAAGATGGATGGAACTAAATGCACTCTAGTGTTTCTGCCCCCTGAATACGTTTGTTCAGCAAGGCTTTTATTGTGAAATAGGCCAACAAATACAAAAAAAATACTAAAATTCACAAACTGGTGTTCAGACTCTTTGGAGTCAAGCATGTTTTGACTCCAGTGTGGTGACCTGTGGCCTGCGAGGTTTGCACAATCTGATTTGATTATTCCCTTCCTCCTGAGGTACAGAGCGTGGATTTACAGCTGACAGGTCAAACGTGGGGACGACGGATATTCTCCGCTGCGCGATCAGTATACAATCATGTACACGAGCCGGGGACTGACATCCGTCTGCTATGGAATGGACGAACACGCGCACAAACACGCACGCACACACACACGCACACGCTGGCTGTCTGTGATGCACACACAACAATATACAGGCATACAGACGACGAGATATGAATATTTAAAAGGCTTCAGTCTCCATGTGTTCCATATATGTCACCATCAGCATCTCAAGGGCTGGTTGGAGGGCGGGGGGGGGAGGCTGATGAGCACTGTGTGTGTGCGTGATGGTGGGCTCAAAGTGGCCATCTTCATATATCATGAAGCTCCTCCTTGCCAGGAGCACTGCTTCTGTCAAGTGTGTGTGATGAGCACCCACAAGACCTCTCCACACTTCACCCCCCCATCTGTGCGTTCATATATATATATATATATATATATATATATTTTTTTTTTTATATATATATACTTGTGAATGTGTGTGCGTGTGCCGAAAGAATAAGAAGAAAGAGGGGAGGGGGGGGGATCCGTCATGTGCAGCTGCTGTGTTGAGAATGCGGGTCACTGGGGTAAGGTTAGTTTGGACCGTATGAATTCCTCTCAGAACAGTCGAGACTGCACAACACAGATGGATGCTTAGCATTTCCACCAGAAGCCGCCAATCAAAGGTTTTGTGTACGAGAAGGCAATGATGAGTCTGAGTGATTTGGTGTTCTGTGACAGCACTGGAGAGGGGCGAGAATTAATCTGGGCTAATTAATTTCAAATAAATGTCAAATCATGACGAGATGGCGTATGTGCGCGTGTGTGTTTTTGACGGCAAATCACGATGTTGATATTTGTCATGTGTGTGATTCAGATGCAAAATACTGTGAAATACAAGCCGTGTTGATTGATTTCAACACCTTGGAGGGATATGTTGGAGGCTGCCGTTTAGATTTTTTACAGAAATTATATTGATACTGACAGGGAGTGACTTTAATTCAGGAGAGCAGGAGATAACATGGTCATGATAACACTTTAGATTAGGGAACACATATTCACCATTAACTATGTGCTCACTAACATATGTAGCATACTAGGCCTTTATTAGTAATTATGAAGCACATATTAACACCTTATTCTACCTCTATTATGACATGAATTAAGATTTTTTCTATATGAGGTGTTAATAAGTGCTTAATATTTACTAATAAAGGGCTAGTATGTGACTTATATGCATGTTAGTAAACACCTAGTTAAAGGTGAATACATGTTCCCTAATCTGTAATGTTACCATTTTTAAAAAGCTTCGTACAAGAGTGAGCACATTATTTCAGATAAAATGTGTCTCCTGTGCTAGCGGATCACAACAGAGTGTAACGTAGCCATTCTGGATCAGAAAATACAAGTCATGGTTTCTTGTAAACATCATTAAATTGAACTGTTTCTATACAGGTCAAAATTAGACATAGCTCGATATTCTGCCGCACGTAAATGGTTAATGACTCGACTGGTGATGCCTCCCTTTCCACAACTCTGCATGATGGGTAAACGGCAAACCGCATCCCCCTCCCCCCCACCCCTCGACCACCCGCTGCAGAGTTTGACAGTAGCTCGCAGCGGCCCGTCACCTCGCGTCCCCCCCTCGCTGTGATGTCTGGCACTCGTGATGTTATGGTATAACGCACACCAAAACCACATATACGTGGACTCTGGGCGATGCTTGTCCCACTGATCTGAAGCTGAGCTGATGAAATATGAGCGACGCCACCTGGAAAATTGGACTCTGAGTGAATGGAGGCTGGGATGAAAATAACACTTATTTATAAGCTATACCAAGAAGGGACTTATTGTAATGAAATGACACTGTAAAACACAGCAATTTTGCCCTTGATGAATGAATATGCTTCCTTTTTGATAATCCCAAAAAGATAGGCTGGATAATCTATATTTTTATTCTTTAAACCAACCCATGTTGTAATGTTTGAGTGTATTTTTATGAGCCATTTTGAGAGAGAGGCAGAGAGCTACATCTTCAGCAGGATTGAATGGCCCCTGGGGTTCAAAGGTCATGGTCTTGACAGTATAAATGGAGTCAACAGAAGAAGGAAAAAATTAGACTTTAATAGTGACTAAAATCATCTTTTGGGGGAAGTGAACATGAGGAGCTACAACATAGCAAATATTGAATTAGAAAATAAATGAATAATAAACTCATATTTACACTGTGCATATGCTCATGTTGTATTTATTGTATTTATGTTATATTAATATTTAACACTTGTGTATTCCTGAATGGTAAAATACATGTTATATATTATTAAACAATGTATTTTTATACAGCAAAAAGCACTAGTTAGAGTGTTAAACTATAATTCTTAATCATAGTTTATCATTTGTATAATGGAAATGTTATTATACATGCATTAGACACCACTCTTTTTTTAAAACATCTTTTGGTAAAAGGAAAATCACAGCTGTAAATAATTGTTGTAAAAATGTTGGTTGGGTTCCAATTAGCTTCTACACTTAACTGGATGTATAATGGATCATTGTCATGTTGTCCTGACTTACATGGATGAGCACAGAAAGAGATTATTATTCATTTCATGTGACCCATAGAATCAGTTCTACATTTAAACTGGGGAAATAATGCCCAAAAATTACATGAATAATTATGAAAACATGTTAGGCCTGTTAAATCCCTGTATGTGTCGGGTTAAAATAAATAATCAGTAGTGCTGGGAAAGTTAACGGCATTAACAGTGTTACCAGCGCTAACGACGTTAACACATGTCGCATGATGACTGACCGTTAGCTCCGGACGCCGTTGACTAGCACTAATAAACAGTGAAGCAAGATTTGCGACTGTAACTTTTTAAATTGCTAATTATGGGGGGGCTGGGTGCCCTTCTCTCACTTGAGCCCCACCCCTGAACTATCTATGCACACCACTGCTGTTGACTCACATGGACTGACCCTAACCCTTAATTATTGAATTAACCAACTAATCGGTGACAGCTGTGCTTTTCTTGCTCATACATTTCAAAATGGCTGTCGAGGAAAAGGCCCCTGCGTTGTATTTATAGTAATTGAATCGTGTAGATTCGTAATCTGTCACTAATTAGCAGATTAAGATACTGAAGAGAAACTAAAGAAGTGTGTACTTTGTAGACTTTTTCCAATCAAGCATGGTTTTCTCATTGCTATTGTTTATGTAGAGGGGGAAATCAGATTCTCCCACTCGAATGTTGTTCCACTAAGTGTGTTCCATGAAGATGCAGAGCCCTGTACGAGAATGAACATTAATACGTGGCAGATATGAGGAAGAAACTATTTCGCTCTGCGTTGGCCTCGTCCGCTGAGCTCGGCGCCATCGTTGAGAGCCTCTGCTTCACAGCAATCTATAAGTACTTAGCTGCTAAGGAAATTAGCCGCTCCACCGGCTGGAGAATGGAGAAATCATTGTGGGGCCCGGTATGCTTCTGTGCGCCTGTGTAATTGTATTTCTAACAAATGTGTTCGCAAAGTAGAGCGCGCCAGACCTTTCCCCACTTCCTCTGCTTCCAACTCCTCCTCCCTCCTCTTCACTGAAACCTCCTTTGCCGCTCCTGGATATGCGAGCGCCAGCGCGCTGTGCTACACCAGCGCACAGTGGCCAACCTCATTACTGCGTGATTATGCGAAATCGTCTGACAGGAGCGAGAGAATCAAAGCCACCACTGAGTGAGATGAGTGAGTTGTACAGTAAGTGTCCCTGCCCCACTGAATTGGTCAGGGAAAGATTAAAGACTCACTGCCAGAGACTTGCACAGATCAAATTCTCTCTTAGTTTGCCTCCCTCTTGGGTGTCAAAATGAGTTTCAGTGATGAGGCAGATGCTGGGTTCTATCCTCCGGTTGCTGTGGGGATATGAGAAGAGCAGGTTTGGATAAGCTCAGAAAATGAGGGAGATCCTTGCTATGATAGCCATAAAGAATTCTGGGAGCCTCACAGAGAGGGAGTGGGTTGAAGCGTCATTTATATTCAAGGACAGCTGCAGCCGAGGAGTGGGTGTAAAATCGATGCAGGGGCTTTACCTCGTCTCATCCTTACTTTTTGTTCACGCTGAAAAGACAGCTCTCAGCTCGTTGTTGCAGACCTTCGCAGCAACCCGAAATGATTTTAGGGGAAGTAAACACACGGGGTGACAAAATAGCAGGCAGGCGAGTGTGCACTCGTACACAAATAAGAGCAACAAAAGCAAACAGTGTCACACGCAGTACATTTCCATGCACAGTTAAGTTTGTGGCTCTCGCTGTGTCTGGATTTAATTGGACGACTGTCCTATACAAGTGGCTTCGAGTTCCACGTTTTTTTATTTTACAAGCACCATGTTTGTGTTTTGCAAATGGAGATTTAGAGACAGTGGCGTATCCATCCATATGTGCCGTGCTTTATCGTCCGCTTTCCTCAAAACGGGAACATAATCTACAAACTCGACATCATGTTTTACTGAAGGAGAGGTGAAACTGCCGATCGAGGCCATTAACTTTCCATGTTTTACGTGAAGTTTATAGTCATATATAAACACTAGCAAAGAATTACTTTACTCCACTGGCGATATGGCCCTTTTTTTAGCTTCTTTATTATTTCAAGTGGCATCGTGTGTCTTCCTACCATCCATTAAAGGACTCATATTATACCATATTTCTACAAGTTAGCTCCCTGGTGTCCTAATGAACATGTCTGTGACATGCTTTGGTCAAAATACCTTAAGGATGAAGCACCATAGCAGTTCAATCACCCTGCCAAAACAGCCCTGTTCAGAATGCTCTGTTTTGAGTGCCTGTCTCTTCGAATAGACACAAACAGCAGTTAGCATTTGGAAAAGCGATAATTTGCCGAATCTAGCCGACACATTGCCGTCATATATAAAATGTATCCACTGGACACGTAAATCATCTGAGGCTGGAAGTTTGTGTAGAACTCTGTGCTGCACTGTGCGGGAAGAATAGAACACTTCGCAGACTTCCGCTCTTCCGGATACTATTGCCCTCGCCTGCACTCTTGTGTGTGTTTTTTTTTTAGGTACAAAGTGGAGATACACGAGACAACAATTTCAGGAATGTGCCATTGTGGCTCATTGCAATGAGTGCAGAAGTCAACATCGCCTGTTTATCTCCTGGACCACAAAAATATGAGTGAGTCATCTTTTTTTTACACTTTGCCTACTCATAGGGCCTCCAGAGTCCCAAATATAAGGATTAAAATGAATTAAAAAGTTGATTTTGCATAAAATGTCCCCTTTAAGATGATGGAACATAATTTTGATCTTCTTGTCGTCTTAAGACCGCACTATGGTCCACAGTGTCAATACAGTGTTCCCCTTATGTTAACTTGAGCTCATATTTCATTTTAGAAGCAAATATTTGCCTCCATCATTAGTGCTGCTTTGTATTCTGTGAGTACAGAGTTGTTTGTGCATGGGCACCAGTGGACTTCCTCATACAACTTGTTCTCCATTGTCTCAAGGCAGTAAGTCATGTCCTGGCGTACGCTACCTCCAATAAGATCAGTGCTCAAGATGACACATAATCATCTGACATAATAGATGCAGGACCACTTGAACTCTCGATGGTCTCGTCCAGTTCTTGTCAAGTTGAACATACATATGTAAAAGCAGTTTGACTCCAAATTGCAGCATCTGGGTGTGTGAGGCCGACTTGAGCAATTAAATTTGTACAATTTCAGTCAGGTTGACATGTTTTTAACACACAACAATATCATATAGACACACTGACAGACACATGTGCTGCCTTAGATAACAAGACCATAGAGGATGACCAAGGGGCCAGAGAGACGGAGGAGTGAAAGGGTAAGAAAGTGGACATGCTTGGCTTCCTCTTTTGCCATGTAGCTGCCCTTATCTCGGCGTCGCCCTGACCCTCTACACAGCGAGCTCCACTCCTTATCAGTGCTTCCCCTCCGTCTGTCAGTCTTTCCCCCCCGCTGGTGCCATATACGGAACGTGATGCCAGCAAACGTAATGCCAGATATAGGTTGAATCACAGAGCAGCACTATCAGCGTCAGACACAGAGCCCACTGGCCTCACAGCCATGAAGCAGTTCAAGGTGTGATTTCAGATCATGGATCGCTGCGTCCCTCAGGCGAACACAGACAGACATGTGTTCACAGAAAGTGCACACTTTAATCGAAATACACGCAGTTATGAGTTTGTATAAGTAAGGCCTTTTAATTGAAGTGATAGCTGCACGTAGAGCTAATTTCTATGAATTTTTTTTTCCAGCCTAAAGCCATGGGCTTACACACATGCACACAAACACACACACACATAAAGGCAACAATACTTATTGAAGCTGAAGGGGGGCCTTATCTGAGTAAATCCAAATTTACATACACCACTTCTGCTTGGTATTCCAACAAAGGCATTAGCCCTCCCTCTCCGGAGCAAATAACCCCAACATTAGCGTTATTGTCCAAAACTGCGACTGCATGGTGGGGCTTTTATGTACTCGCTCAGACTCAAGGACTCGGATCTGCTAAAAGTCAAATATAGATGCAGGGAAATAAAACGGCAGCAGTGGCTCAAGACAGCAGACAAAAAAAAAAGAAGCTATACACATGTCATTAATCAGTCAAACTTCATTTCAAAAGCAATTTTCAGACAAAAATAATGCAATTCAGAGTGCTTCACTTCAGGAAACACCAGCACAGATCTCAACAATCAGTGATGAGGAAACACCAGAGAGTAAAAATCCAATAATAATAATAATAATAATACCCAGAGAAAAATACATACATAATTGAAATGAGTCCTGAGTTGATAAAACAAAACAAATTTTCTATTATGAAAACACTAAAAAGGTGGATGATGCGTAATGAGGGGTAAAATATTAAAACAGTCTTGGTAAAAGGTACAAAATAATAAGACAAGGAAATGAATAAAGCTAAGAGAGTCAAGAGTCAATTTAGTCCCGACTTTGATTTGAAAAATATTGATATTCTCTGCGGCCCTAAATCCTGCAGGAAGCTTGAGCCAAAGATGACGACCAGGTTATTCAGGGATAACACATGCAGTATTGACAGGGAAGACAATATCAAATATATTTGAAGATAATATTGCCAAAAGAGTTTCCTGCACTTCCCACATTCTCAGAAGAACCCACAGCCATCATCAAGAGTAAATCTAATTGTGATGTCAGTCTGACTAAAACTGGACTTTTATAATACAACTGACATTTTGCCAAACTGAATTTCTCAGAGTTGGACTAACACGCCCCAAATAATGTGGTTGGGAGTTGAATTGCTACTGTTTTATGTTCAACTTGACCCAAAGTGGCCAAGACACTACAGCCCCGAGCTTGGAGCTTTAACCTGGAAATAATATTGAACAAACAACCAGTGAGGAAAGACATGGAGAAATCCACAAGGAGACAGAATTTGTGCTCTTGTAAGCTAAAATAAATGGAATATTTATGTGTAACTGCATGGCAGAAACACACAAAATTGCACTTGACATGCTAACAACTAGCTGCGGACTAAAGTTGTTTCGGTCTGTGACATAAACGGTCAACTGGAAAACACCTAATAAGAACCAGCTGAAAGTGAGCATAACACCACCTAGCATTCAATATTAAAAGTAAATACCTTAAAGGTACAGTATGTAATAAATCTAAAGCAACTGGCTAAAAAATCCTCCTAAAATGTCACAGAGACTCAGGAATAATGTTCATATAACAAACTGAACTCACCAACAACAACAGTACAGCCAAAATATTTGCATTAAAAATATATGTTTATGTAAAAATGTTTATGTTCTGAAATCATGTTTTGGCATGTGGCGCCACCTACTGCCGTCTACCAATCATTGCAGTCCGTAGAGTCTCAGCTGCTGAGCAACCACGGGTTGCCAGTTACGTCAGAAAACAAAACTTAAAAGACCTCAGTATTTTGAATATGAATGTAGTAACCGTTTTTGTCCACATTCTTACATATGGCACCTTTAACTGTGTAGCAGGGAAATGTCCTCACTGTGGGTAACTACGTTAAATTGAACAAACAAGCCCTCCATTGCCTACCAGGAACAACAATGACAAATGATAACAATGGAAACAGCAAAATCATGATAAGCTAGTAACAAAACCTTGATTTTATACTTCTAATGAATATACTTTACAGTAAAATCTCTGTATAGCAATTACATACCAAAACATACACTTATAGACGTGTAACGACATGTATTCACACAATCATGAATCAAAAGAGATACTATGCAGCGTTCCAAAGTCATTGCTTCAATTAATTAGCTGTAAACTAATTGCCAGTGTAAGTGTTTATAATGTAATGATTTACGACATCTAAAATGCCCCTTTACTAGTTGTACTTTGCATTAATTGGTTATCTTAGTCTCAATTTGACCACAGCGATGATGCATTACACTCTGTCCAAAGTCAGTCATTGACGTATATATGCACAGAGGCTGCTATGAATAATTTGGGAGTCCCTCCTGTTGGGGGTGGAGTCGTTGCTGAATCAATAGCCATAAGGAGTCTGGCTCCCGTTTGCTTTCAAGATCTACAGCCAAAGGAGCCAGTCATCAAAAGTTAATGAGCTATTTAGATCATGCTGTTTCCTCTGCGCTCTCCGACACGAGGACGCTGCTGGACGAGGAGGAAAAGAGCTCCCTTGCCTGTGTGCGTGTCAGTGTGTGTGTGCTTGTGTATGCATGTCTCCTATAGATCGACAGAGATTGGCAGCTGAGAAAGAACAAAGCAGATAGAATGGTTATCATACGCACGCAGTACAGTGGGGGATTCCCACACTGTTTGACATGGGTCAGAGCGACGCTTGTTCCTGACCCCCAGTGTAATGCTATATGTGAAAGCTGTTGTCCAGAAGAAAACATGTATGTTTATGTCAGGTTCATACAAAGTGTGTCAAATACCATTTGTACGTGATTTTTAAATTCTGCTGCTCAAAACAATCGGACATTCAGGGTTTTGATGGGATAAATGCTGCTGCTATATACACTCAAGAACTACACTACTGTTCAAAAGTTTATATCATTTATAATATAATAGTAGAACCAGCAAAACTGTTTCCAGCTGTGCTAACATCATTGCACAAGCTTTTTCTCATCATCCAATATCCTTCTAACATGATTAGCAAACACAATGTACCATTAGAACACTGGAGATATGGTTGCTGGAAATGGGCCTCTATACACCTATGTACATATTCCATTAAAAACCAGACGTTTGCAGCTAGAATAGTCATTTACCACATTAACAATGTATAGAGTGTATTTCTGATTGATTTAATGTTATATTTATTGAAATAAAAGTGCTTTCCCTTAAAAAATAAGGACATTTCTAAGTGACCCCAAACTTTTGAACGGTAGTGTACCTCTGTCAGGTCTGATAGTATTG
The DNA here is from genome assembly GCF_963457635.1 of Microchirus variegatus. Taxonomy (NCBI): domain Eukaryota; kingdom Metazoa; phylum Chordata; class Actinopteri; order Pleuronectiformes; family Soleidae; genus Microchirus; species Microchirus variegatus. Next base: position 33,036,720 of record NC_139802.1, read on the forward strand.
CTTGACAGAGGTCATTTTCAGATGAAGGCCACTTATAGGGGCTCTCAAAGAAATTGTGTGAAAATGTAAAAGAATTCCTCCTCTTCCTGCTGCTTGTTTTTGAAATGTATATGATGTATTGTACAATAGTATCAAGTTATTTTTAAATATCCGTTTCTAAAACAAGCTAAATAAAGTCCTGAAGCATTAAAATATCCAAACACTTTGCATAATTATTTCTCCCCCACCTCTTTCTCGGTGCGAGGTTGACATTTTGTGCGCCAAGCTGCAATTGGAATCTCACTATAGCAATGATTCACTGCTTATTAGGCTGAATATTATTACATTGTAGACATCGTCCACCTTCTCCCTTTGCTCCATTATTTCTTCCTCCTTATTTACCATTTTCCCATCCCTTCTTTCTCCACCTGGACTTTCGCTAACGATGCCTGAAGCCGAGCCGAGCGACATGTCACAGAGGACTCCCGCCAGCTTCCCCTCGCTGCTCGTGTCCCCTGGCCGCTGGCCTTGTTAAAGGGATGGCAAATAAATGTGGCAGTGGCAGAAGATATTGCTGTCCAAATTCCCTGCAGGACAGTGGGAGAATGGGAAGGGCTTCTTATTGCCCAGGCCACAAATTGTGTGTATGTGCGGCAAACTCATTTCCGCTGTGGCCATTTTGAGGACTTAAGGGACAAAAAAAACAACTCAATAGACTTATATATACATATATAAATATATGTGTGTATATATATATATGTGTGTGTGTAAGAGGCCAGCATCCTATACTAAGGGCACATTCAATATCGCTGCTCTGATGGGTGATGTGTAACGTATAGAAAATGTTTTTGGCAGTATTGCTCAAATTGTTTGTCCATCTCACCAGACGTGGAGCAGCATTAAAGAAAAAAATCAAACGCAGGGGGAGCAGCATTGATTTTCAGGATGTGCCCAGCAGTGGAGGTTTTATCTGTTGTGCGCTCCACAGATGTACATTAACCTCCAACTCTCTTTGAAATACCCCCTAAAACCCCCAGAGGAATCAAACCTCACCAGTTGCGACTAATTGGTCGTGCTGCTATGTGCTGCCTCTGCCAGTATGAGCGTTTGGTTCCCTGTTTGTCTCACCAACCCCCCTCCTCCTCTGAGCTGTTTGCCAGCTGTCTTTGATGCCTTCGGACAAACACCAAATCCTCCACTTTCACAATCAGAATTCTTCCCAAAACAGAAACAATAACTTGCCGATGAACTTTGCATCTTTGTTGTCTTGCCAATGCTGCAAATTGGCAAGCCGAAGATGTTCAGCATTTCACTGTCGAAACTGAATATACTACCCACCATGCACTCCTGCATGGCCTGTGTTGACATTGCAAGTGAAAGCACATAGGCAAAACAAGTCAAAAGAAATCCTAAATACATGGGTACATTACTTCTTTCCTCACCATGCTAGAAAAAAATCACCAGAGCATGTTTGACGTGATTTTAGCTTGATTTAAGGCATGACAAAGAGGGGACCTGAAAAATGTCCCCTTTTTGAGGGTGTGTAACGACACCAAAGTCCCCTGTTCTACTGGTTGACGAGTGCACACACACACACACACACACACACACACACACAAAGGCCCAGGACTCACTTGGGATGTTCATAGGTCACTGATGAGTGCTCTCCACCGGACTGAAGCAGCAACCCTCAGAATTATTGAACAAGTCGGCGTCCCTAAGGTGAGATGCGGCATGGATGTCTTCAGTCTCCGGCTCTGACAAAAGAGAGAACGCGGCCTGATGAAACATAGTTGGATGCTTACAAGCTATCCGTCACGGATCCTCTGGTCACGCAGAGGTGGGATTGGATTTCCGGCCGCGGGGACTTGTCACGTCGCTCAGGAGAGTAAGGACTGAGCAAAAAAATGCTTCAGCAAGATGAGAACACACTGCAGATACAGCCCTGCTTAAAATAAGTTTTTAAATTGATTTAAATTTTCTGGATTTCAGAAAAAGAAAAGCAAAGTTTGCTTGGCTAGAATTTAAACTTGCTTGTAAAGGTACTGTCAGACTGTGATATGCATTAAAACAAGGAATCACAGGCCAAAAACTAGAGAAAAATGGAGGAACTGTCCACTTTTTGATTGACAGCTTTGTAGAAACAAGAAACCGGAGCTTGTTGTGCGTTAGTTGCTCGGGAATATAGCCTATTTCTATCGCCATTAGAACATATTATACACTGTAAATAAAAACAGAATTTATGTACAAATAACGGGACCAAAATGACCAGCAACCGTCACGAAACAGCCTCAGTACTGCTCTCAAAAACATCTCAACCAAAGATGATCTCGGTGTATTTTTAACTTTAGAAATTTGTACAGTCCATTATTATCACATCAGAGGAGATTCACTTTCACTGTTGCCCCCATGTTGCTGACATGTGGAAACCAAACAGTCAGGTTCAATAGTTATACAAATAGAACAGGCACTGATTACAGTTATGTATGTGTTTGTGCATGAACACAGAGTAAAGACGGCTACATGTGCAGTGCAGTAACTTTCTCTACAATGTTTTGAATCAGGATAATTGACACTACTTTAAATGTTATGTATTTCCTATCACATTTAAATATATAATTATTCATTTGTAGAAGTAACATTATTTTATATGCAGTGCCTCTATGCATCTGTCTCTTTTTATACATCTGAATCTCTTTATTTTTTATATGCATATACCTGAGTAAGTTATGCATCTGAGGCCGCGAGGCTCACGCCTGACCCAGCGCACCAGCAGCAGTAATACCATCAGAGTTCTCCCACTGAGCACCTGTTTTATTACATTACATACCACTGATCCTCAAGCTGCATATGAAACCTGATAACAGCCTTTGATTTACTTGCCAAGGAGACCAGCTTTGGGCTCCTGTTGTCTGTAAAAGCTGGAGCCACTGAAATCACTTGCTAAATCTGCAGCCTAATGGCACTGGTGAAGGAGCAATATTACATCAGATACTGCGGGCTCGCTGCAGAGGTCGAACTCTTATCACACTTATTGTGCTGCTCGTTCGGCAGGAATATAAAACAACAAGCTGGAGTTGGAAGCAGTGAGAAGAATAGTAGTTGATTGTGGGCAGACTCACGCACTTCGTACGTGGCGTATAACACAAGGAAGTTCCTCCGAATCTGAAATGCAGGGAAAGCAGTTGTTGTTCCCTGTGATTGGACAAAGTCTCTCAAGTCTTAAGGACGGTGCAGAAGTCCACGTCCCTCTCAGATCACCTCTTTAACCTTGTGCTGAAACTGAAATATGGAAATTCGGATGAATAATGCCCCAAATATGTTGCTTCCCAAGCTTCATCATGGATGGGTTCAGGATTAGTATGATGATTTAAACCCATTAACATTTTTAATACTTCCCATTACCTAAAATGTATGTCCCCTGCAACAAGATGACACTGATCACTGCAGTTTATAGCAAACAAGGGCTTTGTGCGCCATTAACGGCTCAGAGAATGCATCTGTTAATGGAGGAACAGAGACACAAATGAGGAGACATCACAAATTAGCTGCTGATTGCACAACAGAGACCCATTGATGACATTTAAATACAGAAAAGGGGCTCACCCCACAGACTGTTTCCAGCATTTGTAAGTATTACGATGAAAATCAATTACCTACCAGCCACTTTATTAGGTAGACCTGTTCAACTGCCCCTTAATGCAAATATCAAAATCAGACAAGCACATGGCAGCAACTCAATTCTTCACTCTCATTTGTCTCCTGCTTTTGTTTTGTGTCTTTCTCACATTTTAGTTAAATTGCAGTGTGTAATCTGTCATTACCGCCATAATAGAGGAGAAATTCAGTTGCTAACCACAAATACAACAAACCAAAATATCAAAAAGCATTTCTTTACAGCAACAAGGGTTCTGGATAACAACCCATTGTTTTACCATATTTCAATAGAGATCTGGGGCAATGACTATAAGACAATTATCAATGAATGAATCATCTTATAAATAAAGGACAATAAGGGTCATTCATAATGTAATAATGTAGATTATTTGGATCATGCTCGCTCAATTTTCTTGTAGTCAGACTTATTAAAATTCACAGACAGTAACATTTCAAAGCGCACAAATCATGTTCAAAGCCAATAATAAGCAATTACTACAAAATATTCAGAACATGTTCAGGGCTTATCAATTAAGAGGGGAGAATAATTTTAAATAAATAAAATATGTACAAACATTAAAGATTCTGCATTTCAATCTTTGGTGAATAGTATGGGCAATGAGTTAGTTTCTTTATTTACATGTGTTCAATATATCATTTATGTGACTGACAATCCATTTTATTCATTTGTGTTCAGTTTAAACTGTTTCTTTGCTGAATTTTTGTTTGGTCAGTTTGTTAATGTTGTTTTCTTTGTGATTATTATGAGCATTATTATTATTATTAGCACTAATCATGAAGGAAGTGAGATAAACATAATAAAAATAAGGGAGAAGTGGTAGGATTTGATAAGTGCCAAATTGTGTTAAAGTTTCAAAACCTTCTGGAGTTTCATTGGATAAGTGCTTCTTCTCCACCACCCGCCCCTGCTCTGCTGTTGTATACACACTAATGCTCCCCGAGTCAGGTCTGATAGTATTTCTTCACAGAGCCGGTTTCCAGATGAAGGGCAAAAATACCACTAAATGTGATGCACTGCAGCTATACATATAAATACAACTGCTTCTATTACATAAAGGAAAATATCTCACATACAGTCACACTCATACATATCAGTCATTATACTGCAACCCAAACTCACACCTACTCATTAATGCAAAGATCTTTCCCTGCTCCCCCCTCCTCGTTATTCTCTGTGTGTCCCATGTGGATCGTTGCATCAGCAGTGGCGCCCGTGACTGTTGTCATGATGTGTAACATCCGTGTCGCCCCAGCGGGTTTAACCAGGCCTCCTCCACCATGCACGTGCACCCTGCTATCTGGCCAGCTGCTTTCTACAGGTGTTGTCAACAGACAGAGGATATGTGGGAGGAGAGAAACAAACACCAACAGACGTCCTCCTGCATGTTTTCAGTGAGGATCCCAAACCCCTTCACAAACTTACGCCACCTCCATCACAAATGACATTCTTATTGTCTTTTCGCGAATTTAAACTAGCTTGTTAATCTGCTGTCAGACTGTGACCGGCCTTAAAACAAGGAAAAACAGGCCAACAACTAGAGGAGTAATTGGAGGAACTGTCCACTTTCTTATTGACAGTGTTGTCGCAGCCTGCAAGAGACTGGAGCCTTTTCTGTCTCAGTCCCATGCAGAGTTTGCGAGTGAAGTTTAGAAATAAATAACAGCCTGTTGTGCATTAGTGGCTCGGAAATATAGCCCATTTCTATCGCCATTTTATACACTGTAAATTAAAACAGAATTTATCTACAAATAACAGGACCAGAACGACCAGCAACCATAACTAAACAGCCTCAGTATTGCTCTCAAAAACATCTCAAACAGGAGAAAACCTCTCTTATAGAGGTTCTTGGTGGATATTTAACTTTATAAATATTTGTACAGTCCATTATTGTCACATTGTTGTCTCTTGCTGCTGCTCGGAGCAGATACACTGTCAATCCAGTCCATCACAGGGCCACATATAGAGACAAACAACCATTCACTCTCAAACCCAAACCTATTTCAATTGAGAGTGACCAATTTACATAATCCCCATATTGCATGTTTTTGGACTGTGGGAGAGAACCCATATACATACACAGATAGAACATGCAGACTCCATGCAGAAAGGCAAGAGTGCTAACCACTATACCAACCGTGTGGGCCCTGCCAGTTACATCGCAAATAAAAATGCAGGTCTATAAGAAAAAGAAACACACCCTCCAAAAAAAGGCTGTTTGTGATGTTTGAATCAGCACTTTTGTGAGTAACAGTTTTCGAAAAGTGGTGACTTGATCTTTGCCGAGAATGATCTCTGAGTGGTCGTTTCCTCAGCATCATTCCTGAGATACAATAAAACTGCAGGTGAGAGAGAAAAAAAGGGGGCTAGGGGATGTGTTTTTATATCCATGGAAGTGATGGAGCGCCGGACTAACGGAAAGTCGAGGATCGTATTGCTCCATCGATTCTCATTTAGGATAGCCCCGATCTACGATGAAAGCTTCTGATTTGTGGGGAATAGGTGGAAGACTGGAGTGTGTGAATGAGGTAGGAAAAGCAGATGTAGAAAAGACACAGAGCCAGAGCAGGAATTGGCTAATGGTCAAAACGGGGGCTGGCTGCTTCCTGAATCGTTAATAAACCCTCTCACAGACCCTGATGAGTGTGATTGATTGGCCCCGGCCCGTAACAATACGAGCCTCTTCAGTGCACTCAGACTCATTTACCTTTCGCCGGCTCTGCCTTTTAATTCCTCTTTGTCCAGCTGCCGCTTTATCCGCAGCAGCACTTCATTTATTGTCTTTGAATATTACTGAGTCCTAACACAACATTCATCACCTGATCTCGTAGAGGAGAGTCGCTCGGCTCCCGCGGAAATGGCCAACCAGGATACGAGTGTGTGTGTGAGTACGTGGGATTACTATCAGCTCCTGCTGTGTGGAAGATAACCATCAGAGTGTGGATGTACGCGGCTGTGGCTATGCGATTGTGTTATCTGTTTGTGTTTGCACTCTTCTTTGGTAGATAACGATCGCCGCATTTGTTTATATACATGTGTATGCATGTATGTATTTGGTGAGCGCGTTATTCCCTTTCCCGTTCACAGCTTCAGATGCTTCCTCCTCCTCTCCTCGTTGAGTTTGCTGAAAGTCTCCAGATTGTATTTTGACACTTGACACCAGAGACTCCAGATTGTATTTTTTTCCTCTATTCCGAGCATCCAACACCAGACACGATCCCGCCAAGATCTTATTAAAAAAGAGGAGAGGAAGTGGTGCAGAATGAAAATGGGAAGCTGAACAGACTTTCACATCAGACGGAAGAGAAGTGGCAGGGGGGAGCGTGGATTTTAAAAACATTGTAGGCCTTTTCACCTTACACTTATAATATCTGGTATAGGGGATGGTACGATACTCATATTCATACTGCAATCACTGTATCAGACACGGGGGAAAAGAAAATCGTTAAATCTGATATGATCCATAAACCCTAAATATTATGTAAGTTCACTTCTCTCAACAAAAGCTGTTTGCCACAGCCGTTATGTGAGAAAGACAAGAGTGAGGGCTGGAAATGCTTGCCACGCAGTTGGAGCATTTTGTTTTTGAAGCGGCTGCAGCTACATTAAAAATGAAATAAAAAAGGTAAAAGATTATTTCAATACTCAAGGTTGCGATATTGGTATCGTCGACAAATAAGAGTTCAGTGGCCTTTATGGGCTGTCCTAGATTACCTGTACGTGACACAAATGCTTTTCTTTCTCGTGGCTCTTCAGCTCGTGGTTGCATGAACCTTCATGGAGCCTATGATGACGCTATCATCGTCTTTGAACACTCGGCTGAACGCGACGGTCATCAGGATTGTCCGAAATCGTTTCCCAAACCTTCTCTGTGTCTTTAAAGCTTCCCTCAGATGAAACAGAAGCCCCTTTAAAGGATTCAGGATTTTAAAACGGAACTGATACTGGAAGTTTTCCTTCCACACGTATGGTCTCATTGTCTCCGAATTGGATCACAACGCTGTTCTCGCCCTTCTGGAACTTGAAGTACGACTCAAACACATGTCTGTTACCGTATATGCTCAGATCCAGCTTTGAGATGACTTTAGTTGAGGATTGCGTTCGTGCATGCTTGAAAATGTGGCTACATGTGTCCGAAAACCACCTTAGCAACACCTGCATGCGATTATATCACTCAGAACAGATGCTAAGACCTGGTCTGAACAGGGTTTAAGTTTTATCTCCAATACTAACTTGTTGTAACCCGTGATTTAATAGGTGTCTACAGTGTACATACTTCATACGTGACCATTTATCCCAGTTTAAAGCAGTTGTTTCTATTTTCTAATATAGGTTTTATTGTCTTCTGTACTTCTGTAATTTTATCCGTGTGATTGTGCCTTATGACTGTTTGATTTTACTTGTGTAACAAACACTTTTTGTCCAGATTGTGTTTTGAAATGAATGATATACTCTCAAGAGATTGTCAATTTTCAAGCCCCGAAAGTGTTTTTTTCGCACAACTGTTTCATATTCTCATTCTTATATTGTATCTTTGAATTTTTTTATTTTTTTTTAGATATGAAAATAAATGAATACAAACACAAAATGAAAGACAACAAAGTGCAATGTGTCGTCAAGGCTGAAGCCTCAGATGGAGAAGATAATACGGGTTGCTGCGGCGCGTCCACAGAATAATCTATGCAACACCGGAGATGGCAGCGGAAGAGGCGGACATTATTCAAACGCAGGTGAGGAAATGAAAACGTCAGTTGCAAAAGTGTATCCTTTTGTAATGTGCTCTTGATTTATTCCGCATGAGCTGGAAAGTGAGTCAGAAAAAGAGCCGAGTTTAAAGGCCCTTATAAAAAGTGAAAACTTGTCACTTTTGCTTCATGCCCGTTTTCGACGAGCCTATAGCGTCCTGTCTGCCACTGCCCTCTCTCATTTCTTTCTTTTCTCTCCTGTGCCCTGACGCCGAGGCCAATCTGTCCTCAAGCCGTCCACTTCAACCCCACCATCTTCCCCTCTTTCTTCTCTCTTCTGCTGCCATCACTTCTCTGTCTCATCTTCTTCCCTCCCCGCCTCCCTCTTCACTCTCACCTTGCTATCTCATTTCTTTCCCTTTCTCTTTCTTTGAAAGTGCCTGTTGCTGATCCATCAGCCTTGTGCCCACTCATTTCTCAACGCTGAGTACATCTCTCTCTCTCTCGCAGAGGAGGCGGGCGGTGTTGTGAGGCAGCATCCTCTCCAGAATGGTACCAGCCAGTTATTAATTACCACCCAATTCCTCATCTGTTTTCTCCGTCTGCAGAGAGAAGTAATTACGTCTCTGCCCGCTTCTCCCACTCGTCAGAAATGACGCGATAACCAGAAAACCAAATTACTCCGGCTGATGAGACAATCATTGAGTGAGAGGTAGCGAGCTGAAGATTTCTCAGCCCTGCTGTGCTTCAGCCATTGGGGTAATGGCACCTTGACTTGGTTTGGATTGTCTCCCTGATGCCTTTCGCTGGGCGTTTCCAATTTCCACCTCGCATAACACAAGAAGATTGGGAGGGAGAGATAGGTAGAAATAATTAAATATGTTTTTTTTTATTTTCCTCCTCACAGTTTGTTTGTTTTTTGGCTCCCAATAAGAGAATGCAATCATGGGGTGGTTCCAGCTCCAATCAGCGTTTTGCAGCTGCAGAGGAGCTTTGATGGAAGATGGACATTAGCACTAGATCCTCTGCCACAGGAGACAGAGAGAATAAAAGGGTGCAAAGACAATTAGGGACACTCTCTTTCTTTTTTCCTGAAAAGAAAAAAAGTGGTGTCTATGCAGATGTGTTTTGGCATATGGGTGTGTGCCATCTGTCTTCATCATCTGTCATCTGTGGTATTCCTTATAGTGTCATTTCTTTATTTTGAATCTGTGAAATATCTGCAAGTGCAATCTTAACATCATCTTCCTGCAAACTTGCCAAGTGAAACAAGCTGCCATTAAATGTGTCTTTCAGAGATGATCGAATCGTACAACAATAAAAGAAAAATGAGACTCTGACTCAAAAATGCACCCAATTTGATTCAGATTTGTGTGGCCAAGTTTTCCAGCTCAGCTATACGGGCCAATCAACACATCTCCAAACATGTCTCCTTCTTTCCTTCCCTCAGTGGTTGTCAAACAGCAGTTTAAATGGAGCAGAAGCAGCAGCAGCAGGCTATTGCTGTTCTCTATATTGTATTTCAGTACCTGTCAAGTGCTTATTGATTGGCTGCGGTGGATTAAGGAGGCTATGTTGCTGCAGAGTTTGTGCGAGCGTGCGTTGCATATAGCAGCAAAATCCCAGAACAAGAACCAGTTAGGATCGCAATGAAGAGCTGGTCAGCACCAGGCCGGGACATGATCCACACCTTCAGGCTGGAGAAGCTAACCCTCTCTCCATGAACGCCTGGCAGCACAGAGGAACCGGCTGCTGCTGTCAGAATGGTTGACAAAAGGCCGCACAGTCCTTATAATGAAGGACCTCCAGAAGGGAGCGGTACCATCCAACTAGCCTATAAACTGCCTCAGCACAACATGGAAGCTCCGATCAGGTATAATTAAGGCTTAAGATGAATGGGCACATGCTTCAAATCATGAGCAGAGTCCAGGAAGGAATGGGCAGGAACACCAGGGGAGCCAAGCACCAAAGAAGTCACGAAGGACCTCCTCTGACCTTCATCAAGAACTTGACGGTACTACCAATTGAGATCGTCTGCACCTCACCAGGGTCTACAGAGAAGATATTGGAATTTGGACTATTTAAATGTCACCAAATGATATCCAAATGAGGGAAGATGATCAGAAGTAAGTGAGTAAGTAAGTGTAACTACTTGAAGGCGACGTAGCAGATGTTCAGCTACAAATACATTGGGGTCCAATGGTTGGTTGAGAACGACACGGCTAAGATCCTATGGGACTTCCAGATCCAGACAGACTAATCAACCGGACGAATTGGTTGTCAATAAGCAGCAGTAGTGATAGATGTGGCAAACCCAAGTGACAGCAACATCAAGAAGAAGGAACATGAGAAGATTGAGAAATGCCAAGAGCTGAGAGGCAGGCGCTAAAGAAGATGTGAGAACTCAAGGCAACTGTGGTCCCAATGGTGATAAGAACACTAAGATAAGAGCTGTAACCCCCCCCCCCCCCCCCCCGAACCGGGGAGAGTGGCTCCAACAGATGTGAGGAACATCTGAGATGTTCAGAGAAATGCAGTCCTGGGAACAGCGAAGATACTGTGCACAACCCTCAGGCTCCCAGGCCTCTGGTAGAAGACGCCAGCATGGAGGAGACACATGACCGTCCAAGTGGGTGAGTGGGGGAATTTCACTAGACACAAAAGGCTTATTCAAAAACTCCTTCATGTTTTGACCTTTAAAATTGATTACTTATAGCCCAGTTTGTGGTGTTTTGTTGATGTTGTTATTTGCTATTTTTCCTGATTTACCATTGTGGTGTTATCCCACATACATACATACTGTAGTACATGCTGTGTAATTGCTGTATGTGTGCGTGGGAGTTCACAAATGTGGTGCTCCACTGGAAGCCTCCTCACTGACAAACCACCTAATCCACTGCTCCCTTCATCGCTCAGTGTGCATCATCTTCTCTCTTTCCAATCAACCCCTCGCTAACTTCTCTTAGCCCCAGTCCAGAGTGATTTGGATCCTAATAGTCTTTTTACAGCCGCTGGCTAATGTTGCCATGGGAGAAGGAAGTAACAGGGCCATAACGAGACAATCCCATCCCATATGCAGAGGATGTGAGGGAGGGGGATTTGTCTGCTTCAACAGTGACGGGAACAATCTGTACAGCAGGGCAGTTCCAGTGAAAAGCCCAGGAAAGAAAAAAAAACTCTGTGTATTCAGGATTATGGTGTAGGAGCCTATTGAAAGTCTAATGGACTAGTCACATCAAATAGACTTGGTCGGAGCATGCTCAGATGAATCCATGGATGCCACCATGCATGTGCACACACATGCAGGGAGAAAGGCCATTACCACCACGGTATGGGCCATTACTCTCTGTCCAGTGTGTGTGTGTGTGTGTGTGTGTGTAAGAGAGGAAGAGACAGACCCAGTTATAATGTTTCAACTCCCAGAGGGACCTCAGTACAGTACAGCCCTCTTAAATAATTACCACCAGCCTCTTTATATAAGAACAGGGGAAGGCAATAAAGAGACCTGCAATATTGCATTGTGCATTCTGTTCTGATAGAAGTGTCGAGTTTGAAAGGGAGGCCCGCCTTGAAAACAGGCGATCATTTCACTTCAGCGATGTTAACATGACTGTTGTAACGTCTTCGAGACAAACGCCACAGTCAGGACTTTGCATTTGATTCATGCAAGGAGACGCAGGGATTCTCTCGTCTGCCAGCCACCTAACGAGTTTCACAATACTAAGAGGTTCTTCTCATAGCCCATAGGGTGATTACTGTGAACGGGTGTAGGCCGCCTGCACTCTCCTACCTTAGACCTATAAAGAAAATGACGGATGTGAACTGTATCTGTAATTGTAAACTACAATTTCAAAGGCACATGTACTGAAATGCACAACTACACTTTTAGAAATAAGGGTTCCAAAGTGTTCTTCCACAAGGGCTGAAGTTCTACCTGGAACCATTTGTTTTTCAAGGGTTCTTGGTAACATTAATGATTCCAGTAAGAGCCATTTTGATCCAGAGAACCCTTTAAAACCCCTTTCCTTAATAAAGCCTTTGTAAAAGGTTCCACTATGAGGTCAAGCCGAAGAACCTTATATGTTTCGAATTAGCACTTTATTTCTAAGAGTGTTTTCTGTTGATGGTGTCATGTGATATTTTGTCAAAGCAATGGCATGACCCTTTCACACCCATCCCTCCTCCTTGGGCTTGCTTACAGTCTACTTGGGGCATAACTTGCATTTTACTGTGGTATTCCACACAATACTGAGCACAAAGTTGACCCCTATATCTGTTCTGTCATCTTGCCATCTGAGCTGCTGCACGCACGCACTCACGCACACACGCACGCACGCACGCACGCACGCACGCACGCACGCACGCACGCACGCACGCACGCACGCACGCACGCACGCACGCACGCACGCACGCACGCACGCACGCACGCACACACACACACACACACACACACACACACACACACACACACACACACACACACACACACACACACACAGCAGGTGTCTGTCTGTGAAACAGTTTGAGAAACAGAGCAAATTAGTTGCAGTCTGATTAATAACTTCAGATATGGTTGAGGGTGAAAAATTATACAAAAATACTTCAAATCTACAGCTGAATTGTTTAATTATCTTAAGTTCTGAGTTGGTGTTTATAGAAACACGCCTTAAGACAACTTAAGAAGCTACAGGGAGAACGTCTCACTACCAACTGACTGCAGTGCATTGAATCTCTCACCACTCTCACACAGTGCCCCCACAAAATTGAGCAACTTTAAGCCACAAATGCCTCATTTTATATTAAATTTGTCCATCCGTCAATCAGTCGCTGATGTTTTAAAGTCTCATCTTTCACGTTTAAGTCTATATTTGGGAAGAAACGTCATAAAATTGCATTACTGATGCAAAGAAATTGGATTGTTACACCTCCTTTTTGTTATTGTTTTTTGTGTGGGTGGATGTTTTTCCAGGTAGCACAAATCCTTAACACAACACATTGAGGAATAAGTTTGAAATGCATTTATCTTCGCCCACTCCCCAGGCCATGTTGGGAGGACAGGTACGTGCATGCCTGATGGCGAGGCACATTGGCTGTCTGCTGCCCTGGATTCCTCCCCTCACCAGTCATAATAATCTGTGTAAGTCATCCTTGATTAACCCCTGCTGAATGAGTCTAATTAGAGCCAATTAGGTCTTGGCAGAACGAGGCACTCTCCATGCAGATGAATGCCATGGAGAGGTTGGAAGGGATGGATGAAGCGATGGAGCGGGGGGGTCAGAGTGGAGGTGTGGAGAGCCCGGGATGATTGAGAGACAGAGGGAGAAAGACGAGGACGAAGGCAGGAATGTTTGAGAGGGAAATAATGAGGGGATGAAAGGGAAGAAGAGGTGGTAGAATCTGAAGGAGCAACGGCGGTTTAATGGATTTCGAACTGCGTGCCCTTTCAAGTCAAGTAGGTGTGAAAGATCACTTATATATAAGGGAGGAATTAACAAGGTTGAGACGTTTCTTTATGTTTCTGCGTGAAAACATGACATTTACAGCATTTTCTGAAGGACGTGACTAAAATGTAAAGAACATCGTCTGTTTTTTCACTTAACCAAGGTACTCATTTAAGGTCTGCAAACTGCAATTAAAAATGCACTTATAAAAATGTTGGAAAACAAGTCAGATCATTAAATTCTCATGCTTGCACATCCCATGGTATTGCTTCATCTTGTTTTAAATCCATGACAGTAAATACTGAGTTAAAAAGTTAAATCACAATATTGCTATTAGATATTTTACTAAAAATAATTCAGTGCTCTGTTTTATCTGTTGTGTGTTTGTATATGCAAACATAATTATGTGCTCAGTTGTTGTGAAAACATGTCACAAATTGTGAATTGTGTGACTAATTGAGACACATTTTACTAAAAGAAATGCTATTATTGTAACACGTGTAGACAAAGTGATGTGTTTTTTTTTGCATAAAATATGTTATTATTATAAGCAAAATGCTTTAATGTGCACTTCTGAAAGATTAGCTATCAATCTCAGAGTGATTCAAAGACATATTTTCATTCATCTGTCCAGATTTTAATGTAGAAGTGAGGAAAAGCTACCACAATGAGACCTCCTGCAGTATTGTACATTATATTGTAACATTTTTATTGTATTACCTCATGTTCGAGATGTTTCCCTGCTCCAACACACCTGATTCAAATGCATTTTGGGGGTTTTAAAACACGATATATATTATAGATTTAGTATTTTAGACTCAGGGAAGTCAATTAAATCACATAGTTTATAGTAAAATGTGAATACAATTGATTTTGTAAGCTAAATATTTAAAGCAGTGGATTAAAAGAGATCCAAATCAGTTTGACTTTGGGTCCAGTTAAAGAGTTTTTTTTTATTAATGTCTTGGGATTTCCACGTAAAAAAGAAACAAGGGAAGGTTATGATAGTAGATCTATATTTTGTCTCTTATTATGAAGCCTAATGGATAAATACTGAAATTGTCTGTGTTTTTTGTTGCATTCTATCCACTTTTCCCTGTTTTCTGTTTATGTTGTGTGTGTTAATGCATACACTCTGTGATCCAGCCATGGCCACTTGCCGGTCCACTGACCGGATACCCGTGCCAGCTTCCTCAGCCCTCCCCTGATATCAATCAACAGCAGGGGTTGGAGAGGCCAGGCTGAAGAACCCACTCAGCCTGGCTGGTGATTGCCTCAGTCTATCATCAGCAGGAAGATTTCTGTTATTGCAGATGGATGATTGGTCTGGCGAGCTGCCGGCCTGGCAAAGCAAGCTCATTTCAGAGCAGTTTGAAGTGCGAGCCCCACTCGGGGGAGTTAGGCGACAAATTTGAGACAGGGGGATTTTTGGTGATTTGGTGTTGAAATAATGGGGCAGAAATGGCCGTAATGACAAGGCACGCTGACGCCGGGAGCATTATGCACAGAGGACGAGGTTGTTAATGTGGACTGCCTCTATTTACTGCAGCAATTTCAACGCTAATGGTGAGCGCTTTCCTGCTAAATAAATACACGCCCCGGCACTTTTAGGGGGAAATAGAGTTTGTTTACTGTTTTGTATGGTGATGCTGGATCAACCCAAAAGCCCACAACGAATTCAGCGCATCTGTGCAAACGTCACACTCTCCTCATCATTCAGTTAGCGGCGGCATCAGATCACAACAAGAGCATGTGAATCTCTCCAGAAGATGCAGTTGGGAATGCACTCTCACCATGTGTGTCTAGTTTATGCACACTGAATAAACTGAATAGGCCTCCATTCTACTTACGCCATTGCGTTCAATCTGCCATTTCCATTCATTTGCAATGAGAGAATAAAAATGCAGAAAAGTTAAAACCAAAATGCAGAGATTCTCTTTTGTTCAGATTCTTTTTGTATGTGCGTCTAAAACAGGGTTTCTCAGGTTTTGGAGCACAGAAACACCTAAAACATGCAGGATATTGGCTCTCCAAGACCAGGAGGGAGAAACTGTGGTTTAAAAAATGGCTGGATGGCGCACTGGAGCCATAGTTAGCATAACTCCTCCCCAAACGCTGTAACAATATAAAACCCTTTAATGAAGCAACACTTAAGGCGATATTATACTTCTCCGACTGCGTAATGCGTTATCTGACTTCGTAACCACGGAGACCCCTCGAGCCTTCATAGTTCTCCGTCGCAGTTCCCGACGCACTGCAATTTCCCACCCGAACAGTAGGGGTCGCTATGAAAGGTTGTTGTGCTTTTGGCTACAGTGAGCAATGGCGTCCGAGTGAGAAAGACTGTTGTTGTTGTTGTTGCAGCGGAATAACATTGAAACAGTGGCCGTTTCTCACTTGAAATAAATATTTTTCTGTCCCGGAACGTAGTTTTAAGATAATTTGAGGCGAGAAATTAGCCGTTTAGAGTCTAAACATGTGGTTTTGTGGATTAAGATCCGACAGGCTCTCCGTCGACGTAGAGGGATATCCGCAACTTACATAGAGCACTTTACGCAGGAGTATAAATTGGGCTTTAGAGAGCACAGTTGAGAAATATAAAATAAACAAACACACATTCAACTACCACAACCTGTGCGTCATTTAGACCATAGTCATATAGGCTGTCGTCCAGGGCACCATCTATTAGATAACCACAAATGATGTCTGGGGCACCAAAATGGCTGACACCATGTTCAGGTGACACGAAAGTAATGAAATGTGTACTCACATGTAGATGAAGCTGGCACTGCTGAATGTTGCTGGAACTGTTAGCATGAGGTACTCCATAGAGATTTCTGCTATATCCATGATGTTTTCTCTTCCGAAAACTTTGCACCAAGTGAAGCTAACTTTTTCAATCAATTTCGGTCAATTCAAAGGCCCTGTTGGCTCCATCACCAGCAGCAGATGTCTCTGTCCTCTCAGAAGCTGTTAATGACGTGAAAAATCCTCCATATGTCCATATTTTAGACTCACTCACGATCTCTGTCCATCGTGCAGCTTCTCACTCCTGGTCCTGGGGAGTGAAATGTTGTCGATGTTTCCTCTGCTCAAACAAACCTGATTCAAATCAGCTCATCGGTAAGCTCTGCTGAAGCCTGATAACGAGCCATTTATTTCAATCAGGTGTGTTGGAGCACCTAAAACATGCAGTTCAGTGGCTGCTCAGCACCAGGAGTGAGAAACCCTGCTGTAATTCATGGGAATAATATTAATGGATGAGGTTTTTTGTTACCACATTACACCTATTGCCAGAAATTCAAGTGTTTTTTTTATCCTCGGGCTCATGTCTCAGGCCTCTGTCACCAAGCATTCACTGACCTCCAGGATATCTCACTGACTATATAAACTTTATTTTTAGTAATGACGCTAAAGGAGCTAACACAGCTAACGGAGCTAACTGGTAAACGGTGCCAAGACTCCAGTGCCACGGCACAAAAAACTGTCAGCGCGCTAAAGGAGCTAACACAGCTAACGGAGCTAACTGGTAAACGGTGCCTGGACTCTGGTGCCACGGCATTGAAAAACTGTAGCCACGTAAACGACGCTAAAGGAGCTAACACAGCTAATGGAGCTAACTGGTAAACGGTGCCTGGACTCCGGTGCCACGGCACGAAAAACTGTAGGCGCGCTAACGACGCTAAAGGAGCTAACACAGCTAACGGAGCTAACTGGTAAACGGTGCCTGGACTCCGGTGCCATGGCACGAAAAACTGTAGGCCCGCTAACGACGCTAAAGGAGCTAACACAGCTAACAGAGCTAACTGGTAAACCATGCCTGGACTCTGGTGCCAAGGCACGAAAAACTGCGTTACCTTAGAGACTCATTTAACGTCGTTAACGTGGCCCGCACTAAAAATGATATGTGATATGTCGCAACAGTCGCACACTCATGCCCCCACCTGATGACGGCACAGAAACTCAATGTGTTTGTGTGCTTTTGTTTGCATTTTAAAAGTTCCTGACTATATCTTTAATGCTGACCAGTTCATTCTTGTGTGGCAGGTGGTGTTTTCGTCTTTTGCTCTTGCCTTATGGGATAATACTCAAATTAAATTTGGAGTCCCTGCAATGTATCACACAAAAGACACTGTGTTTTTCATCATTCATGCATGCAACCACACCATCATAAGACTATCATATGGCTACAATAACACCCCTTGTGCTTCCTGTTCGGCCCCAAAATCAAATGAGCACAACACATTTTTTTCAGCTATATTTGAAGCACTTCACGGTCCAACTCGGCTTTCCTTTTACTGCCTGCCCCGAGGTCAGCGGGCGTTGTTGTCGAAGCGCTGGACTGTGCGACCTGCAGCTTGAATCGATAGTCTTAAGGGAATTTACAGTATCTGAATACATGGCCTCTGCACTTGGGAGATTGGAGAAGTACAGAGGAAATGCAACCCTACATGGGTTTTTTTATGCAGTATTGATCTCTGCATCCATGAGCTTTAGAACCAGTGTGTTGAAAAACAGGGGGCAAATATACAGTAAGTCCTTCTGATGTAAACTTTAATTTGCAAAAGTTAGAATGTGGGTGATTTAAAACCATACAGTACATAAGATATATTTCTTATTTCTCGACTCTGAGGCAAACATTTCTCTCCTCTATTTCTCTCTAACTCTTTCATCTCAGGTGTTTACGCAGCAAAGGCACTTTGAACCTCCGACACACTGGTGGCTCTGCGGCTGCTGCTGCTGCTGCTGCTGTCACCTGTTAATGTCAGCGGTGCAGATGCGAGACTGCTCCCCCCCCACCCCGACCCACCCTTGAAAACGGCATCACGGATCCAGAACTCAATCATTTCATTCAAGCAAAACAAAGTACGACAGCGGCAAACTGTGAAGCAGCCAAGAGAGAGAGAGAGATGCGGCGGCGCTTTCGTCTGCAAATCATTTCCCCGAACACCTTTGAAGCGGCGACGCGGCTGAGGAAAATGTAGCGAGAAGCGCGGATGAAAAGGTGGGAGGCGGCTTCTTGTCAACTTTTGACCCCTTTATGGGAGAGATCAGTTGGGGTTTGCAACCAGCTGCCGCGCCAGACACCGCTGCTTGCTTGAGAAATGACAGCCGAGAGTTTTCTGCCACGCTGAATTGAGCTAGGGGACACAAAAGGAAAGTTAAACACAGTTAAAGGTGCAGTATGTAACTTATAAATGTTTAAAAGAGCTACTCCTGTAGGCCCTGGAATCCACGGATATTGGTCTGGCAGAGGATTTATTGAGAAGGGAGTGGTAAGTTTGAGTAGGGTGACAAGTGTTGAGTCGACTGAAGAGGTGCGAGAATATGGAGAGACTTCATGAAAGGTGTTTTGTTGATGATCCAAGCAGCTGCGTGGACCAATGAGGAGAGAGTTAGAGCAAATGCTACGTACTGCAGCTTTAAAATGAACCCAAACAGAGTTGAATCGCATCAGCGAAGTAACCCATTCACTGAAGGAGGAGCTGTTCATCTCCGCTGAGTTACAGCAGATGGATGAAGAGCAGCAACTGGGAAAAAAAGGGTTTGTTTTGCTTGGACAACACAGCGAGCGCGGATAAAGTGGAATCAGAGCCGGGTCTTTCAAGTTAAGAGCAGCTGACGAAACGAGAGGGCTTGACCTCAGGTTATCTGTCCTTGTAATCCAAATGAAATGTATTCCATGAAAAAAAAACCTGAAGTGACCTAACCCTGGTTAACCCATGACAGCTGTCACTACCGGTCAGTATGGGCTGCAGCTCATCTGCAGTGGGTTTTATATGGTGCAGAGGTCAAGACGTATTAAAGTGATTGGCTGGTGTGCGATGACAAATGGCATCAACCGCTTCAAAAAAGAACAAAAAAACCTCCACAAATAACGTTAATAAAGACTGTGTTAGGTTTCATTGGCAGATATTTAATAAGCTGTTACTGTTTTATTTTGTTAAATCTTGATTTACAGAGGCCGGACGAATTAGCCAGCATTTTAAAGCAGAAGCCAATGACGCAAACAAAGAATAAGGGTATTCTCTCTGGTATGGGAAGGCCGCTAATGCACTTTCACCATTCGATATCACTTATTCTTAAGAGCACACACACGGACAGCCCATGGGTCACATTATCACCCCTGAAGGTATAAAAGTAGCATTTAGCATTTGCTTTGGTTTCCCTGTGAGAATGGTTTTCCAACACCTTCCTTATAGTATCCGGCTTTAAACTGTGACTCCAGCGCGTGCTAAGCCCTTACACTGATTGCTGATGCAGTGGGCGTGCTGTCAATATTGGCCCATTCACTGTGAGTGAGCAAATCTCCCCTTGACATGGCCAGCCATGCGAGTAATAGCTAGGATTAAGATAGGAAGGTACACACATGAATATACAAAACACAGTGTGGCGCGAGGCGGATCAGGCGCCGGCAGTCAGGGGAAATTACAGCGGGCCTCAGATGTGCGGCGTGCATGGAAACAAGATTGACTGGGAGCTCGGACATGAAAAGACTCCCTCATTGTCAGTGACCCTGATGACGAATGACGCGTCTACATGTGAAGTCGCTGTCAATCCATCAAGGTAATTTGAAATTTGCTGTACAATTTCACGTGAACAAAGTGCGAGTGGAATGGGAAAATAATCATGTGGCAGCAGCAGCAGCAGTAGTGCGCCTGTGTGCTGTAAATTTCTCCTTTTTGTTACAAACAAGGTCACACATCTCGCTATGACCACAGTTGCCATAGCTCCCCACAGAGGAGCCGTGTTATTCCTGACCTCACGGTCTCTGTTTTATGCCAAGTCACCTCCTGAAAACACACATTCTCACACATACGCGCGCAGACTGCTAAGCCCTCTCCCACAAGGCCGTTGTGTTGTGAGCGTCTTGTTTTGTCAGTAGTTTTGTGCGGAATTGTTATGTCGCTCTCTTGTCGGCTGTTGCCGATGTGACAGTCACACACCTGCAGCCACACGGCGGTGGTTCACATTTTATGTTTCACGCAACTTAATCATAGTTCATTGTTTGCTGAAAATGTGTATTGTGGTGTATTTAACTCACTTTATTGACATCATGTTCACGTGACTCCCGATTGTTAAAATGAGTCTCTAAAGTAACGCAGTTTTTCCAGTCCGGGCACCGTTTTAAGCTCCTTTAAGACCGTTATCGCACCTACAGTCGAACTGGAGCGGTCTGTTTAGTAAACGAAAAGAGCAACGCCACAAATAACCAGCATACCTGTGTACTGCGTATGTGTGCCTCTGTTTTTAAAGTTTAACGTTACTTTAGAGACTCATTTTAACAATCGGGAGTCACGTAAACTTGACGTCACAAGAGTCTTTTTCCAGTTTGTTGTCACGAAAATGCGTCGTGCCTTATAACCCTTTAAGGTACTACTCAACCATTTGGTCGACCACACTTTAAGTCACTATATCTCATTGAAAAATGCATCAAGCTGAACTCACTAACGCTTAATGTCACTTGTTCTGAATGTTGTACTTTATGGCGTTACCGGCGTTACCCAGCACTACTATTTATATTTAATATTAAAGCTGCAGTATGTAACAGGTTCTGTGAAGCAATACTATCACATCTGACTGAGGGGGTGTAGTATTTGTGAGTATAAAGCAGCAGTGCAGGGGATTGACTGGAATAGTGTATAATTATTTAATTTATGCACTTGACTTTTTGTACATTCATTTTATACTAATATTTTACTTGTACCGAGGAATTCAAACAACTTTATACAATCCCGCTCAGGGTAGTACGTTAAGAGAAGCATGACAGAGACAACAAAACCCAGAAGCCAAATAAGAAAATTATAAAAAACCGTACACGAAAACAGTACATTTTTAAAAGTCCGATGGCTAAAGTAAAAAAAGATTTGGAGTAGTTGGGTCGTAACCTGATCTTCCTGGGACATCAGAGAAAGGGATGGGCTGCAGGAAGCAGAGTGGATATATAGACAGGAAGTGCCTCATGAGACCAAATCAACCTGCTTAATATCTTTGAAAATTCATTTTTGGAGGACAAAACAAACCTTGGTTTCTTCTCCTCTCTGATGTTTAGTCACTGGGACAGTTCTGGGCTTCCATTTTCTACAAAATGTACCTTTAATTTACATCGCATATGTTTCTTTGTGCTCTCCACTTTGTCTCATTTTACTCCTCGCTCTCCCCCGCAGCTGTTTTAACACAAACACTCTCATCCACGGGCAGGTCTACATGAGGGCACTCACATATACACGGTGACTCACTGACACAGACCATAAATTTGATGCCATCCCTTTTCATATCTTTTAATAAAACTCCACTCTCCTCACTTACCTTATCATTTCCTGGTGTCACGGACTAAATATGTGAGTCAACCATGCTCGCTAATTAGACACCTGGTGCATGCAGGGCATTCTATTTTTTTTCTTCCCCGTGACAACTTGTAATGAAATGCTCTTCTCCGTGGCCTCCAGAAGAGGCAGGGTCCGGGCGGAGACGGCAAAAATCATAACTCACATTTAATCCGACAATGATGTGACATTACCGAACAGTCGGGCGGGAGATAGAGGGTGGAAAAGAAGAGCGACGATGTGAAAAGTGACAGGGATTAGGCCCTATTTGTTTCACTTTTTTGACTACCCTTCCAGGACTGCTTGCAGGAGTGCATGTGCAAATGGGTATTTCCGTCTCCCACTCATCGTCGCCTAATTGGCACTTAGCAGCCGCCCTTCATGGCCTCCTCACTGGCTGTGTTTCTGCTTCACTTTTTTTTTTTATTTCTTTCCCCGGCGTAGGAAGCAGCACTGCCGCATCAAACACCATCCAGCTGAGAGGTGCACTTTCCCCTACACCCTTCGCTCCCTCCCATTCCCTCCTCTTCCCTTGCAGCTATATAGCGCAGGAAGGAGTTTGCACCCCAGACAGCCCTGAGCTCTCATTATCGCTTCTCTCCGTCAGCCTGTCGCTCTGAAATCCAACCCCCCCTTCACCCTAACTCACCGCCCACCTCCACCTTCTCCAGCTCCTTTGGTTCTTCCCCTACGGAGGAGCAGCACAGAGAAGATGAGGGGATATTGAGGATGTTCTGCATCCCGGGCTTTGAGCCAAAAGAGACGGTGCATACGGCAGACATATGGCCACGTTTTCAAAATCTTATCTTTATTTAACCAGGCCCATCAATCACCAGTAAATTTCCTCATCTGTGCCGATTGCGCGGGCATACGGCGTGTTTGAGGACAGATGCCAGGAGCAAATTTGTGTGGTTTTGTTTTCTCTAAATATAAAGGTTTGTCATAATAAACCACTGAGATGATTCGAAAAGGGGGAAGAAAATGTGTCGGTTAATGTTGTGTTCAAACACATCAGAGCATGTGGATGTCGTATTACACTAAATGAGGCTGAATGAAGCGATAGAGCGGGGCTGACACTCAAGGCCCCTTTGGCTGCAGGAGACATACGAGCAGAGAGATGAGCTGTATAAGACATTTAGTCGTTACATGGACAATCTGGGCTTCCTCTCAAACTTTGGCCTGGGTCATACTGATCTGCATCCATGTACATGGCCAAATATGGATGAAAAGATTGAGAGAATCATGGCGAACCTGGGAAGAACTGCTGCGGAATGTGAGTGAACATTGAACCCTCAAGCAACATTATATAGGAGATGGTCTTGGGAGGACCTTGGAAAAGCATTACATCAAGAAATGCAACTAAAAAAACAGCTTATGCAAGAAATTTGTATTCATATATCAATTTTGTATAGAAATGCAATCGAATTCTCTGGATGCAAGATTGAAAGTTAGTGGAAACCTGTTCTGTGGTCAGCAAAGTCTTAGTTTCGGTTGCTTTTTGTGGCAATTAGGGGGTTCTGTGTGCCAATAACCAAACAACAAAAGACAGCATTACTTTACAGATATACACTCTTAGAAATAAAAGTGCTAAGTAGAAGTAGAATATAGGGTTCTTTGGTTTTACGTTTAACCCGTTAAAACCCGTAAAACGTGTTTTAACGGGTTTTAAAGGGTTCTCTGGATCAAAATGGTTCTTACTGGAACCATTAGTGTTACCAAGAACCCTTGAACCATCAGAAGCAAATGGAATTAAAAGAAACGGTGATAAACTAAGGTCTTTGACCACGTTGCAGACATTTATTAGTAAATCTGTGCAACAAATATCATAGTTTGTCAGCATAAAATTCATTTAATTTATTAAAAATGTTAGTTTTTATCTGTTTTTTTGTGGGCTGGAGTGACCTGGGCCTTGAATGTTCAAAGAACCAGGCGGATGAGAAACTCAGGGACCACACTCAACACAAGTTCCCCAGGATTTGAAAGATAGGAAAGTTAGAGCGAAGTGAATACCACAATAAAATGCCGTTATGAAGTTTTAACCCCGGCAATGTCAGCTAACCATATTAGCATTCCCACATGGGGGAAGGCTGCGAGTCGGAATAGAAATGGGGCTGGTTCAGTGAGCAGCGGGAGCAGAGGTCCCATTCGTCTTGTCCTGTTTAAATACACTGGTTAACTCCTGCCAACAGCGAAGCCATTCAGCAAAAGGCCAAGGGCATCTGTCATGTGTTCAGCACATTGATATTGTCCGCTTCCATCTCCCTCTCTCCCCCCCTCCTCTTTCACTTTATCATACATTTTCTTTAAGTTTCTCTTTGTTTATCTCCATCGCTCTCACCTCCTCTTTCCTCCTCCTCTTCCTCTTCTGATGAAAGGAGTGAATATGCAGGGAGCTGACATGATTAGCAGCCTCATATCCCCATGATGGATGGTGCCTGCTCCATTATTAATATAGTAAAAGCACCAACTGCCAGGTAAGAGCAATGTCAGCATCCACAATATAACGCTGTGTGCCCACGGATAATGGTGAGCACTTTTTTAATCTATGATATGCATGGGCTTTGGGCTGAGAAGGAAGATGTTTGGGGGGGTCGGGGTTCATGTCTGTGCAAAAAGAAAAAGTCAATTCTCAGCGGAGGCTGCGAATTCACCTGTTTCAGGGACAAGCGGCACCTTGAAGAACGGGACGATGAAATAAAACGGAAGATTAGTTTAAACAGGAAGATTATGGCTACAACATTAAAAACAAATACCCGTGATATTACACCATATAAAGTGTAATATAGCACCGGATAGCTCGCGTCTTGCATGTTCATCCTTCAAGAAAATGGTAGAGTACTTTCTGTTATGTTCCTATAAGCTGTGGCAAACTATTATTATTATTATTTTATTTTTTTACGCCAGACCTAAATATTACAGAGTTGTATTTGAAAAAAAACCAAATCACATACTGAGTACATTCTGCTGTGATAAAGTAACTGTAAAAGCATCAATTTAGCATCACTTCCAATTAGGATTAAATGCAATGTGGAATAATTTTTGTGGTATTTTTTTACATTCAAAAACAATATTTTAACTCTGGAATAGTGTTAAACTCTTTTACCTGAACACTAAAAGTATAAATACAACCTAGATTAAAGTTAATTTAACCCATTTTGTTTAACTTTAACACTAAAAGTATTGAACACAACCTAGTTTACTGTTAATTTAACCTGTTTTGTGTCACTTCAACACTAAAAGTATTAAATACAACCTAGATTATTGTTAATTTAACCCATTTTGTTTAACTTTTAAATTTACTGTGTATTTTTAAATGATTAAGTCAAAGTGAAAGTGCCATATTGCAGTCTCGCTGCATCACATCAGTATATAATATATTTCCCTGGTCCACTGATGACATTTCCGCTGCACAGCAGCAACATTTTTGACAATGTGGGGAGGAAATGTGACTCTTCAATTTCACAAGGTGAGATTTTAAGACCAGTTTATGATATCTTTTTCAATTTAAAAATCATAAATTGAACAGTTTTGGGGCCCCTAAATGTTTGCTTCGATGAAATGATTTAATCAAAAGTTTCTCTAAAGGGTGTAACGGGATTATTAGACCTCAGTGTTTCTGAAATGCTGTCGACGTGACCCTGGTGTTAATCATATCTGCTGCGCGGCTTTGCTCACAGACTTCAGTGTGAAATACTGTCGGGGATGTAAATTTTTTGTGCATGTCAGCAGCGGAGCAGACATATTTGCACACAGCTTTTAATGAATGTGGCCTGAGTGCAAAACAAACTTGTTTGCAACACTGGAATGTAAACTGCAGCGCTTCTGTGCCGCGGATTTGAATAAATGTCATCATAAATTAACCGCATCTGTGTTTTTATTTTATTTTTTATTGCTGTTTTCTTTCCCGGGGTTCCACACTCGTGAAGCTGCAGGACGTGTTTGCAGACGCAAGCCAAACTTTAGCTGCAACGTGGTCAGAAGACGATATACTCTTTGTCACACGGGACAGTTGATTTATTTTCAGAATAAAAGCACTCTTTCTCTTAATTCTCCTTGAATCGTAGGGATGACTTGAACAATAAAAAAAGGATTTATCTCCTTTTCTTTTCTGCATGATACATTTGATGCATTTTCTCTATACTGTATCTCTTTCTTCTGTCTCTCCTGCAAAAAACACAGGGGAATCTCGCCTGTATAGGATTTTAAAGAGGAATTGTGGGATTTACAGATGCCAGAGAAATGAAAAAAAGCATCATATCAGGACATACAACCATATCACGTTAAGTGTTTGGGACACATATTCCACTTACAACTTTTCAAGTTACTTGATGTTTTATTGTTTGGGTCAGTGAAACTCATGTTTAAATGAGGAAAAGTGGATGAATTGAGCAAATGATCATCCTTACGATTTGATATGATTCTGTTTTGTGCTATCGTATATGACGATGCATTTCAGTTGAATTCGGAAGTCGGAATTTCCAAGTTCCGAGTTTTATCGTGTTGCTAAGCTGCACACAACACCACGTACACTCTTAAAAATAAAAGTGCTAAGGAGAACCATATAAGGTTCTTCGGCTTGTCCTCATAGGAGAACTCTTTTTGGCTCCAGGTAGAACCTTTTTATAAAAGTTCCACTTGGAACCCTTTTGGAGGGTTCCACCAAGAACCCTTTTAAAACCCTTTATTCAGGAAAGGGGTTTTAAAGGGTTCTCTGGATCAAAATGGTTCTTACTGGAACCATTAGTGTTACCAAGAACCCTTGAAAAACCCTTTCTTGTAGAAGGACCCTTTTTGAAGAGTGTAGAGCATTTTTAGCGACTGGTCCTGCCAACAATGCCGAACAACGGCTAGCCCATGATGCATTTGCATCCGTATTCTCAACAGGAACGTCCCACTTTTGACTTCCAACTTGCTAATCTTATAACGTGAAAAGGATGTATACAATAAGAAAGTGAAAATATTGTTAGAATGTAAAAAAAACAACCTAAAAAGATACATAATTACGTGGTACGGTGATGTACGACGCTGGCGTGGCAGCAATACGCCTCCGTGGTGGGATAGATGGAGGAGCGATAAGGAATAAACTGAGCAGATGTTAAGAGTGGAGAAGGATCACACAAGGGGGAAAGAGGAAATAATTGAAGCAGGCAAGAGGAGGAAATAGAGACAGAGTGACTTGTGTCCAGTGGATAAATGTCAGCGGGAGCTTCGTCGTTCCATCTAAGCTGAGCTCCCTCTCTCTCCTAAACAGCCACGTGCAAATCTCATAGCCGGGGGTTCTCGGCCAGCCTTCCCCCAGCATTGTAATGAGATTACAGACCCTCCACAACAGAGCGTGTGGCGAGACAGCGAGACAACAGCACTGAGCCTGCGTGGCTGTGTGTAACCATTTCAGTGGCTTACATGGAGCAGTGGAATCAGCGGCATTACTCACGCTGGTAAGCAAGACGTATAGACGATGAAGATTTGCACACACACACAGTGGACTCTTTCACTCGCCCCCTCTTTACTAAAAGCACATGAAAGCAGCGCAGAGGCAGATTTTGATCAATGTGTGTCAGTGTAACGAGCCACATGGCTGTCACATGCTCCACCAAAAACAACTCGTGTTTCAGATGTTCAACGCAAAGCTGGCTCAAGCTCAAACAGTAAAGGACACATTCGGATGACATTTCGGGTAATAATCGCGACACGGATTTGAATGCAGATTTGTTATTGCCACGATGGGAAACCGAGTCACCTTAGTGGCTGACTTTAGTTTGAAAAAACTCAGTCACTGTAAAAAAAAAACATAAAACTGGACATTTTCTTCCAGTTTTAAAACAAACATTTGCACTTATTGACATCACATGTAACCAGGCTCTTATTGGATAATAGCAGGTGTGCTGGTGTTTTATCATCTATTTTCCTCTAAATCTTGAACATAATTAACATCATGTTCTATTAAAGAGGACCTGAAACTATCGATGAAGGGTAGAGAGAGACCACTGCTTATGTCCCACTTCCTAAGCTTCACCATTCAAACTGAAAGACTTCAGCCATTAGGTCAAAGTCCGAATCTATCACTTCCTGATTCACTTCCTTTCACTTTCACCTCATCTTTGGTCTGATAAAATGAATCCCTTGTTCTTCATTTTCACAAGTGTTGTTTCTCCATGACTAATAAGTACTTTCCCATTTACACAGACACATGCACATGAACAGTTATTATGTGAATAATGTTTTTATTGTTTCTCAATGATGTGCCTCCTCTTAATTATTACAGTCACTATTGCAAGAGCGGCTGCAGCTACACTATAGAGTGGTGTTATAGGAGAAAAGTTGATTGTAGAGTCATGATTAAAGCATACTGTGATCCCCCTATAGCCTGATGCCTCATCAAAATGTAATATTTACACATTGGGAACAATATACAGCAACCTATTAGTATTGTTCCAGCTCCAATTCGTGGGGACATGATGTTTACACCAAGGCTTCTCCTCACAGACTAGCCTTTCAGACTTTTTTCCAAATCTAATATACCCATCCATAAATAGCTCACCTTTCGTGTCCATATTCGGCGTGAGTGACGCAGCACCGGAGCCAATCCCGCCCTGTGGATGCCTCTCTCCCCGCCTCTCCACGCTCCACCTCCGCTCTAATCGCTCCTCAACCGCCCATTTGCCTTAAATGGACAAGCAAGGGGAGTTGATTGACACGCCGAACGACGCCCCTTCGTTTACCAAGCCCCTCCCCTCCTCTGGCTCCCCCATCAGTATCTATTTTGGCAACACGCGTCCACGCATGGTGCCTCCATCACCTCTTCCAGTCGCTTTTACGCACCGAGTCCGATAATGCGCGCAGGTGCAGGGAGCCTCACCGCCACATTCGCAGCCGCCACACTGAGACACGAACCTCCTCTCATGGACTAATATGAAAGACGTGGATGTAGAGGTGTGACACAGCCGAACAACAGGAGAGATATTTTTTTTTCTGAGTGGATCATTCTTGTTTTCCCAGATCACCGCGCGTCAGCATGGATGTCTTGGCGAACCACAGTATCTTTCAAGAACTTCAGCTCGTCCACGACACCGGCTACTTCTCTGCCATGCCTTCGCTGGAGGAGAACTGGCAGCAGGTACTGTATGTCTCAACTTTCACTTCGCCTCTTCCATTGCAGACAGCGGAGCTTGCACACGCACATTCCTCCTCCCCGAACGCACCATGCGCTCTCTGGATGCGGGCGTCAACTTTTCTTTTCTTATTCCTCCAAAGCGTGAATGTGTGGAGTTCGGGGAGAAATGTTGGCGGTGAAATGATTTTTCACACACATTTACGTCTATATTTATACAAGTATGAGCGATTTCTTACCCTAATTTGGCAAAGTGGATGAGATGTGAACGCACGCCGGTGCGCAATAAAACTGTCAAATGCGTTTTTGGGAGGATGGAGATGCGAATCCCATAATAGGGAGTGAATCGGCTTGAATAATACATCTGCATCTCTCACACTACTGAGTTGTGAACCCTTGCGCATGGAGAGAAGTCCCCACTCTAATTCATAATAGATACCCGTACATGTCTGGCTCTTTAAATGTAGTGGTGGAAAAAAAAAGGAAATGTGCAAAGGCAGTGTAGGAAAAAGAATAACTGTCATCTGCATGAACCCTCTCACCCCTCCATCCCCCCCCCCCCACACACACACACACACACACTTTCTTCCACGCAGCCACATGGTGATGGAAGCACCGGCATCATACCTTTAATTCCTGCTCTTTTACCAATGATAAACTGTGTTTTCCTACACGTTTTCATGGTCCTGTTTACTGGTCTTTGAATAAATGCATGTTTAAAATGCTCAAAATCTGGCCGATACCTGTATGTCTCAACACATCACAATCTTTCATTTCCACTGATACCAATATACCAATGCTCTGTCTGTGTGCAGCAGACATGTGCAGCCTTCACTCACACACAGGTCACACAAGTCTCTTATTTACAGCATGGTACCTGTGCTTCGTGAAGCATTTATATTGAATTTTTTATCAAATTGAACTATTTTTTCTGATATTCAAAATATGACTGATGCCGAGTATCACATCGATATTGATTACTGTATCAGTACATATGCTGAGTATCATATTGATTCAGATAATGAATACTGTATCAAACCCATACTGTATCAACACAATATCAGCACTAATGCTGGACGTCATATCGCGACTGATGCTCAGTGCCATATTGATACCGATACTCGATACAAAACTGTATCAGCACAATACTGTATCAATGACTGTTATCAATGCGGATACTATACTTATACTGATGTTGATTATCGTATTAATACCGATACTATATCAATACTGATGTTGAGTATCGTATCAATACTGTGTTGCTCCAGATACTGAGTTATGTATTAATGTAATGTATATATAAATGCTTGTTATTGCATTGGTGTGCGATACAATACTCTTGATACTCTACTGTTGATGATACACTGATGGTCAGTGCCATATTGATACTGATACTATATCAATACAGATGCTGAGTATCATATTGATATAAATGCTAAGTATCGATAGGATACTCAGCATTAGTTGCGATACAATACTCAGTATCAACACGGTATCGTTACTAATGCTGGACGTCGTATTGCGACTGATGCTCAGAGCCATATTGATACCGATACGCGATACAAAACTGTATCAGCACCGATATTGTATCGATACAGATGCTGAGTATCATATTGATATAAATGCTAAGTATCGATATGAAGCTCGGGATTAGTTGCGATACAATACTCAGTATCAACACGGTATCAGTACTAATGCTGGCTGTCGTATCGCGACCGACGCTCAGTGCCATATTGATACCTCTATGCGATACAAAACTGTATTGATACAGATGCTGAGTATCATAGCCATAGAAATCCTAAGTATCGATATGATGCTCGGCATAAGTTGCGATACAACACTCATAGTATCTACACAACATCTGTACTAATGCACAATATTGCGACTGATGCTATAGTGGCATATTGATACCGATACTGAGTATACACAGAAAAAAGAAAAAAAAACACCATGCTTTTGACCCTACATAAGCCTGCATGAAGCCCCATCGCACCTGCATTGCTGCTGCTGCCACAGCTTATGTTGTTCGTGGGGGGGTGATGATGCTCTTCATGCTGCACTTGACTGACCAGAAAAGAAAAAAAAAAAGAAAAGAAAAATCATTGCATGGAAATTTGATGCCGGTATTGTTCATGTAATCAGAGCTCCCCCCCCCACCCCCACATGTCTCTTCTCCATGCGTAAGGGAGGAGGGAAGGAAAGGGGGGGGGGAGGAGGAGGAAGAGAGTCTAGGAGAGGAGAGAGAAAACGGTGCGTGACCGTAGATCCATTCGTTGTGGTCGAGCAGCCTAATTGGCATCCTACTGTTCGCCACCACCGACGCATCTTCTCATAACAAGTCTTCAACTCCCTGCCTTCACTGTCTGTCAGTGGATTTTAAATTGCACAGGCCCTCATAGTGTGTGTGTGTGTGTGTGGACTGTGTGCAGTGCAAGCCTCTCTCCCCTGTTTCTCACCCACGGCCTGCATATCAAAAATCAATAGCTAATGCAAATGGAAGAAGTGTGTGTGTGTTTGTGGGAGGGAGGGGGGGGGGTGGAAATGTCAGTTTTCTCTTGACTGTCTGCAGCTTATTCTCCACGAGGCAATATTATAACGTCCATTTTGTAAACACAGAAAATCATCATGAAATTCAACAATTGGTCTTTGAAACCAAAGTAT
Source organism: Microchirus variegatus (assembly GCF_963457635.1). Taxonomy (NCBI): domain Eukaryota; kingdom Metazoa; phylum Chordata; class Actinopteri; order Pleuronectiformes; family Soleidae; genus Microchirus; species Microchirus variegatus. Next base: position 33,068,600 of record NC_139802.1, read on the forward strand.
TATGTTCTTAAAATGGCCAGTTGACTCGATAGTAACTACATTAGCACAGATATGATGTCTACAGTCTGGCTGGTTTATCTACTCAAAATACAAATAAGGTGTAAAAAAAAATGTTGTTTTATGGAGTGGTTTAAACAATGTAAATTGAAGTAAATCGATTTTAGACACTGTAATTAAAGCTTTGTGTCCACAGACAAAAGTTGCAAAAACTCATGAATCTCAAACATTCCATCCTCACTTTTCAAACATACAGCCTATGATTGTATTCTAATAAAGGTCACTGGAATAAATAAGTCCTTCTCACTTGTCCCTCCGTCTCCTCCCTGCAGCGCACACACGCTGTCGGCATAATGGTCACTGTAGTGACATGAACATGCCATGAGACTCGTCTGAACACAGGAGTTATGAGCTGTGGTTTTCGCCTTAAAAGCTCCGTCTATAGCCGGCGACCCGTGGTTTGAGCAATCCCCTCTGTGTTCCAGGCACAATTTAGAGTTTGATGCTTTTATGGGGTCTCGTGGTGAGATAGGAGGCCATTGTCGCCGTGCCCCTAAATCGCTCCCTGAGATGTGATGGAGAGAATGAAGACTGTGTCCCCTGATGGTGTCTGTGAGGCATGATTCAGGCGGTTACAGAAAGACGGGGAGCAGAAAAAAAGGGGGGAAAGTGTTTTGGAGGTCTGCAGATGGTACATTTGAGGCTGCTATTTGTTCCATTATTGAACCTAATGGTGCCAAACTGAACTGTGCTGTCTCGCTTCTAAATCCCACTACAGTTGGTTGTTCAGAGTCGGAGCAAACAGCACGGCTGAGCTGGATTTGGAGCAAGCAAAGCTCATTTAGAACCCACTCATTATTCGTGGAACCCAGTTTCCTTCAAAGCAAAAGCGTGCGCACGTTACTTAACATCTTTTTTTTTTACAGCAGATTTGGCTCGTTATCTTGGCTGCCATTTCCGCCGCTTGTGCTCTTTTGTAAATGGGAATTTGCTCTGATAAAGCCTTGTTTTCACAGTTGAGCGTTTAACAGCATCTTTGGAGCATTTAGATGCGGAACAAAGCGGGGGAAAAAAAAAACACAAACGTCTTGACTCATGCAAATCCTTTTTTCAGGTTCAGCTCTTGATGCGCCCTCACCCACATCACTTGACCCTGATGCGTAACACGACACCACACAAATGACCGTCTGTCATTGACCTCAGGACACAGCCCACAGCCTGCAACACATATTATCCCTTAGGGGTTCAACACACATATACGCACATAAAACGAGTGCCTGATGCCTACCCAAGCGAAATGTCTGCTGCACAGTGCATTATGGGCCGCTATATGTGGATGTGGACAGATTGTACGTGGCGTCGGTGTTCTAAATATGGATCACGCAGCAGGGCACACCGGTGCGACCTCCATGTGCAAACCCACACATGCTCAGACGCATCCACTCATATCTGCTGCTCGGTAGCGACTCGATAACATGCACATTTTTCCAGGCAGCAGCAGCAGCAGCAGTGGCTCCATCAGGGAAGTATAGGTGCACAGAGGTGGGGGGAAGTTGCCGAGCATGCACATTCTCGCAGCTCCAGGGTTTCGTATTTCACAGTCCGGTGGACTCAACTCCCCCCCAGGACTGATGAGTACATGCAGATAGACAGTTAGTGAAGAGGAGGGTATGGTGTCATGGAGCGGGAGGAGGAAGAGAGAAAAAAAAACCATGCAGATGGATGAAACTATTTTGTACTTTGGCTGAGGCTTTGAGGGGGGTCCGTGGCTGAGTGATACTTTGACATTGTGACTCCTCTGTCAGAAAGAAAGAAAGAAAGAAGCACAGTCTCCAGTCACTAAATACAGCGGCAGGGTTTCGCAGACTTTCAGCCGTACTGTCCCTAAATACGCCAGACTCCTCTGTTAAATGATGAGATTTCCTTGTTGGAGATTAACCCACATTTTCAGGATTATTAAGTCGTTTTTAACTTATCTACAGTTTCGGCATTGTTCAGTTTGATTCTTGTGACTCTTCCGGTGACGACGTCTTGCACAGTATCGCCCTCAGCTTGCTTGGAACCTCGCCTGAGCAGGTACTAAAAGAAAGCAAAATAAATGTGCCGTGCTGAAAGTGAGTATATCATATATATTCCATATATTACATGGACTGTATGAAGGTGACTTAGCCTCGAGATACGAAATGTGTCCGTTTTTGAAAGCTGAAGTTCACACACGCTTCCTATTGGACGGTACCAGATGTCAATCATACAATCATACCGTATGCGCTGTGCGTCATCATCTATTTTCCTCCACATGGTAACTTAATGTGTTCTATTGAAAACAACGTGATACGATTGAGTACAAAAATGTTTAGTGACATTATGAATCAAGTGAAAAGAAAGAGTTGACTACATATTTGTGTGTGTGTGTGTGTGTGTGTGTGTGTGTGTGTGTGTGTGTGTGTGTGTGTGTGTGTGTGTGTGTGTGTGTGTGTGTGTGTGCATACTCACTGGTGTGCAAGTGTCTCTCTATGTTATGTAATCCACAGAAGGCCACAGCTGCTTTCTCACACACAGCAGGCATGCTAGGGGAGCGCAGCCAAGTGCCCCCCCCCCCCCACCACCACCTTCCTGTCTGCATCTTCCTCCATCCCTTGGTCCTCCTCTCTGTCTGTCTCCCCCCCACCCCTCCTCCCTCTGTGTTTTCTTTCTTCTTATAGAATTAGCACAGTATAGATTTTTGATCTGTGCAGGACTGTTGTGTAAGCTCTGGTCAGGGCCACGTGGCTCCGCTTGGCTGAAACGCAGCCACTCTTGTTCAGTTTGTGATGCAGCAGCAGCAGCAGTTGAGGAACAATGAATAAGTGTTCAAACCGCACACCTCACATCATCGCTATGACCTTTTTAACCATCCACTGTTTGATGTACGTTTATGCAAATTGAAATTAAATCAATCCCGTAACAGGCGCAGTTCAGGATTCTGCAAGCAGAGGGAGGAAGGACAAACTGGGACTTAATCTCGTTTGTCTCCAAAGAGCGCCGTGGAAGTGTCTCGGCTCCACACCAGCGGCGTTATTAAAATGTCACATCAGCTGCAAGTAGGAGATGTGGAATCCCTGATATCAAGCCTGGAAACATGCCAAATCAGAATTGAGTTAGTTCCATTTTGGTTTGGCTGATGTCTGCTCCCATTTCGTACAAAGCCGCTCAAAATGCAGAACATTGCCGCATGAGCCAGGTGTTACAGCTCGATGTCTACAGATATGAGATTTGGGTTGGGTTGGTTATATGTGGCCAATATTATTTTTCTTTCTTCCTCCAGCTGATAAAATATAACACGTGATACACAAACTTCTTCTTAGTAGGATTCATCATATTTTATGTCAAACAATTCATTTTTGTACCTTATTTCTGAGGTATAAACGTACATATTTCATTACATTTGTTATTTGAAGTTGATAAGGCACCACAAATCAATCTAAAAGAACCCAGAGCCCGCCCAGAGTGATAAATTAGAACAGTTCATTGAATGTATTCTGAGTCACAGTGCTTTTATCTCATCGAACCGATGCCGACGATTAAATAAAGAAACGACAACAGTCAGATGTCTAGTTACAGCTAATTCATTTGTAACTTGTAATTCCTTTAAAACACACCAGGCCTCTTTTTCTAGCTAATTTGAAGACATCCATGCCGCCTCATGACGTTGAATATGAATTTTTGTTTTCTCGCCACGTTTGTTGTTGAGGTTTTGAGTCACATCTGACCCAACAGTGGTCAGAAGATCCACATTGAATCTATCCGACGTGACTTGGCCCGAGACGGAAAAGAGCAATGAAAGGGAGCCTTTGTGTGGCATCTCTCTCTTTTTTTCTCTTTTTTTTAGTGCCTTCAGACACGAGCTTATGTCCTAAGTCTAGGAGAAGATGCGTGTGTTGTTTGTCTGCAGAGAAAAAGACGGCGAAATGAAAGAGTTTGTCTAATCTAATGAGTTGTGCAAAAACTCAATTTGGCTCGTGAGCATCACTTGTGATGTTGCAGTTCTGATATATTTATGATGGGGTGAACAATTTGTCGTTTGAAACTATGCAATTTGGATTTCATAAATGGAAGAAGAGAAAAGGCTAAATGTTGCTTTACGCCCCAAACTATACCTTGACTGGAAAAGATATATTGCAAATCATAGAATTATGAAACCACACAGAATTATATCATAAAACAATTTCAAAAGTTTTGATTTCAAGCCTGATTATTTGTGTTACAGTAGAGTTTGACCACATTTATAGGCAAACCCATTGTTTCTTACGCATATATCATTTTAAATTGAAAGAAATATCAAGTTATATCTCATATATCAGGTCAAGGTAATAACTTTAAGAGAGATGTTATTCTCCCATGCACGCACGCATACGTTTTAGTCCAGACCGGAATCACATTATATGATTTCCATTGCAGGATCAGGCACTACACACATCCACCCACACACCATGGCCACATACAGGTGTGTGTGTGGGTTTGTGTGTCTGTGTACGTTGTGTAATGAGATGTGCGAGCGACCCCCTGACCCAGTAACATCCATTCTGCCATAAGAGCGCCGGGTGAACTCTGCCACCTCTGTCTCATCACTCAGGCAGCTGAGAGGCGATCGCCAGCGATAGGTGACTGCCACTGCTTTATGGGCGCTGATGAAAAGGTGGGAAGCGCTGATGAAAGAGAGGGAGCATTCATTTGTCTGACGCTGCGGTGACTGGCCTGTCAGAGAGAGACGTAGAAGGGTGAGAGGCGAAGAGGGGGGTGTGGGAGAAAGACAGTGTTGGGGAGCGAGGAGAGAGAGAGAGAGTGGTGAACAAGCACATCTTTATGTATGGCTTCGTCGCTGAAATGCTCTGCCACCCCAGGTTTGATTAACAGCGAGAAGAGGGAGCCAGTCATTTTTTTTTCTTCTTCTTTGCCTCACGCCAGCACGCATGGCTTGGCAATGACTTTCACATCATTTGAGGTGAAATCGGGAAGCTGTTACAGCACCTTACAGCGATCCGACATGCTTCGCTTCTGCCATCCGGCTGGGCAACCAAAAGGATGAGACGGGAGAGAAGTCTGAGGGACTCGTTTTATTATGCTTTGGAATCACTCTCTCTTTATCTCGTCATGTCTCGTGCTCTCTCTCTCTCTGTCTCGCTGACAAACTCTGGAGAAGACAGTTTTGACAAAGTCGCAGCCGCGTCGTTTGATTTGCCCCACGCTAACCTCCGTTTAAAACCAGTCCCTCAGCTGAAAGTTGAACTCGGGAGAGTTATGCAATCAGAATTGTGCACATTGCTGAACAAAAGGGCCTTTTATACAGAGCATGACATGAAGAAAAGGAGCTAAATAGGAATTTGCTGCAGAAATTGTTGCATTAAACCAATTTGCATTTCATTTAAGATGCCTCCCCAGATAATTCAACAAAGTTATGGACCGGGAACAGTCAAGACGTCTGTGATGGCTGCATCTACTGCACGGCTGTGTGATCCCAATGATGACCACAGATTTATAGGAATAGTTCAACATTTTGGAGGTTTGAATGTGACGAGCGCTGTCACATCTTTTCATGAGAGCTACAGCCAAGTGGAAGCAGTTTAAGAGATTAGACAGATAACCTAATCCAAAAATTAAACATGGCTTTTAAACATTAAAAATGTAAAACAGGATTACATTTAGTAAACAGTGTTCAGCCACACATGAGGTCTTGGAGAGTTGGGGCTAAGGCTATGTGAACAAATTCTTGTACAACACATTAACCTACAACAATCTGCATTCAGATGAGCATTTTGGCTCCAAATCCCTAGTCCTAATCTGCATGTCACATGCGTGACACTGTTCATCGCGTGACCTTTCAGGTACATTTCACATGCAAGTGCTGCTGTAAACAGGAAGTTGATTTTCTCCTCTGCAGTTTAAGAACCAATTAGGAAGTGAAATGCATCATCATTACCAGACTTAAATGCAAACACTGTGAGCATGGTTGGCTCCAGGAAGTCACATTTCATGCTAGGAATGGACTTTTCTATTTTCTATTAGCAAAAATGCTGTTGGAAAATTCCATGGTATTGGTAATGGAATATTCTTAACTCCATCTAGGGAAATGAATGCAGGATTCACAGAGTGTTGAGCTAACGGGGCGCAGTTAACGAGATGCATTCAAATACCCCGGTAAATTCTGTGACTTCTGCAGAATCTACAGCTTAAAGGATGAGCTTCAAGATGCATCCATGTAATCTGTTAAATTGTATGACTTCTGATAACACACGGAGTCCTCAATCTAAACAATTCCTGTTGCCACCTTGTGTTAATAGTTGCACCACAAATTAGTCACGGGAGAATATATTTGTTTTTTTCATAAATTCACTATTTAATATATCACAATTAGTCACAGTAACTGATTGACTTTTTATTTTTAATCAAGCCAATAATTACGTGGTCAGGTTTCCTATAAATTGCTCGCCATCTGTTATTGGATGTGCAGTTATCTGACGAGCTTAGGTTTTTCAGGGCTTCATCAAACCGTGTTGGCTGCTCGCTGTTGCTGACAACACTGTGTATCTGTTGGCGCCTTTTGCAAGTGGCTGAATCTCATCACCTCAGACTGATTGTGTATCATCGCCCCGATCGTCTTCCTACTGGTGCCACAGTTTCTTTCGCATTCCAGCCTGTGTACATGTTTGGAAATCCACCGGCTTTGACAACGGACACGTATTCACTCCTGTGTCCAGGAATGATATAGCCATGATTGGCTGTGACATGCCAAGCATTACATCCCATCTTCCTGTCGTACCTGTTGCTAGGCAGCCTTGGCAAGCTGGAAGAGCAGCTTTTGGCCTATTTGTTTGTTTAGCTGTCAGTCTGAGAGGCTAATCCCACCTCGAGGGACACGGAGAGCCATCCAGAAACCAGAGATCCAGCCATGTGCGCCATCTCTCGCCAAAGATGGAGCGAGAGGAAGGGAGAGGGTGTGTGTGTGTGTGTGTGTGTGTGTGTGAGGGGGTACACAAGGGCAATTTGCCCTGAGTAAACACCTCTGCTTGTTGTTGTCATCTTAAGCCAGTCATCAATCACGGCCCTAAACTGTCTATGGTGATAGCCACAAGGACGTGTCACGGCGCTCTGAAACCAGTTGGAGCCTTTATAAAGCATGACAGTCATTGGTGGAGATCACAGCTGTGCCGTCAAAGGTGGCCATCAGTGTCTTTCCCTGGTTTTAAAGGCGGTTTCGGTGATTATATTGAGGCATTTTATACATTTTATTTACAGGTAATTTCATGTAAATTTGGCTTTTTTTTTTACATTAAAACAACCCTATAAATACACAAGATTGTTTCAAATGAAAGCTAACAGAGGTAACACAGATCATATACAGCTAGAAACCAGAAATGAGTGCATTTTTCAGGTTTGATATCATGCTATTTACAATACAGCTTTTCATGAGCTCAGAGACACAGCCTGTGGCCAGCTTTACACTGAGATACATCATCATCATGATGTAGCCTGTATTGAAATATTCTTCCCAAGTGTTATCACCCAGCAAAGCCAGTTATTGGGCTGGGAAAAGGGATTTTGTGCTTGACTTTTAGCTGTGTTATATAAGTGCCAGACACGTTGTGTGTCTTGTCTTGTCCAGTCTAGGCTCTCATGTTTTTCCACCTGGTTTGACTCACTGAATCAAAAGCTGCCTGATGTCAGGACATTCAGTGTCTCTCTCTTCTGCTTCTTCTTCTTCTTCCTCAGTCTATGGTACAGTATATCTGACATTTGTACATAAATCTTTGTGCATCACCATCACTCTTTGCCATTTAAGCTCATGAGGAAGGACATATTTTAAACTCCCAAAATAATGTGCCATCCAAAAATCAAACCTTCATATCATTCATTCCTTGGAGGCCTAAGAGTTTAGTTACTCACATATCTTATTTGGAGTTAGACCATTACCTTCCGTCCTACTTAGGTGACTTCACATTTCAAAATGTGCGGGATAAACAGGTCACAAATTATTATATTTTTGGTGCAAAAAACTATATAGCTACTTCCACTTCCTTTTTGTCGCTCGTCTGTTTTGGCAGCTTGAAGGCAGAAGTAAGGACACTTCTGCTTGCGAAAAAAACTCTCCAGACTTCAGCTTTCAGCTGAGGAACTGGCCTTAAAAGATGGGTTTCCATTGTCAGCAGCTGATGCTGAACTCACTGGAAGATTAAACTTTGTCCAAAATTACCCTAAAGACACAGATTCCTGCAGCCATTCCTGGGTACATTACACGGTTTCAGTCACTTCTAGTCCCCGCAGGGATGAGCTGTCTGAGATATGTCTCATTTCCTCAGATTCAGCTTGAATCAGGATTAGACTACATCTCAAAGCCCGAAAGCATAACATTTCACGAGTAAATATATTATTTTGACATGCACTTTTGGCAAAAAAAAAAAGCCTACAGGTGTCAGTGTAGACAGACAGAGCTGCTGAGAAGATGCTGCACCCGGCTTAACTCTTTGCGCGGCCCGGGAAGTGCCCTTCTGTGATTTAATGAGACCTGTGGGAAGAAGCATTCATCAGCGTGACAGTGAACCTCTGCTTCCCATTGTTCTATCCTGGTATGTGAGGAGAGCAGTGTGTGTTTTAGCCTTAATGATGGGCTGGCAACCCTTAGATTAGATGAATCTCCTGGTGCTAATTAAGAACCACGCTGCCAAAAGACATCTGTTTATACCTTCCCAGAAGCAGTTTGTTGGATCTGTTTTACAGTGTAGGAGATTTTGATGTTTTGACCGCAGTTGTAGAGTAATGGTTTGGATTTATAAAGTGATTTTATCGTCTCGATGACCACTCAAAGCTGCTTTTACACTACAGTTTTGCCATTGAGTCATTCACAGCACATCTATGTGGTAGTGCCCTTTCTGTCACTCAACTGTCGTACCCACACTCTTAGAAATAAAAGTTCTCAGTAGAAGCATATAAGGTTCTTCAGCTTGTCCTTATAGGAGAACCCTTTTTGGCTCCAGGTAGAACCTTTTGGAGGGTTCCACCAAGAACCCCTTTAAAACCCTTTATCCAGGAAAGGGGTTTAAAGGGTTCTCTGGATCAAAATGGTTCTTACTGGAAACAATAGTGTTACCAAGAACCCTTGGAGAAAGGGTTTTTCAGAAGCAAATGGTTCCAGGTAGAACCTCAGCCCTCGAGAAGGACCCTTTTGGAACCCTTCTTTCTAAGAGTGGATTGACACACTGGTGGCACAGAAAAATTAAGAGTAAAATCCTGTCAAGTCACTTTTTGTCTAAAAACACATTTTTTGATATTTTGATCTTAATTGTGTGCTGAATGCGGAGTCTTGTGGGCTGTCATTAGATTTTTTTATTGACATCTCTGGGTCCAAAAACTACAATTTTCTTCAGTAGCAATATATTAAATGTATGCACTGAGTGTTCGTCAAGCAAGAGTCCTATACAAGAGAATTAGTTTTAAATAGATCCAAAAAATAAGAAGTAACCTCCTGATAATGATCACCCAATGACACTGTGTGAATCTACTCCATATCTGTTTATGTAGTCCTCCATTACCTCCCTCCTGCAAGTGCGAAACATTCTATTATTCAGTAAAAACATCAATCTGTATTTGGATTTAGCAGTTTGTGATTTAAAGAGCATTTAACAACCCCCTGCTGCACATGTTACCCCCCTCCTTCTTTTAACTTAACTGATGCTGTCACATAAATGTTTCACTACCCAAACCAATTCCCACATGTGTATTTCCAGGGAAAAGCATTTCATAACTTATCCTAACAAGAACGAAGGCATCCCTGTCTCCCCCTCCCCGCCATCCCTCCCTCAAATCACTCGTTTCTCGGAGCGCTCCGCGCGGCTAGACGGCACATCCTCCAGTTTTCCCGCTACATGCTATTCAGTCTATTGCCCCAGATATTATTTCATTGTAAAATGATGCCAATTAGTAAAGCCAGTCGCCACTGGCTGTAGTCTGGCTCCTTCTCCACTCCGGCGGGGAAAGTTATTTGGGTCGGCAGCTATTTTCAGCCTGTGATGTTGCCAGGAATACTTAAGGGAGCAGCCACTGTTTTATAAGAGAGCACATCAATAATTTTCATTGGTCCATGTTTGTGTATGTACGCGGGCGCGAGGAAGAAAGTGCGAGGCAGAGTTTACTGAGTTTATGTATGTGTGCTTGTACCTGAAAACCGTCAATTTCCTCTGGCATATTTAGCAGAGCAGGGTGTGCATGTGTGTGTGTCTGTGTTTACACTGTATCTGCTCTCATGTTGCAGATATTTGACTGTAAATGTCGTGACCTCCCCTTTAATTTAAAACACATTAACTCACCCCGCCTTTGAACTTTGAGCCTGAATCTTAATGCAGCTCTTATTCCAGGGTTTTACCCTTTGCCCTACAATCGCCCGCTTTTTCAAACCGAATGCCCTACACACTCAGCATCACACGCAGAGCAGAAGGCCAAAGTCAATGAGTTCCTCGCACCTCTCTCAGTGCACATAACCGCTCTCTCCCCCCCTCTCCGCTGAGGAGCTGTACATTGTCAGAATGAAATTGGGGTGAAAAGTCCTCGCACTCTGCTCGCGCTTCCCACTGAACAACCAGCCACTCTGCACTGCAGGGTGAACGGGTTCAAGTCTGCCCACGCCGCCGCCGCCTCCACCCATCCATCCGCATACAACCCCAAACTCGAATGCACGCTCTCTCTCTTCCTTACCCTATCTCTTGGAGGACAGCCCACAGCAGCGGCGGCGGCAGTAAGGAGATGTCTTTCAATATTTTAAGCGGCTTGGGCTAATCTTTGTCGCTCAGGTTTGTTTTGAAAGCGTTGGCAGGAATAAAAGACGGAACGACAGTGCCCCACCTCCTGTTTGCGCACTCTCGCGTGCACACAAAGTCACAGGGATGAACACACTCTTGCATAACTGCACAGGTTGCACACAAAGACACTCTCTGCCACTGAACGTCTGCGATCCTGAGCTAATCCACCTTGGCCCTTGCAAGACTGTTCCACTAACCTGATTTTGCTGCTCATGCTTTTTTTTTTTCTTGGTGTACACTTCCCCTTTTGCTTCTTAGCTACCGCTGAGGTGTCCCAATGTGTGGCAAAGAGTAAAACCGTGCTTCTATTGCTGCGCTTTAGCTCACCAAGGTACGGTTTGGAACGATAAACCTTGGATTTAGCTTGCATCCTCAATGCAAGGTGTGTTAAATTGCATCATTACGCACTGTCGCCTGCCAATAAATTTGATGAAGATGAATGTGACACGTTTTACCACTGCTGCATGTAGAGATGATCTGATATGATGCTCACTGTTGGCATCTCTAAGCACAGGGGATGTTCCACACCAATGTCATGTGACCAGAACATTAGTGAAGTCACTGGACTGGACCACAATGCTAGGTACCCAAGCACAGTGGTCCAGCTGCTAAAGGCTAAAGGTCAACACCCTGCAGTGGTCAACACTTCCAACGTGCAACAGTAGAGAAGAAACCAAAATGGCGGTGTTATTCCATGCAGCATATAAGCCAAATGCCAAGAAGAACAAACATGAAATTCGAGTTTTTCTTTGGAAATGTATTCACTGGCTGCACTGAGTTACGCTGGTAAGACATCAGGCCTTTTTACGTACGTTAACAGACACGCTAAGTGCTAAACAACACCTTTAAAAGCACAAGTAAACACGGAAATCAGAGGTGGATTCTTATTCAGTCGTCAAGAAGCATGTGAGAATGGACCATTTTGGCTGTTATCAGTGTTGGCACCGCTCCACAGCCGCACTTCACGGTCCGTGGACGTGATTGGGGTACCGAGCGAACCCTCTCTGACTGCCACTGTATGAGGAGGAAGCAGAGTTTTTCCGCTTCACTGTTCCCTTTATCTTGTCTCTCTCCTCTCCCCCTCTGTTATTTTCAGCCCTGCTCCCTTCTCGCTTTTCGCCACTCGCCAATCTCTTGTTTCTCTGTGCCTTTTCCAGCCGAGGCCTCCATTCTCTTGCCCCCCCCCCCAACTATTGTGTGTGGTAATAAAGATTAGCCGGCCCGCCGCACACAATGGGGTCCCCACATCCGGAGCGCAGACTCCCCAAATCCTGCTGCAAGCTGCTAACCACTGTTGTAAACCCACTGTTGTTTGCCGACCCCCTCTATCAGCGCACCCCACACACGTACAAGCATGGTCTGGCTCGAATGAGCGCGCATGAGTGCACAAATGTGTCCTAAATGTACTCTGCTGTGTTGAAAGCAAATGGATGAAATTTCTCCTGATTAGATTAGGATGGTTTTGACAGCTGAGAGGCAGCGCCTGGCGACTCATAGGCCGATAAACAGCAGCTCACCCAAATCCAGTTAAACAGAGACAGAGTTCCCCTCCCCAGCGACTAGCTTTAGTTGCTGGGATTTTGCCCCCCACTCGTCTTTCACCCGTCCACCATGCCTATTCCCTTCAATCACATCCTCCTCTTCATCTTTTTTTAGTCTCTTCTCTATCCCATTTCACCCTCGCCACCTCTGCAGTCCTCCACTTAATACCAGAACAAAGACATTTTTCCACACTTTGTCACAAGCTATTTAGATGGAGCCACAGAAGGTCTTTATACGCCGCTACACTTGTTGTGTCCTGAGCCTGGGAACTCTCAATAATGGCCGTGTCGCTCTCGAGGTCAGCAGATCTCCATGAGTTCAGTCCGTTTACTTGTTGAGTTTCTCGCAGGATTTAGAGGAAACATTTGTGGCTTTGTCTGTGTGGAAATATGGATTATCACATGTGATAGCGGATAAAAATATGTGTACTGAGGACACGGATCATCATGTGCATATACTTTGGGAGGATATAGGACATAATTACTTTCCCAATTCCAAAGATTCTGATGAGAAGATTGATGTGCCTTTCTTGTTTTTGTCTTCAGTGCTTCGTAAGGCTGCAGCTCAATGTTTAATTCAATTATGTCTTTATTAGAGAAAGTATTTCGATTTGGATTAAAGCTTCTGGAAGCAAAATATGCCTGTTGTTATTAAGTAGAATTTTCCGAGTTCAGCCTTTGGGAAATCTGGCAGATGTAAGGGGAAAGCGACCAATCACAAGACAGTTCAGAGGGCACTCCTAGTTGTGCTTATTTTCGTGTAATTCTGCCTGCTGCAGCTTCAATTGCTCGCTTTAAAAAGGGAAAAAACTTGGACTCGTGAGATAAATTGCGAAGTCCAGTGTGTAAGAATATGTGACACCTAATGGTGAGACTGCAGATTGAAACAAATGGCCGAGCCCTCTCCACTCACTCCCCCGTTTTCCCAAGCATTTCTGGGAAATATGGTGGCCTTCACATGCCAGAGAGGATGTCATTCTTCTTTGTTTGTGCAGAAAATCTCTGCTTCCAAATGGGAAAAGCATTCTCTGGCTGTTTTATTTTGACCTCCTTAAAGCAAGACCCTTGCTTAATATACACATAAAAGGTTTATTCTGAAACTACAAAACACTTACTTACTGTTGTGCCATTAAACCTTTCTAAATATTAGGAAATAATGATTGATTTTGGCAACACTTTAGATTAGGGAACACATATTCACCAATAACTAGGTGCTTACAAACATATCTTAAAGGCGCATTATGTAATAAATCTAAAGCAACTGGCCATAAAATCCTCCTAATATGTCACAGAGACTCAGGAATAATATTCATATAACAAACTGAACCCACTAACAACAACAGTACAGCCAAAATATTCACATTAAAAAAATCTTTTGCAGACTGCAAATCATGTTTATGTTTTTGAAATCATGTTTTGGGCATGTGGCGCCACCTATCGCCGTCTACTAATCATTGCAGTCAATAGAGTCTCCGCCAGTTACGTCTGAGCTACAATGGCGAAGAAAACAAAACCATAAAGACCTCAGTATTATGAATTTGAGTGTAGTAACCGTCACATTCTTACATATGGCGCCTTTAAGTAGTAGAGCTGAAACAATTAATCGATTACAAAATGAATCGCCAACTATTTTGGTAATCGGTTGAAGCTTTTTTTCCTTATTAAAACAAGATTTCTGATTGTTTTAGCTTCTTAACCCTTTAAGGTACTACTCAACCATTTGGTTGCAAACACTTTAAGTCACTATATGTCATTGAAAAATGCATCAAGCTGAACTCACTAACACTTAATGTGACTTGTTCTGAATGTTGTATATTTATGAATTATGCAAACCAGGTTTATTATGAACATCGTCAACCATTTGGTAGAGGCCTGTATCTGAATTAGTGTAGGGTCTAATTTCACGTTATTGTTATCATAGGTAAATAAAATGAAATGTGAATATTTTCTTCGTCTCTTTGCTCCACATAACAGAGAAATCATTAAAACTGAATAATTTCACCAAAAGATTAATCGTGAAAATACTCGTTATTTGCAGCTCAAATAAGTACCATACTAGCCCAATTCATTAGTCATCATTAAGCACATATTAAAACCTTATTCTACATAAAATTATTCCACTTAAGATTTTTCCTACATAAGGTGTTAATGTGTGCTTAATATTTGCTAATAAAGAGCTAGTACGCTACCTATGCACGTTAGTAAGCACCTAGTTAATGGTGAAAATGTGCTCCCTAATCTAAACCTGATTTTGAGTGGACATGATCAGTGGTTTCAATTTACTGATCATTTATTGAAGCTATCATTTTGCAAAGTCCTTCACATTATTACCCTCCGTGTTGTTTTATGGGAAGATAAGAGGCGGGTGTCCCTGTTACCGAGATGACGTGGATGTGTGCTTTCTGTTGTGTCTGCTTGGAGAAAGTAATGGGAAATGTCTTTCTGCTCCATTAAGCAGAGGCCACCAGGTTTTTGTACTCTGAGTGCTCCATCATTGTGGCTTTCCTGCTCGATGAAAGGTGCTTTGAAGATCCCCCATCACACACACACACACACACACACACACACACAGGCCTTCCGTCTCTGCCTCCTGTTGCTGAGAGCGTAGAGACGGAGCGATGTCTTTCTTGAAAAACTAGCAAACTGAACCGCATGTTGTTCTGCAAAAGGAAACGGTCAATGGACCGTGCATCTTCAAGTGCCAATCCTGTCTATTAGTGCAGCACATCTGAACAAAAATTGACTGTATATAAGGAGGTGTCAGGTTTACAACCAAAATGTGCATTATTCCCTCAAACTCCGTCAGCAAATTGTGATTTAACAGCCTCGCAGTGTCTCTTATCAGCTTGAAGCCCACACTGTGTAAAGCTGCCTCAAGGTGTTGCATTTCCAGGCTTTGACGGCGGCTCTGATTATTACTGCGAGGAGGCTAATGTCGTCTGATAAGGCAGCGTGTGTAATTAAGCTGTTTCCGTGGCATGTTATCTGAAGCTAGGTGAAACTTGGCTGCCTGGAGAGATGGAGCTGTTAGTCATTGAGGAATAGGACGCCTGTCGGCTATCTGTGCTTCCCTCAGCTCCCTATCTTTTCCACTCCTTTTTCCTCCAAATCCATGATGCAGTTGTTTTAGCTTAAGTATCTGTTGGTGCTCTGGTGCCTCACAGCAAGAGGGTTCATTGATTCATTCATTTTCTTCCACCTATCTGCGATCAGAGGTTTTTTTTTTCAAGACTTTGAATGAAACTATAGTCAATAAATGTATTGCTCCAAACCTGCTAAAAAACTGGGTTGGATATTGGAAATTTAAAATCTGATCTAATCCAAAAGCTTTTAATATCACACATAAACGCTTCATTGAGCACAGTTTTTCCAGGGATGCCTTGTAGAGCTGCAACTAATGATTATTTTCATGATCGATTATTTCCCGTCCATAAAATGTTGGGAAATGCGAAAAAATGTTGATCAGTGTTTGTCAAACATGTCTTGTTTTGTCCACAAACCAAAATGATTCAGTTTTTAATGATTTCTTTGTTACATGGAGCAGAGAATCCAAGAAAATATTCACATTTAAGAAGCTAAAACAATCAGAAATCTTGTTTTAATCATGAAAAAAGCTTCAAACCGATTAGTTGACGATTTGTGTCCGATACCAGTACCTATACCTCAACCTTGGACTCCTACAAATTCACATCACCTTTTATTTTATATGTATAATATTTCAAAATATATCCCATCTAGTGATTTTTGCCAGTATGGGCTTGACACGGATACTGATTATCATCCCTAACTCAAGGTGTGATATCAGTATCTGTATCACATGTGAAAAAAGTGCTTATCCAGCCTTTCTTGTTCTGCACTTTGTCAGTTCAAATGGATTTGCTCTAAATGGGTTTTCTCTTTGTATATGAAGCTTGGGGTTAGGTTAAATGGACACTCTAAACCCACTGTGGGTGTGAGTTTAAGCCTTAATGGTTATATGTTGGTCCTGTGTCCAGCTTTACCCTGCG
Source organism: Microchirus variegatus (assembly GCF_963457635.1). NCBI lineage: Eukaryota > Metazoa > Chordata > Actinopteri > Pleuronectiformes > Soleidae > Microchirus > Microchirus variegatus. The sequence goes on from NC_139802.1 coordinate 33,084,971, forward strand.
ATTGGCTCCAGCTCCCCCTTTGACCCTTTAAAGGATCAGTGGTAAAGATAATGGATGTATGGGGCTGCAGGTGGGACGTTACCATGGCTTCATCCTTCACCTCTTGCACTTGTGCAAACTTACTCTGAAATGTAATTCTTTCTTTCAGAGGCCACCTTTTCTTCGTCTTTGACCCGTCTGCTTTCTCGACTCTCCAGAAAGGCAGATAAATAAGCTCGATCTCTACCCTCAAGCTTGTTCCCTTTGTGTCTCTGCTCCTTCCATCTCTGCTCGGGCCTCGTCGCCCTAGAACCATTGGGGGCATCAGCAGCTCTAAGATCCCTCATGGCCAAATACTGTACCCCCTGCTGCTGCCTCCACTGAGAATAACAGGGTGACACGGGCGTATTCTGCTATTCAGATCAGTGTCAAGGAAAATGAGGCATTATCCCCACACTCACTCCCCTCACTTTCCCCTCCCCTTGGCCCCTGTAGGCAAGTTTCCTTGCTCACTGATGACGCCATGCTGCTCTCCAAGGAGTCTGAAATCTGTGGGCTGGAGCTCTTAGCTAGTGTACAGGGGAAAAAAAGCAAAACCCCTGGAGGGGAGCTTAGCAGAAGGGGGCAAGGAGGAGGATGGGTTGCTTTTTTTAGATTTGGTGCGCTTGTGTATGTGTGAGTGTGGATCGAGGGCTGTTGAGCAAGTATTGCTCAGCGAAGCTATAGATTACCGTCCCTGTCAGCTGCGATTGCCACCGCTGATGAGCTCCTGTGCGTGGTATCATTTCCTATCGATTAGGCACTGCGACACTAACACAAACACACAAACGCACACACTAAGGCTGTTGGTGAGATGGCCACTGCCAAAGGCTGCCGGTCATTTAGCTGCCACCTCAAAAGTGATAGCGTGGCCTGGCTCACCAGATCAATGAGAGACGGTGGCACTATAACACACCGTGGCAGGATAACACACACACACACAACCAGAACCACATACACAATACCTGACAGTCTCCTCTCCTAATCAAGAGTCTCCTCAGACTGTTTCTTTGAAATGTGTCAAAAAGTGTGCGGCAGAATGACTGACAGCAACAACAAGGAAGGCTGTAAACAACCCACTGTGCTTCTAAAGTGAAATTTACAAAGTGGAAACCAGGTTTGGGTACCATTTTGGCACTTTTAATGCTCAATGGATACTTTAAAGTACTGCCACTACTGAAATAGCACTCATTTTTAAGGCAGCATTACTTTCAAACTTGAATATTTCACCTTATCAATATATATTAGCATCACAAAGGTAAATTTAACCCTTTAAGGTACGCACCAAGAAAAAAGCAAAGGAAAAATATTTTTTTTGCATTTTCTATTATTTTATTTTATTGACTTATGATAACAATAATGACAGTATCAGTATTTGTATTATGTTGTTTTTTTTTGTTTTTTTTTTAAATTAGACCCTACAGTATTTCAGATACAGGCCTCTACCAAACGGTTGAGACGTCTGTTCATAATAAATCTGGTTTGCATAATTCATAAAGTACAACATTCAGAACAAGTCACATTAAGTGTTAGTGAGTTCAGCTTGATACATTTTTCAATGAGATATAGTGACTTAAAGTGTGGTCGACCAAATGGTTGAGTAGTACCTTAAAGGGTTAAGTAATCTAATAGTGCTAAGGCACTAAATGATAGATCATAGATTATAGATTAGGTTTAACCTGTGTGATAAAACAGCTACTAATTCTTCTCCGTTTTTTTTTTATTCAGGCCTGAAACCATGGCGCCCTTCATTTTCTGCGCTTTTTTTGAATAAAAACCAATAAACAGACTTGTCATTTAAATGTGAAAGTATGCGAGAAGACGAGCAAAGACGCACGCGCGCCTGTGTTAATTCATCCGTGACATGAATGTGACTCACTCTTAAAAAAAACGAGTAATCAAACCTCCGCTGTGATGTATGAAAATGGCCCGAGCCGAGTAATCAAAATGTCATGTCGGTCGCGGAGAAGGAATTCTTTTCCAATTTGCGGGAGACAGACACTCAAAAGCACATCAGATATTGTTTTGCTGTCGACAACACTACAAACGTGCGCGGCCGTCGAGTCTGACTCACCGCGCGTGTGCCGTGGGTTTAAGGCTGACATTTCAGGAGGTGCTTTCAGACTGCGACGGTTTTCAAAATCCCCTTTGCTACAGGAAATGGAAACACAGTTGCAGCCTATTTTGTGTGAATCTATCACTTCCTGTTTGTGGCATTTTCTCTGTGGAAAAATTACAATGTCGATGATAGTGATGCCTCATGCATTAGACACCACCTGATGTCCTTTTAACACGAATCATCCCACTTATTTTGATTTATCTGTAGCCACGGCAACTATATTAACACTGACAGGACCATGATTTCTTTGCTCCGATGATCATATTTGCATTTTAAATGCTAAGTCTGCTAACGGTCGTACTTAAAGCTGTCCATATTTGATGGGATCAATGAGGAGGCATGTTAAAGCGAAGACTGAACTGGGCCAGAGAGACAAACCAGAGCTTTATGCTCCACATATGATGATGATGATGATGGTGCCATTTTTTTACACTTCTGACCTTTTAGAAGTGCAGGGTGGTTAGATTTCTCAACCTTCACTTGGACAAAGCCAGATGAGCTCTTTTACCTTGTCTAGTGTCCATTAAGCTTATCAGTCAATAAACAAACCTGGCAACAAAGCAACAAATCCCCAGGATACATACGCAAATTCAGCTTCCTATTAGGGCTGAACAATTAATGGTTTTCAATCGCAAAAGCTGCAATTGAATTACTACTGTTTCGATGATGCCATCCTTTGTAACTGTAGAACCTGTCAGAAATATCACAATTAGACCTACAAGTGTGACTTATTTACAGAAATCCTGTTTGTTACCATGAAAACTATGTTTCACGCGCGCTAAAATCATGCAACCCTGCAGGGATGGTGCTGCAGGGAGTCTCACACACACGCGCACGCACACACACACCCCTCCAACTTCCATGCTGCATCAGCCCCTGCAGCTCAGGGCCTCCTTATAGTCCTGCCCTTGTCAGCCCTGCTGGCATCAGCTCTGCATATTATTATCAGCACCTTGTCTCCATCACGGCATCTGTTGAAACTAAACACGATCATCCTAAAATTAATGAGCCGTATCCACCCCATTACATTTATCTGTTTAGTGGTGTTTTGGGCCTTCCTTTAGGGCATTATGCATGCTCCTCTGTTCATATTTATAACCCAGGCTTTTTATTAGCCACGTAGCGGGGTGCTAACAGTCAGGAGGCAGCCTGTGCTTTGATGGCAATGGCAGGAAGCTCAGCGCAGGCCAAATGTACAGGGAGGCGACGTGGAGAGAGGATCAGCTGCCAGGGCCAAGGGCCCTGTGTAAGAGGGGGATACAGAGAGGACAGAGAGAGAGAGGGAGATTTTTTTTGAAAATGAAAAGTGGAAGTGAATGAATCAGGACTGGTTAACGTCTCTCAGCTTGTTTGACTTTGCGAGAAGCGTGCCATGCGATCGCCGTGTATTTGTCACTGCTTTTGCACCTGCTGTATTTTAAGCCTCACTAACCTGAGGTGTGTTCTGCATGTGTGATTCAGTGCGTTCGCTCATTTTTGTGTATGTACAGGGAAACATGTGGGGGGGGGGGCAATTTTCACCCTTCATTGCCTTTGTAAGCCATTTTTCCACATGAAAATATTTATGGGTTTCCATTGAGGCAAAGGTGACGCAGAGGTTAGGGAGGAAAGACAACAGGATGGAAGTGGTTTGACCCATAATCTGAGAAAAAGTATTTTATTTTTTTATCCAAATGAGTACCTGTTTTTTCTTCAAACAATATGAATGATATAGAATAAGGCTTTACATGTTTAAATCATGAGTACATTTACCCCTCAATTTTGGAAATTTATAGACAAGAAAAATCAAATGATCCATCAAAAGAAATCTGGCACATTAATAGATCGTGAAATTTAATTACAATTAATAAAATTACAGAGCAAAACCAGCAGTGTCACACAAATCTGTCTTCTGGAGTGGGCACTAATCTCCGTACGGTAGCTTCAATTTTACGCCTCAACACTGCAGTTAAGCTTCACCTTTGACTTTATTTAGCTTAATTTCACTCCTCGGCCCATTACATGAGACATTAAAGGTCAAAAATATACATCATATGTCCAAGCCTTCTTTAATGGGTTGTTTTTTATTAGTGACATTTTGACACTGCCATAAAGGGGGAAAAAAAGCTCAGGTGTGGATATTAAAATTGATGGTGGTTGAATTACATTTTGCTGGTGCAATTTTCTGAGTTGTGGCGTGGCGTACGCCTTGCTGTCACTCTGTCATCATGGCTGATGGGGACAACTCCATCTCCCCGTTTTAATCCTATCAGAAACAAGCTTCTCCATGCAGGTGTTAGCCAAGTCGTCTTTGCTCCATTTAACCCAAAAATAATAAGAAAAAACAAGTAGGAGTAGGAGTAGGTTGTCATTTTGGGTTTGTGGGAAGCACCAATCACATGGTTAAAAACACATCTAATAATCAAGACAACAACCGAAAGATTAATAAACTATGAAAATAAATGGTGTTGCTTTCTTGGCAACACCACTGTGCAGCTATTTTGGACTAACAAGACCAACCGCCTATTATATATAAGAAGAAGCCATAACTCCACAGTGTTTCATTTGTTAAATGTGATTAAGTCTGAGAAAGAGCTTTTCCACCAAAATGGGCTTGAAATAGTAAAGCAGGTAAATGGCGAGAGAGATCAGAGATCAGAACAAGCATACGGTCACAGGATACAACAGGAAGTAAATAGAACACAGAAACAGGAAACTAAGAAATAAGGAAACCCTATACTAAACATTAATAAATAAGTTTAGGGGTGCAGGGGTTCTAATTTGGGGATGTGTTTACATGAGTCAGTTTGTTGGACATAGCCAAACTTGTATAGTGTTAGCTTTGCTATCTGGACTTTTATTATGGTAACACATATGTAGTTACACAAATTAGGAGTAACACTTCCTCTGTCTCTTCTGATTGGCCGACATGGCTTTACCCTGATGGTCATATCGCCACCTGTTGTCTTGGCATGCTCTGACAGTGGGTTCAGTTCTTTTCATGCGTACAAATATTGTTTTTATACAGCAAAGAAGGAGGAAAAGTAAAAAAAATTTGTGGACCACATGTTTCGATGGTCTTCCCCTAGTACACTCACTGTCTATTTTATGAGACCTCATAGACCTCATTAAGGCTTCAATCCAGTTGGAGAACAGTCCCACCAATCCTGTGCCACCACAACAGTTTCCCAGGGCTTGGACTTTGAGACGAAGCTGCTGGAACAGTGGGTTCCAGCCAGTGGGTTGTCTCAGCTTATCCTGGTTTGCAAAGGAATCATCCCGAAAGCCTTTTAGGAACTGGACCATGGATCCACGCGGAGCCAATTCACGTTGGCTCCTCAGATTTGGCGCTCCTCCAAACTGAGTTGAAACGGGCCATTAGCGCTTCTTTATCTTGGCCTATTGTGCAGTGCTTTTGGCTCTTGATAGCAGGCCTACACACAGCACAGATGAAAGTTACACATTTATTTAGCTAAGCCCACGAGACCGGCAAAAATCGACACGTTTATGCATGCGCATAGGAGTTCACACAACGCGTGCAGAAACACAAGAGCTGCATAATTACACACAAAGTAGCACAATGATGCTAATCACACATACATGTGCAGTTGGGAAAAGTAGCATAATTATATGAGGGCGAATACAGCACACGATATTACACACACACACACACACACACGCTGGAACTGCTGATCAAGTGCATGACCTTCTCTCTAACAATGTTAATGTCACCACCTTCGAGAGGAAGGAAGGGGGGGAGGGACGTGTGATGGGAGAGAAAGCATGCATGATAAGCTTGTCATACCTGCCACCCCCCCTTACCTTTCATCCGTCTTACTCTGTGTCGAAAATCCCGTGCTATGCATGCACATGCATGCACAAACACTACTGTGCATGCATGTATTCACACAACCTAACATTTAGCGTTCATGAACCTTTTTTTTTTTCTGTGTGTGTGTGAAGCCCACAGTGTGCCCGCTGACAGGATCCTGTTACACCAAATGTCACAGTTCCAAAACGGATTCACCCCCTGCGGAGAAAATGAAGTCAAGGCCTTCCTTTGCTTCTCCCTCCTCTCCTTCACCTTGTCCGTCTATCACTCTCCAACCTCCTCCCTCAACTTCACCTCCGACTCATCCCCCCATCTCACTTATCTGTTTCTATCCTCTTTTCTGCTTCCCTGAACTATCTCTACCACACACACACACACACCTTCACCTGAGTTTGCAGTCTTCAGCGATTTGCTGAATAAAGTCCCCCTTGAACTGGCTGGTTTTAGTGGATAATTAGTCCTCACCTTGGGGGCTGAGGAGACCACAATGAAGTAAAAAGTAGGGGGGGAAATGGAGAAAAAAGGAGTGATTTGGGGGAAGTAGGAGGGGTAATGGTGAAAAAGAGTGAAAAGATCAATGTAGGGAGTGCAAAAGGGGCTTGAAAAACCACAAAAAGAGCAGCTTTGAATTTTTATTTTTTTTAAACCAAAACCTTGTGGAGATGCTACTCCCTTCATGGTGTCTCAACACCTTCAATATTTAATTTTACTCTGAAAGGAAGAATAAAGGGAGGGGGGAAAAAAAGCCCTTTTCTAATTTAATTCAAATCTCACTGCATGCGACCATAAAGGAAATGGTGAGACCTCACAGACATTGTGTGGAAAGAAGTTATCTTTTTAAAGCCATCACTGAGAAAACAACAAAGAAAATGTAGGCGTTCAGTGAAGACAAGGAGCTACAGCACATTATCTTTACTTCTCACTGTGGATGTGCAAATGCTGCATGAAAAACTACTCCTGATCCCCTTTTTTTTGCTCCTGCAACAAACTGACAGAGGAGAAATCACACTTCCTTAGCAACAGACCCCCCCTCTAAAAAAGGGAGAAAAATGTGTGTTTTTTTATTTTTAGAAGGTGCAAAGAAAAGGAGGGAAGGGGGGGGGCGGGGTTGTGAGATTGTAAATGCCTCTGATTTGTTCAGTCTGTACAACCTTATTCCTGATAATGGAACTAGCTACTCTGTCTGTCACAGCCTATTTACACACAAATGAAGTGGAGAGTAGCACGCGCCCGGTGGAGCTGCTAGCCTCCATCTCAGCTGTCAGAATGGGTTAGTGGCTACAAGTGAAACACAACGATCCCTGGGATCAAACTGGCGCCATCCATTCAAACATAATAGCTTCATCCTTGGACATGGAGCGTCTCTTTCCCCTCGCTGACTCGCCTTTGTAGAACCTTGCCAACCTCGTTGCAAAGTAATAGACTTCTCAGGATGCCAGTTCACACAAATCGGGGATGCAGTCTTTTATTTGCCCTCTGCGGAGAGAGGTGTTTGGAGTAATAGGGATGAAGCAGACCATAACTACAGCTGAATAAATCTTCCTATCTTGGCTTGGCGGAAGCCAATGCACACATGGCTTGTCAAAGCTCTATAAAATGTTGTTTGATAGGAGTTCTTTTGCAGTTTAGGACTTCTCCTCCTTGCTATATGCTCTTCCCCGCTCTCGTTCCGCGCTACAGCAGTTGCAATCAATCAGTGTGTAATCAGCCGTCTTGCCGGAGCTGCCAGGTAATCCTAGCTGTCTCGGAGGCTATCTGTGTATGCGCGCATGTGACAGCTGGCAGAGCTGCTAAGTTTTCCTGTCTGGTTGAGCGCATGGCACCATGCAGATTTTCTCTCTCCACGGCGAGTAAAGGCATATCGGATGATCTGATGGCTGTTGAAATGGTCGAGTGGGGTTTAAGAGTATGTGATTTGCCAGAGAGGCACAAGTGTGAAGCTGAATGAAAAACAAACGGTAAACAAACCCAATTTAGGGTTGAGTGTTTGTTCACTCACAGGTCAAATGACACTGCAATGCATTAGAAGGACTGCAAAAACCACTCTTTCTTTGCTAGGAACAATATACACACAAATCCCAGTTATATCTGTTAATTTGAGTGTTTTCTCTCCCCTTTTTTTACAGACTTGCCTAGAATTGGAGCGCTATTTGCAGACGGAGCCCAAGCGTCTTTCTGAACTCTTTGACCAAGACCTGGATGGTCTCCTTACCCCGGCCTATCTAAAGGAGGATGTCGAGGAAGAGCTGACAGATTCTCTGCTCCCCAGCCTGCCCAGCCTCCCTGAGCCTCAATGTGCACCTCCCGTCGTCCTCTGCTCAACGCGGAAGAACTTTCCCTCCTCCGGCGCAACGAAAAGGGACGTTAAACCCAAAAGCCAGGGCCTGGAAAACGTAGAAGCAGTGGAGGGAGTCCATCAAGCCCAGCTGAGCGCCGTCACCTCCCTGACACCGCCGTCTTCACCGGAGCTGGGCCGTCACCTCGTGAAGCCCAACCAGACGCTAACGGCCTCAGCCGATGGCACACTCACTTTGAAGCTGGTGGCCAGGAAGGTCGGGCTCAGTGCCGCCCGCTTGGTGGCGGCGCACGCCCTCCCGGCCGGAATGAAGGACGAAGAGGAAGGGGCTGCGTGTGTGATCGGGGTCGGGGAGCTGCCAGAGAATAAGAAGAGGATTCATCGCTGTCAGTTCAATGGCTGCAGGAAGGTATACACCAAGAGCTCCCACCTGAAGGCTCATCAGAGGACACACACAGGTGAGAATGAGTCATGGAGTCTTTTTACATATTTTTACAGGTAAATTAAGCTGTTTTTTTAGGAAAAAAGCCATTTTGTTTGCAAGTAAAAATGAGCAAGAAAGCTTTGTTTTGCTTGATCAGCACAAAACATAAAATGCACAGGTCACTAGTTCCTCCTGTGTTGTAGTCGTTTGGTTTCAGTATTGGTTTGCGATAAAGGTGTGGAATTGCCCACACAGCTCAAATGAATATTCATTATTTTGTGTTAGCGTGTGTGTGTGTGCATGTATGTCACGTTGACCTCATTCAGACTGCATTTGGAGGGGGTTTAAAATGTGAATACAATCAGATTCAGGCACTGTAGCTATTCCAATCAGGGTTCAATTAGTCTTAATGCAAACACAAATCAACAACGTCAAAGCTACACAAGCAGGTTCTACCGGAACATAGCCGTAGCCACATGAGGACACATGACCTGTGACTATGAGCAAATTAGTCTGAGCTCTTTTCAGGCATAATGTCATTGAGTGGCACCTTAGAGACTTTAAGCAAAGCAGCTCTGAGAACCTGCACCACCTAAGGCACCTGACACACCACATGTAGAAAATACTCATAAAAGTGATGTTCAAATAGGGTTTTAATGACACTTGGAATGAACGGAATTGTACAATAAATATAAAAGGACAGACCAGTTATATATAGGGGCTAGGGACAAATTTGACCTAATGTTTATATAAAAATAAAACTTTTGGGGGTGGAGACGAGTGCAAAATAGGGAATACTGGTAGATTGATTTTACATGTGTTTCATGTTAATTGCAGCCAAATTCTGTTGAATTTACACTTTTCCATGTCAACCGGGACAAAGTGATCGGCACAAGAAGTCCCATGTAGCTTGCAAGCAACCTCTATCCTGATCTACGTGATTTTCCCACTAAAACGTTTAGTAAATGAATCATCACCTTTACCAATTATTTTTGACATTTTCAACGGCTACATTCAAAAGAAAAACAACAATGAAAATCCAGCTTCCCACATCATAACACTGACTTTAGGACAATTTAAGGCTTTGTTTTTAGAGTCATGGTTTCAGTGCCTTTTAAGACTTTTTAAGGATCTACAAGTAAAAAGAATACCTCTGTAATCACTGGGCAGGAAATGCATGCTTTCAGAAAACAGCTGTGTTCTTATCCCCCGCTCGTTACTACCCAAGTCATTCTCTGTAAGAAACCAGGACGGGTCCTCCTTGTCAAGGTGCTTCTCAAGAAGGAAGGGGGAGGGTTCAGAAGCTATAACTCATGCGCTCTTCCATCTCAATCCCAAACCACTCAGACCTCTGTCGGGGAGCTGTCCTCCATCTGAGTAACTGCTCAGTGATGGATGGATTGACCTGGATAGGCCGCCATTTCCCTGGTTTATTTCAGGCCCTACCGTCCTCTATGCTTCTCTATTAGTTTAGGTCAGCGGCTCACAATCTGAGGGTGAATTTGCACAAGCAGTAATAAGATCGTTCTAAGACGAGGATAATGTGTTCCACTCATATCAATGCATTAATCTAAGGAGGCAGGTCAGCGCTGGTACCATTTGTAGCATACCATTATCGATAAGCAGGGTAAGAGTTCAGGTCATGTTCACTCTCCTTTTTTAGACAGAGGGGAAATACATGTCTAAAAATTCAGAATCCAGTTAGCAGTATAATGAGATGAATACTGAAACCTGATAGGCAGCTGTGTCTCAATCTTGCAAAGCCTGGAATAACAAATTAAATGTGTGGTGCTCTGCCATCTGGACTGGCACTGACGCTGCTTCCTTACATGTTGCAGATACAGCATGGAACGTCCATCATCCTCAATGAAGTTACAGTTACTCAAATTAGATTTGTTTGCTCCGCCACCGTCTAAATCCCGACACTATTCAGTTGACGGATTACCTCGGTTGATGTTACATGTGGTGCATTTACTCGCTCTGGGTTCCTTATTAGTTTTTTTTTTCTAGAGGGGGTTGAGGGTGTGAATCTGCAGAAAGTCAGAACTCTTCATGTCAAAAGTCATATGTGTGATCACACCATCAGCGGTGAACACCACAGATGTTCAGGTGTCGGTAACTAACAGCACACACACGCGAGCACTGATTGGCTCAGTATCTTGTGTAAAAGATAATAAGGCTTAATAATGGAGCATATGTCAAAAATAAGCCACCAAAAGCAGGAATAATAGGCCACAAACAAATCATCAATTAAATGTTAAAATGAGTTTGGACATGTCAAGATGTAGTGAACATATTTGGTGGCAGATGGATCTGGGTTTTAAAAGAGACATCATTTATAATCCTCTTTTCCCTTAAGGAAGAGAAAGTATCTTGGAAAATCTACAGTATCGTGTCTTTAAGGTCCAGTGGGTAACGGAAATTGAATGAACTACCCAGAAAAAAACATTGGTATATTATTAGTACGTGTGTAGTCACGTTTCATAGCCTTAGAATAAGCCTTTAATCGCAAGGGTCCTTGCTTTCGGGAGGCGACTATCTTCTGCATTTTGCTATATGCAAAGGAAGACTGGCTTCACCTATATAAACCCTATGGATTCTATTGAATGTAAACATTTGGAGTCAATAATTTGTTTAAAAAAAAGCATCCTCGGGGTGATTAATAAAGTGTCTGTGGCCACTATTGATCCAAAAAAGTAATGTTTCTGATCAGCTGTTTGACATATTGCTGTAAGATTTGACACAGACTCTGAATCATTCCTTTGACATTTGCTTTAGCAAGTCAAACTGTCATTAATTTCTCGGTTCTTAATGGAACTCAGCCTGTAAGCGTTGTTGTGTTTACATTTAGCTCTACCAGTGTTCCATTTTTAGGTGATCTATTAATGAATTACAAGTAAGCACGTTCCTTCAGGCTCTGTCTTGATACAGATATGACATTGTACATCTTCTTGATGAAATTGAAGATGACTTTTATGTCTACAATTTAAATCACAGCTTGAAAATAGTGAGGCATCCTGTCTTTCAGTCGCCGATAAGATTATTAAAATTCATACCATAGTGATTTAATGACATATAATGTCGCATATAGCACAGTAAATTCCTGATTTTTCTTGAAGGAGGCATCTTTGTTGCGCCCGTCATTGTCACGCAAGGTGCTTTGGATAAAAGCGTCTACCTTAAGAGGGGTGTCTGGGAAAGTGTGGGAAACGTTGACACGCAATGACAAAAGAGAGCACAGGCGATGAAGAAAAGCGGCAGAAGAAGAAGGAAGAGGGAGAGACTGACAAGAAACAAAGAGTAGGTGAAGAAAGAAGGTAGTATGGAGTGTGTGTGGGGGGGCAGTACAGTGTAGAAGCAACCCTCTTCAGAAAAAGACAGCAGTGCCACAGGCTCAGCCATTCAGCGAGCCATTATCCTGACAAGTTTAAAGATGTCATTACTCAAATCCTCTTTTTCTTAGTTGTTATTTCCATAAATTACCAATGGAGAAAAGGTTACGATTTAATCTGGAATTAGACGAGCTGAGCTGAGTTGAAATGACAGTGCCCCGTAGAGCTTTTTTGTGAATAGGCTTATAGGAAGATAAGCAATGGGACAATTAGATTTCGGGCAGGGTGAGGAATCGGGGAAAACGCACGACTGTCGGGTTATTCGGCTTTTTTTTTCCCCTCTCTCTCGACTCTCTCTTTGTGCCTCTTCCTCATCCATCTTGCGCACTATATCTCTCCTCCTTGTACATCAGTGTTTTCATATTGTCCATGTATGTATGGCGCTCTGTCATGTTGTCAGTAACAAGCAATTTGAGGCAAAATGTACAACTTAAATTGTTCTTTCACATGGACTGTCACTATATGGCCACGACCACCCATCCTCTCTAGAATTTCTAGCTTAATATACTATTTATATATTTGTCTTCCTTTCAAATCACTCAACTTGCTTCTATTTATATCTACTTGTTTGCTTTGAGGGGGATAAAAATATCACTTCTGACTGAATATAGTCCGCTTAAATCTGCCGGTTCATATGGGGTTCGTCCCAGAAGTTGTATTGAAATGTATTTATTGCGCAAGAATATATTATTAGGCCTACCCCCAAAACTCAAAATATTATCAAAATAAGTCATTAATTAAAATACGTACTTATAGTGCTGACTCATAATAAAGTATTCTTACCTCTAACCATACAAATAATACAGCCTATGTATAAACATAAACATGCACATGTAATTGCATTCATATATATACCTATATAGATATGTACCTCCAAAGCAATCCGAAATATACATAGATATAAACACCTACACGCACATCTATATTTATAGAGAACCCCTGGATAAAAAGAGGATATATATATATTATATATGTATATATATATATATATATATATATATATATATATATATATATATAGCAAAGAGATGGAAAAGCAGACAATGTCATTTAACGGTGACCAAAATAAAATGGCCCATTAACAGAAACATTGATTTCAGTGATTCAAAGTGTTGGAAACATTTTTGACACTCACTAAACGAATGTATTGCTCTTATTTATAATCAGAAAATTGCATTTTAGGACATTCGGCTTTCAGCGCTATACCTGTCCATCATTTTCATGCTCTCTCCTCAACATCATTTATTCCTCCACCAGCTCGACCATATATCATCTTTCTCTCATAACCGGTTTCGCTCTTCCTCTCGCTCCTCGTTCATCTCCAGTGCTGGTCGTGGGCACAGGGGCCTGCAAAACCTTCTCCTAGAAAGAGCCTCTTTAATGACCCCCGAGACCTGGATGCCCTGCTTCAGCTCCAACTAATGGAGGGAATGCAATTAACTTCAATACTGGCACCTGAGAGACTGGAGTGTGGGCAGGATCACTCTGTGTGTGTGTGTGTGTGTGTGTGTGTGTGTGTGTGTGTGTGTGTGTGTGTGTGTGTGTGTGTGTGTGTGTGTGTGTGTGTGTGTGTGTGTGTGTGTGTGTGTGTGTGTGTGTGTGTGTGTGTGTGTGTGTGTGTTAATGTGAGCATGCGGAAGTAACAGATTACACATAATTGGATTACAGTGACTCAGGAAACACCCGGTTATCAGATTACCGATGAGAAATATGTGATTTCAGATCTTATGGCCATTGCCAAAGCAGATTGCGCAACCTTTTTATTCCATCCTGAAATGAGTGACTGCTGTCAGCTGATGGGACTGTGATTTAATAAAAGAGATAGACTGATAGTGGAATTTTAAGTATGTAGTAAAAAAAAATGGAATGATATCATGACAATAATAAAAAGACGCAAACAATATTTGTTTAATCCTTGCTAGCATATTAAAAATCTATGTAGAATGTGGCAGTGAGAATCTACGATTTCCCTTTAATGCATCATCAGCAGGCATTTGGTCAGTGAACTGGATGTGCATTTGCAAGCAGTGAAATGACTGACGTTCACTGAATGCACCTCGTAGCGGCTCCTCTATAACTCAACACACTGTGGACCTTTCACTACTGCAGTATTATATTTTGCTTTAATGGGGTGGAGAATTGCCTTAAACATTTTGTTTTGGAGAAAATTGTTTCATAATTCACACATTTTATAGTAATGAACCCTACATTTTGAGCAAGGCATGCTACTCGCCAGTGTCTGCAGATACCAATGAATTGACTAGAACCATCAACCAGTTGACCGCTGTTAAATGATGCAGAATAAATCATGGCCTTTGACAGCAGTCAAATTCTTTTTTTTTTCTTTTTTAAATCAGGAGAAATAATCCACTTAGTTTTTTGATTTATTACATTATATAGTTAAGAGGCACAGATCCATCCAAAAGTAAAAGGGACATAATCAGATTATGTTGGTGACTATTGGGTTAATCCTGTGGATTAGGTCACTAATTGCCATTTTTTAAAAATGCCAATCAGTCGGATGTTCCGCATAGTGTTGTATTATAAAAGTTGCAGTCAGTGGGAGTGATTTATTTTTATTTTTATTTTTTTTAAGAAGGCGAGTGTGTACCTGCGAGAGGGAGACGTGTTTGTGTGTATGTGGGGGGGGGGGGGGGGTGTTGCTAGGCAACGGAGGACAGCGTATCCTTGGAGGAGTCTGTAGCTGAGTGGTTATGTACTGCTGCAGGCTCTGGTCTCTTAGTGCTGCCTCCTCTCTTCTTCTCCTCCTCTTCCTCCTCCTCCTACTACAACTACCACTGCCACCATCACCACACCAGCCTTTTGTTACTCCCTCCCCCTCTCTCTTGCCCCGCACAGTTCTTGGGTTTCCGTTGCTAGGCAACTGCCTCCGTGCTCTACCAGCGTGCTCGGTAATTGGCCGGTGGCATGGCGGCGCGTGTTGCCAGATCCAGCCAGCTGCACTGACTACTGCCTCCTCATGTTTCAGCACCCTCTCACCCCTTCTCTCTCTCTCACACACACACACACACACACACACACACACACACACACACACACACACACACACACACACACACACACACACACACACACACACACACACACACACACACACACACACACAAACACACACACACACACACACACACACACACACACACACACACACACACACACACACACACACACCCCCCCCACACACACACACACACACACTCCTCCTTTTTTGCTGCGGTTGCTAGGGAACACAATCAGGCATTCTTGCCTCCCGGGAATCTCAGTGGCAAGAGCAGCATGGTTCAGGCCTGCTGTTGTGGGTGTTTCTGGGAAGTGAGGCAGCATGGAGGGACACATGTCCACAGTGGGGACGAGCAGAAAAGAGGCTTGAGCCTTTTTCTCTTTTTTTTTTTTATTGTCTCCTGAAGGCGGAAGAAGTGAAAATCAGAATTATTTCTGAACAGTAAATTGCTTTTAAATAGAAAAGTGTGCAATTTGAATCATTGCTGATAGCAAATCACAAAGGTGGCAATTAAATCACTCTAATTTCGATTGTTAGGCATGCAACAATTAATCAGTTATTAAATTTAATGCACTCTTATCGACAGTTAATTATACAAGTGTGTTTTTTAATTAAATACAAACAGTTCTGTATGTTAGCTTCTTAAATTGGTTTTGTTTTGCTCCTCTACGACAGTAAACTGAACATCATTGGTTTGCAGACAAAACGCAACATCTGTCATTGTTTGTGAAACCCCAATTTACATTTTTAGACATTTTCTGCATTTTATGGACAACAACAGTCATCGATGAACCCGTTAAAGCGGAACTAGACTGGAAGTTCCTATTAACGCTGTTTTTTGGTGTGTATCTGCGTCATTACCTTGTTTATGAAGCCCTGACGGTTCGAAACAAACAGTTCAGGCACTGCTGAGAACGTTGTGTTTTATTGTAATCTCGGGGCTTAACGAGTTTACTGAAAATCCCGTAATAGTTACGTGAGCAGCGGTTCTCCTGAACAACCGATCGTCCTGCTCCGGGTGGTAGTCCGGGCACATCCGGTTGCGTACATTGAACCGCAGAAGAAGAATAACGTCCGTTGTGGAGGTGTTTCACGAGCGACAGTGTCTTCTGACTCTGTGTCTGACTCCGGTTTAAAGTCATTAAAGGGACTGCAGCGGGGAGTCGTGATGAAGCTATTTTAAAACACTGTTAAAACAATGTTTTGATAATGAGGAGCAGTGCATCCACCGTTCCAGAGGGGGGCGCTGCGCTTCTGAGAACGGATGTGCTGGATAGTACTGGCCAATCACAAGACTCTGTCTTCTGGGGGTGAAAGTTCACTCTGAAATCTCGCAGCAGAAAAACACCGTCAGAAAAGAGGATTTCTATCGGCTCGTTTACAGCAACTAGGAGGTTTTTGACCATAAAAACAAGTTAATATATGTAAGTAGACCTCCATAACTAACATATATGTGCAACAGGACCACTCTATGTCACCTTTAATTATTTTCTGTGTTGAACAGACACAAAATGCAGAAAATTTATAAAACAATCATGAATACATGATGAAACACAATGAATATCTTCAAGTTCCTTGCATTAGAGTATCATAGGTAGTATTTTTTATGGAAATGCTCATCTTATTTTAAATCTATTCTACAGTGCATATTATCTTGACTCAGAAAACATTTGCAAATCATAAATCAATACATCAATTTGTTCTCTTCCCATGTTTTCTTTTTCAATGACGCCGGTCCCTCTTTTCTCACTTATTCATTCATCACCTCATCACAGCAGCATATAGTGCAACACTGTTTCTCACCTTCAAACATGCGTGTTTCCTGCTAATAGAGTGCAAAAATAACATGTCTGGTTTAGTGAGTCTGTGGCTGAGCGCGTCACGCGTTGTCGACATATCCGTGTTGTTTTCTCCTTTCCTATTCTGGGACAACTTTGTCGTGAGATTACAGTCCTTGTTGGTGGCATTTAACACATTGGGGGAAAAACAGAAATGTTCCTTTTATAGGAACACAGGAATACTGAATTATTTATTTATTTATTTTTCTTTAGCTTTAGTCACATGAAGAAATCTGCACATGTATGGTACAGCTGGTTCAGATAATGACAGTAAAAACCACGACTGTCGTCACAAAGCAGTGGATTTATTGATTTGGTTTCCTGTTGATAATCACATTAGGTCTGTTTCTGTGCTGGAACCACTCACACAGAGCTGCTCAGTTACTGCATTTACTTCATGCTAGAGAAAGCTAATTATTGTCAGTGTGACGAAAACAAGATTTTTATTTTATTTTTCATACTTTTTTTATCTATTTGGAGCCGTATTGAATAAGTAATTTGCTCTAGGGCGTGTAACTCTTTTACAGTATTATTAGAAGTATGTATAGTGGAGCTGTTTTTTTGCAGCCAGTATTTTGTGATGGCCTTTTCAGACCCTTAAAAGATAGATATCGGTTTTAATCCAATCCATCCAGCAGTTTCCAAGGTTAAAGGTTTTGAAAGATACACCACTAAAACCACATTTTTAAAATACATGTAAACATAAACTGACTGAAAAACACACCCAGTTTTTGGAGTAACGGGATGGTAGAAAGGAACAAATGGCGCTCGACATGCTCACAACTAGCCGTCAGCGAGCGTTGTTTCGGTCAGTAACACAATAGGTGAACTGGAAAAAGCCTCATACTAACAAGCTGAAAAGAGGCCATATCGCCACCTAACGTAGCGAAGTCGGCTTCACTCCAGTAAATAAATCGATTCTCCTCTAGCGTTCGTGTAGCGGGGACATAGGACAGTTGTCCAATTAAATGGCATAGTCAAGCTACAAGTGTAGCTCGACTTAAGTGTGCATGGAAAACGCGCAGCGTGTGCCAGCGCTGTCTGTGTTATTTAGCCACGAGCCACTGGTCTAGATGAGGTGTGACAGATGTGGATGACATGTGTGGAGCTGGACGCAGCTGGCAGATTGAGAGACTAGCCTAATTATCACCACCAACGCCACCATCACACACACACACACCCCTCACTCCTCTGTCCTGCCGGCATATCTGCACTCTCTTCTGCCTTAATCCACTTCTGCAGCACTTCTCTCACACTCCACTTCTCCCTCTCCTGGTCTCATCTCACCATTTCTTGTCACGCTCTTATTCATCCACCTTGTACACACACACAGACATTCTTGTGCGCCATTCTTAGTGAGGATACCCTAAAGGCCCTGGTATACTTTATACCCAGATTTTGGGCTCTTGGAATTGTCTACAAAGCGCGTGGACAGCGCATGTGCTAACTGAACTTCCGCCCCACCAGTAGATGGAGTATTAAGCCCCACTCACCAAGCAGAAAACCATTTCGACAACAGAATTAGTCGCCAAGGATAATCATCCGAGTCTCGACCTGGCGACCCACAAACGGACACCCTGAAGGGAGTTGTAGCATTGTTCTCTTCTTCTTTGGCAGGAATGTGTCCTATTCCCTGCGTCCAGACTTTTAAGGCCACCGATGGGGAAGAGGGATACTACAGGACCCTGACGCACTTTGGTACTCGCAGCATCTGCGTGGAAGTACACCAGGGCCTTAAGCCTTTATCTTAAAAACAAATCTTGACCCTCAAAAAGTTGAGAGGACCAGCCACAATGTCCTTCAAAACATAGGTTTGAATCTAAATTTTTCCTCACAGCCTACTACAGACACACATACGCACACACCACTTCTCTCTCTACCCTCCACTCCTCTTCTGCATGTTCAGCAAGATCGGACACCGGTGGGAGCCTCGCCATCCCAGTGTTAAACATTACCTTGGTCTCTTTCCAAACTCTAAAATAAGCAAGATGGGGGTTGAAGGGGAGCTACAGAGATCTTTATCAGTGAAATAAAACTCAAGCTGCAAAGAAATCAATATACAGGATACAGACTTCTTTTTGCAGCATGCAGTAATATTTCCATATTGGTACCACACAGTTTCTTTTTATTGACCACAAAAAACGCACAGTAAAGTACCAATATAATGACCATGTATAATTATGTTTTAAATCCCTTTATTAAAAGACAACCAGGAAATACTGTGAAACCATGCAGTTTAAACCTCATAATTGATTTATGAGACCAACTTCCCAACACAAAACGCCACAATTACCACAATATTCATCAGACATACCATCATTTACCATCACAGCACAGCCTCATGGTGGCCTAAGACGTTTAAACAGTGTTGTGTAGTCTGTATTTTCCTCATTGTTGTTGTTTTTCCGCAGGTGAAAAACCGTACAAGTGCTCGTGGGAGGGCTGCGAGTGGCGATTCGCCCGGAGCGACGAGCTGACAAGGCACTACCGCAAACACACCGGCGCCAAGCCTTTTAAGTGCAACCACTGTGACAGGTCTGTCAAAACACAAGTCTCCCTCCTTCCCCTCCACCTTATATGTTTTTATTCTCTTTTTGCAATGTTTTTTTTGTCTTTCCTTTTCTTTTCTTTTTTTTGAAGTACTTCCACTAGCGCAGCAGGTTATGTTTTCCCGTTGTGTTTTGTACACAGTGTGGTTCGGTGTTGTAAGGAGCTCTACCAGATGCCAGTAACACACCCAAATGTGTTTGATACTGACCCAGTTTAGAAGTGTGCTGGCAGGATTACTAATGTTTGTTCCTCTGCAACACACACACAGAAACACAAGACCCCACCTGCTCAGTCTTTCAGTGGGAATCCAAAGGCTGCTCATTCCGCTCTGTACCCACATTTGGCCATGTGCAGCATATTAATAGTGATTCTTCTCACATGGCCATGCACGGCCTTGATTTGGAGGCTCTTTTTCACCGGCATACAGGTGAAGACCTTGTTAGCACCACCACGCTTCACTGGTGTGGAATTTCAATTTGAAATCAAGTTTTCTGGAACGACTATGACGTGAATGACATGTTATGGGTTTTAAGTTAAAGATAATAAAAAAAAAAGGTTTCTCAAGCCAAAGTAACCCAAAATATAGGTGTGTGTATTTAAAGTAGATATATTATACCCTATTTCCACAAACCTAGTTCCCTGGTGTCCTAATGAACATGTCTGTGACATGCTTTGGTCAAAATAAGGATGAAGCACCACAGCAGTTCACCCTGCCAAAACAGCCCTGTTCAGAACGCTCTGTTTCGAGTGCCTGTCTCTTTAAAAGCAAATGAGACACAGGAAACTGTGTCAGCATCACTGAGGCTCTGGCAGCTAACAGCAGTTAGCATTTGGAAAAGCGATCATTTGCCGACTCTAGCCGGCACATTGCCATCATATATAAAATGTATCCACTGGACAAGTAAATCCTCTGAGGCTGGAAGTTTGTGTAGAACTCTGTGCTGCACTGTGCAGACAAGAATAGAACACTTCGCGGACTTCCACTGCTCCGGATATTATTGCCCTCGCATGCACTCTCACGTTTCTTAGCGACAAAGCGGAGCTCCGCGAGACAAGAATTCCAGGAATTTATCATTGTGACGAAGCAATGAGCCTGCAAGTCAACATCATGTGTTTTATCTCCTGTACTTAGACTGAGACGAGTGAGTCGTCTTTTTTCACACTCTGCCTACTCATAGGGTCTCCAGAGTCCCAAATATAAGTATTAAAACGATTAAAAAGTTGATTTTGCATAATATGTACCCTTAAAACCAGGGATTGGACAGACTCTCCTGAAAGCATGTAACCAAAGCTGTTTTCAGGGTAACGTCCACAGAGTTTGGTCCAGACTTTGTCTGATGTGTGCATAACCTTATGGAGATGAGATTATAGGGAGATGATGGCAGGAGAAATCTTTGGAGAAAGACCCCAGTGACCTCTACGGACACTTGGTTTCACTCAGACTGCCAGTGCACGTCTGGAAGCAGCTCGAGTGTCCTTGAAACACCAACACTAGCACTTAGCAACACGCGGGGCCAACGTTAGAAACATGTTTTTAAAATGTGATTGTTCAGTAAATGGGTCAATTTTCCAGGATTGGACACAGAAAATAACAGCTAAAATTGCACCGGCCCCTATTATGACTGGCACCTAGTGTACCACGTCGCAATACAAATACTGGTACCATGTTTTGGTGCTTGTTTCTACAAGACGTTCAGCAGAATCAGCTAAATAAAGCTTTTATAAGGCAGGGAATTTATTTTGGTCTTTAAAAAGAAGAGCAAAAACAGTATAAATAGTGTTGTACAGATATTGAGCAAGTTTAAAATGTATTTATCTGCAATAAGGTCTGGGAATGGCTCCACAAACAGACCATTGTTATTCAGTTAGGTTCACTTGAACGACGTGCACTCGTGTGCCGTACATTGCTGTCTTATTTTCCTCTAAATGGGAACATAATTCACAAAATTACCATCATGTCCAATTGAAGAAGAGCTAGTTATTGAGACCTTTAAGAATGAATGGTTTAGAGCTGAAACTATTATTCTAAATTAATTGTCAACTATTTCTATAATCGATTAATCAATTATGAAAATAATTGTTTGTTGCAGCTCTAGAATGGTTAATATTAAGTGATGTTATTAATCAAGTAAGAATTAGAAGCTTATTTTACCATTGTCACCCTCTGAAGTTGAGTTATTTCTGCAACCATTGCTACATCCTGCTTAGACTCAACCTGTAAACCTCAACATTACAGCATTACTGTCCATAAAGAGTGTCTTTAAAGTGTCCTTTGTTGTCCCATCTGTGTGACCTCTCGTAGCTTGTCGTATTTAGCATCCCAGCAGAAAAGATGTGAGTCACCGGCGCTGAGGTTCATTTCCTTTGTCTTGCTCAAGAGTCGACTCTGCCTCAGCAGCCTCTTAATTAGTCACCGTGCTTCTGTTTCATTATGAAGCATCGTGAAATGTCAATTCGCCACGGCCCCTTAAGCGTAGCTCCGTTGATGAAACCATCAAGTATTTAGACGCCCCTCAAAAAAAAAAAAAAAGCCCTGACTCGAGACACAAAATTATTTTTTTTTCTTCTGTTTTAATTACATCGTTCTGTGTTTGGGAGCCGTCCCTCGCTGACACCTCTGGGGTCTCTGAGCAATATCTGCAGGAGCCACCACTATTTAAAGACCACAGACCGCGGCTGAAACTGTAGTTCAAAAGGTCATTTTCATGGTATTCCAACACAAATCCATTGCTTCATGAAATATTACTATATTCTACGCTGAGTTAATATAAATACCAGTTACCGGAGTTATGACATGTCTAATACATGGAAAGAAATGTTGACTTTTCACTCGAGCTGCAACTCACGATCCATAAAATGTAAGAACTTTTTTTTTTTTTAAGTCGATCAGTGTTTGTTTAACCTGGAAATGTCTTGTTTTGTCCACAAACCAAAATGATTCAGTTTTAATGATTTCTTTGTTATGTGAAGCAAAGAAACAAAGAAAATATTCACATTTAAGAAGCTATAACAATCAGAAATCGTGTGTTTTAATCATGAAAAAAGGTTGGTTTTCTTAAGATTTTGGCACAGATGCTACAGAAGTTTGAATTATAGACACAATTTTAGTTATATTTCCTTACAATTGTGTCAATATTCTGCCGTACGCAATGTTTTTACCACATTTTAAGCCATCTAATTCATTGCCTTAAGCCACATTTGTGTTATTTCATTATGACTGAATGTCGTTGGCATTGTCGGGCACAAACAACACAATTAAATACATATTTTTCTGCATACTTTTTAATCGCTAAAGTGCATACACCACGGGCATATTTGCCGAGCTGAAAATGTACAAAAGCTGCATATGTGTGTGTGTGTGTGACTGCAGCATCTGTCACAATGAGACAATTAACAGGTCACAGTACAGAAGATGTGACCTCTTGAATCATGCATAGGTTCATTATGACAGGACAAAAAAAAGAAGTCCCTCTTCACCGGGGGTACTTTGCCTTAACGTGTGTGAAAGAGTGGTCATCTGTGTGTGTGTGTGAGGGGGGAGGGGTTAGACAGAGTGCAAGGCAGTGTCATCTTAATCAGGTCTCAGCTGGACAGACTGTAAATACAGTATTCCTCCCTCTCTCTCTCCCATCTGATTTCCTCTTAACCCCCCCAACCCCAACCACTACCCCCCGCAGGCCCATCCCTAATTCGGGTCCACCTCTGTCATATGTCACAGGACGCACAACCCCTCCAGCCTCACACACACACCCACCCCGCTGAGATGGAAGAAGAGGGAAGACAGGGTGGAAGATAGAGGATGGGAGGGTGTGTTTGTGTGTGTGTGTGTGTGTGTGTGTGTGTGTGGGAGAGGTGGGAGGGGGGAGACAGACCTGCAGTGTGCCAGCTGGTGTCGTGCCCGCGAGTCGTGACTCATACTTTACCATCTGTCTCGCAGAGCGCACACTCATTTGCAAACACACACAATTCTCAGCCATCCATTGATCCTGCATGCATTTAAACACACACACACATGCGCGCAGGTGTGACAGTAAGACAGATGACTGGTGCCCCCCCCCTTCCAAAAACCCCCACTGATTCATGCTGACATGTGGGACAGTTGTCTCTGTCTCAGTGGACAGACACAATCTGACACCAGTGTCAAAAAAATCAACAGTTGCACAACTGTGGAACTTCCTATTTAGAGCCTGCCATATCAGACAGAGGCATAATCGTATTAGTTATAATGTTATTTCATTTTAGTATTGTATTATTCTATTCTGATTTTTTTTTTATTTAGCTAATAGCCTTTTTTGACACATGCTGTAAAACTAAATTAGATGAATGGAAGCCTCTCATCTGAAAGCCGGGCATGTGGGATTACGCTCTGGAAACACACTTATGAATATTTCCATTTTGTTTTGTTGTTTTACTTCATTGACACAAATTGACATAATGTATGCTTTCACCTCACATACGGATGCAGACGCACATTTTCATCACTGCTGCTAAATCAACAGCGTCTGTGTGTTGCGCACAATTTCCATCACATAGTCGATGTTTTGTGTGTGATTCAGGCCTCCTAAGACTAATTGCTAACTGATTGTGACTTTTTCCAACGGTCAACAATGTTTTCCATAAAATAAACATTTTTACATTATCTCAAGCATTTCATTGGAATTTTATGTATCTGAAAACCACTCGGAAGCACTTTCCTGACTATATTCTATTTTTAGTTTTGACACCTATATATATATATAATCAAAACATACGGAAAGCATTATATTATGGGAATTTTGCAAGTTTAAATAATCAAAACTTAAATTTCAGATGATGACAATTTTGAATCAATATCAAATTGCGATTATTTTGACAGGAAATGGGTTTGCGATACCCTATCAGAGGGAATGGACATTTCACCTAATTTTTCTCATTTTTATTTAGAGCTGAAACAATGAATCGATTACTATATGAATCAACTATTTTGATCATCGATTAATCGGTTTGAAGCTTTTTCCATGATTAAAACAATATTTTCTTCGTTTCCTTGCTCCACATAACAAAGAAATCATTAAAACTGAATCCTTTTGGTTTGTGGACAAAACAAGACATTTGAGAACATCGTCATTTCCAGGTTTGACAAACACTGATTGTTAGTTAGTTGCAGGATTAGGATTATTGTGTGATATTTGTGCAGCTCTGTAAGAAACGGAGGTGTTCTCTTCGGTCTGTTGAATAAGGTGTGCAATAATAATTCATCCAAAATGATATTTTGACACAGATTAAGCCTGGTATTGCGATTTTGATAAAATTCCAATTAATTGTTCAGCCCTAGATGAGAGGCTTCGCGTAACTGATTTAGTGATGGTTTTACAGCACAAGTGTTTCAACAGATCCATCTGCAGGCTCTCAACTTATTCACGGCGCAGCTGAAGTCATTAGGAGTGCTGCTGAAAATGCTGATTATGAATTAGTTACACATATACTAATTGCGTGTGCATTAGTGGCGCCGAGCTCGCAGCAACATTTAGCTCAAATTGACAAAACAAACTCCCCACACGCTCCTCGCACTCGCAACGAGCTAACAAGCCATTTTCTGTTTCTCTCTGCCTTTTTGGTTGCAGGTGCTTCTCACGGTCGGATCACTTGGCGCTGCACATGAAGAGGCACATCTGAGGGATTTGGACGAGGTCAGCGGGAGAAGAAGAAGAGGATGGAGGCGGATGAGAAGAAAGGGGACAAACGACGGAATATTAATGTAAAAGAGAGAGAAAGACAGAGGGACGGACTCGAAAGACGGCAGATTTTGGACTTTCTGGACTTGAGGGGAGGCACCACACGGGGACACCGACTACAGACAGAAACACACTCAGGCAGGCAGGCGGGGCGGAACCTAAGTGGGTCTGTAAATCTGTGCTCAACCAGCTGGTCCATGATTCCACTCTGACACATCATCAACCTGCAGTTGGCAGCTCTTTGTTTTTTTTTGTGTAAAGCTAAAACTCATCGAAAAATGTCAGCCGTCGTCATGCAGCTGCGCTTCATGTGCCAGCAGGACGACGGGCGGCAAACTGGACCAGTTGTACAGTGAATTTCCGGGCCTTGGTCATATTCCACATTCATGTATCTGTTCATATTCAAACCAGGATCACTCTAGCATACTCTAGTCGTAGATTTACTTACTACCTGTCATGTTGATTTCTCACCAGGATTTCACCTGCACTTATGTTTCCTTGTATTCTTTCAGTGACAAGGTCACCTCAAGCAGGTTTCAGTGGTGACCATTTTCCTTCGTCATCTCTCCGTCGACAAAAACGAGAGCGCACCAACAACTGGACGAGAAAGTCTCGTACGACAGGAAGCATGTTGGTACATAAGAACACAAACTGAAGGTGTGCTCGGTAACTTCAAAACGAATGTGACGTAATTTACAACACGCTTACTTAAAATTATGACCCAGGCCTTAGCATCCACACTGCAGAACACTTGTTTTTATATTGGATTGCCTCATCATCAGAAGCTGAGGAGAACACACCGTTTCCACAGGATAAAACATCACAGCAGCTGGTTTTCACTCCGTCAAGATTGCCGTTGCCTTTTCACGCCACCAAAGGGGGGTTTCTCATCATCATTATATATAGGACAGATAATAATTTGACAGATTTTCATCTCACCTCTGTCACATCTGCCAAATGGATCCATTTATAAATCCGCTTGGGTGCGAGTTTGAACGGAGCGTTAGATTCCCGAAGATTTGAAGAAGGGGGGGAGTGTGTTGCACTGATGTGTGCAGTGAAGACTGATGGAGGTCATGTCTGGGCCTGGCTCGCTTTATAAGCATCATCAGCAGCAGCTACTACTGAATGAGGCTAACTAATTCACTCTGGGAAAGACCGTTCCCCTCTGAGAGTGTCAGCTGAACCCGAGCGTCTCCACAGACGCTTCACGGCCCCCTCAGAGTGTTTTCCCTCCTTTTCAGAAACTGTTGCACAATTGACTCTTTGCAAACCTTTTTTTTTGTTAAAAAAAAAGAAAAGAAAAAAAAAGCCCCACATTCTTGAACTTTTGAGACAATTATGGACTCGCCAGACGCTGGTTTTCACACATCGATGTACAGCGGGACAGACAAATGCACAAACGGAAGCAGCTGGCTGACTGTGATAGCACATGGAACGAGATCGATGTTATGTAAAGGCTATGTTGTTTCTAAAAAAGAAGACTCTCCTGTTTGTTCAGCGACACAACGAGTAGAAAAGACAAGTTTGATGTTGAAAATGGACACAGCCAAAACACACACACACACACAAAAAACAAAACACAAGTGTCTCCTGTAGATGCCTGACATGATCTCTTTGGTCTCTTTAAGAGTGATTGGCATCTAACGAGCCACTGCTTTGAGAACGTTTACCCCCGCCCCACAGTTTTTGCAGAACTCTTCCAATTTAGCAGCTCATTTCAGGACAAAAGCAGCATTCAACAGCTCCTCCTTATGCAGCCCTATGCATATCTAAAATATGACTTCCTCACCACACACGTTTGTCTGAATGCAAAATTTGTACCCGCAGCCGAACTCGAAGGAAGACGCGGGCGTGACACAAATTCAATCGACTGGGGGCGACTCTTTCTCAAATCAATATGAATGTATCTGTTTGTGAGTCTGTACATGTCACTGAACAAGATGCCGTTAGTTTTCATGGTTTTTCTTCCTCTTTTCACATTTCAAACACATTAGCCGTAGAACGCGTTAAAGGTCCAGTGTGTAACATTTAGATTGTTGGATTAGTGCATTGTTGGCAGAAGTGTACCGTCGCATATTCGTATTATTCATTTTTAGCAGTGATGCACAATTCTCTGTCACCCGGGTTCAAATTCCATATTTTGCAAGACTGCATTTATTTGGTAAATATACGATGTGGGAAGAAAACGGTTTTAGCATCTCAAAGATCTTGCTCTTCAGATATGAAATTGTGGAAAGATTCCAAAAAATAAATATAAAATTAGAGCTGGGCACGTTAATGGCGTGACGTCATGCTAACATGACTCCCGATTGTTAAAATGATTCTCAAGTAAGTCTAAAGTAACGTTAAACTTGAAAAACACATAGGCTATGGCACACATACGCAGTACACAGGTACGCTGGTTATTTGTAGCTGTTTATTTTAATAAACAGACCGCTCCAGTTCCAGTGTAGGCGCGTTAGCGACTCTAAAGGAGCTAACAAAGCTAACTGGTAAGCGGTGCCTGGACTCTGGTGCCATGAAAAACTGCATTACTTTAGAGACTCATTCTAACAATGGGGAGTCACGTAAACATGATGTCACGCGCGTCTTTTTCCAGTCAGTCGTCATGGAAACTCGTTAACGTTAATTCAGCATATATAAAATATTACATTATTTACCCTTAAGGAATTGTATGGGTTGCATTTTTTGTTTACAATCTGCAATCTGACCATTATGTGTCACTTATTCTTACATACTGGACCTTTAATAGTTACCAGTGGGCGGTTGGGGGGTGGGGGGGTTCTGCAGTGGAGTGAGACCCACATGCACACAGAGACACATATGCACTTCCAGGAAACTGGAATGAACATTACGAACAAAGCGTTTCTTTTTTTTTGCCACATTACACTTAAAGGTGTTTGAGTGAATTCTGGACGAGCTCAAGTGCACATGAATCAAAAAGGCAGCTTGGACTTTAAATCGAGCATCGAGATACTGATGAACTTGATTGGAAACGGCGACGTCAATGTGTTCATTATATTTTTTTATCTTTCTTTTTTTTTTTACAGGAGTTTTAATAGTTTGGAGGTGAAGTGAAGCACACAGCAATCTGCTTCTTGGCAAAGGGTGTGGACGCACACACACACACAAAATTGATTTCACTCCGTGTACCAGAGGTGCTTTTCAATTTTCGGGTATGAACGCAGACCAACTCAATCATATCTAGACATGATCTGTCTGCAGAGCTGGAAGTAGATACTAAATCAACCACTGCCTCGCATAAATACTTTCTTCCGTAATGTGCAAACAAGCCGGTACTCCCTTTGATATTGAACATCTATAGGTAACTGGAGGAGGGAGGAAGTGAGGTTTAATTTTCACACAAAAAAAGACCAAATATTCTTCTTTAATTCATCCAGGCTAATAAAAGATTTGGTTCATAGTCAGATCCATTTTTTTGAAATGTGTATCAATAATGGCAGCTCTATGTGTGTGTGTTCAGTATTGCATATGTGGGGGGATGCACAGCTCCTGCATGTTTTTTTGTCTTTTGTTTTCCTTTTCTTCCTACTTATTTCGGTTTCACCGAGGATGTTTGGACAGGATTCGTTTTGAAAATTTGCTTGCGCTCTTCTCGCGTCTTGACACGAACAGAAATTGTTCACACGTGTGTGTGTGCGCGCGCTGGGAGCTCGGAAAAAGCCGGGATTTTTTTTTTTTTTCTCCAAAATGTGAATGTGTCTGTGTCACGTCGTCTCTGAGGATGCGGTTCTGTTTTTGTGTCATCTTAATGAATGATTGTCAATTCTGCCGTGCCTGTGTGTGTTCTTCGTCTGTTTGTATTTGCACTCTGAATAGTTTTCTTTTGGGGTGGGGGTGGCAGTGTTGGGAGGGGAGGGGGCGGGACTTATCAGCATATCTGCTGTTTTCTGTCGGCTTGTACACTTCAACTTCACACACGATGAACCCTGGTTATCACAGTCTGTATAGTAGCTGTTTTAAGCACAAATGTACACGCATACACACCTTCTATGGATTCTCACACACACAGATTCACACATATACTGTATATGCACAAGTACATACTCACAAAAACACACATAAACGCATATTCCCTGTTCTCCTTGTGTGTTTTTTCACTGTATTTCCTGCCACCTTGTGAGAGTCCACGATCCAGATTGCAGCTTTTGCTCTCCGTGTGTGTGTTTGTGTGTGTGTGTGGTGGGGACACATTGCTATGTGTTACACCAACTCTGTTTCCACTTGGTCTGAATTTCAAATCAAACGCACCCACCCCCTACTTCTACCAGCATTCCCTTTCTCCTCTTCCCGCCCTTCCATTTTCTCCAATATGATCCCTTTCGAACTCCTCTCTCTGACACCACCTCCACCTCCTCTCCTCCTCCCCTCTCCACCTTTTTCCTGCGTTGTCTTTCTCCTTTTCTTTTCGCTGTACAACGTGTTTTCAAATTTTTCATTTGTATATTATGATGTATGGGTACGATAATGTTCTTTATTATGGAAAAAACTGAGAAAGATTTATTTTTGTTACTGGTTTGTTTCATAATTCTTTTTTAAATTGGTATTGTAATATCTCTATGCAAGGAAACTGTTCAGTGAATCGTTTTTATTTAAGAATGTAATTATGTGTAATAAATGGTAGAAGCAGTTTTGGCATGGGGGTATTCACGCTTCTTGGCTGCTCTCTTCGTCCGGCGACAATGCACACCTAATCGTCCATCTTCCCCATAAAGTGTTGTCTGATTTCTTATCAATCCTCAATCACGGAGCCATTCAGGGTGCTAACAATGAGCGCCTGGGCTACATTCACGACATTCCTGACTGACCAGTGTGCTCTCAACTCAGCCTGAGGTAGCGCTGCAAACCAGCTGGGTAAGTGAGCAGGAAAATGGAATTTTACACTTGGATGAAAAATAAAAAAATGTGCATGGTTCCTTTTGATCAAAATGTGCCAGAATGTGTTCACTTTGCTCGAACGCGATCCCTCGTCGTCTTCCTCCGACGGCGCTATGGCATGTTAATTACATCTGTTACTAACCAAGGTGATGACTTATCCGCTATTCCTGCCTTTTGACCATGACTAGCTGATAAAAGGGTAATCGAATAACTAATGGATAATTAGGGAGTAATTACTCTCTGGTAAATGGCCCCGTGCAGTGGATTAATTCTCCTTGGGTCTGGCAGTGAGAAACTCCCATAAGGTTTTTTGTTTCATTTAATGCTCCCTAATTGAAATGGGCACCCTCATCAGGAAGCTTACATGTATCTGTCCAACTTAATGTTCTTTTATCTGTAATTACACGCAGACAGCATATTATCTACCTAACTACGCGGGCTACGTCAATCCCGGAGACGCGTTATAAAATTAGAAAAGATGGAGTCATTTTTCAATAAAGGTCGCACGTCCCAGAAGTGCCGCTCCACTCAGTTTCTCTCCGTCTGATGGATACGAGGTTGTGTGTGAGTTCACATCCAGAGCTAAATGCTCTTTATGCGTTTTCAGCAGCTAAAGGGCTACATTTACTTCAAAGTGAAAGGTTAACACACACACGTTCGCACGACGCAACATGATGGCGAATACGAGAGAAAGGTTTAACCTGCGGGGCTGAGACAAAACGTTGAAAAGGTTCAAGTGCTGCGTGTTGAATGAAAACCACAAATGTCAACCAGACGTTGGCGCGACAGGAAATAGACACTCCATCAAGTAGTCGTTGTTGAGCCAGTTAAGTCTCCGGACTTTTACAAGAGCGTTCTCATTATGGTGGACTAGCATACAAGGTGGAGGCGTCAACAGAAGCCCTACGTTGAATGGAGCAGCGTCAAAGGTCAAATTACATTATGCTAATATTCCCGTTATGCTAGCCAAACGCATCGCACTTAACATTTAACTTAACGGCTCACACGAAGCTCTCGGACAAGGTTATTCCCCGTTTCAAATGTTTTTTTCCACCACCACTTTAGCAACATTAGCCACTTATGCTACATAGTCAGCTATAACAGACACTGCTCTGCTAATCTCCGATCGCTACTTCCAGCAACTAGCTTCACAGCCTTCCGTCAAATGTCGATGCCTATGTGCAAGTCACATCATTAGGACATGTTTTTCTGCAGTAACACAATTTCTGGTTACTTTTGACAAATGCTGAATATAACAGAATAAATGCACAGACAGGATGTGGAAAGAGGTGTTTTTATCATCCGACGAATTACGCCGGGGGGGCCCTAGTGGAATAATCTGAACGAGTTGCTGCTGAATGCTTGGTTTCATGTGCTCAATAATAACCACATCACCTTTCTTGTACACACTCGTGCGCATCGAATGATAACACCGATGTAAATCCTGTCGAACAATAGGATTAATGCGTCCAGTGATATTTTCATGATATTCACATGTTGTCTAGCACTTCAGCTTAGGAAGTGTGCATCCTTTTATCAGATCAATATGTTCACTTACAAACAATTAAAGGTATAATAAAGTGTGTTTTTTTGAGATATTGACTCATTAACACTAATTTTGCCATATTCGCCAGCAGAGACAGAAGGAAAAACAGATTTTAGCCACTTAACAAAGGGCTCATCTCTTAAAATCTACACCTTATTTTGTCTACAATGTCTTAACAATACATTAAATGCTTTATTGAGCTGTAAGACAGTCTTTTCTGAATGGAAACTGAAGTTAAGAAACCCTCTACCAGCACCAAAGTCCATAGAGAAAAATCAACGATTCCACATCACAGCACACCAGGATGTATTAAATCCCTTCAAACACTTGTTGGCCTATAGTGAGTTGAAAGCTTTGACTGTAGGTTATATTTAATTGTAACTGAGGGGGTTGAGAGCCTTGAATGACAGGTGGTTTTGGGTGTGTTGAATAATGAGTGGGGAAAGACGTTGAAAAAGCAGCCTGGGTTTCCCCCAAATCTGGCATGATAGTTGGCATTACCAATGGTGAAGCATTGCTTTGAAGGGGAATAGATGAATGCTGCTGTGAGGGCTGAGGCACAAATATGAAGGCCTGTGGATTGAGAGGCGAGCGGAGCCGAGATCTAGCCCCTTTCCAGATATAGGAAGCCATCCTATCAGATTTATAAAACTATAAATATCATCATCATATCTTAATACACAAATCACGTGTTTCAACTCTAAATGGCCAATTTCTTGCCTCAAATGATCTTAAAACTGCGTTCCGGGACACAGAGAATATTTATTTCAGGTGAGAAAGGCCACCATTTCAGTGTTATTCAGCTGCAACAACAACAACAGTCTTTCTGTCTCCGACGCAATTGCTCACTGTAGCCAAAAGCACAAAAACCTTGCGTAGCGACTCCTATTGATCGGGCGGAAAACTGCAGTGCGTATCCGGCACCACGACGGAGAACTATGAAGGCACGAGAGGTCTCCATGGTTACGCAGTTGGATAAGGCATTACGCAGTCGGAGAAGTACAAGTTGGCCTTTATCCTCTTCAGCCATAATGGCCACGCAAAGTCACTGGTTTAATCAATTAATCCGGAAAAAGGTTGTGTTGCGCAACTGCTCCTCTCGGCGCACAGAGCTATTTTTAGACGGTTGCGAGTCTGCTACCAATGCATTGGATTTACGCGAATGTGTGCACCCAAATGACCATGGCCATTCACAAATATCAGCGCTGATCAACACATACCCTCAATCGAGCGTTGGCCGGCTTTGATGAATGGTGTCCCGGTGTGATGATGCTGGAATTCCGCTGGCCCTGTAGCTCGCTCCAGTACAGCTCCAATTAGCGAGAGGCAACTCCAAATATTTGCCCACCTCACAGCCGTGGCTTCCAAACGAACACGTAAAACACACTGTAACAGGTCCGCGTCCTCGTTTTTGACCTAAAGTGTACGGACTGAGTCCTAAACAAAGTCCAGTACTGGTTGCTAATATGGAGGATTTACGTTTCAGACGTGCGCCCAGTGCGCTCGAACATAACTGAGGAGAGAGTTCAGTTGTGTTTACAATTATCACGCAGGTTTATTTTCCTTCATATACCGTTCAGCGGCAAAAACGTTAACTCGTAGTACACTTAACCAAAATAACAAACAGAAAATCGCACATTAAAACATAAGCACATCAGGTACAGTCGAAAACTGTCTACTTCCCAAATCAACAACACCTGTGTCTGGGTTTCACTAATTGAGCCACACTACATTACAGCCCCCTACTGGCACGGAGTAGAATTACATAAAACAATACAAAAATGAATATGGCTCATAAAGTCATCTTTTTTCACACTTTAGGCCTCCAGAGTCCCAAATATAAGGATTTAAATGATTAAAAAGTTGCTTTTGCATAATAAGTCCCCTTTTAGTAGCTAAATTCAGTTTTTCCTTCTTTTTCCTCCTGGCAGGAAGTGAGAGTCAGTGTCCAGGTCCAAGGTTGATTCACTGATGTGGCACCAGGGCCGGCCCAAGCCTCCATGGGGCCTGAAGCAAAATTAGATTTTGGGGCCCTCTGTTACTTCCAATAATAATGATTATTGATAATTCACACACCTGCTATACTAAAGGTATTCTATTTATTCTACTCTGTCACGAATACACTTGTAAAACTAAATGTGAGAACGTTTTGTTGCATTGAAGCAGACACCAGGTTTGCAAACGTACAGAAAAATCTTTCAATTTATATTTGGAAAAATCAGCAACCCCCCCTACTGGCGACGCAGAAAATCAATACATAAAACCAAACGGTTTATAAATAAAATATTAAGATATTAAGGTCTGAAAATCTAAAAATGTGCACAATCTTTGGGGGGGGGGGGGGGGGGGGATCAAAATACACTCCTGTTATACAAATATTTGACTTTTATATGTAAAAAAACACAGCATTAAATAAAATAAATAAATAAATATCAAACAAATACTTAAATAATAATGTAAATCAACAGAGGCACCTGAAACAAGGTAATAAAAATGGTTTATAAATGAAATATAAAGTTAAATAATCACATCTGACAACAATGGTTGGTAAAAATGGGGAGAAAAATTCTAAATAAACTACAGCAATCCAAACTTCTTCTTTTTTTTTAGTTTATTGCTCTTGGGGCCCCTCTAGTGGTCACGGGGCCCTAAGCAGCGGCTTAGTTCGCTGATACCTTGGGCTGGCCCTGATTGTGATTGCTTCAAGTTCCGTAAGCTGACTATTTCTGATTTAAAATTAAAGTTTGAAAAGCAAAACGTTTACAAAAAGAGTAAATAATAAAAAAAAAATGTTTTTAATTTTTTTTAAAAGACCATAATTTTGTTTCTTTCAGGTATACTGTCTCTTTGTTGAGTAGCTCATCAGTCTGTCCTTGAACTGTCTACTGTCTCTGCTGCGCTATTCAGCGCCTGAACACCTGAGCTCTGCTCACAAACGTTGTCTTTGTCTAATATGCAACGATTTATCCGTGGCTCGCGCGATTGAAGGAGGGTATGGATGGTGTGACGGCGCTGAATCGCAGAAAGAAAGAGTGATTCTTTCAGGCGAGGCAGTGAATCACTTAACCAGACGAATATAAAGCTCCCTTTTTCTTTTTCTCCATGCGGTTGTGCAACAGAAGATTTCGCCAAGGAGTCTGCCAATGCCTGTGGGTGTCTTGTAGGCGTTTGGCAGCAGCATAGGGATGTTATTGTCACATCTGGCAGCGTGGAGACGCTAACATACTGGGAAGCAGCTACAAGTTTAAAGCCTCCCTCACAACATCTTATTCAAGGCTGAGGGCTGTCAGTGCACTCTGGCACCAACACGGGTGATAACTCGGAGCCTTCGCTAAGGTTGAACAGAATATACAAAGCAACTGTTCTGTATAAAGAGAAGCTTAACTCTGAAAAAGGCTCCATATCTCCTGTTGCACAGAGACTCTGGTTCTGAGACATGGATTTTTTTTGGTTTCATGCCACGAGCAGCCAAGTGCTTAGGTATTTCCAATTATAGGGAATATGTCGAGGTGGCCCTTGGTAATTAAAGCCTAATCATGCTGGTGGATTCAGAGAGGCATCCTCATCAAGCTTTCATTAGTCCTCCCTCCTTGTGTTGCCCGGCAGCAACCCAACCCCCTTTATGGCTGCTCAGGCAGCCTGTCCCCAAACCACAGCCGGTCATTTAGCGGTAAAATAGTGTGCTATTAAAAAGTTATTTTCCAAATTTAAACCCTTAATTACCACAGCTCTGGAATCAATAAACATTTTCTTTTCGAATAAATCT
This sequence comes from Microchirus variegatus, assembly GCF_963457635.1. Classification (NCBI taxonomy): domain Eukaryota; kingdom Metazoa; phylum Chordata; class Actinopteri; order Pleuronectiformes; family Soleidae; genus Microchirus; species Microchirus variegatus. The sequence continues at coordinate 33,120,369 of NC_139802.1, forward strand.
TTTTTTTAATCAATTTTGTTGACAAAATCAAAGCATTTAACACTTTCTAAATCTGTTATTTTCAAGTTGAATAGCATGTTGTGCTACATTTGGTCTCTATGATAAGACAAATATATTAATATCAAACGTCAACGGCGTTTAGCAGCGTCAACGTTAACGCGCATGATACGTTTCCATGACGACTGACCGGAAAAAGACGCGTGACGTCATGTTTACGTGACTCCCGATTGTTAAAATGAGTCTGTAAGGTAACGCTCCACTGTAGGCGCGCTAACCGGTGCTAAAAGGAGCTAATGCAGCTAACGGAGCTTACTGGTAAACGGTGCCTGGACTCCGGTGTCGCGGCACGTAAACATGGCGTCATTTGCGTTTTTCCGGTCAGTCGTCATGGAAACGTGTCATGCGTTAACGCTTGTTAACCTATTGCACAGCACTAAAATATATATATAGCGTTAGTTCAGTCAGGAAGACTTTAGTCACAGTTTTATTTTCCTACTTTCCTGCTTTCATCTCCTCTCAGATATGCTCTCTGTTGGGGACCGTACCTATGTTCCCCGGGTCCTATGTTCCCCGCTTTGTATGTGACCAGGGAACATAGGACCCTTTATCTAATCCTAATCCTAACCCTACCCTTTTTCAAAAAAGGGTCCTATGTTCCCCTGTCACATACAAAGTGGACCTTTTTTGGGAAAAACGGGGAACATAGGACCCGGGGAACATAGGTACGACCCCCTCTGTTGCTAGCTAGCTGGGTATCAATGCCACAATCCGATGTTTATCGGCTATAGTTGCGTCTAGTCGCGCCTCAGTGCACGTAACTCATATTATATTTAATTATTGTTTGTCAGCAACCAGAAATAAGCGGAGAAACAGGTTCACAGAAGAACAACAACTACGCTATAAGCAGCTTAGCGTAGACAGAACTTACAGAACAGGCCACCAACTAATTTAGTTTGGGTTGGGGTTAGGGTCAGGCTTCCAGTTTGTGGGAGTCTTCTCCAAGTGGATGTGAATTGGTCAACTTGGAGATGGAAAGTAATGGCAATCGACATGGTACCAGCTAGCCACCAGCAAAGTGCTAACAGTCTGAAAAGGTCCCCCCCGCTCGTGTAGTCGAGTGGGATTCACTTCACTCAATAAATCAATTCCATGCAAGTGCTCGTACTGGGACAAGGACAGTGGTGCCATTACATGCCTTGTAGCTTGACTTGACTTGCATGGTCTACACTTAGATGAGTTTTCCTCGTCGCTGCTCAGAAGCCAGATGTCCTCCCGCAGCGTATCCAAGCGTCAAAGACTCTTTAAAAACTACCGGGCACATTTTTTTTCTCCGTTCAGTCTGTCATGAATTCATTTTCATTTCAGTTGAAGAGTTGCCTCACTGTCCTCCGACTGCAGAAGCCGATACAAATCAAGCCACAGGCCTCGATAGAAACCTGCATTTGGAGACCCCGAAAGAGCAGCTGGTATTCTGCTGGAGGTCCGAGAGAGATCAAGCAGAGAGCACCTGTCTCTCCGACTGTATGCTCCTTGTTTGACAGAACACCTGGAAGCCCAGAGAGAGCGAGCGAGAGAAAGCAGCAGTGTGGAAGCAACAAGCTGCTTTACAGGGCCATGCATTATGTAGGAAGCTCTCTCTCCCTCTGCCCCCTGCTCTGCAGTAAAAATAGATCAACAGCCCTCTTTTTTTTTGTCTTCATGCTTCTCACTTTCACACAGATCTTACCAAGTGCAGGTGCAGCGGCTGTTCTGCTTCTTTTTTTTCCCTGAGCTTTCGTGCGACCGTGTGTGCAGCTTTAAACGCGTTTGTGCACACTTTAGTGCACACGTATGCTGCAGCATGTGTGCACGTCGACCTGGGTTTTATCACTTTGCACTCCGCTTCTAATAAAAGCGCGCTATTATTACTCCAGCTGCTTTTTTTTTTTTACATTATTGTGAAGATGAAAAGAAGGATGGGGGGGGGGGGGGTCACATTGTGTCAGTGGAGATGCAACATGTGGACGCCTCATACTTTTGGTTCAACATGACATGAGGCCAGACCAATAAAGACGTGTTATTTTCTGTAATAGTGCAACATTGGACCCAAGTGCAACGCAGAGGAGAGTGCAGGTAAAATAAAGGGCAAATGTTATGAAAAAAGGCAGCAAAAATAACCCAAAAACAAAGAAAATAACAACTAATAAAAGTTTAGACTTGGACAAAACAGAAGGTAAATCAAGAGAAATGGAAACAACACACAAAGCAGAGGTGCTTAATAAAACAGGAAGAAGTCTGCAAATAACACAAGACAAAAGCCAAAACTCTAGTCCAAATAAATAAATCACTGTGCAATAATAATCAATAATAATAATCAGGGGTCAAGGTTTGTTCCTTTATTCCTTCAGCCAGAAACATCCTACACAAACAATATGCTATTAAGAACATTATCAACATATGCACAACTCCTCTATCCACATTATTATTATGAGTCATGATTCAAAACAGGAATCAGGAGTGAAAATAAAAAACACAAGCGAAACAAAAGAGGCAGCAAACCCAACCAAAGCAGATGGAGAGGTTCAAGGTTAGAACAGGAAATATGACAAAAATGCTTTCAGAAATAAGAAAAGCAAGGAACAGGGAAGCCAAAATAAAAGAAGAGAACAGACTGTGGGCTAAAACACGTCTGTAAGGGAAAATAAGACAGGAAACTACAAAATAAAACAGGAAACTGACACTAGGACAACGAAAACAGCGAAAACCAGAAAAAAATGACAACTTTAACAACAAATCTTAAAACCATGAAAACAAAACGAGAGAAAGTGCAACAACCAGATTATATTAGATTAGATTAGATTAGATTAGATTAGATTACGGTACATTAGATTTGTTTTCATTAGTTGGGTTAGATTAGAGTGATCCCACTCCAGGGAAATGCATTAATTAAAGCTATATTGGGATCAAAATAAGCAATAAAGAAAAACAAAAAATCTACTAATGTGAAAATAAAAAAGAGGACTAGAATATGAATGAATTAAACATATAATATATATAATATTAAAATGATATTTACCCAACATACATTGTCCACTATTCACTATAGAAAGTAGGTGGTGCATGTATTTTACAGGTTTTAACTGATTGTGATGAAAACAGACAGGCACACAGGTTTCAATGTGTATTTTTGCACTATCCTTAATATTGTTCAAAATTATCGAAGAACATTTTAACATAGTCTTTTTTCTGAGTCTCATCCCTGACCTCTACCAACACGTGGCCATTTGGCACGAATTGGAACACAGACTGCGCGCCGGCACCTTATGATCCAGCACAAGCGGCCAAGCTTGTGCCCCGGTTGCTAAATGGAGGCTGAATCCTGCACAATCTTTTTTCCGCAAAAAGCTCTTCCAAGATGGAGCTAATTAATTCCCAAGTCTCTGAGATGAGTTCAACCAGCATATGCTCTGGGTTTGGCTACATATACCACCCTCGCATACAAGCATCAGAGGAACTCTTTTTTTAAGAGGTAGATTTATAAAAAGAACTCATTTTGAATGGAAGTCTATGGGAAATGGAAGCTACAAACTTCTCCAAACTGAGGTAAGCAGCCGGTCTTCTTATTACATGCTAACTTTAATTGGAACAAACTAGGTGTAACAGTGTAACCTATTTAAATTAGGTGTAACAGTTTGTCCAAACATTTTCTTCAACCAGTGCACTCAACGTCTTCCTGGTGAATTATTGGTCTCAATTGCTTGTTGCAGGTCATGATGTATTCCTATAGTGGGAGCTGAAGAAGATTTTTCAGTTATGGAAAATGCATGATAAGGAACCTAAAGGCTAACATTGAAACATGAAAAACACTGTGCCCTGTGGGCACAATGCAAATCAAATACGCCACAAAACATCTAGCTACGCTAATGCTAATCATAGGCTCGCTAGCTTACCTTTGGAAACAGGTTTGCCGAAGTTAGCCGCAAAATAGTAGCATGCTAATGCTAAATGAATATGTGCTTGTGTATTGGTGAATGGACACCGACTTCTTCGTTTCAGCATAACACCATTGTCTGCGTTGAACCGTGTGAAATGAGCCACCGTCAGACATGCTGAAAATCAAGGATGCACACCATAGGGCCATGTTCAACCCATATCCAAAATTTTAGGGCGATCTGACTAACGGTCAGCGAGATATGCCCGTCACAGACACACAGACAGACACAACTTGCTTTATAGATAGATTGCTCCAATTTAGCAAAAATATAGACGATAAAGCACGGCACACCGGTGTGATTGACAAGTGGTGTCGTCCAATGGGAGCTTGGTTGCAGGTAATGTCTGTGAAAGTCCAAAAACTGACATAGCACTCACCAAAACAGAACCTCAAGGATTCACAAAGGCACAAATTCACAAATACATGTCATTTTAAATATAATTAAAGACATTTAAGATTTGATTGATGAAATCGGCGCATAATATTACTTTCTTTTCATATATCTACAGGCAGAGGACCTTAAAACCTTGCATTAGTGAATCCCTATAATGTCCATCAACATTTGCATGTACATCAGGTTACTTCCTGCACATACTGTTGTTTGTAAATGTCCCCTGTTGCTGAGCGCAGAGGCCCAGAAGGCTCCCTGAAGACCATTGATCCGTGTCTATGACTACAGAGGTCTCTGACTCCTCCCTGATTGCCATCCCACTGCTAATTAAACAGTCCCTGCTTAACGAGTTCACACTGATAACAAGGCTGGAGGGAAAGGTCACCCTATCACACTCGCTTCAACTGGACAGCGTCAATAACGAACAGGACAGGTGCACGCACACACACACACACACACACACATTCTCATATTTCTATCCATTTTAAGACTTTCCTAAGGCCTTATCCCTCACCTTAAACCTTCGATGCGCCTTCAAAAGGTGCTCATAAAAGGTCAAGCTTTAAAGATTGTGTACATTTGTTGGTCGTATCAACAGTTTTCTATTGTAGAAAGCTAAATTACTGTTGGGTTTGTTGTTTTCACAATATTAAGCCTTTAAGGTACTACTCAACCATTTGGTCGACCACACTTTAAGTCACTATATCTTTCTCATCTCATTGAAAAATGCATCAAGCTGAACTCACTAACACTTAATGTGACTTATTCTGAATGTTGTACTCTATGAAACAAGGTTTATTATGAACAGGCGTCTCAACCGTTTGGTAGAGGCCTGTATCTGAAATGCTGTAGGGTCTAATTTCACGTTATTGTTATCATAAGTAAAGAAAATAAAATAATAAAAAAATGCTTTTTTCTTTTTTCTTGGTGCGTACCTTAAAGGGTTAATACTGTTTTAAGTGCTCACAGGGCACATTTTGTAATGTGACGTGGGAATAAGACACAACTACTTATATGGACATCTTGGGGGCGTGTGTTTATAGGTCACATAGTCAAGCTTTAAATATTTTAAAATGCTGTCTTCTTATGTGTTGTTGAGCCAAAGTTATGATTTGTTTTATATCGCATTTTTAGTAGTGATAGAAAGTAGCAATAATTGCGCAGAAGTCACAAAAATAGAAGTGTTTTTCTTCACTTTTAACCCAATTTTAAACATTTCGAGTACTTTTCGCTCAGGTGTTTTTCTATCAGATTGCCTAGGTTGTGATATAAGACACTCTTTATTGCACATTACGTATGTTTAAACATAGTAATGGAACAAAGCAGCTGAAATGCTCTGTGTTGTAAGGGTTAATACTACATTCTCAGCTGTTTTCTAATGCATATACGTGCTACTGGAGCACTGGACTGTCTTAATTTCTATAATTTATCTTGGTTTTTTCCCTTTATTTACCCTCCCCCCCACTCTGCCGATGAGACCTGTAAAATACATGCACCACCTACTGTGTCTCATATTCTTCACCAGTCTGTATTCGGTGACTCATGAGTATTGACGTATGTACATCCATCCAATGGATGAGAAAACTGCGAGGTAATTCAGAAAAGCAGTCCAAAAAACGACAAAATATGACCATTTTCCACAATTATTTTGTTACCCATAAGCACTTGAACGCAGCAGAAAGGATGAACCATTGATGCAGATACACATAAATTCTCTTCTTTCACACAAAAGGATATTTTTCCTTGCGCACAGAAGAAGAAGAAGAAAAAAACATGACCTATACAGTGTCTACTATCAGGCCTCCTCATCATTTATCTTGCAGCAGCAGAATCAGGATAGATTGGTTCAATTAGACTGGCCTTTAATGTAATCTGTTTAATCCATTTCTATCATCAAAGCCAATTCTTACCTCGCTCTCCTTGGAGAGCAGGATCAGGCTTCTTCTTCTTCTTACTCCTATTTTTTTCTTCTTCCTGCCTCAGAGTCTACAGTATATCGTTCTTTTTACTACTGGCCGTGGAGAAAACAGAGCATCTCTCTTGTGAAGTTTTTAATGGCTCCAGATTTAAGATCTTCATATCCTGCCGCAAGATTGCGAGCTGCACACTGCATGTTGGGGTTAGTTTCTCCTGCTATTCGATGGATTTGTTATTTGTAATGTCGAAATCTCATTGCTGGGCTGAAACGGCTATCTGTAATTACATCACTGACAAGAACAGTAGCTCTTATGTAAAGAGTGTCATATATAGGCTGTTTTCTAAACTCCCGGTGGCGTCAAACTTCTTTGAGATGCTGATATTACCACATCATAACATCTCAAGTTTAATAAAAATATAATAATAATAGAAAAAAAATATATATATTTATATTATATACAATCAATTATGGTAGTCAATATTTCCAATATTTACTCCTCCCACTGTAGATTAACCTGTGTAATTACTTTTCAGGGAGAATTCCCCACTCGTCACAGTCGACAGTAGCAGATCCTTCTTTTTTTCCTCTCAGTGTGTCAGGATACGCCTGCAGGTATTAAAGCGGCACATGAAGCTGTGTGTGTGTGTGTGTGTGTGTGTGTTCCTAAATCTGATGACATGATGTATGGGTAAGGATGAGTCATTGAAATACTTGGAAATTAAAAAAATGTCAACCCTAGCATGAGTGTTATTGGAGGATGTGAGGAAATCAAGGTCCATGAAGGCACCATATGGTTTAAAAAAAATATATAAAAAAATAAAAAATAAATATATATATATATATTCACATAGAAAGTGAAAGGAGCATTATTTGAAAACATTAGTGTTCCATAATCCTTAAAACGAAGTGGAAGATGACATTACCCATGATGCTTTGCGAACTCAGCGAGCCGGCAACAAAGATGGCGGCCACATATGTAGAGGAACACTTTTGTTGTAAGTATATTTTCGCAAATAAGCACGTTACAATGTCGATATGTGTTGGAATATGTTGGTTTGCTTATATCCAGAGGGCCGTTGAGCTTTGAACACTAATGTCAGAAAATAAATGACGATTTATGAAAGCAGCTAGCCGACTAGCTAACTAGCTAGCAATTGTGCTAGCTAGTGCTTCGAGAGAGTAGTAGCACGCGCCACCGGTAGAATGTGACGTAGGTTAGCACGTTCACTACACTAATTTGCATATAGTGGTGTCCCAATTCCCATTTAGCAAGTAAATGTCTCAAAATCTCAATATTTAACAGGAATCTGGTGTCGAGGCGAGTCGAGATGGGACCATGCACATCACAAGTCTCCATGAAATGAATGTAAGTCAATGTAATGTACTCTGAAGTATGGAAACAAGACAGTGTGTGTGTTTGTGTGTGTGTCTCTCTGTGTGTGTGTATATAAGTGGGAGACGTGTGTGTCAGTGTGTGAAGCATGTGGACAGTTGTTGTGCCAGGTTTGATCAAAGCTGATTGATTGGACGACACACGGCAGGACTGCACCTAAGCGAGGGGTTGGGGACTCCTGTGGGTGGGGTCTCTGGACACACACACACACACACACACACACACACACACACACACACACACACACACACACACACACACACACACACACACACACACACACATACATGAACACATACACACAGCCCCCCTCCCTTTGTTGACACAACCCTATTGCAAACCATATCTGACAATAGCTATTGATCAGGTGAGTGGGAAGGATCAATGCTTGTTGATTGAGCGGAAAATACGAAGCGGACACCCGGGCCACTAAGGTTCAGGATTGAAAATAATTTGCCTAACACAAAATTCCAGTGCTTTATCACAATTAAAATGTGTAAATCAACATCATAATTGTACATAAACTATAACTTATTAGTCACATTTTCTTTTTCTCCTCATACACTCACATGAAAAAACCTGAAGTACAGCAGATACAGAAAACTTAATTAAACCCAGAAGGGCAATTAAGTTTCTGCAGCCCACGGCCACACACTGTATACACATTTATACAAGATAAATGCAAGATAAATCTCCAGTGTCAGAGGAAACTGTAATATGGTAATATGGGAATCTATTATGCACACAAGCAAGGCAGAGAGCAGAGGAGTATTTTTTTTAAAGCAAGTGTCAGAGTCATGTATAAAAATATGTGAACATGAGCAAGAAAAAAAGGAATAAAAAACCCCCACTAAAAACCATATTAAATATGAGATTTAATAAGTGTTTATGTATCAAAATCAGGTGTATTTGAAAATCTCATTGCAAATCCTCTTGATGAGGAATTGTAATTCGTTCCAAATGTGGTTTTGCAAGTATGGCTGTGTATTTCATATGCACGTACTGCCATCTGCTGGAAGTTGCAAGCAGGTACAAGTTGATTTGGAAAACCCATTTTCTTCCAGTTACAGTAAAATAAACATAATAAAGTGGCATTTTATTGAGGAAAAGAATGCTTTTGTTTAGGGAATTTGAGCAGAAAACAGTTTTGTTATTGGCGGACATTTTTTTTAGAAGCACAGGTGTGAATGATGGAACAAACGATTGCCACGTTATCATCAGTGACACCTGTGCTTTCCTGCTCCTGCACTGCTGTGGAGGATTTACAGACGTGAGCATAAGAGGATGAAAACGAAGCATTAATACGAAGCAGTTTCATTTATTTTTCCACTGATTTGTCTTCGCATCGTTCCTCAAAATGTTTAAAAACAGTTTTTAACCACATGGAACACTGAAGAAACATCACTTTTATGTTATGCAAAGGATTTAAACCATTAAAAAAAACAATGTGATGTTTTTTATATATATATATGTGTGTATATATATTTATGTATGTATATATGTATGCATATATGTGTCTATATATATATGTGTATGCATATGTATATATATATTTATGTATATGTGTATATATGTATATGTATATTGTATATTTTATTATCTCAATAATGTTTTTATATTCAGTTTTTAATCTATTAATTATTGTGTTATTCATATTTAAAACCTATATATTTTTATATTATTACTCTTCACTTGTTTATTACTTATTCAACTAGCCTTTCTTTATTCCACCCTGTGTGCGGTTTTAACCCCTTGACTCTGTAGCATTTTGCCTATTTTATTTCTGTTTTTATTTTTTTTACTTCACATTTTTCCATTTCATTCCGCCCTGCGTTGTATTTTCATTCTTGTATTTGCGTTTTAAAATGTATTTCCCTTTTTATCGTGAAGCACTTTGAGCTGCAATCCTTGTTTGAAAGGTGCTATACAAATAAAGTTTATTGTTATTATTATTATGATCTGATCCTTTTTCCTGCTCATATAATTCAGAATCAGAAATCAGGTCTTGTGACACCTTATTCAAGTCCGAATAGAAAAGTCAGCAAGATTCACACAAACGTAAAAGCTAGAGTATATTAAACAAAAAAAAAAGAAGGATATGAATTATTCATGATAGAAATGTTTACATAAGTCTCCTATGATGCAATGAAACTGAATAAAATATAAACAGTAAATAATATAGCAGCTGCTCTAAGAAAGGGAATTCAAAAACATCTAATATAATATAATATAATTCCTGAAATATACCCTTTCATTTCTCCTTATTCCACTATGTGTAACCTTTTTTTTTCCTACATGCTTACCTATTAATTGTGGCATTTTGAAGAAATATATTTGCGTTTTTGGAGTTTGACCTATACCAGGAGTGATGGAGGCCTCCAGCTCCAAGAAATTGCAGGACACGGACTCTCCTCCTCCTCCTCACGTCTTCGGGAACAATTAAGTGACCTTAAGACTCATCAACAGGTCTAATCATTAACTTCTGCCCCTGAGCCTGAACTTATATCTGCTAATCTCTCCCCCCTCCCCTCCAGAAATCCATTTATAATGATCAAAAACTGCTGAAATTCATCTCCTAGCGCTGCCACGGTGCTGGGCATTAATCAGAAAAGCCAAACATTGCTTGACTAAGCTTAACTGTTGAAGGCTTTTTACAGCTTTGATAATATAGACGCCATTAATTCCCCCCGTGCCTGTGACAGGACAGAATAGCCCAGCAAGCGGAATATATGGAAGGGAAGTGCTGAGCCATAACTTTTACATGGTTTTAAAAAAAAGTACTACATTGTGTTTTAATTATTATCACAGTTTGGGAAGATTTATACACGGTTCAGCTCTGTGTCGCCGCTAAGACTTTGACCTGTGTTTGTCTTTTCTACTCATATTTTTTAGTTTATTCATGAATTTCGTCGCAGGTGTCCCACGTTGTTGTCAACTGTTAGGGCATAAGTGTGTTTAAATGAAAAACAAAGTCTAAATAAGTATTATAATAATAATTATAAAACTGCTGTCTGACTTGTTCATTAACATTAACCTTATGTGCTTGCAGAGCTGCAGAGTGAACACTAGATGGAGCATTCCCACTCAATCATGTTCTCTCCTCAGATAAACACTGATTCTGTACGTGACCATCAAATGTATATACACAAGATAGTTTTTCCTCATGTTTGTAGGGATTTCCACCTACAAACAAACATAAATGTACAGTTTTTCTTTACATAATGTGGCGAACACAACATAAATAATGCAGTATAATTAACTTGAAACCTCTTGGTTTGTGACCAGGAAAAGAAGAAGTGCATTTCTGCATGGATTCTTGCAGAAATTAACCGAGTTTTCCCTTAATTAATTATAAATTGTTAAACAATAAATGGATGGATGTTTCCGGGGGACTAAGTGAGCTAAAAAACAAAAGCAATTTGTTTTCAGAGGTGTGCAAAACTGTGATTTAGATTGATATTTGAGCAGTTTTTGATAAATTAGCTCAGAGTCGTCATGGCTGTGTCCACAGACCTGATGCAGAAATTAATTTGCACTGAAGACAAACCACCCGTCTCTCATTTTCCCATCTTTTCTTGCTACGCGCTTGTGTATTTTGACATGATTCGAGTGCCGATCGCGTTGAAAAGACGGAATCAGCACAGTTTAGTCGCCTCACGATCACGTGTGTCGTCGCCAGTGTAGCTGTGACGAGAATAAAACCAGCTTGTTTTTCAGCACGACTCCTGTGCATGATGAACGACCCCTGGGCTCTTTTCTCTATCTCCTTTTCCCATATTTCCACATTACTCCTCCAAATTTATAGCGATCATTTATCCGTGTCTTTGCTGTCTCCCCGACTGTCGTTCTCCCCACCTCCTTATTTATGTGTTTTGCAGATTGTTTAGGGCCACAAAGAACAGGTGGTAATTAACATGCATGGCCTCCAATGAACATCTTCATTTCCCCCCGCCAAACTTCGACACTGTTTTATTGGTGGATATTTCTGTTATATTCCTACACACAAACTTATAAGCAAGTTAAATCAGGTGATCAGGACTTTCATTAAAAGGTCCCCTATTGTGCAAAATCAACTTTTTAATCTTACTTATATTTGGGACTCAGGGGGCCATACCAGCCCCCAAAATGTGAAAAAAAAAGACTCAGTCATGTTTTAGTGGTTCCACTTTGTGTAAGTATAGGCGCTAAAACACGCGATTGTTTTAACCTCTCTCGCAATGACGACATAGCAACACATTTCACCGTAAATGTTGGCACCCCGCCAGGCAGAGTACTTCACAGCTCCACCGTAGCTCCCCACAAGCTTCACAAGCCCTTTGTTGTTGATCGTGTGTGTAAATTCCTATGCTGGAGGGACACCTTGAACGCACCAGTTACGTGCCTGCGGTTAGCGAGTGGCGTGTGTGGATCGGTGATATGAGGAGCACGCGTTTGAAAGCACTGCAGAAAGATGTAGATGTCCTACATTTCTTCTCAACCAAAGGCTGCCTTTCTGTCGTGTTTCCACGTTCTCTCCTCGTTTTGTTGATCCACACACGTCACTTTCAGCCGCAGTAACACTGGTGTGTTCAGGGTCTTTTTCTAGCATGGGAATTTACATACACGCCACCTCAGTAACAACGGGTAAACGGACATTACTATGGGGTATATGGAGCGGGGGTTGTGACGACGGTGCATGACAATAGGTGATAAGTGGTGACAGTATGGCTGTGGATAGTAAGTTAGATCGACATTCCCCTGGAAGCAGTGGGTGTGTGTTTAACTGGGTCTCATTCACATGTAAATGACCAGGCACAAAACCGAGCGTTCTGAAAAAGGCTGTTTTGGCAGAGTTATTGAACTGCTATTGTGCTTCATCCTTATGATATTTTGACTAAAGCATGACACAGACATGTTCATTAGGGCACCAGGACCTAGTTTAACTTGGGTTAATAGGGTATAATATGGGACCTTTAAAACTAATGAGTCTACCACAGGAAATGAATGGGTAAGACTATAATACGTTTGTCACCATATACACCATATACACAGTCAACTATGACCGGTCTCTTTCTCGTGCTTATGTGCACGTGTGTCGATGAAATAACGTATATTTTCTTCAAGGCCAGTGGAGAGCAGCTGCACCCATGGTATTACACAACTCCATATATGGACATCCTTGGGGTGTGTGTTTATAGGTCAGGTTTTTAGGCTTTTTTAGGCTTTTAAAAAATGCGTTTTCTGCGTCTTCTTACGTGCTGTTGAGTCAAAGTAATGATTCATTTTCACATTTTTACTAGTGATGTAAAGTAGCGATAATTGTGCAGAAGTCACAAAAATTGACCAAATTTTTCTTTCCTTTTTGTTCATAAAAACAGTGAACTGTGACATTTCAATCCGATTTTAAACACTTGAATACTTTTTGCTCATATGTGGTTTTATATAGTTCAATGTTTCATCAGATTGTGCTGTAAAAAAGGTTATAAGTCACTCTCTCTATATATATTTCACACTGACACAAAAAATACACAACATAAAGATCCCAGTCTTGTCCTATAACACTCCCTCTGTGCGTTTACTCCTCCACACCACCAGGGCAGTCATGAGCAGCGTGACCAGTACCGGCACTGTGATGAACGGCGCGAGGATGCTGACCGGCGGGTCGCGGAGGAGCCGCCCGGTGAGTGCGCAGTCGTGGAAATACGTCTGGTGAATGTTCACGAAAAAGCGGTCGACGACGTGATTGGGCCAGAAGCAGTCCATCCTCAGCGCCACCTGGTAGGTGCAGTTTGTCACTCCCTCGTATATCCTGCAGAGGGCGACAGAGCGAGGGGGAACGATCATTACTTAAATTTAGTGGGAGAAATTATTTCTTCTGTCCTAATATTGAGTTTTTAGGACATTGTTGTGTCTTTCTGAAATGTTCAGTCACCAGTGTAAGGGATTCCTGTTGGCAGAGGAGGGAGGGAAAAGACGTTTTGAATTACCATTGGGCATAGCAAAGCTAAAAATAAGTGTTAGGCGGTAGAGGGCAGGAGAAACTGAGATGCATACCAGCGTGGCAGCGCCCTCACTCCAGCTTTACACTGCAGCAGGAGAGATTCTCTTTCTACTGCTGACATTCCTTGTATTATTTTTTTAAAGGTGCATTATGTAATAAATCTAGTGTTGGGCACGAGGTTAACACACAACGCTTTCCATGACGACTGACCGGAAAAAGACGCAGCATGACGTCATGTTTATGTGCGACACCGGAGTCCAGGCACCAGGTTCACCAGTTCGCTCCGTTAGCTGCATTAGCTCCTTTAGCACCGGGTTAGCACGCCTACAGTCGAACTGGAGGGGTCTGTTTATCAAACGCAAAGAGCAGCGCTACAAACCAGCGTACCTATGTACGGCGTATGTGTGTTTTAAAGTTTAGCGTTACTTTAGAGACTCATTTTAACAATCCCGAGTCACGTTCACATGACGCCACGCGCGTCTTTTTCCGGTCAGTAGTCATGCATTAACATGCGTTAATGTTGACGCCGTTAACCGCCGATATCGCGTTAACACGCCCAGCACTATACCAATCTCAAGCCTGGCCATAAAATCCTCCTAACATGTCACAGAGATTCAGGAATAATATTCATATAACATACTGAACTCACCAATAACAGATTTATGTTTTGAAATCAATTTTAGACATTTGGCACCACCTACCGCCCTCTACCAATCATTGCAGTCAGTAGAGTCTCAGCTGCCTAGCAAGGGTTGCCAGTTATGTCTGAGCTACAATGGCGGAGAAAACGAAACCTAAAAGACCTCGGTATTTTGAATTTGAGTTTAGTAACCGTTTTTGGCCACATTCTTACATATGGCGCCTTTAAGTAAATTTTGAGGCTTAGGTGTTAAAGGGTTAAAAATAGCGTAGCTTAGTTTATTATTGATGTAGTTTTCTTTCAGAATACATACGTATACGTCTTTGGTTTCTTTACATTATCTGTTTCTGTCCGTCGATTTTAAAATGACAATACAAATCGATAAGAAAGTTAAAATAAATAAATAAATACAATACTGAGCCAAATGTGCAGTTGCGGCTGAAATGAGACCTGTATGTGTGGATGTCATTAAACCTGACATGAGGATATTCTGCCCCGGGGGAATCCTAGCATTACACCTTTCGGCTGAACATAACTGAAAAAGCTCCTGAAACAGCACAGCTGATATAAAGTGCTCTAGAATGTGTGCCCCGTTCAGTTTCATTTTCAAGGACAAGCTGTATTCAGCTGTATTATTAATTGGACCCGGCTTCTGCAGCTCTTGGGATTTAGACGCTGATGAACTTGGAACCGGATAGCCGTTGCCAGATCACGCAAGCCTGATACCCAGAAACCACAGTTTCTAAATTTATCACAGCGCGTGTGTGTGTGTTATGTTGCGTTGTGTGTGACAACCAAACAAAGCACGTTATTTTAATACAACATCATCTTCACTCGTCTTTTTCTGTCTGCGTATATCTGCTGCACGCCCGCCTCCGACTGACCTCGACTCACTATGGCCTCAAACATTGCAACTTGAACTTTTGTGATGCAACTGCAAACCCCTATATATATTATGTACACACACACACACACACACACACACACACACACACACACACACACACACACACACACACACACACACACACACACACACTGCACACAGCAGTTATACCAAGAGAGGACACAGAGCCAGGAGGGAAATCACACAGTTTTGACAGTTACTTCTGCTTCGAGCCTCTGAGATGCTTTCACCCTGCTTGTCTGTCAGTGTTTGGAAAAGAACTGCTGCAAGACACACTGTGTCCAACACACACACACACACACACCGACACACACACAATACAGTAATCCGACAGCTAAAGTAAAAGGCTGTGACAAAGTGATGTGGTCGGTAAAAACACCATAAAGTGAATACAGTTGTGAGGTCAGGAGAAAAAGATATCTTTCCACAAAGTGAACGAAACCACTTCTTGATAAATTCATTCCTTGTCTACTGGAGTCATAACTTAACACTTACACACTTTATATTCTTCTTCCGTGTAGAATAAACGTCACCCTTTTTTGCACAATTATTCACTGTGCCTCTCATTATGGTTCTTATGGACTTGGAATGTGGAATTTTGGTTGTTGTCCTTGTTTTATTGTGTTTGCTAATTGTTTTTTTTGGACCGCCAAGTGTGAAAACTAATTTACCCTTGAGGGATAATAAAGCTCTGTGAACTGAACTGAACTGCGCTACAAAAAACAAAAAAAAAACAATGCAGCAAAAAATGCGATGTGTCTGTGTATTCATGTATTTATATCAAAAAAAATATGTATACTGCATGCATCTTTCGTGCATTTGCACGCCTTACCGTAATTACGCAACAGTTTGTGCAATCGGAAAAGACCAATATGCGGTTATCATGGTAATTTCACACATGAAATATAATTTTTAGTTTTTCTTCATTTTAAATTGTTCATACACTAATTTAACGTGCAGTAAACTGTCAGTAACTGCTACATATTGAAAGTTATTCTGGAAAAAATGGTCAAAAACACTTAAAAAGGACATTTTCTGGCATTTTTATGCTTTAAATAAGCAAAAAACAAAGTCCAGGCAGATATTTTGAGGCTTAGGTGTTAACATTTACATATTTTTATTCTGTTTCTTTTTATGAAGTAATTTTAGTCACTTTTCAAATGTCAAACGATTAATTTCATACTCTGATACCTTTATTATACATAGTGAGGCTCACTCATCAATAGTTTGCTCAAACTCTGATGACTCATAATGTTTAATTTACATATATTATACATAATATAGGCCCTTAAAGCTGTATGCAGTATTGTTTATTATAAGTAAGTGCAACTGTCAAGTTATTAAAGTTTGCATATACAATTTAAAGGTGAATGAGATTAATGAAAGAGTTAGTTTCCCTGATTTTTTTTGTTTTTTTGCTGTAGTATTCTTCCTCTGGAAACCTTTTCTCCTCCTTTATCGTCTATCTTTTTTGTATCTTCTATCTTTCTGCATGTCTGTCTCTAAACTCACTCCATTGTGTCCGTCCAGCTGCACCACAGGCCTTGGTCCAGTCCTCCCATGTCCAGTTTGAACTTGGCCAAGCAGAAATCATTGATCATCCCCTCGTAGAAGCCCCGGTTGCAAGCGGACACTAGAGGAAGAACTTGAGCTATAGAAAGCAAGAGAGAACAAGGAGAGGCTGCGATGAGTGACGAGGAGAAACTTTGCATCATTGTTCAAAGATGATGTTTAATTCCAGATGATTAGGAGTTTGTTGTGTGCTGGCACAGTTTATCCCTGTAGAACCTTTCCTTCCCTATTATACTGTTACTTTCTCTAATTTGAGTTCCAATCCCATTTGTTTACCTCAGACATGCACGTAATCAGTGTCTTAACATGGAGGCAGGCCCGCTGTGCTCCTCCCACAGGACTCTGAGGCTGAATGTGAAACCACTGTGAGGTACAGTAGGAGAGGGAGCTTAAGTCTGTGCTGGTGAAGCCTGTGGCCTGTTGCGGCCTGATAAGGACCAGCTGTTCGCTGTGGCTCGGCTGGGTCCGGAGGCTTTTCCAACACAAGATACCAGGTCCTTTTTGTGTATTCAAATTAGGATGGCTAGACCCAACATGTGGCCCTGCGATGGACTGGCGAACTGTCCAGGGTGTACCCCGCCTATCGTCCAATGTCAGCTGATATAGGCACAGCACGGTGCGGTAGGGGATAAATCGGTAGATAATGGATGGATGGATGGATAGACCCAACTCACGCACCTAACTTCAACATCTGCAGGATACCTCGGTGGAGAGTCGGCCCTGCTGTAGACAAAGGGGTGTGAAAGCACGGCCTGGAGGGTCAGACCCCTTCCCAGACAAAGAGATCTGAAAGGGATTCATAAATGCTTCAGGCTCACTATGCTCTGGGTCTTTCTCCAGCTACGCACACTTGTGTGTAGATTGACCTTTTCTCTGCTAAGAAAATAAAACCTTGTCAGCTGACAGAAGTTTCTATTTCATTCTTCACCAGCAGCAGAGAATTTCCACAACAGGCTTTAAAAATGAGCTGCAACCACGGGAAGAATGTGGAAAAAATGGTTGTGGCCCCTGCTGGCGGTGTCTGTTAACACACCTGTCTCTGTGTACGTCTGTTGGCAACAGTTGGTGGCAGAAATCTGACATTCAAGCTGCCTGCAGACTTGGCTGCAAGCCTCGATATACACAGTCACGTTCCTTTTGTCGAGTAGAAAACTGCGACTGAGACTTCTGTCTGCCTCTCTAGGACACTAATATTTACAGACTGTAAAAAACTTGTGATAATGAGAGAGCTGCCTTTCAATACTACTAGTTTTAACATTATATCCTCATTCTGTTCCCAGGGAGGGACGTGTTTGTCTGCTCTGGCTGGTGGAGAAACAAGGCAGCCTTTAGCTGTATAAGAAGCATATTGTCATGCAATTTTATAATTCTATTCTGTGCTATACCTGATCATAACGGCGAATAGTGGACTTTAATGGTACATTTTTAGTCTTTCCCTGTTTTTAATGAGTGGCTTAATTGAAATTGTGATTCCTTGATTCATGGAAAACTTGTTCTAGATACTCAAAATAATAGGTGTCAAAGGCATAGCAGTAAAATTTTATTAGTAATTTTATTCAGTGACACAATCATTTTTTTGCCTTTATAAATGGTTCGTCCAATAAAATGTTTAGGAAACACTGCAGTTGCCTATTATTATTATTATTATTATTATTATTAGGGAACACATATTCACCATTAACTAGGTGCTTACTAACATATATAAGTCGCATACTAGCCTTTTATTAGTAGTCATTAAGCACGTTTTTAACACTTTATTCTTCATAACCTTATTCTACCTCTATTACGGCATGAATTAAGATTTAGATAACAGCAATTGTGAGTAAACGTTTCATTATATGAGAACATTTTGCTTATATAGATGCTGCATAACTTAATTGTGAAAGAAAAAGTTGTTTGTTGGTGCATTTAACAGCTGAGTGAACAGAAAAATTGGACGATAACAAAACAACAACAGAAACAATCTTCAGAAAGGACTCCGGTGGCTGCATCATGTGTCCTGAAAGAAGAAGTTCCTGAAAAAAAACTCACCCGCGGTCAGCAACACAAGTCCTGCTTTGAGGAGGACGCTGATCCCCAGAGCCATGCCGGCCACCAACGACAACAACAACACCACCACCACCACTCACTCTCTGTGGTTCAGCTGCTCACGCACCATTCTTCCTTTCCACAGCGCTCAAGACCGAGTCGACGACTATATTCAACCACAACAAGCAGAGCTGAATCTGAGCCCCTTGACCTTCCACCGTGCAGCACCCTCCATGCGTTGTCCACTCCAAGCGGCCCTAAAATCACAGCAGCTCCGCCTGTCATCTGATCCCCTTGTCCCACTGCTGCTGCTGCTCACAGAGGGCAAAACAAAGTCACACCCCAAAAATAAGTACAGTGAAAATGAAGCATGGGAATCATTAATCACAAGGTCAAAGGCCTCATCAGAAACATATATGGGGATAAATATTCAAGATACACTGTTAAAGACATAAAAACACAATTAAAGATAAAGAGAATAAAAGAAAAGGTAGGATATTAAGAATCATAAACTCTTACACCTTTATTGACCACAGGTGACCTTTCCTAAATAATTTCAAAAGTGATTTGAAATCTCCCTTGAAAGTGATCAGCGGTGACAGTTTAAGCTCCTTTTTGTAAGTTATTCCAGGAAACTGGAGCTAAAAGTATAAGAATAAGAGGAACAAATCACACCATTAAAGTGAAGTTATTTATATCAAATCAATTAAATGGTCTTTTATTGTCCACGCTGGGTATTTTTCTTGGTTAAAAACAGGAATGCAGCTCTAGAATGATCTACGCTGGATGTTTTTTCCGTGTATGTGAAGAGAGTTTGAGTTAATACTACTGTATTTAAGTGGCTGTTCTGCCTTGTGCTGCTCTCTAGTGTCTGTGCGCCAACATTTATACAGTATGTCGTATGTTTTCGGACACATCTTTAAGTTAATTTCGGTGCAGTTTAAGGTGGAATGATGTGACTTTCTGTTGAAACACGTGTGATGATTGTTCAGTTTTTATCTGCATGGGACTTCAATGGAATGGTGACTGTTATTTTATAGTCATTCTCATAAAGATCCCCTAGAGGACAGCAGAGTACACTAAATAAGCCTCCTGTTTGGCACCACTGTCTCTGCGCCTTGCTGTCAGGACCGTGGGGAGTAAAACATGTCAAGAGTTATGCTTCACTTTTCACTTTAACATGCATCGCAAATCAATATCCATTTGTCCTCGTGTGTCCATAAATAGCTCACATTAGTCCAGGTACAGCGAGGCCTCAGATGTGCAGCCTTGGACGTTCAAAC
Source organism: Microchirus variegatus (assembly GCF_963457635.1). NCBI lineage: Eukaryota > Metazoa > Chordata > Actinopteri > Pleuronectiformes > Soleidae > Microchirus > Microchirus variegatus. The sequence continues at coordinate 33,140,454 of NC_139802.1, forward strand.
CCACTTAAACTAGTGTCGTCACAAAGTTTACAGGCTGTGCAGACTCCGGACACTTTATTCACTTTTATTTTTTATATTTTATTAAAGAAAGAAAAACACAACAACACTCAAAACAATTTAGTTCATCAGCTTTTATGTATGAAATATAAAAAGGCAATTGTGTGCGTTTGTGAAATGTCTACAACGCTTAAATCAATTTAAAAACTGCACATAAACTGCACCAGTTTTACTGTCTGTAACAGTGGTTCCCAAAGACTGGGTCGGGGGCCCACAGATGGGTCACAGGCCATTTATTTTTGGTCCCCTTATATAATATTTGCAGAATTCCCCCAAAAGTTTTAGTTCATATTTATGTGAAAATCATCTCTTTTTTTGACAATTAATTTAGTAATCGGTTAATAATTGATTAATCGAGTAATTGTTTCATATATAGTAGGCTACTTTTAATAGATGTGTATCTTATTTATTTCTTATTTTATTGCATTTGTGCTGCTTTGTCAGTTTGAATTCCTTCTAAAAGTACATCTAATTTGTCTTATTTTACCATACCTTATCTTACCTTATCTTATCTTCATGGTTTAAACTCCTGTTGTGATTCAGGTCGGTTACATTATGGACTTTACTTCTTACCGTGGGAAGCCTAAACCAAACCTGCGCGTGACAGGTGTATCAGCAGCTGACAATGGCCAATCAGGAAAGGAGATAGGTTGATGAGTGAGTTTAGAACCCCCCCAAAAAATCTCCAAATCTACTGGATGGCCACATTAATAGGTTGAATGAAGCGTCAGTCACACTAAAGAGGCGTGCGCAGAGCGCTCCCCCTCCTCCTCCTCCTCCTCGCTCCATCCCAAACACACGCGCACTCATACTCCCTCCCTCTCTCCTCCCCCCCAAGCCACCGGCGCTGTGGCAGAGAATGTGTGTGTGTGAGAAAGGAGTAAATGGCAGTGAGTGTCCGCGGTGGAAAGCGAACCTAAGCGCTGCTCCGGGAACCGATAAACAAACACAACAACAAACACCGCGCGGTGCGTAAAAAGCTCTCCAAGGCGCAGAAGAAGCCGAGAGGACTCCGACGTGTTTATTTCTTTTGTTATCATTATTTTTTATTTTTTATTTGTATGTGCGTGTGATTCAGAAGGATATCTTAATTGGACATGTGAGTTCTGGGAGTAAACAAGACAAGCAAGCCCCCCCTGCTTTTTTTTCCTCCTTCCTTTTCAAAGATGAAGTTCCCCGCGTACGTCTTCGCCACGCTGCTGTTGGTCGGATCGAGTGCGGCACAATCAGGTAAGTGTCGCTGCACTTTGGTTGAAGTCGGGGTGAAGTGACCCCCCCACACCCCCCTCTCCCTCCCCATTCCCCTCTCTGTGGTCTCCACATGCACGCGCTGTCAGATCAGTAGTGATTCCACACTCTGCAACTGTTTGCTGTGGAATGATCGTGGACAATTGTGGCTGTGGCGGCTGCGTCAAATGCTGCAAACTTGACAGAACTTCACATCCACAGCTGACAACCACCACCAGCAGCAGCAGCTGTGAAACTGTGACATTGAGCCGCTTGTAGGAGCGTGTCAGGCGCTGCGTAAAAACCTCTCCAAATACTCTTTATCTCCCATCTGACTCTGCTTTTACATGGAATCTCACCAGATTCACCAAAAAAAGTACTATCCAACATGTCTTTGTGAAATAATCCACTGAAATAAATCGATATCCCCACTGTTGCAGCCTAAATTTGAATGAATCCTCCACCGTTTTAATTTAATCCCCATAAGCGGACAATGATGGACCTATTTGCGCTAATTCATATGACTTGAGTCATTCTGTAGCAGCGGAACAATCTTTATTTCTCACTGTGTGTGTGTGTGTAAATAATTTAGATGTCGGGGGTGATACAGGCGGTGAGAAAACATCTCGCTCTCATCATTAGACCCCCTGGTGTCAACCCCTGGACGAAAATCACTTTAATGTCCTTGCAATATTTCTATAACAGCTTGTAAACTCACTTTCCAGTCCAAGTTAATGATATTTTTATTTATGAGCTGCACAGCGCTGTGTGTAGTTCTCCTTGTGGCTTCCCTGTAGGATATTTGTTGATATCCTATGCGTGTGACATTTCCCATCATCAAGCAGAAAGTCTTACTGGCTGTTTATTCAAGCACATAATTGTGCCAGGCTCTGGCTGTTGAGGAATTTGTGCTATTCTTATTTTTTTATTAATTGTTTTCAACTTTTACACTCAGTTTTTTGATCATTGATGTGCTTTTTGGAGTATCTGCACTCTCACTTTAGGCTGAGGATGCTAGAATCTTCTTATTGATGTAATGACGGTTTGCCAAAGGGGATTCAGCTACTGGTCAACTAACAAACAAACAAACAAACAAAAAACAAATAGGAAACGGCTGCACCATAAGGAAGTGGGGGAACACGGGAGGGGGTTTCTGCGGATTGATGTTCAGAGGGGAACCTGGCCGTCGTCCAACCACCTCGCAGGCACAAATGAGATTCCAGGATGCTTCTGTTTCCAACTTCAAGGACACAGGTCGAGATTTGGCTCCATCTCTTGGGGGGGGGGGCTTGTATCTAAGTTGGAACTGGAGGAGCACACATATTTACAGATAGCGGGAGTAAGTCCATAGATAAAGTCCACAATAAACTGGTTTCTTTATTCTTTATTGGTCCGACATTGATTGTGAAACTTGGACTGATTTGATAAGGTTGAATCGTGATAGCGTTTCCTGGCCTGAGCTTCCAGCCCAAACTATAGTAGTTGCTGATAATGGTACAATATTTATTTTATAATAGGGGCCTTTTTTTCTTCTTCTTCTTATATAATCACTGCATGTCTTTCTGTACAGCCTGTGCTTAGTGAAGCAGTTTGAATGGTATCTGACTTTACGCTTCTTCTTCTTCTCCTGAGATGCAGTGGTTTTGACCTGGTTCGGTGGTTATTTGAGTCAATGTTGCCGTTCTGTCGCCTGTTCCTTCTCCTCAGACCTCTGCTGCTCTCTTGATATTCCATCCGTTTTTGGATAATTCCTCTGTATAATCTAGAGATGCTCGGCTGTGTGTAAAACTCCCAGTAGATCATTTCAGCAGTCTGAAATCCTCGGATTCCAAAAAAAATCGCCTTCCCAGTTTGAACTTCAGCACCTCATATTGACCATATCTACATGTCTAAATGCTTTGACTTGCTGCCATGTGATTGGCTGATTTGCACTATATGTACAACTCATACTTGGTGTATAAACACGCTGCACTGGATGCAGCCGTTTATCCAGGAGTGGATGCATGCACAGACGGATAGGTGACAGGCAGGATGAATGGAGGAGAAAAGTGACACCCTCCTCGCTAAGTCGGCTCATTTATTCTCCATGCATACGCTCACATCCGAGATATTTGTGATGCTAATTCTGTCCAAGAATCTGAGCTATGCCTCCTGGGAAGTTGTAGACAGAGGTGATATTTGTGTGTGACCCTGGCTGCCGACTCTTTGGTCTCTCTCTTTTTTTGCTCCACTCACAGCCCACCTCTGTGCCGCAGCCGCAGAAACGCCACCTATCAGTCATTTGCGAGGCGACTGAATATCAGGCTGAAGCGAGTCAAGGCTGGAGATGTTCGCTGTCTGTCAGCTCTTGCCGCGAGACTAATGTCTGCAGCTCTCCTGCCAGCGAGCTGTGAACGCTAAACTGTGTGTGTGTAGGTGCGTTTGTGTGTGTGTTGTTGCACAGGGGTACAGTAAAAGCCTGAGCACACGTGTGTGTGTGTGTGCCAAGCATGGAAACGTTCACACCACCGTGAGCGACTTTGATTGATGTTCGGCTCCGTCCTCGCCGAAACGTTGGCAGTGTGAGGGGATCTAAATGTGTTTGTGCAGAGGCACTGCCCTTTGGCAAGTCGTTATTAATCTTCATTTTAGTTTGAAAATCACCCACCAACAAAACTGTTTCAGCACTTCAGGATCTTCTGCCCCTCTTTCATGTCTGGTTTAGCGGTTACTGCAACCAAGATCAATGTTGATTCTTGGCTTGTCAGGCAGGTTTGATCATGAAGCAGAACCCCATGCTTCTGGAACTGTGAGGCCATCACTTCATCTCCTCCAGAGTAAGATCTAATGGCAGGACCTATTGATCAAGCTGCTTTCAGTCCGTGGAATCTCCCGGGTTACGGTGGCAACTGACGATTATTGTCATCATTGACTCATGTGGCCATTATTTCCTTATTCCATCATTTTGACAAAACCTCACAAACATGATGACTCTATGAATTTATGCCCACCATCAGTTTAAAACCCAAAGTCCCATGTTTATTCAAGCCAGAGAGACATAAATAAATCCTCATTTTTGAAGCATTTGTGCAAAGGTTTTGTGTTCAGTGATTCATTGTGCTTGTTAACCCTTTAACCAATTCATGGTGAAAAACACAGCTTCTGGTGGACATCCTGGGGCCTTTATAAGTCATATTTTCAGGCTTTTTTGTCTTATGTGTTGTTGAGACAACGTTCTGATTCATTTTATGTCATTTTTTTATGCTGCAGTAGCGGTAATTGTGCAAATGTCACAAAATAGACTCTTTTCATTTTATTTTTGCTCGTAAAAACGAGCCAAGCGAACTTTGAACTTTGACACAATTTCCGAATTTCACTTTTTTTTTTTCAGATTTAAATGACTTTTTGCTCAGTTGTGTTTATATAGTTGGTGAAATTAAAGAAAATCTAGATTGTGCTGAAAAAAAACAACACATATAAGATATTCCTGCACATTCTTATATGTTTTAACATAGAAGTGTAAAAAGCAGCCGAAATGCTCTGTGTTCTAAGGGTTAACATTTCAAATTTGGGAGCATTGAAGTTTATGTTGAAGGTGATGCAAACAAGCGGAGATGTGTCGTCAGTATGTGGCGTATGTCCAGAAATATGGCATCGGATTTATTTCCTATTCCTGGAGGATTCCTTTGAACAACTGATTCCATGTCTCAGCTTTTGATTTGGGCCCAAACACAAGATCTCACTGTTAAACAAAGCTCATTCAAGTCATTTCATCGCTTAAACATTTTAATCGCAGTGTGTGTGACAAATGCTGCATTCCCACGTGTGTGTGTGTGTGTGTGTGTGTGTGTGTGTGTGTGTGTGTGTGTGTTTGGGTGACATTTACAGACGCGCTCTCCTGTGAAATGACCAGGGGAGAATAGGGGAGGGGGAGGAGAGGCAGCAGAAGAGAGGAAACCCACTGAATGCCAGTATGAAATTACTAAGCCTTCATCAGTTGGCACACACGCACAAATCTGGCCAGGGCACGGGCGGAAATGAGAATTTATTACAAGCTAATTAAGCCATTTCTGATAGCATCAGTCTCAATTGCGAACCCTTTATGTGACAGCATGAGCGATGAGGGGGTGGAGGTGGTGCTGGTGAAGGAATTCAATCTTGCACTAAATGAGTCAACATTGCTATCATCACTTGATATCTGCCAGGGTTTTTGCCCCGTGCCAGCAGGCCTCCGTTGGACATTAGTCAAAAAATATTCTCTGATGAGTTGACGTCGTCCAGTCCGTGCATTTACCCGGCATCTTGACAAAGCAAGGAGGATGTGGCGAGTGAAATATGGCGAGTGAAATATGGCTCGCACATAAGGCAAATAATTGCACTTGAGCGAGGGTGACATTGAGGTGTGGGCTGTTATTTGCTTCCTCTGTCATAGCCGGACAGTCTCCGGGGGCTCAAAGGGAAGCCTTTTACAAATGACTATGTGACGCGTGGGGGTGATGGAACGCTTTTCTAAGGCCTGAGACAGCAGTTACACCACCTCTCATGGTACTGAATCAGCACTAAGATTATTATCTGCACGGGACAAACAAAGAGGACACTGTTTCCTCTGGGGGTTGAAAGAAAAAAAACAAAAAACGTTTCGTCTCCTACTCCATTCCCAGGCATTCAACAATGATGCGGAGACGTCTTGAGGCAACATTTTTTTATTTATTTGTTTTCGCCGCACGCACACACCAGCTCTGTTCTTTGAGTTTACAAACAAACTGAATATTCACAGGCGGAATCACAACTGCACAGCATGGGAAGGAAAATGTCCAAGGCTTGTGAGAAGAACAGCAGCCCTTTCTTGGCCTCTGTTATTGTGGCAATTGTTGAATAAGGGACGCCTCGTTCAGTCACTGCAAAGAAGAGCAATATTTGAATAATAATATACTGTATATTGAGATGTAACTTTCCTCAATCACAATAAAAGCAAATGTTCAAAGTATGCAGTGCACAAACAAACTTTGAGGTAGAACACATGATATTACTTTGATATTACGTTTCCTCAGATGCAAGAAACATTGTTTTCTGTCCATAAAAGAAACCCCCGGGAAAAAAATTAATTCTTAATCATCTGATATTTATTTGAATATTTAACAATACAGACTGATTTATTGCGATAACCTTTTTTGGCAATATTTATAATGTGATAAACATTACATAAACAGTTTTAGCCTAGCGCTGGCTGTTGTCTGCTGCTAGCAACACTGAGCTGACTTCCTGTTTTCAGCAGCATAGTCTAACTATAATGTACCAACGAACCAAGTAAGCATTAAACATCAAGAAACCTGGGGCTTATTCGCCGATAATGCAAATATGTGTAATAATCTGTACATACTGCAAGACTACACTGCTAATGTGGCCAGTCTAGCTAGCTAAATTAGCCTTACGACAGTTAGCCAGTGTTTTGTGAACAACAACCTGAAACACACACAAAAAATTATTTTAATAGTGTATATGACTGTGTGGTGCTTTCGTTCTGCTTTTTAGTAACAAACACAAACACAGCAGAGTTACAAACAATACTGACACCTATTGGTATTATTAAAGGTGCATTATGTAATAAATATAAAGCAACTGGCCATAAAATCCTCCTAATATGTCAGAGACTCAGGAATAATGTTCATATAACATACTGAACAACAGTACAGCCAAAATATTTGCATTAAAAAAAATATTTTGCAGACTGCAAATCATGTTTTTGTTTTGAAATCATAATTGGCATGTGGCGCCAACTTCCACCGTCTACCAATCATTGCAGTCACTAGAGTCTCAGCTGCCGAGCAATAACAGGTTGCCAGTTACGTTAGAAAACGAAACCTAAAAGACCTCTGTATTTTGAATTTGAATGTAGTAACCGTTTTTGGCCACATTCTTACATATGGCACCTTTAAGTACTGTCCTCCGGGTTACTAAGGGGGACCGATGTGTGAGTTTGTCAGTATTTTCAAGCACTTTAAATGATTTTTAAATGATGTTATTACAGCAGTAAATATTGCGGGACTCAAATCACAAAATAAACTAAAATGGAACCAACTTTTAATAATTCTGAGCACAACCGAAAAAGGTTCAGGGTGCCACATCCCTGTCATCCCCGGAGCTTCTTGCTCCCTGGCGCTGTGTTTGGCAGACTTTTGAGCCCCCATGCCATTTATTTTTTCAGCCTAATGATGAGCAGGGTTGGCTCTCAGTTGTGCCGCGGCGTCCGGTGCCAGCTCCGAGTGTTCGTTGGATTGGCCAGTTGGGCCTGGCACAGATGTCTCCTTTCAGGAGGACTGAGCTCTTGCTCGCACACACACAGGAAACACAATGATGCATCCCGACCGTGCGTGCACAGGCATTTACTGTGAACACTGCACATCATTTGAAGCAGCTATTCTGGTCGTGACGCTGCATTGACTTTCAGTCATTTAACCTTATCCCTGACCTTTACTGTAACCACTTAGTACCTAACCCTAACATTAACCAAACCTTTAAACCTCAGCAATGAGGTTCAACTCTCTCTCTTTCTCTCTCATACACACCGTTTGACCCAGGGAAACAAAGGACAGGAAAGATGGAGGACTAACCCCCCCACACATACCCCCCACCCCGCCTCTTCTGTTTCTTCTAGACCACTGGAGGGTTTGTTCAGGCTGCCACTTGTAATTCCACTCAGAGACAAATGCCTCCATCCTGCGTCAGAGTGGCTTCCTCCACACACACACACACACACACACACACACACACACACACACACACACACACACACACACACACACACACACACACACACACACACACACACACACACACACACACACACACACACAGAGTGATCCTGCCCAGCAGTGACACCACTTCAGAGTTTCTCTTCTTACTTAAGAAGCTTTCTTTTCTCCTTTTTTTTATTTTGACATTTGTTTTATTAGCTCTTTTCCTCCTCTCCTACACTTCTGCCTTATCTCTGCTTCTCCCCTTGCCACACACACACACACACACACACACACACACACACACACACACACACACACACACACACACACACACACACACACACACACACTCCCCGTGTCTTCATCCATTAACATCTCTCATTGTGTATCTGTTTTATTTCCCTGCCCCTGCTTTTCTTTCCTCTTTACTCAGCTTTTTATTCCCTCCCACTTGTCCTTCGCTCTCCCTCTACCTTCCTTCCTTCCTCTTTCATTAGCCGTGTGTACAAGGCTGCATGTTATGGACGGAGAATGATGGGGGGGTGGTAGAGAGCCCCCCCCCCCCCCGTGTCTTTAATTACAACAACCAATTTATTTCAGGGACAACATGTTGTTGACCACTCCAACTGTCGTTAACATGCTTACACGCGTGTATCTGTCACTATGGGCATGTACAGGGGGTTTCACCAAGTTTAAATCAAAGATGCTGACACATGCATCTTAGCTTGAAGATGATTATCACTTACCGTACATTAGATTGGCAGCTATCAGAACTCTTCATGTATGATGAAATAAATGCTCAAATAAATGAGGGTAACTTTTTTGCACCGTATTAAATATTATTATATTGGTTCAGTGAAGTTGTTAAAGGTGCATTATGTAATAAATCTAAATCAACTGGCCATAAAATCCTCCTAACATGTCACAGAGACTCAGGAATAATGTTCATATAACAAACTGAACTCACCAACAACAACAGTACAGCCAAAATATTTGCATTAACAAAAATATTTTGCATGTTTATGTTTTGAAATCATGTTTTGGCATGTGGCGCCACCTACTGCCGTCTACCAAGCATTGCAGTCAATAGAGTCTCAGCTGCCGAGCAACCACGGGAGTGAAATATTTTTGCTTTTTATATAATTCCCGTAGGGATTAACTACATTATCTAATGGTGATATGCCTAGTATGTATATATTTATATGGGGGCCCATGTAGGCCATAATTCCTTTTTTCAAATTTTACCTCTCACGTGCACTATTTTGCCTCTCACATTCACTATGTTTGGCTCTCACATACACTATTTTTGGCTCTCACATACACAATTTTACCTCTCACATACACAATTATTGAATTATGGCCTATGCGGCGCCTCATATATTTACACATATCATTTTGGATGTTTTATTTGTACATGTTTTGGCATTAGAGTCACATTGGCAGTGCTGTGCTCAGGCCCCATGCCACTGCAGGAGGTAGAGGAGTATTCAACTCCCTTTGATTGGCAGCTCTTCTTTTAGCTTATGCAGGATCAAGCGCCACTGACTCCATCTTTACGAGTCTTCTGTGTCCCAGAATCACAGTGTGGAGTTTGTTGTGCTCTGTTCCCTTGATAAAGACGTGTATTTTAATGGGAGTCTTTGAAAGGAGAGATGACGACTGGTGTCTAATCCTCTTCTCTTCCTCGCTTGTGTTCATCCTGCAGGTTAACCACGACCTGTCAGTGTGTCTACCTCTCCCTCTCTCACACGGAACTCTTCTGCATCACATTTGCATTTTTTGTCATAAAAAAAAAAATCCACGTTATGAATGTTTTAATGAGTTTACTCTCTCGCTCTGTGTGTGTGGGTGCAGTCACCGCCTGGTGCATTGTGTGTATGTGTGCGAGCTAATCCCCGTTAAGATATTCACAGCAGCTAATCTGTTTAATTACACTACAAATTAAGGATATTTACTGTTCCAAGACTTTCATGCAACACCAGCCTTAATCAGAGCCTTAATCTGTCTGGCACTGTGTGTGTGTGTGTGTGTGTGTGTGACATTGATACTCTCTGCTCAGCCATGTGTGCCTCAGTGTCTATCAAGCTCCCCCCCCTTTAATTCTTTCCCTGAATATTTGCCCGCAACACGAAAAGAGAGAAAAAAAAACAAGAGATTATTGTTGTCCTTTTCTCTCTCTCTCTCTCCAGTTGTCATGACGGAGAAAGACATCATTTGCGAGGATTAAAATGTAATATCAGTCACATGTTGCAACAACAGTGTTTAAAAACAATCGAGCTTGCGGGATCCGCCGGAGCATCGTGTTCCTCGCCTCGGAGTCATGTTCACAGCTAATTCTACAAGATTAAAACTGTGTTCCAAACACGGGGGAAACCTGCTGTGTGTTTTGTTTGTTGAGGGCAGAGCAACGAAAAGAGTCGACTACGTTGCCAAGTGTGATTGTCGATGTGGCCGTGCATATGTAGTTTGTGATTATGTTCTTGACACTTGTCGGTTCCTGTGGGAGTTTTTCTGTTTGTTTGTTTTATTGTGACTGCGAAAGACTGTTATTTGCTCAAATAATTACGTTAATAACAGTAAAAAATACAGCACATTTCTCATATTTTCCCCTTTTTTCTTCTACTCTATTATGGACCGAGAAGGGAGAGCATAATTAAACCTATGCAAAACACATCCATCACTAGAAATGTATAGATTAGTAGCAGTATGTGTCTGCTTGTTTTAGTTTGGTACTTTCAAATGAATCTAAATTACCTTGAGATATGGAATAAAGTTAGATTTTTTTTTTAAATATAGGTTGGCTTCTTGCTACCAGTACTAGTCCATGGCATGTTTGACTGCACTTTGTAGCTTTGTCCCATTTAAAGGGGGCATATTATACCCTATTTTTTCAAGTTAACCTAGTTCCCTGGTGTCCTAATGAACATGTCTGTGACATGCTTTGGTCAAAATACCATAAGGATGAAGCTCCACAGCAGTTCAATCACTCTGCCAAAACAGCCCTGTTCAGATAGCTTGGTTTAGTAGTATTTCCTTGGATCCACCTTAAAGGTCCACCTTAAAAAAAAGTAAAACAAAACTTGTGTTTGTGATCATTTGCAGGCTCTAGCAGGCACATTGCCGTCATATGTAACATGTATCCACTGGACAGATAAATCCTCTGAGGCTGGAAGTTTGTGTAGAACTCTGTGCTGCACTGTCGAGCCAAGAATAGAACTTAGCTTAGAATTTATGATGTTGCGGAAGTCAACATTGCATGTTTCATCTCCTGTACTTAGACTGAGGAGGACCACAAAAACATGAGTGAGTCATCTTTTTGGCTGCAGGTGTTTAAATGTAAGTATTAATATACAAGTCTTTTAGATGATAAACGTTCAGTGAGTGGGAAGCCCGTCGCTGCAACTTGGCCCTGGTATGTCCTCATGGTTGAGGTGCTGGAACAAAAGCATCCAATTGTTCCTCCTGTCCTTTACGGCCTCCATCCCTGAGGACAGAGCAAGGCCAAGTTCAGCAGTGGGTGAACGGGAGGAAGAGGAGGATGATGACGACGACAAGGGACCAGCATGGACTGGAACCTCAAGGAAAAGGATAACTGTAAACTGCACAACTTTTTACATTATTACAATCTACACAACAGAGTTTGGACGTAGGGGGGACAGGAACCAAAGTTCATTCAATGGATGTATATCGGGCAACATGTCAGTCCGCATATTGATATAGCTCCACCATCTCTCTGGATCTGTGGGGATCCGGGTAAAATACTCTCCCGTTACCCTCTCTACTTTTGTTTTGGCGTCCCGGGGCTCAACATCTATCCACTATCTTGACTTTTATGATGAAAACAGCTGGCGAAGAGATGAGGTTTTCTGACATATTGCCTGATTTCTGTGCTGTCTGTGTATGTCTTTTTGGTTGTTTTTCGGTGAAAATTCAACTTCATTCTCGAGTGGAATTTTTCCTTTTATTAGATGAACATATTATCTTCAAAAACAATATTATTATATTATATTTCACTAAATTCTTCCACACATTACCTTTGCAGTGCTGTGTAGCCAAATGGTTAGCATCCATTCATCCATATGAGGACATGTGGTCAGAGTAGCTTGGTGTGAGTCGTTCAGCCTGAGGATAAATGCCAGACAGAAGTTAAATTCAATTATATGTACAAAACAATTGTGTACACTTGAGTTGCATTTGTTTTGAACCCATGCATATTAGATTGTTTGTGTGTGTCCAGATGGGGCACGTTGCCCTTCTTTTAAATGGCCCTCTCCTGCGATGGTGACCTGTAATAAATGAGTGGGCACGGGAAAGTGGCAGCCATGACAGCTGACTAGGGAGGGAGGGAATAGAGGGAAGGAGCGATGGGTAGGGATAGAAAAGGCAGGTAGAAGTGTGTGTGTGTGTGTGTGGGTGTGGAAGACAAAGCCCAGACAAAGTGGATGTAAAAGAGATGGAAAGTCTCTAAGGATAGATAAGGGCTGAGCATGAGAGGAGGACAATGAAGAGAGAGAGAAAGGCGATAGTGAGGGATTGTGGGTCATTCAGTGGGGAACAATACCTCGATCAGAGGTGGGGACTCTGTTTCTGGCGACACTTGTTCTTCTTATCATCCTTACACACCCCCACCCCCACCCCTCCCGTCTTTTCTCTTTGTTTTCCTGAAGTCACCTTGCAGTCCAGCAGGAAGGCGGTGGCTCCGGCTCCTTCAGCTGGTTTTAAAGGTGCATAAAACTCACGGAGGAGAAAGAAGAAAGGAGGTCAGTCGCCTTCTCGCAGGATGACGGATGAGAGAGCTTTGGAGAGAATCATTTGTTTGTGTTTTTTCCTGCTTGTGTCCATTTGTTCACTTGTCCACACCCTGAGAGACAAAAATCAGACATTCGTCTCGTGTCGCACCTTCGCTGCTCGCTCCTAGTATCGCTCTTGGCAAGGTGAAAGTGAGCCGATGGTGGGTCATTTGCAAGAGAGGGAGCGTGCAACAAAGATAGAGCAGGAGGAAGCAAAAGAAGTGGTCTAATTTCAGCTGTGTGTGTGTGTGTGTGTCCAGCAGAGGTTAAGGTGTAGTGAGGGCGACAGCGTGTTGTCTCTGAGGAGTAGAGCTATCACCGCCACTGAACGGTCCAATTAATCAACCTGCGCCACACAGGCACTCGCTGTGTGTGGTTTGTAATTGTGCGTTTGTCAAGTGTCTATTGTGTGACTGGGAAGTGTGTCAAGATCTATATTTGCAACTGCAGGGTGCACCATCTCTCTCTCTTTCACACATACTTGTGTGTGTCTTAGCGCTGAGGACAAACCGCACAATTAATCAGCTTGAGAAGCTTGACCTATACATTAAATTGTGTCCGTTTAGAAAAAATCAATCACGGTATCCCAAAATAGTTCAGCCCCATTGTGTGCATTGTCAGATCAGGATATATTCAGGCTTTTTCAGGACAAATGAGGCAGGAAGTTGAATTGAATTGAAAATGTTGTCACATCTTCGCAAAAAAAAAGAACTTTGTAAAGTAAATAAAAGTGAAAATTGGCAAATTCTGGATTTGAATCAGGTTTTAAGTGCAAACACCGACAGGAAGGCGGCCGAATATCAAGTGACGCGTTATCAAAGTTGAACAAAAGTTGTTTACTTTCCCATAAAAATGCTTAAAACACTACAAAACCCCTCAGTGTTCCCTTCAACTCCAGGTTCATTTTAAAGCCAGTAAATTCTACAGCGGCTGCATGGACTCATGTGTTTTTCTGCAGATAAGCACTGAGGAAAAAAAAAACTGAAAGCACACAGTGAGGAGGCGAGGAGAGGAGACGAGTATGAAAGACAGACAGAGAGACATTTCGATGAATACACGGGCAAAGGGATGCTGAAAATGCACGTGGTCTCATCGTCCGGGCGTTTTCAGACATCACTTCACACTGTCACGCTGCTGCCCTTCCGTGAACCCGTGTTCTGCTTGAAAAATGAAATTCTCAAAAGGCTTTCACTCCGCTGAAATCATGTCTCAACCGCGGGGCAGTGGGGCATACAAACAGGTTCACTCACAAAACGCAGTGTTGTGGTCCGTCATAGCTTTTTGTGCCGGGTTATTGAGAGCTTTTAGAGGTTTTTTTCCGGTTGAGGAAACCACTGTAAATCCAATTAGGTAAAAAAGACGGCAGAGAAAAAGAGTCAGGCATAGAGAGCTGTGTGTCAAATGCTGTCCCTCTGGCTCAAATGTAATACTCTTTTCCTTTTAAAAGGGCCTTTAAGGTGTTTAACCATAGTTACTGATGAAAAACTGCAGAAAATGTTTTGTTGATGGTATTGGTTTTTACTGGAAATACTTGGTACTCGGTGGTTGAATAAGAGGCAAAATGGCTCTAACGCTTTTTTTGTAATTCAAGGTTTGTAATAAATCTTATTTTTGATGAGCCAAAGGTATGCACAACGTTGTATTAAGGGGGGTAATATTTCGAGAAAAAGTCGCAGATTCATGAGATTAAAAGTGGCAAATATACGAGAAAATAAAGTCACAGATTTATGAGATTAAAAGTGGAAAATCTACGTGAAAAAAGTTGCAGATTTATGAGATTAAAAGTAGCAAATCTACGAGAAAAAGTCTTATTCCCGTCAACATTCATATTTTTGTTGTTCAGTGAAAGAATGAAGTGTTCCTAAAGTTCTACATACAAAAAAATCTGTCAAACCACATTTAATTTTTTAATTAAATTTTTTTATTAATTAAATTGTTGAATTGCAACTTCTACTTATGAAAAAAACCCACATGTTTATATTTATGTTGGTATATGACTCAGTTTCTTTCATTTATCCAAAACTTCCAGTTAATTCGCATGGAACATTTCCAATTTGGAATATTTTCAAATTCCCAAATTCCATGTTTCTGGAAAATTTCTACCCCTTTGCAACCCTAGATTTGTAAAAAATCTAGTTATACTTATACTGCTATATGGAGACAGTATGAAGCAGTAGTGATTTATCATACATTGGCTCAAACATTGGAGTTTCATTCTAACAAAGATACATTTTCAACAGATGAAACGCAAAAAGGCAAACAAAGTCGCTGTGATTCCTGGAGCTCAGTGCACCAGCTTCTATCCAAGCTATACTTCACTCAAGGTAAATGTCATGGAGTCTGTGAGTGTGAGGCTGCAGCTAAAACACCTTTTTCTTTCCCTCTCTCCTTTTTAAGTGAAGATAAGATGAGCAACAGAGTTGTTGTCATGCCAGACTGAGAATATAATGCACACACACACACACACACACACTGTCAGCGAGCAGGGAGTAGAAAACTGTACTGACATGAAATAACAGGAAGATTTGCAGATTGTAAGAAACACTTTCATTTCACCATTTCCCTCCTTACTGAGAGTTTTCATTTCCTTTTTAAGGGAGGTAATATCTACCTGCAGGACATGTGACGCGAGCACACGCAGAGGAACTTAGGGAGGGGGAGACGTAGCGATGATGTGGATAAGAGGCAGGAGGAGACGGAGAAAGGGAACATGACGTGTGTTCGTCCAGTGTAAATGAACATTAGAAGGCAAAAGTGGGCAGAAGATGGGGGTGAATAAGCAGAGGTGAGAGGAAAGGAAACAGTTGTCGGCCTTTGGGCTGCACAGACCGACCGAGGAGGAAGTGTGGCTATTTGCCTTTTCTTCCTCTTCCACCATCTGCCCCTGCGATTCTTTCATTTACTTAATTGGAGCGCTGCGTCTGAAAACGTGTGTGTGCATGATGTGTGTGTAGGTATGCTCGTGTGTGTGTGTGTTTGTGCCTCAGGCAGGTTTGTATATGTGTGTGTCGTGTGTTCAGAGGGCTAACCCAAGGCAGGAAAGAGCAGGTGATTTCAGCAGCTGCTGCGATAAACAAAATCTGTCCAAGTGGTTAAAAAAAAAAAAAAAAAAGGAGCAGTGACCTGTATTGTGGATTGAACGTCCAATTACAGCTTTTCCCCCTTCTCATCCCTTCTTCTAAGCTTTTATTATTACTTATCCTGAGCTTCTCTGTAATCTTAACCTCGCCGCTTACTTAAAGGCCCAGTGTGTGACATTTAGCGTGTATCAGCAGAAATGTGTGTACAAGTGTGTGTGTAATTGCTTGGAAAAACAAACAATGTTTGGTTTTCATATCCTTTTAAATAATACATGTATGTGTATTGTAGACATAGATCTTGCTTTACAGAGGGCGCCATCGTGTACCGACATTTTTATAATCGATTAATCTGTCGGAAATGCTAGAAAATGTTGGTCAAACATGGAAAGGAGGACGTTCTTGAATGTCTTGTTTTGTCCACAAACCAAAATGATCCACTTTTTTTTAATGATTTCTTTGTTATGTGGAGCAAAGAAACCAGAAAATATTCACATTTAAGAAGCTAAAACAATCAGAAATCTTGTTTTAATCATGGAAAAATCATCAAAATAGCTGACGATCAATTTAGTAATCTATTAATTGCTAGCCTTAGTAGCCTGAGCAGGGTTTACGTTAGCCGGTATATTGTGAAACAGTTTTTTAGGAATTATGGGGGACATCGCCACTATAATTCCCGTGTCCTGCCACACGCCTATTCTTTATTAACGACCACATTGACCGTCACAAATATATTCTCTCGTCAACTGAGTGCAAAGGACGTCATGAAAACGACGTATTGGACCTTTAAATGACTTTTTTATACGCACACTTGTCTTGAGCTACTTCTGCACTCTGTGACAGCAAAGCTATTTTGACATCGCTTCATGTATTCTCCATCGCGACCCGAGCTGAATGAATTTCCACCTAATAGCCTTTTGAGGTGCATTTAGGCAAGGTGACCCCCCCTCCCCCCCGTTAATGAACAAAAATATACACAATTACACTAATAAAGGAGAACAATGACAATAAAGCTATAGGAAATGAGAGATAGAGGACACAGAGTGGATGGTATTTGATATTTAATCAAAGGCCAGTGTCTGCTTGATAACATGGCAAAGCTAAGCTAAGTTATATCTTACCTCACACAGTTAGAGGTGGCTCTTTCCAATATATGTACAGATTGTTTCTCAGTCACAGTTGCAAGTCACCTGTTGACATGCTTTTGACCACACTTAACAATGTTTTCCTGTGGAGAAATGTAATTTCATAGCTCACATGATCACTCCAGAACTGTAGTGCATTCCCTAATGATATAGGATTATTGACCTCCGCCAAGGAGGTTTTTGTTTGTTTGTCTGTCTGTTAGCAACATAACTCGAAAAGTTGTGGAGGGATTTGGATGAAATTCTCAGGAAATGTTCACAATGGGACCAGGAACAAGTGATTAAATTTAAACGCTAACACAATTTTGATCGCTATTTTGTGGGGGGGCTGAGCTGGCTTGGCGGAGGTCTGCGCTCTCCGAGTGCTTTTCTAGTTTTCCAAAATTCGATTCAGTGATTTTCACCTGCTTCAGCATCGATCGTGACTGCCGGCAGCATGTGTGAACAGGGTTATTTTTAGAAGAGAAAGAAGAAAAGTTTTCAAAAATCAACACTCCATGAGTGCCATATGGAAAATAAAAAAAAGTGACACCATCCCTGGTCGTCGCATGTGCTGCAGCCTGAGATTTGAGATCCTAATCAAGATTTAAGCGCTTGTTTCGAGGAGTGACGTGTGTCTAACGGGAGTGGCAGTGCAGACACGCTTGGACTGGCATGAGATGGACAGACTGTAAGCTGTCACTCACTCCTCTCTTCCCTCCTTTCCTTATGTTTTCTGAATCCTGTCTTTTGGCAGATATCAGCTCCTGCATCTCTCCATCTAATTTTCTCTCCCTGGGAGGTTTTGACTGGCATGAGAAGGGGGAAAAAAGAGAGAGAGAAGGGAAAAGTCAGCAAATGCTGAAAGCTGACGCAGAGTTCTGAGTCCGTTGTTGGTGCTCTGTTGCCGTTTTGCACCGCGGCACTTCTGCGGCCGAGGAGTCTTTGTTGTGCGACATCAAAAATTATAAGGGAAACCGGGTTTATGCTCCGAACAAGTTCACCTTTCAGCTGGCAGAAAACTTCGACCGCTCACATGCAACATTATGAGGGTGTTCATTTTCTGCCACACAATCAAACTTAATGAGAATTTATCACCTCAAAAGAGCCACCTCGGTTTGTTTACCTCCACTTTTTCCCCGCAGCTTTATGTTCCTGCTAAAAGAAGCAAAAGAAAAGTACTAAAAAAAGTCAGTTCTCTATCTGGAACAATGTGCTCTCGCCATGCTGCGAATAAATCTACTGTAGTTAAAAAGCAGGAGAAAGGTAAGCACTAATGAAGCTTTGTAGGGAAGCAAGGAGCCGGTTTTATCAGTGGGAGGGCCGCGGTAATCGACTATAAAGGGGGTGGGGGGTGGTTATCAAGACGGCTTTTGGAGATTCGCACAGTGAACCTGCAGCAAGTGTGTGTGTGTTTGAGAGAGAATGAGATTATAGAACACAGTAAAAGTGTAAGATAACCACCACATGTGAGAGTAAAAGCGGAGTAATTCATTATTTTTTGGCATATGGTGTTTGATCACAGAAATTCAGACTTGTGTCGACGAAATCAAAGTCATTTTTTCTCTCTCTCTCTCTCCCAAAATGGCAACATCGTTTTAACAGTTCTCCCTGGAGTGTAAAAAAAAAACCAACCAGACTTTTTATGCACTTCTTTATCTGGTGCCGTGGAACAGTGTGGCTGATTAATGAGCCAGACGTTTGTTTTTAATAGTGAGAAAACAGCGTAAGATAAAACTCATAAAAGGAATACTCTGGTTTGAGTCAATCCAACAGAAAACACATCAACACATCCACAAAGAAACGTTAATGGTTTTACTATTGATTTTGTCTAGCACCTAATTTGTAATTTGAGTAGT
Source organism: Microchirus variegatus (assembly GCF_963457635.1). Classification (NCBI taxonomy): domain Eukaryota; kingdom Metazoa; phylum Chordata; class Actinopteri; order Pleuronectiformes; family Soleidae; genus Microchirus; species Microchirus variegatus. The sequence goes on from NC_139802.1 coordinate 33,159,304, forward strand.
TGTTTGGTCTGTAACAGCGGGTTCTCAAACTCTTCATACCACGTACGACATGAGGAAATATTGATCTCTTAAAATACCGCCATTATCGGCCAACGTTAAAGGTGCATTATGTAATAAATCTAAAGCAACTGGCCATAAAATCCTCGCCAACAGCAACAGTACATCCAAAATATTTGCATTAAAAAAAAATACTTTGCAGACTGCAAATTATGTTTATGTTTTGAAATCATGTTTTGGCAAGTGGCGCCACCTGCCGCCTTTTACCAGTCTTTGCAGTCAGTAGAGTCTCAGCTGCCTTGCAACTACGGGTTGCCAGTTACGTCAGAAAACAAAACCTAAAAGACCTCTGTATTTTGAATTTGAATGTAGTAACTGTTTTTGGCCACATTCTTACATATGGCGCCTTTAAAATACAGTGTTGTAAATGTCTTTGCTCAATATAACAAAGACATTTTTGGTTCGTCGACAAAAACACACGTTTTCTGACATTTTATGGACCAAATATACTCGAGAAAACAATCGTTAGCTGCAGCTCTGAAGCCAAGTAATGACATCTACGGTGGCCCTCGCAGATCAGAAAGGATAAATGGATGTTGCGGAAAACCGAACAGTTCTTATATTCTACAAACATATTTATGGTTATAGTATAATCAATGCAAATGAACCCTGCTTAGTGTTACATAGTGGTCCTTGCCACATGAGCCTACTTGCCGGCGTGTCCTTGGGCAAGACGCTTAACCCCGCGCTGCTCCTGTCGGCTATATATACATATATGTATATGTATTTATGCATATAGATAGATACAGACCATTAACATATAACGTATGCAAACACGACGAAACAAATGGCAACAAAATAGCATAGATATAATCGTCATCGACTGCACGTTTGCGTGAGTGAGAGTGCACACCAACATTAAACTATACGGACAAATAAAACACACCGCTCATTTGTCTGCGCGTGCCTGTATAATTAGCATCTGTGCTTTTTTTTAATGTCACGTTATTACTTTTATCAGCACACCTGTCTTTTCTGTGCCGGTTTTTTTTCCCTCTTCTTCTTCTTCTGTCTTTTGGAGGCCTCTTTAAATGCCAGCCAGCAACTGGCTTAGTGGGTAGTTAGGTGTGTGTGTGTGTTTGTGTGTGTGTGTGTGAGTGATACACAGATGCACACTTTCAGCATGGGAAAAAAAACATTCTGTTGGGAAAACAGTGTTGCTAATTAGTGGAATTAGCCGCAGATCAAATGGTTCAATTAAAAAAAAAAGTGGTGAGACAGCGAGCCTCATTTGAATCGTGACATATGTTCAGTGTGGACGAGGCAGACGGACGGACGGACGGAAAGAGGGAGGGAGGGAGGCTGCTACATGGCGTGAAACACACATTATGTCTCATTGTAGCATTGGGTAAAGGGGTGGTTAAACGCCAATGTCATGTGTACATCATCTCTTTTTAATACACTACCAGTCAAAAGTTTGGTCACTTATATGTCCTTATTTTCCAATGATTATAACATTAAATGAATCAGAAATACACTCTGTACATTGTTAATGTGGTAAACGACTGTTCTAGCTGCAAACGTCTGGTTTTTAATGGAATATGTACATAGGTGTATAGAGGCCCATTTCCAGTGTTCTAATGGTACATTGTGTTTGCTAATCGCGCTAGAAGGCTATTGGATGATTAGAAAACCCTTGAAAACCCTTGTGCAATTATTATTTGGAATAGAAATCATTATTTCCAATCTTGTCAATGTCTTAACTATATTTCCTATTCATTTTGATGAATAAAAGTGACTTTTAATGGAAAACACAACAAAAAGTGTATAGGTGACCCCAAACATTTGACCGGTAGTGTCTGTAATGTTCATTTTAGGTTAATGTTCTTGAGTGTAGATTTTTAGAGTTCTTTGGTTGACAGCCTGTCTTCTCCAATAAGGTTACAGTTAGCCACCAGAGGGCGACTCTGCTGGTTGCAAAAAGAACAAAAAGCTAGCTTAATCGCAAGCTTAATTGCTTGCTTTGTATTTTTCGACGAGCGACGCGGAGCATATAGCGTTCACACCGTTCCGTCCGTCCGTCATTCCGTACGGACTAAGATGAATACCTTCCTGTGCGCGTACGTCCTTCACATTTTGCAGGATTGTTTAGTGGGTGAATATCTCCAGGTGTTTTTTTCTTTTTATGAATTTTTCTTGAATTTTTACGCGTTTTTTTAGCGGGGAAATGTGAGAAATGTGTAAACGGCACTTTACGAGCTTCTCAACACGATAACTTGACAAATATTCGACATATTGATGTCAAACTGGCACTGTTTATGCCTCTTACAAGTATCTTGAACAAGTTTGAAGATGGGTGACCTTGACCTACTTTTCAAGGTCACAGCTGCACTTGAAACTTCAAAAATAGCCAAAACCAGCACTTTTCAAGCTTGTCAACGCGATAACTTGACAAATATTTATTGTATTGCTGCCAAACTGGCACTGTGGATGCCTCTTACAAGTATCTTGAACAAGTTCGAAGATCGGTGACCTTTACTTACTTTCCAAGGTCACCGCTGCACACCACATGTCCAAAGTGGCCTTCATTGCCTATGCAAATTTTGCTTTAAAATTGGTATAAAAATGTGGGCGCATGGACTCGGCAAACGTCTACAAACCAAAATGATTCAGTTTAAAAAAAAATATTCACATTTAAGAAGCTGAAACTAAAAGTCTTGTTTTAAACATGAATAAAGCTTGATAAGTCAATGAATTGTTTCAGCTCTACACTCTTAGAAATAAGGGTTCCAAAAGGGTCCTTCTACAAGGGCTGAGGTTCTACCTGGAACCATTTGCTTCTGGTTTTTCAAGGGTTCTTGGTAACACTAATGGTTCCAGTAAGAACCATTTTGATCCAGAGAGCCCTTTAAAACCCCTTTCCTGAATAAAGGATTTTAAAAGGGTTCTTGTTGGAACCCTCGAAAAGGGTTCCAGGTTCTACCTGGAGCCAAAAAGGGTTCTCCTATGAGGACAAGCCGAAGAACCTTATATGGTTCTACGTAGTACTTTTATTTCTAAGAGTGTAGGTATCACCCCACAGGTCTGGCGTCTGGTTGCAGGTGACAACTGCTATGGTGCCGTAGTCCACTTTTTATGGTCACCACACGCAGTGAAGGGATTTTTATCAGGGATTACTGAGAGATTTGTGTAATAATACGTCGAACTGGCCCTTTAAGTGGGTGTTCGGGGAAAAACACGTTTGTGTATGCAAACACTTGGCGTGAACCAGGAGATGAGCAATTGCATTAATTGGCTCAAAGACTCCCAAACGTACACACGCGTTTAACACAAGTCGTCAATTGAAACATGGTCATTAATTTGCCCTGCAAGGACACATATGTGCAAACACACACACACACACATCAGCTAATTACATGCTTGGCGTTAATTTACACACAAACACACACACACACACACACACACACACACACACACACACTCTTGACTTGCCATGCTGCTGTCCACACAGTGTGCGTCACTGCCCTTTTAGTTCCAGGCTTAATTAAGAGTATAATTAAGTGTGTGCTGTTATAGTTTTGCTCAGTGGTGTGTGTGTGTGGTTGTGTGTGTGTTTGTGCGGACATTGTGCTCACTGCCACAGCTTGGACCAACGCAGCCAATTCAGCGCGCTGCTAATTTACCATTTAAATACCACATGTTTGACTCCTAATTAAAAACAGCGCTGCCGACACCAGCCGCACACGCATTATTGTTTTTCCTCGGCTTCCGTGTTTCTGTTTATTTCTGCTCGAGTCGAAATGTCACACCATATAAAAATGTCTTTTCCTGCTTTACTGTATATGTTTCTTTTATTTCCATTTTCCGCCTCTGGCTAACACCACCCTTATATCTCCCCCCTGTCACCTATTTATCAGCTATGTAAGTGTGTGTTTTTAGGCAGGTGTGTGTGCATTGTTAGAGACCACATGGTGAAAGTACAATAACGTTTTAGGCAACTTTACCTTCTGGATTTGATGATCAAAAAGCCGATTTATGCCTTTTAAGACGGTTGCTGTGCTCTAACGTGCAGAAAGGAAAGCAGAAATAAAAGAGGAAGTGTTCTGTTGATTGTTTTATGATTATTTTCACAACTTGTTTGCTCCTTAAATTGAAGAAAAATCACGGGAAAGATGATGTTCTCAAATGTTTTAACGTGTGGTTTGTCATGCCAAAAACAGTTACTACATTCAAATTCAAAATACCAAGGTCTTATAGGTTTCGTTGTCTGACTTAACTGGCAACCCGTGGTTGCTCGGCAGCTGAGACTCTACTGACTACAATGATTGGTAGACAGCGGTAGGTGGCGCCACATGCCAAAACATGATTTCAAAACATAAACATGACTTGCAGTCTGCAAAATATTTTTTTTAATGCAAACATTTTGTCTGTACTGTTGTTGTTGGTGATTTCATTTTGTTATATGAACATTATTCCTGAGTCTCTGTGACACATTAGGAGGATTTTATGGCCAGCTGCTTTAGATTAATTACATAATGCACCTTTAACAAGCTGTAAAAAGATAATTAATTATAATTAATTAATTATAAAAGAATAGTTTAATTTGATGAATAACAGATTTGTCGATTCATCATTGCAGCCCTAGTTTCCAATATTGTTTCGGGTCAATTGTACACCAATATTTATGACACAACCACCTTTTTTCGGTTCCAACTAATACCGAACCTTTGCATTGAATGTTTGTTCTTATAGATTCTGTGACCTATGTCGTTCGCTGCATGTTCTGCATGAGCAAAAATCATTATATTACATTATATTGATATACAGTATACCGATTTTTTTTTTGTTGTGACCCTTTTTGCAGGATGTTAATCTCTGTTTTGGGCTCATGCAGCTCGTGAATGCTGCTGCTATATTTAGTCGGTGTGGTCCGTACCTTTGCTTTGCTGTGCTTGTCATTTATTAAGCAAAACAGCTTTCACACGCGGAACTAACGAGATGAAACCCCTTCTCTGGTTTGGTGGTTTTTACGTGCGCGTGTGTGTGTGCTCTGCGTGCGCGTGTATTCCCACACCGCTAACTGTCTGTTACCGTGGCTCTTTTGTAGCTGCACGCTGTGTTAAATGGGAGTGTCCGGGACTGTTACCGAGCCTCATTCATCAGCCTCACGCAGGAAACGGCCCTGGCTGAAGCCACCTGGGACACACACACACGCACACACACACACATAGTAAAACACACTTTAGCAAACAACTCACAGTAACAGCCTCATCACTGCAAATACACATTTTAGAATGTGCACATGCGTATAAAATGTGCACTTGGGGCTGAGGTGGACACACGACCTTACACTGACTGCCTGACCGTTACATCTCTCTTTCTCTCTTTTTTTCTCACCCCATCTTTCAAGCCTGACTCTATCCTCTGTTTGGCTGCGACTGTTTTTCCTCTCTCACACTGCAGCGCCCTGATTGAAGCAGACTCGCACTAGCTGGCCTGCGTCTCTACCGATCCTGCACATTTAAAGAGGACATATATATATTTTCTTTACAGAAAGCCTGTGTTGACATTTTCCTAACATGCTCCTCGGGTCATTTAGTGGTGCTAAATGGTTTTTGAAAAGCTGATTTAATGTTAAAAGGCTAAAAAAAAGTGTACGATTTCTTCATCCTGAACCTGTTATGTAAAAAGGTTTTGACGGCCGCCTGCGACGCTATAGTTATTTTGTGCCCATTTGTTGAACCCTTTTATTCCAACTGCCTTCTCGAGTTGTGAGTGCATTCCTCGTTATGGCTGAATATCCTTTTCTTTTTTGTTCATTGCATTATTCAAATGATGAATTTGACTTCTTCCTATTCCTCAGAACTTCACACTTTTAGTGTACGTGTTGGACTACTTTGAAAAGCTCCAGGCAGAATACAGTGTTTTAATGATGTCTGATTCCAAATACCTTCGCCTTCGCCATTATTTAAAGTCGGAAATGATTAGATGACAAAAAAAAGCAGGCGTTTTTTAAAAAAGCGGGGCCTGGGATTGTCGACTGAAGCGGTTCATTTCATTTTCACGAATGCCTTTTGTTGCTGCAGCTTCCAGGTGTAATGGTCATTTGGAAGAATCCTCAGTGGAAATTAAATCGTTCCCTTCATTAACATTCCATGTGGGTTCGGTATTTTTTTTCTCTTCCAGAGAGTCCAGGCTCACACCAGGTCTTGCGGAAGTCTTGAGAAAGAGTTTTAAGGATGCTCTCATCACTGCAGAGAGTCTCTCTCCACTCTCACGAACTGAAGGGGGGGGGGGGGAGATTTATGTGGTTACTCTTGACCTTGAATCTCCCTGTTTTATCCTGTGTTTTTAAACACTGCGAGTGTTCCTCTGCAGCCTTTGTAGTCTGAAATCACCATTTTTGAGTCGCAGTTAAAGAGATGAAACAAAAGAAAGCAAATGGAGAAAAGGGAAATCTGTTCAGAAAGTGGTGTCCCCCCCCCCCCCTCCTTTCCCGGATTAAATTTTGTACTTTTATTCTGAAAATCTAAGAGATGAAAACACTCTGCTGTTACTTCGCTCTGAGGCGAGAGGAGCATGTCAGCGTGGTCAGAGACCCGCTCTTTCTGTTAACCCTCATTGGAGGCACAGATTTCATCATCACGTCTTCTTTCTCTAACGAGGTTAACCCCAATCCCGCGGGCCGCCGCCTTCGCGCCGCACGAGGGCTCAAAGCTGTGTCGACTATGCGTAAACGCTTGTTTACTGTTGACGATGACCTTCTTGCACTTTGCACGCCGCCTGATTCTCCTCACTTCCTTTTCACCACGTGTGTGTCCAATGTGAGTTAGTGTGGGAAACTCTAAGGTTTCAGACAAGATTTCTGATTGTTTTAGCTTCTTAAATGTGAATATAATATACTTAGACAAAGACATCATTAAAACTGAATCATTTTGGTTTGTGTACAAAACCTATAGCTTGAAAAGTCGCGGACGGATTTGGATGAACTTTTCAGCAAATTTTCGCAATTGATTAAATTTTTGTCACTATTTTTATCACTATTTTGTGGGGGGTTGAGCTGCCTTGGCGGAGGTCTGCGCTCTCCTAGTGCTTTTCTAGTTTTTTTTTGTTACACACTTGGAGAATGATGTCTTTTTTTTTAATTACTCAGCACAAATGTGTTGCATAGTTCATAAATGGTCTAAAATTCTATTGGTAGATACTCGGACACAAAAAAGTGTTATCGGGACATACCTAATTTGATGCCAAATGATGTCATTTAATGCTCCATCTTGTTCTAAATCTACAGTAGAACACAGTAGATACTTAACTCAAGGTATTTTGATTGTTTATGTACGTATGAACATCAACTTCACTCTCTTTTACTCCTTTAATCCCTCATCTCTTCTCTGTGAGCTCACATCCTCTGGCTAATTGGGCCATCTATGTAGGGTGAAGTGATTGACAGGGGTGATGATCAGGGTAATAGAGGCCAGCAGACGCGAGGTTAGGCCAGATGTCTGACCAACTGGCGAGGTGTTGAGAAAGCCTGCAAGGAACGTGAGTGAGCAGCAGCAGTAGCAGCCTTGCATGTTGCAAGGCTGCTACTGCTGCTGCTCATCAAATCCAGCAGTGGTGTTCGGGACACCGGCTCAGCCACGAAGCCTCGGCTGTGAGCTCATTGTGTCCACTTCCCTTCCTCTGAGCGAGCATCGATGCTGAGGAATCCCTCCCTCCACCTCCTCCTCCATGCTCATTCCTTCGCTCCTCGCTCACCCATGTAGCTGTGGTGGTGTCATTAGCACCGTGTCCTAATTAGTCCGGTGCCAGCTAATTGTGCTTCTGACGCTCCATCCCTGGGGAGGAAGGTCTTGCTAATTTCAATAAGAGTAAACAAGCAAACCACTCCCCACTGACGGCTATGGATTAATTAGAGGCTATACTGTATCCACCGCGTGTGCAGGCTGAGTGGAAGGGAAGGAGGGAGGGTGTTAGCATGTAGGGAAGGAAAAGGGAAAAAAAACATATAATACTTGGTTGAAATGGGTTTTTGACTAATTGAAACTCTTGGGTAGGGCTGGAAGTTATACTGATATGTTTTCAAACATGCTTTACAATAAGGCCATATACCGTCGTTATAAAGCCATGATTGCTTTTGTATCTCTTCAGAGAAGAGGAGAGCAGAGTCTCATCGACCAGGTGAGAGCCAAGAGCCAAGCTATTGCCAAGTGAGAGCTGAAGGATTTTGACTGGAGCCTTGAAAAGATATATATATGTATAACCTCTCATTCCATCTTGTTCTAATGTTCCTTTCGCCAACAACATCCAATTAGCCTCAATGGAAATGGGAACCTTACTGGACAGCGCTCAGTGTTTTTATTTTCGTCATCTGACACACAGGTGTCAAACTGGTGGCACGTGGGCCACATGCGGCCCCAAAAATCGATTACATGTGGCCCACCCCTCGGTATCATGTCATCATGAATACATGGCCTGCTAAAGAAAATAGGCAGAAATATAATAATACATATATTTGGTTGTAATTCTCACATTATTTACATTAAATATATATATACATATATGTATGTGTATATATATGTATGTATGTATGTATGTATATATATGTATGTATGTATGTATGCATATATATGTTTATGTATGTGTATATGTATAAATATGTATGTAGGTATGCATATATGTATATGTATATGTATGTGTATATATATATATACATATTTATAAATATATATATGTGTATATATGTATATGTATATATATATATATACATATATACTGATATATGTATAATACACATCTAACAATGTCTGAATGTGGGACTAAAATAGTAACGACTATCAGCTCCAGGTTTGTTGTCGTTTCTCGTCTTCTTTTCCTCTCAGTGCATTTGTGACATCATATTTCACGCATGGCTGAAAAAAGGAAGAATCATGAGCTGACAAAAGGAATGATGTTAATCTCTTTTTCCTTTGAGTGACAACACTCAGAGATGAGTTGTTAACAAGTTTCATTGAGAGAGTGAAGCACACACAAGTGTGCTTTCTTTAGCAGCATCTCTACAGTCCTTACTTACACAGTTATCTTTAATGTTTCACGTCGGCTGAGTGAACATGGTTCTTTCCAGCAACACTTTGCTTCCTTCATGTAGCTGCGCTAACACTTCTGAGATCAGTGCATCAGTGCAATTGTCTCGTACTAAAAGTCCATCCACATTTTTTTCAGATATTTTACTCAGAAACACACTGTAGGGCTTTTATTTATTTATTTTTTAAATCCCGAAGTCCTCTGTTGTTGAGACATGGATCTCAGATCCAACACAGCTCTGGAAATTAGTAAAAAAAACTGTATATTTTTGTGCGAGTTGGCCCTTGAATGTGGCCTGTTGATCCAAATGAGAGCGTGAGTGACAGTCACCTTCACAATTGCGTCTTCGTCGTGAACTTCTACAGGTGTCATAAATTAAAATAACACATTAATGCATCCAAACTCCATCATACGTAGCATAAATTAGGCATAAATGCCCAACTTTGCTTACCACAGTTCTGTCGGCGGTGAACGTTCGTGGGAATTCTTATCAAGAACACTCAGAGTTTGGAGATTTGAAGGCAGTGACCTTCTGCTCACATTTCTTTCTCTCGCTTTTTTTTTTTTTTTGGTTTTATTTTTGACAAGAGCTGATGAGCAGGCGCTGCGCTCACTCCCACCCCCACATGAGAAACTCACAGTAGTCTCCACTGCATGGATGGATAAACGTTGCCTGTCTGTCTTTCTCTTTTTTTCTTGCTATCTGTGAAATGCAAGTTTTCACATATCACTCTGCTCCAAACCATATCGCAGCCTCCCTTCTCACCTAATTAATCACACTATTGAACTTAATGCCACTTAACGAAAAAAACTGTTGGCAAATCAGAGAGGTGATTTGCCTCCCCCCCACACGCTCCCCTCCTCCTGTTTTGCTCTGGCGTGATTGCAGTGGTGTGAAAGGTTCTTTTTTTTTCCTTCTTCCCTTCATGGTTTGAAATACGCGTTGTTTAATCGGGTTCACCGAGGGTCCGTCTTTATCACCACCAGCCTGTCTGCGTGCTGCCGGGTCAGATATTAACAGTCGAGCTCCGACGTCGGCTTGTAAAATAGGGGAGGCTGCTGAAGTGCTGCAGCCAGCACCGCCCCTCAAGAGATGAATGCTCCTAATGGACTTTCATCGCAGGCTTCATTGTCAACAGGCGCACTCGCATCCACATGCAAAATGTAAATATAGCCACTCTTTTGGAAATAAATAAATAAATACATACATACATACATACACAGCAACTGTGAAAATGAAGAAAAAAACACCACACGCTCAGATGCAGGTACACACAGATTGCACATATCCTCTCACACTGTTTAATGACAGCAGTTAGAGCTGCCTCGAGGGAGCCGAGGTGTTGGCGCAGACGCTGTGATGGACGGTTATTTTTCAAGTTAACACTCACTCAGTCAAATGTGTGTGTGTGTGTGTGCGTTTCAAGTTGTGTCATCTGAACTCCTGCGAGTGCGTGAGGCAAGAAGCCGAGAGGGAGGGAGAGGTGGGGTGAGGATTTATAGGTGTAATAATGGAATCTCAGTGGCTGGGCCATTGACACTGAGACATTTTCTCTCATTCTCCTCCCATTTGAAGTCCCATTATGAGATGGATGGAGCAGGAGGGAGTGAGCATGGCAACATCTGGGCCGGGGAGAAAATGGCACGGTGTGGCATCAAATATCGTCGTGATTGCTGCCGCCTTTCTTCTGTTCCTGGCATCTTTACACATCTATTAAATCATCCCCTTGGTAATTGACTCCATTTGGTTGTCACAAGGTGATTCCAGAAGCGTTGATCTTCATCTCGCCGAGCTTGCAAAATAAATGGCGTTAATCATGTGACGTTTGAATGCAGGGCCGACAAAGTTTCCTGCGTTTGCAAGCCAGTTGGGATGGAGAAAGTAATTATGCTTACAATAAACTTGCTTCATAATAAAAACCATATATCCCCTTAATGTTATTGTAGCTGATGTTTATACATATAAATTGGATCCATTTTGGTTGTGTTTAGCTACGGTTATGTGTAATACACAAATAAACTGTGACGGAATTCTCTGAAAACTTTACTCTGACTAAGCTTAACAACTGATAAATAATGCAAATGTGTAGCATCCGTTGGATCTTTTCATTTCAATCAGCCGGATCCAAGTTTGTGTCTTGGCTCCATCGCCCACGCCGCCATCATCTTTTGCAGCTAACGTATGTGTCAGTGGTTGCTGTTTTGCTGAGATAAACCATGTTTACATCGAGGCCCCGTCCCATTTCTCCCCCTTAACATTTCCACTTGGTTTGGCAGCGCCCTCAAACATAAATTCCCCTCATTGAGGGGAGTGGCCTCCCTATGGAATTGGGACACCACTATATGCAAATTAGCGTCTTGAACGTGCTTACCTACGTCACATGTTGACAATTCTACTGGTCGCTCTACATGACGGGCATACTCTCTCGAAGCGTTCGGCAAATAGCTGTTATTTTCTGACATTAGTGCTCAAAGCTCAACGGGTCCTTTGGATGTATATCAAACCAACATATTCCAACACGTTTCGACATCGTAACGTGCTTATTTGCGAACAAAATTGTTCCTCTGCAGATGTGGCTGCCATCTTTGTTGGAAAAAAAATCAGCCGGCTCGCTGAATTCGCAAAGCATCATGGGTAATGTCATCTTCCACTTCGTTTTAAGCACGCATCAGAGCTCACTACATTTTGATGGCAAAATCGCACTCCCCCTTGCTTCCCCCCCTACACGAGAATGCACAAAATTTAGGGTTACATTATGAGGCCATTATGTCACAACTTCCTGATTGTAGGTACTGTTGTAAACACTGTCAATGATGGCTGTTTACTGTTACGTGATTTGTTGTTATGATCGGTCCTTTAGGTGACTGCTGCATTTAATGTAATAAAATAAGCTCAGGCTCTCTTATGTCCTCACTCGCTTACTTGCAGAATTCCTCCTCGGTTTTCAGACTAAACTATTAATGAAGGATTATGTGGTGTGCTCTCGTTGGGAGGCGATATATTTCTGCTTGATGTTTACATGCTGCTTTGATATGCTGGAGCTCTTATGTGGGAAGTTTAGTTTGCGAGCGCTTTCAAGGAACTTTGAAGTTGTTGATTTGAAGCTCAATTGCAGCTCAGAAGTTTCTCATGTAGGGGGAAACATATACAAAAATGTACGATAGGAATATGCCGGTTAAAGAGGTTAATGCGTTCATCCATCATCTACTGACACAGATGGAAATTGTATCGAATATTATTTTTAAATAACATCTTGTATAACACTTAAAGTGCATGAGTTATTGACATATTTACATTTGTCACGATGCTGCCTAGAATCTGGACGCAGATGGTATGCTATGATTAAAGAGGACGCAACTTGCTGCTTCTTTTAGCCAAAAGGTTTTACTTTTCACAAGTTAAAATGACAGTAATTCCTGTTATTAAACTCTTCAGTGGTTATTCATATCACAAATCCTGGTTGGGTAATATAATATACATTTTAGTTTCCTTTTTATGAGCTCCGGGCTGAAATGTATCCGGAATGCGAAAGGGGAGCTTCTTGTTTTTGGCAGAGCGCTTCGTCTGTTCCTTGGAACTAATCCAGTTGAGCTGCATGTTTCCAGCTAATAGGATGTTGTAATTTGCTATATAATATCACTAAAATCAAACTATACATTAATTAGTAACTTTATTACTTAAAGAAAACAATCATGGAAAGCTTATTTTCTTGATCGTTGTAGTTGTGACACAACATCTACACCTATGTTAGTCTTTTTTTCCCCTTAATCACGTCCAAAATTATTTGCAGTTATTACATTTTTTTTTTGTTATATGTATTTATTCATTGTTTAGTCGTGAGCCCATATTGGCCCCAGTGCTGGTTTACTGTACCTACCTCCAGGATGGCATATTGCCACACACACACTGCTGATTGGCTGCTGCTGAGCGGCAAACACCTGCCATGTCATAATTAACACCTGCTGAGCGATAACAGACACCTGCTTTTTGCCTGAATGATTGTTACCGTGACAGAATTTTATCAATCACGGAAAAAAAAAACCCCACAACATTTTCATACAGCACTCAGTCACGGATACATCAGCTTTGCGAGTTATTCATTAGCGTCAGACAATTAGCTCATGGACAAAAAAAATGAAGATCGGGGGATGGTAATTGTTGTAGAAAGTTATACATCCAGATTACCTGAATCAGCTTTATTTAATTTCAAATTTAGGCCTCACATTCTTTAATTCTATGAAATATAAGAATCCCAACTTTTGGGGTGTGAAATCAGTTATTAGCGCATTGAAGCTTCATCCATACTCCAAGAAATACCTGCACCTAACTTTAATCATTGCTGCTGAAATAGCAGATTCCTCTTTGCACGAGCACGTCCATGCATTTCTTAAAGACAACGATTCTTCTGCATTTTATTTCCTAAGCTGCATCACAAATAAGCGTTCCTGTTTTCCTCTGGGAGGTGGAAGCCCCGTCTGCAGTTGAGAGTTTACAGGCAGTGGGCCGACCCTGAACGCTGAAACAAAGGTGGTAGTGGAGAAAATCGCCGGCTTTCAGCAAACACCAGGCTCCTCTGTTAAATGATGAGATTTTAGATATTTCCTTTGCTAATTGTTGGCGATTAACCCACTTTTTCAGGATTCTTAAAGTATTTTTAACCGTTCCGCAGTTCAGGCATTGTTCGATTTGATTCTTGTGCCTCTTCCTGTGACGGCACTCTCTGACCAATCAGTGCACAGGTACTAAAAAAAAAAAAAAAAAGTACCAGGTACTATCACGAATGGAAAAGCAAAATAACCGCACTCATGGACGCCATAAGTCACATACAAAACATTACGCATGGCCATGTTCAGGCACTTTACTTGAATGCCTAATCTTTTGCTCATGAGTGCAATAAACCTTTTAGTTTGTGAAAAAAATCGTGCCAAAGAGTCACATTTTTTCTAGAATCGTGCAACCCTAGTCATGATTTATGTTTCCAGGTGTGCCAGTGTGCACGATAATGGACGTAGACGTCTGATATGGAGGTGGAAAGTGTGTCTGTGTGTGTGTGTATGAAACTAAAAAGCAAACAAACAAAAACAGAGAAACAGTTCCAAGCCAGAGGGTGTGTGGGTGTGTGTGGGTGGGGGGGTTCACTCGCTGCCTCGGGAGGGAAGAGTGAGAACACAGAGCCCAAACCTGGCTTTGATGTTCATCCTCACAGGTGTAGATGGTCACTGTCCAAGGGCAGCTGCGTGTCACACAACAAAGGAGAAGCCAGGCCAAAGCAGAGCCCTGCAGACGATATCTGTGTCTGTAATAATGGGCAACACGGCACCTGTAACACAAACAGTCTGGGGAAGAACGGACGGACGCTATTGACTTGTGTCGCATTGTTTTCTCCAGCAGATGACTTTAGTTCGAGTTTTCATGGGAGTGCAAAGTTTGCTGAGGGAAGCAGAAGTCCAAATTAATGATCTACTGCACGTCGAATAACGCGAATCACAATCTCAATCGATCTCACGTGTCAGAAATGGGCCGAGATTGAAAGTGAAAGTGTGTCTGCGAAAGTGCGGCAGCACAGAACGATCACATGATGAGAGTAAGCGACCGTACCAGGCTGTCAAAACATCCATCCATCCATTTTCGGCCGCTTTATCGTCCGATCTCAGCTGACATAGGGCGATAGGAGGGGTCACACACCATGGACAGTTCAGCAGCCCATCGCAGGGCCGCACGTAGACAAAATCCATTTTAACTTATCCCCATATTGCATGTTTTTGGACCTGGAGAAAACCCACGCAGGCCCTTGTTCTGACTGGATCGCGAAACCAGTTCTAGAACACTAACCGCTCCACCAACCATGAGGACCCGGCTGTCAAAACATTATATCCGCTAAATATCCAGCATTTAAATCAAATATCAGCGTTTATAAGGTAGCTTTACATTTTCCCAGCTCCCTGCTGTAGAGTCGTTTTAATTCCTGAATCATACTGTCTGTTTTTATGTTTCGAGATTGAAAAGGTCTCACCTGAAATGCCGCAGGCAAAGAGTGGGGGGGAAAAAAAGCTGTTGAGATGCTTAGAGTGCATCAATAAAGCATCAGCATTTGCTACCAGCCATTTAGAGAAAGATAAAGGAGCAGGTATTTTTTTTTCTTCCTCTAGTTCAGTCACAAGAAGAGGCACATGGATTCCTTCCTTTCTCCTTTGTCTGCCTTTGACTCGGTTTATGCATTGCTGGGTTTAGCCGGAGAACGATTTTCACAACAAGAACTAACAGCTCAATCACAACCTCGTGATTTTCAATTCAGCTCCAAGTGTGCTCACATATAGTGTGTTCTGACCTCAGCGTGTGAGATCATTGGGTTGTTTTTTTTCCCGTAATTTTCCATAAAACTGACACAAAAGAGTGTTTGCAGGAGCGTCGAGGAGGTGCCGT
The DNA here is from genome assembly GCF_963457635.1 of Microchirus variegatus. NCBI lineage: Eukaryota > Metazoa > Chordata > Actinopteri > Pleuronectiformes > Soleidae > Microchirus > Microchirus variegatus. The sequence goes on from NC_139802.1 coordinate 33,174,809, forward strand.
CATGTTCACCTGCTGCTGTATTCAAACTATTGACGCTAAACTGTGTCTAGTTTCTTGCCGGGCAGCATCATTTTTTCCATTCGGACATTTTTGAGGGATTAAGGGCGGTGTGGGTTAGTGAAGGTCTTTTGGGGGGAAGGAAACCCAGCGGCTTTACACTACATCAACTGAGAAGAGAGCACGGTAAAAGGGCATGTGTTTAACTGTGATTGATGCGGTGTCAGTAATGTAGAAGACAGTGGGAATCCAGATTAGAGAAAATGACCCATGGGAGTGAGAATGAGAGATGTGTGTGTGTGTTGGGGGGGAGACGGAGAGAGAAAGTGAGACGGACAAAAGATGTTCTCTGTGAACGTCTGATAACCCATTTTCTCACTGCAACACGTGATTTCACTCTGAAGCTTAGGCTATTGCTTAGTGCTGGCACAGAAATCAAGATGTGCTTGAGGTTTTTTGTTGTTGTTGTTTTGAATGTGTGACTTAAAGGGGACATATGCAAAATCAACTTTTGAATCATAATTTAATTACTTATATTTGTGTCTCTGGAGGTCCTATCAGTCGGCAAATTGTGAAAAAATATGTTTTTGTGGTCCTCAGTCTATGGACTGGAGATAAAACGCGATGTTGACTTCCGCGCTCACTGGGACGTCACAATGCGCTCGCAGAGCTCCGCTTTGTCTGTAAAACACACGAGAGTGCAGGCGGAAGTCCGTGAAAAGTTCTATTCTTGGCTCCACAGTGCAGCACAGAGTTCTACACAAACTTCCAGCCTAAGAGGATTTATCTGTCCAGTGGATACATGTTATATAATACGGCAATGTGCCTGCTAGAGCCTGCAAATGATCACTTTTCCAAATGCTAACCCAGTAGCCTCTGTGGCTGATGTTATTTCCTTTCCCTTAAGTTTCATTTTACTTTTTTTTATGGTGGACCTAAAGAGATACTACTAAACAGAGCATTCAGAACAGGGCTGTTTTGGCAGGGTGATTGAACTGCTGTGGAGCTTCATCCTTATTGGATTTTGAACAAAGCATGTCACAGACATGTTCATTAGGACACCAGGGAACTAGGTTAACTTGGAGAAATAGGGTATACTATATGACTTTTAATTTATATCAGATATACCAGTCTTGTATCAAGTAATTGAGATTGATACTTGAGTCAAAGTACAAGTATCTTACTAGAAAATGACTTTGTTAGAAGTTACCTTTTACAATATTACTTAAGTAAAAGTCTTAAAGTACCGGATATTTACTGCACTTAATTATCAAAAGTAATTTTCTGATGTAAAATGTACTTATATCAGAAGTGAAAGTAAAAGTATTGGTTGAAGGCTAGAGTAAAAAGATCATTTTTATCCACTCACACATCAGGGAACCACGGTTGCCTTAGCGTACCATAAAGAATGTAATATTCTTTTACAACTTTGTCCACTCTCATTTCCTGCTTCTTTTTTGCTTTGTTTATGCATCTGGTTTTTTGTGGAAGGAGCCATTCTTCTTTTTTTGTGTGTATTAAGTGACAGACTTTGTTTCCTAGCCATTGAACTGAGGCACCATAGATATAAGCTGAATAGAACAAAGAATGACATTGTTGATAGATGTCAAAGCTCAAGGTGCCAAGGGATTGTAGCTCTGCTAATCTTTGACAACATGTACAAAATATACCATGAAAAATGAGAATAAGTAAATCTGCTGCTATAAATGCCCACACAGGACAAAAAGTATCCACCCGCAATGCTCTTTTTTCATTTTTTTTTTCCAGGATTAAACTCCTGGAGTCAGAGGACCGAAACAGCGGGTGGTTATGGTGTAGCTGTACAAAAGAAGTCTCCATCACCAGCAAGGGGGCCTTGAACAGCTATTTATGTGTGTCTGCTTCAACTTGAGACATGTTTGTCACTGTCAGGGACTTAAGGGTTACTGGGGGCCCCAACTCAGGGACCACAGCACGTGTTAACAGGAAAAGTTTTGGAGACAGGGTGAGAAATAAAGTATAAATGCATGGCAAAGGCATGAAATGATGGTTTAGCGTTGGCTTGAATCTTGTGTGTTTGACTTAAAGGACAAAAAAAAGAGCGCAGAAAGTACCTTGGCAACCAATCTGTTCTGGCTGTAAGCATGGCCCCAACAGAGGGTAATGGCCCTTATTCTAATCCTCTAAAAGATGAGAGGTACAATAGGTTTGAATGCAAAGAGACAAGAGGGAGGTGGAGACAAAAAAAAGGAGGCAGGGGAGGCATGGAGAGGCCCCATTCCACACCTCATTGAGTCTTCATTCTGAACAGCCAGCACTTCATTATAAAGCAAAGGCATCTTCCACAGAAGAAGAAAAAAAAAAGGCTGCTTGTTCATACTCCATCACGACGCACAGAGAGCCCAGAGCGTGTATTTGTTTTATCGCAAACAAAGCGCACCCAAGCGTATCTTTTCGAGAGCGGCGGAACTGCAAATTTCTAATTTATGATAATTGTTTTCTCCCAATAAATCATTTCTGGAGAGAGAGAGAGAGAGAACACACACACCAGAAAGATGCAGTGTGTCATCAGATGAAGACTGGGGTGGACAGGGTGGGATGTGGTGTCACAACATACGTTACTGGTTTGAGATCATTGTACAGCACACGGTGTAATTCGATTACAAAATTCCAGGTTTTATTTTTTTTTCATTTAAGTTTGGTGTTTTTCTTCGGTGATTGTGTTAGCGCAAGCAATTCAAATATATGGCAACTAAATGAGCAAGCAAAATGAAGTGGCTCTTGATACTGAGATGAAAAAAAAAAAAGAAGCTGTATTTTGATGCAATTTCTTGGAAGCTGGGGTTTGAGTTTGCTGCGTTAATATCTGATTATGTTTGAATTCCTTTGCTATCTCAGTGCCTATAATGAAATATTGTTCTGTTCCCCTGAAGCACTTTTGCACCTCAAGTGTTTTTTCTCCTTGAAAAGTCTTTCAATCTTAACGTTAATATGGAGGTGATATGATATGATACTAGTCAAATTTACACGGGAAATTCGGAAATCCCAGAATTATAAAACACAGGCTTTATATCTGAGGGCTGTATACTTGGTATCAGTATTCCATGAAGACCTTTGATCACCATCTATCCAAACCTGCTGAACTCAAAAAGCAAATATTAGAAAAGCATAAACCCGACTTTACAGATGACAGAAAGTTAATACCACCTCTGCAATGGGGCTTTTTTTTTCTTCCACATAGTATTATTTGATTTTCCTTTCACGAGCACTTGTTCACCTGCCGTCAAACAGAAGCGGCTCAGCTATCCAGAGTTTCAGCCACTGGCTTGGCTGTGCAACAAGGTCAAGGCACATCTTCTTTTCTCTCCAAAACGCCCCGTGTGGGAGGGTCAGAACCGCAGAGCGAGCGACAGTGAGTTCTTTTTTTCTTTTTTTATCCGATTCTCCCTCCGTACGTCTCTCCATCCTCCATGTATTGATTGCTCTCTGACCTTTCACCTCGCCTGTGAGTAATGGAATTGCCTGTCGTGGACAGAAGGCCCCGGTCAAGGTCTCGTAAATGTACGGCACATGTTTGCGCAACCTGCCGATCGATGCGTCTTGTGCTCCCCGTGTCAGGGAGAATAGAGCCTTTCACGGTGTTATTTTTGTCAGCGCCTTATCTTCGCACCTTAAAAGTCCTTGAATTTCTTCTTTGACCCAATGCTTTTCATAGCAAATCTTATAATGTCAACTGCAACTGGCAATCTTTCTCACTTACGGTGCATTGAAATATGCATGTATATGGCCTCAGACACCTTCAAAATACTTAACTTTAGTAACGTGGTGTATGTTTTAAGACACCTGCTCTTATAAAATGGCAAACCACGTCTTTTAAGGGCTGCCTCGTGTGATTTTCAATTAGCAATGGATACTTTTCATGTTTGTTTTTTAAATCAAACAGAACTTCAGATCCTTGATAAAGTGATGGGATGTTGTGACGCAAATGAAGTGTGAACGAAGAGAATTGCTCGACTGAGATGAGATGATGCACCACACTGGAGTCAGATTCTGGCAGATGAGTGTGTGTGTGTTTGGGTGTACTACCAGGTGATGGAGTAGTTTGTGGTACAAAACGGAGCAGCATAAATTAGGGAAAGATTTAAGGCAGCTGTCATTACCTTTACAGGAAGGTGTGTTGCATGTGTATATGCAGATACTTTTGGCAACAGTGATGTTAGAACCCAGAAACCCTGCCATTGCCCATTGAATTTAACGCTCCAATGTGTACATGTATTGATGTTGATGTCATTATTCTGCCTCCGTTTGGTCTTTGTGAACAGACATGATGTGATTTATAGCTGCATCCTTCACCTGAAACCAGGCTCTGTCAAGCAATACTATCAGACCTGACTGAGGGAGCGTTTGTGTGTACGCAGCAGTGCAGGGATGGGTATATATATATATATATATATTTATTTATTTTTTTAAATAGAAAACTGATAATAATAATAATAATAATTATTGATTTAAGACACAAATGAAAAGAAAACACGCCGCAATTGTAATATTTATGGCGATTTTTTTTGCTGTGTAGCTTCAGATGTAGTGATTATAACCCTCAGCCACACATACAGAAATGTTCCCTCCACAAAAAACACTCTTAAAAAACGTATTAATTCTCGAAATACCAACCTTCTTTCTTTCTTTCTTTCTCTCTATCTCTCTCTCACACACACACAAACACAAACTGGGATAACCGCTCTCGACTGCCAAAAAACACTCTGCTACGTCTTCTCCCGACGACACACTTCAGGCTTTTCTCCCATTAGTCTGATTTGGTGGATAGCATTCAATGAACAATACACGTTCAGCCTCAGAGAGCCTGTAGCTAATCCCTCAGCTGTTTTGGAGCTGGCCGCGGACAGCCGAAACACTGGAATAGTCTGCGCCCCCGACAATTGCAGCACAGATCAGATATCAATTTGTCAACAGAGCTGGCTGGTGGGTCGGCCGGCTGGCTGACTGGTACAGAGCCTGGAGGCAGAGGTGACTCAGCATCGTAGACGGCCAAGAGTGGAGAAGGCGGCCAAGCAAGGAGCCAGTGTGTTCAGACTAAACCAACTCTTGACTTTTGGAGAAAAGTTAGGGAAACAAGACAAGATGGAGACACACAAATCCTGCTTCTCCTTTTGATAACAAACCTTCCACTGCAGCGTCATATTGTGACCTAACTGCACAATCTCAATGTTGATTTTGATCAAAGTCTCCACACAAAGTGTACTTAGCCTTAATGTTAGACCAAGTGTGATTCGAAAGCTTGTTTCTTACATGAATGTAAAATACTTATTTAAAAAACTGGACATCCCAATACATCAAAAACCACAAATCTGCCTTATGGTGAGTGTTCCGAATCCCGGCCGCGTGATCCCGCTGTTCGGGGCATCGTCGGGTCACAAAAGGCCTTGTTTTCTTCCTCGCGTGGTGCACAGCTGAATTAAAATCTATTATGAAAAGTGACAGGGCCATTAAGAAGACGAATAGTCAGAGCACTCTCTGTGGGTTTGGCTCATTCTTTGTTCCTCTGTCCTGACCAAAGCTCGCCCCCCTGGTAGGTGCCGCTGTAGCCAAGGGCTCTGTGTGTTTCTGTGAGTGTTTTTGTGCATGTACGTATATGCTGTAAATTTGCATTTCCATGTTTTGTGTTTGATTGAAATAGGTTATATTTATATTAGGCTATATATTACAGGAAACTTTTTCAAAGAGTTTTTATAGGATCTTCAAGGTCTCAAGTATTGAATTAGGTACTGGCAATCACCCCAATAACCTCAACCCCATCATTTCCTCCAGTGGCATTTATTTATGTTCATATAATTCTTCATATTTGAATAAGATTACTTATTCCAGTTCACTGTCCCCTCTGTTCTGAGTGCTCCCACACGTATATGCACATAAATGCTGTGATACCAAAGTGTGGACTGTTGACCCACTGAACTCTAACTGTGGCTGCAACCAGAATTTCCAACAATGACACTGAACAAACTTGTAGAGAAGCGACATTTCCACCATTTTTGTTCCTTTTTGAGTGGCGTACTGTGCAGCTGTTTTGTGACTTCAAGGATCCGATCGAGAAAGGGAACTAAAAACTGACCAGGACATCCCTAAATCCCTAAATACTGAAGCATGTAACACCTCTGTTGAGCAGGTTAGAACCTCACCACACACACACACACATGCTGCATTCATTCTCCTTGGTTCAAGTTGGAGGACGAGAGGTGAGGGACAAAGTTGAGTGGAGACATGATGGATGGCGGGTAGTGCTCACAGCTCAGTGGGTGGAATTTATAGATTGAAGAGAACAGTAAGTTCTTATCCGTGTCATCTCCTGCAAAATGTGCGCGTGTGTAGGTAGGTGTTGTGTATGTGGTTATCTTCCCCGCTGCCTATCTTCAAAGGGGCCTGGTCACCATGGATATGAGCAAAAGTTTTGTCTGCAGACTCTCATTAGTCTGCCGCGTGCTGAACAGTTCCCTCTCATGATAAACTATAACGCATACACACTCCTTTCCCGGCTCACTCCGTTTGTAGCTGCATCTAATTCCTCCCAGACTCAGGTGTGTTGCTGCTTCCTCATTGATTTGTGTTGCAGCTCAGCTAACGACATTTTTGTTTTTATTTTTATACAATTTCATCGACCCCCAGAGAGACTTTGGGAAGAAGCTGGATAATGCAAACGGAGCGGTCTTTAAATTAAAATCACCCTGCGGAGTAAAATTCAACATTGCACTTCCATATTTTTCACATCACACAAAGAAGCAGTAAACTAGTGGCATCATAAAACTCACGGACTCCGTCTCGAAAATGGCTTCATAAATGCGACTCCCGGCTCTCCTGGACGTAATCGTGTTGGGAGGAAAAAATTTTCCCTTAAGTGATCTTGCATATTAAATGAATTCCAAAGTTGCAGAGGCAACCATTGTTGTCATTCTCAAGGATTTTTTTTTTTTTTTTTTGAGCTCATGTGCGGTGGTCATCTATCACCCCTAATGACCAATTAATGTGCCAAGTCAGACAGCTTGTAATGAGCTGCGTGGAAAACAAAACCACACTGGAATAAGAGCCGATATCGGGCAAATAAATTATTAATAGCTGTCTAAGATTTTTTATTTGCCCGATTGCAGTTGCACTTGGCAGGCACTGAAAGGAGTGGAGCGAAAGAAAGAAAGGGGGAGGAGGAGGAGGTGATGCCGTGGGTTTTCAATTATCTGATTTTTATGAGCTCCTGTGTGGTCTGTACCGGGTAAATTATCCTTTGTGCTTAACTGTGAGGGCAACTGTCTATTCGTGGGATTGTTGGCCCCTGCTTTTGTCTCGGGTGAGTCACACAAGTTCCCTCTTTTACTGTTGAAATTCGGTTATTATCACTTTAGCAGGTGGAATGAGCATGGAGAGAATTTAAGATCCCATTCAACCACATCCATCCTGAGTTATCTGACCTGGACACAGCGAGTAGGGACTGAGCACTCCCAATCAATTCAAATTCACAAGAGAAACATTTTAGAGGAGGTTTGAGGATCATGTGACCACATTGAGCTAAAATCTGACCTGCAGTTTCAGAGTGTCTTTTCATCTTTTCAATTAGGGTTGCAAAAAATTCTAGGAAGTTGGAAACTTTCCATGGGAATTTATGGGAATAAACTAGACATTTTCACCGTTGAATATGGGAACATACATAAATATATAGTTGGTAAAAAAAAAAAAGATTTGATGTGAATACAGTTGAGTATAATATGCTATTCCTCAGTCACAGGGACGTAGCACGAACACGACTTCCTGCAGGGCTATTGAGGCCACGCCCCCTACATGCAACGTAACGTGAAATATCAAAGGTTGTGCATTAAGAACAAACAGTAGAAAGTATGATGCAGCAAGACTAGGAAATGATCTGCCCACATTTACCTTATCACACTGCTTATATACAGTATGCAGAGATTGCTATTAACAACCGCAGCAACTTTTTCTGCTTTAAATGTTCCCTGGGGCTCAATATGTACAATTCATTTGTTTTTTTTATTGTATCTTACAGCACTTATCATCTTCAGAGCATTGTGTAATACTGCTTAACGGACTCTCGGTGGAATACACAGGCAATCGCACGCATCAGCTTATTTGTCTATTATCAAGGATGTTTGAGGTGATTTCCACTAATTGCTCTTGTATCTGCTTGAATTTACTCGGTAAAAGATGATTGCAGAACATTTAGGGAAATCGACGGGTCCTTGCCCTCATTTCTCCGCTTTACACGCTCGCAGGCTCATTAATGCTGCAATAGTGAGCTCCGCACTTAAAAGGGATAGTCTGGGGTTTTTTAGATGTGGGGTTGTGCGAGATACTGTGTTGGTGTGAAACAATAAAGACTGTTAGTGGAAGAGTGCTGTTCTGAAACATGATACTGTCAAAGAAGTCCTAATTAATCGATTACATTATAACTTAGAGGTTTATCGTGATGTCAGACAGCCCCTTTTCTTACACCATAAAACCTGATGAGTTCAATTTAAAACTCAAACGAGCTTTGAATGAAGTAAAAGTAACAAATTGAATTTACTGCAAAGCAAAGTTGCGTTCAAGTTCCATCTCCGTCATTGTTACTCAGTTTATTTAAAGCGGACCTAGACCGGAAGTTCCAATTAACAGTGTTTTTTCAGTGTGTATCTGCCACATTACCTCGTTTATGAAGCCCTGAAGGTTCGAAACAGTTCAGCCCCTGCTGAGAACGCTTTGATGTATTGTAATCTTGGGCTCAGGGAGATCTCTGAAAAAACCCTTCTGGTTACATAACCAGCATTTCTCCTGAACAGCAGATCCTCCTGCTCCGGGCACTAGTCCGGGCACATCCGGTTGCGTACATTGTACCGCAGAAGAAGAATAAAGTCCGTTGTGGAGGTGTTTCGCGAGCGACAGTGTCTTGACCCTCCTCCTCCGTGACCTCCACTGGCTTCCTGTTGCGGCCCGCATCAGATTTAAGACCATGGTGCTGGCCTTCAAGGCCATCAACCGAACTGCACCCGTCTACCTCCAAACACTGATCAGACCACACACCCCAGCGCGAGCACTTCGCTCTACTACATCAGCCGGCCGGCTGGTACCGCCATCCCTGAGAGCAAACAAAGGCTGCACATCGAAGTCCCGACTCTTCTCTGTTCTGGCACCTCAGACCAACGTCAGGACAGCAGAATCACTCGCCATCTTTCGCAAAAGACTCAAGACTCACTTGTTCAGACTTCACCTCGACCCTACATAGCACTAACCTCCCAACCCCCTCCCCCACAAAAAAAAAAAAAAAGTACTAATATGCACTTACAGTATATGTTCCTGCCTTCAGCACTTGTATCATAGCACTTATGGAAAGTATCCTCGATAAATAGCAGCTACTACTGCTCTGATGAGAGCTTGAATATTGTTTCTATCTTTTCTACTTTATCAACAGAGATATGTTGCGGCTTCTTTCTTGTGACAAATGTACTTATTGTAAGTCGCTTTAGACAAAAGCGTCTGCTAAATGCCCTAAATGTAAATGTAAATGTAAATGTCTTCTGACTCTGGGTCTGACTCCGGATCAAAGTCATAAAAGGGACTGCGGCAGGGAGTTGTGACGGAGCTATTTTTTAAACATTGTTAAAACAATGTTTTGATAATGAGTAGCAGTGTATCCACCGTTCCAGAGGGGGGAGCTTCGCTTCTGAGAGCAGGTGTGCTTCCGGGTATTGGCCAATCACAAGACGGTTGGGATGGCGCTACACTGGCTGGCCAATCACGACACAGTCTGTCTTCTGGGTGTGAGATTTCAGTCTGAAACGCCGCGGCTGAGGAGAGCGTCAGTAAGGAGAGATTTCTATCGACTCATTTACAGGAACTAGGAGGTTTTTTGACCATAAAAACAAGTGAATGTATGCAAGTAGACCTCCATAACTAACATATATGTGCAACAGGACCACTCTATGGAAGCTTTAAATACCCACATCCGCCACAACTTAAATAATCTATCAAAGTGAATTTTGAACACTGTTGACTGCATAACATTCGCAATGTTCACAGTGCCAAATAAAGTCTGAGGGAGAGTTCAGGCGGACGCATTTTTAGCACTTTAACATATTCACAATAAATATACAAAGAGGACACAGTGTCAAGGATAACACGTACAGGATACTGCACTGTATTCCACAGCTACAGCAAAATAAACAGTGCGTGTGCTCCACTTTCAAAAATCTGAACTTTAATAACATTAGCAGAAATGTGTATATTTTGCGGTGTGACCGAGCGAGGCCACATGAGGCCGAATCGTCCCTCATGTGTCACTAAAATGGTCAAAAGAAGAATATATAAATATATAGTTTCTCCAGACAGCCTTGGTATAAATATCTCCAACGCGAGTTGTCTCCATTTAAGGTGGTTTGGGTGAAAACTGTGAAAAAAAAGGAGGGTAGAAAAATAAAACGGGAGACAGATTATCATCCAAAGTGTTGTGACCTCTTGCTGCCGCCTCCCTTCACTATCTAACTGCTTTTAACTTTATTTGGCTGTCAAGTTGAAAGAGCCTTGCTGGGCCTGCTGCTCTCTCTCTGTCTCTCTCGCTCTCGCTCTCACACACACACACACACACACACACACACACACACACACACACACACACACACACACACACACACACACACACACACACACACACACACACACACACACAGATATCCTCTCATATGGCATCATTTTAAAACACCAGGCAACTTTGTGTTTATCAGGACAACAAAGCCCATTCCTCAGTGGAAAGGAGCTAAAAAGGTTCCTGTTTAATTTAGCAAACATGCTAACAATTCCTTCCATGGCTATTATTGCAGTGATAGGGGTCACTGGGCACTGGCTTATATTTAGCCCACATTGTGAGCACTGGTTTCTGTCCAAAGCCTTGATAGTGAGAAGCAAGTGTAGCTCCTTATTGATACCTGCATCATGTTTGGAGTTAATCCTCCTGATAAGGAATTACTGCTCCTATTATGAATTAATAAGTGGATTACTTTTGTAAAACGCCTTCAACTAGATGAGCTGCCGGCATATGAGCATGAGCACGACATTATCCTCTAATGCTCCCAATTAATTATATGTGAATGCACTATGTTTTCATTTTGGAAGGAGGGAAATCGTTACCTGAAGTTCAATTATTCAACTCCGTTTTTGTATCACCGCTTCCTGGCAGGTCTTCTCTCATTAGGAGAATCTGTGGAACAGCGGAGCGAAGATCTCGGGCCGCGTTCTATCTATAGTGTGAGAGTGCATAACACCGGCCCCTTTTTGGACTTTAGTATTCCCTGCAATTCCTGTTATTCACACCGCCTGCCAATGAGTCCACACTTCTGGTACTCAGCTCTGACCTGTGGAACAAGAAGCTGTGTGTGTTGATATATGTGTGTGTGTGTGTGTGAGAGAGTTAGAGAGAGAGAGATTCTTAGGTGTTGTGGAGTTGAAGGGGCCAGCAGGAGGTAATGTTGACTCAGATGCTAACTACTGTGAGCAGAAATATCCTGGCTAGTCTGATGAATTATTGCACGGACACTAAGAGGCGCATCTCAGCTCCATGGCAACATGAAACTAATGCTGAAGGGGTGTCACTTTCTCCCAAAAATCTAATCTGAACTGATATTACATGACACTCTTAACGAACACAACTGGATATCGCCCCCTTACTCTAGCTCACATGTGTCAAACTCAAGGCCCGGGGGCCAGATGTAGCCCGCCACGTCATTTTATGTGGCGCACGAGTGATTAATTGGTCTTAAAAATATGTGTTAAAATAGGTCTATGCTGCTTTAATGCGTACGTTGACCATAAACTACATTTCCCACAATGCATGGCGATTACGCGTAATTGACGGCACCGCCACTAGATCGGAGTGTATCACTGTATATGCATCATGCGATGAGTGAAATTCAATAAGTAATAAATACAGAAAATGATTATATATATATATAGCAATATGTCACAGAGTAGTTCCCTCTATTTTTATTTTACATTATATTTGGTTACATTTATTCTGTATGACAGTTACATCTGGCCCTTTGAGGGTAACCATTATGCTGACGTGGCCCTCAGTGAAAATGAGTTTGACACCCCTGCGAGTCTAGCTAGTGTCATGCGATGTTGAAAGCTGACTGCACTGCTCATCTGTGATCATTCAAGTCCGGCTAACAGCTAAGCTAACAGGTGTGACTGTTCTGTGTTGTCTGTGGTGTATAGAAGCAGAAATATTTCCACATGTTACTGTTCGCCCAGGACAGTTTAGCTTGTATCCTCCATCTCATTTCAGAGTGCCCTCTGCTGGACCCTGCAGTTATCACTTCAGATAGTCTGTTAGGCTGCATATTTTGAACGAGGCTGGAATTCTTTTCCCTCCAAGTATGAACAAATATTCGGACACATTTGGATTAAACACACATACACACACCTGTTCTGTGACCTACTGTACAGGATAGAGTTGTTGCAGCGCAGCTTTCTTTGCCTTGTCATAATAACAATAAAGAAATGGCCTCATGGCACACGCCCTCTGCCTCTCTGTGTCGAAGGGCAACTCAGTCTGAGAATGTTTGTGTATGTGTTTCATTCAGCCGTTCCTTGTTTTCCTTCCCCGTCGCTCACCTCCCTCTTTCTCTTTTGCCCTCCGCCTGCGTCCTGGACTGAATGCGTCCTGGGAAAATGGGAAACAATCGGAGGCAAATTGTCGTGGCTGCGACTGCCTGCCGCACACAAGTGGAAGGAGAAGTGCTGCAAGCTCTCACAGGGTGCTTGGTGGCGGTTGGCGAGCAGCAGCTTGCTGATTGATGTGAACCAGAAATGATGCACACTGATAGCTCTGTGCCTGTTTGTGTCCCCCCCCGAAAGATAGATAGGTGGTGAGCGCCGCTGCACGGGCCGAGAAACGACGCCTGTTGCAAAGCATCTGGCAGCGCGACCCTTGAAATGCATTCATGGCCATTTGCCTTGACTGGAGCACAGTTTAATGTACTTTCTTGAAATAGCCTGGAAAGACGAGCAGTCATAACAATGCATGACTGCTGCCAAGTCAATTGTTGCTGCATTGAGTAAATCACTCACCACAACTACAACTACCACTACTCACTCACTCGTGTTTTCTATTTGCAATGAAATTGAGCGACAAAACAACAGGAAAAGAATCTGTTAGCGGCATTGATGAGCAGCAGGCCAAGACTTGCCATGTCAGCTACCACCTAATGGAGAGGTTACAGACAGACGGGCCAAAGGTTGAGAAAGTCGTCATGCAGGTGTTTGTGAGACGCGGGGAACGAGGGCTTATTCTGCTGATTGGCAATTTAGTGTCGAGTTTTGTTGAGCTTGGCTGTTACACACCAGACGGTTTTAAGATGAATTTACCAACCTTTGGCTGACAACTTCCACCGTCTGCCTGTTCCGATTATCCCTGCACATAATGGAGGATATCTGCCTGGTCGACGATGATGATGTAATGAGGTTAATAATGTGTGTGTGCGCGTGCATCTGTATTGGAATTATTCAGACATAACCAAGAGAAGAAGAAGAAGTGGGAGAGAGGATATTAAACACAGGCACATATGACATCTCTTTTTATTGCGCTTTCTGAAGAACTCGGCCTTCTTATCATCTCCCCATGTTCCGCTCTCCTCCCTCTCTGGTTTTCTCTCCTTCTCTCTGTGTATGCCTCTCTACCTCTAACCACTGACAGGCAGCACCTGTCCTGCCTGCTATGAGCAGATGGACCATGTCCCATTGCACGTACCCCCTCTTGGTGGCACTGCCTGCTTTGTGCCAAGTCTCAGTGCTGGCACATATACAAACATACAGGCGCACGGCGAAATACCCCACTCCCCCACCCCCAACTTGGCATGTGTGCCTAGCACATATAGGAACATTCGCAAAGCGTAAATAAAAAAAACTGAGATATGCTTTAACCCTCTTATGATCATCAAGATAATCTGCCTGGATTTATTGATTTTATGGCTGTAGTATTGTCAAAAAATGTCACTGAGTGAGTGCTTCTGCCCTTTTCTTTCAAGATAACTTTAAATATGTAAAGGTGACGTCACAAACATGTTAATCTCGTCTGTGATTGGACAGTCGTTCCTCGGAATGACAAGTGTATGGGCACAAAGCTCTATTCCCCTGCTTTCCGTTATCCATCCATTCGTCTTCTACCACTCTATCCTCCACATGGTGGGTCACTCGTGTTTGCTGTACCAACGAAAGGCGAGGTACACCCTGGACATATCACCAGTCCGTATAGCACAAACGTTCTAGGAGTTACGGTAATGAGAAGTGCGCGTGCCAAATCCTGTCATCGCCGATTACAGAACCTAAACACTTTTATCAGGAAGGAGAAAAAGGTAAGGTATCATGATTGATTATTATGCCTGAACTAAAGATTCAGCATCAGTGATCTTTAAAAATAAGTTGGTTTTGCAGTTTTAAAACACTAACAGTTAATGGCTGGAATCATAGTTTCACTTGCCAAGAATGAATTCCCACAAGTGCTCTTTTGAACCGCCGTAGCTTTATGTGTCATTCCAACACTTTATGGAAATCTATCAGAATAACATTATCACAAGGGAGCCAAATGAGAAGGTCAATTCCGCTTCTCATGCGTGTAGAAGCAGAAGCCAGCGTTGGGGAAGTGATGAAATGTTTCAATTCGGCAGCTTCCGAAGCTGAGGTTTTGCTCCACGGCTGCGTTGTAGACCGATGTGCAGCGGTGTTTGCCCGTTTGCTCTGTTGTCAATAACACCAGCAACTACGTATATGTGCAAGAAAGACTGATAAATAAAAAGAATGCACAAGAAACAAAGAAAACACACAACATGTACACAGTTCAACATTTAGTTACATAGTCCCTCTCGATTTGTCACTGTGTATCTCATCTTCTCCGATTGTACCACAATCTAGCATCTACAGACTTGCAACAAACATGTAACTATGACAGGGTTATGACAGAGTGTGTATGTAGCCTGAGAGTCAAAGGGCAGGGCAAAAAAAATCCCCTTCACTCAGCAGGCTCTTTGTTGTGAGTCAAACAGCTGAGGCCGACCACACGCCTCTCTCCTCTGGATTATGACAACTGGACAGTAAAGAACATTTTAGTAAACTGTAAGAACTACAGTGCATGTGCATAGTCCTGAAATGGCTCCAGACAGACAGGTGGCCAGCAAAGACAACAGTGGTAAAAACAGAAATCTGCAGGAGCTATTCCAGTATGCGAGGGAGCAGTGGGGACCAAAAACCTGTGTTTACTGTGACTTCAAAAAAACCCAAGAGAGGAGGGAGCCTGATATAAAGAGAGGTAGACACAGAAAGAACACAAACTACTCTCAACCTCTTCATCCTTTCTATACACTCCCCGCCATTCAACAGCAGCATGTTTTGATTCAGCTGTCCCATCGTCCTTCGCATGGCCAAACCTTCCCTTTTTTTTGGTCTGGTTCTCCAGTGCAAGTCCAGTGTCGAGAACTTTAAGCTATACATTGTGTTTGCCTGTGAGTGAGTCACCATCGACCCCAGTCTCTCCACACTCCTCCGATGGCTCAGACAGAGGTCGCGAAGGTGTCGTGTTTTCCCAAAGCAGAGGAGGTACACAAGCATCACACATGCTCTTACATTTTTCTCAGTAGCTGTCTCCCTTTTCCATATTTTTTCTCGTGTATTTTTATTATTTCTTTTTATCCCCTGATCCTCTGTATTAATTGAATCCTCTTGCAGAGCAGCAGACATGCATACAAGGGCACCGTTTTTTTTACAAAGCCTCACAACATGGATTTTTTTGTTGTTAAATATAGTCGCTTCAAATCATGCTTTCCCAGACATGTTCGCACACGACTTGTTTTATTGAATTTTCCCATATACTGAAGACGGTGACATCTAAATTCTGCTCTCTCGCACACATTTGCACTCTTTGAAGGAAACATGACTTTTTAAAAACCATCTCTTCTGCTCCCAGAGCTTCTCTCTCTCTTCACAACTCTCCTGAAAAGGAAAAGTAGAGACTTCGAATGAAAAGTGAGAGCAAGATAGTATTTGTTATGTCATGTGTGCTGAGGTGGGCGACTGCTTCCCTGATCACGACCCTCTTTGAAACGGTGACAAGGAAACAAAAAATGCCTCCACACTGGTTTGGATGGCTGAAACGATTGGCTTTTTTTTTTTTTTGTCCTGTGACAGATCCACTCCACATGTGTCACAGTAGTTCGCCCGTCACCTCGCCAGAGCAGAGAAGAGGATGAGATAGTGAGAAGGAACAGGGGGGGAAGTGGAAGGGAACAAGGGCGCTACCGCAACCAACGCTGTCAGCCTGTCTATCACCGCACTTTAAAATAGACATTGGCCGCCCCTCTCGCTGTCTCTTCTCCGCAAACCTCCATTGTTTCTAGAAGAGGCAGGAGCTAAGTGCTTACAGAGGCACACTCACTGTCACAGCAAGGTGATGCAGCATCAGCTACAGCAAGGCTTTATCATAGTGATTGTACGTGGCTGCAGTAAGGCGAATTTTCCCCAAACAATACCTCAGGAGTTGAGGTCACAAGTCGCACAAATTCATATCAAGCTTCCGTTTGTGTCTCAATAAGATAGGTTTCTGCCTTTATATTTAATTTTTTCCCAAACACATGCCCTGTATGTGTACATGTCTAAATATTTAAAAAGGATACTCTAGATGCCAAATTCACAGTCAAATACAGCCTGTTGTGTTGGGTCAGTTGTGAAACCGAGCTGAGCTCGTGTTGTACAGATTCATCCTATGTTTGTCCTCTGTGACCTTCACAAAGCTAACGAGTAGTGTCAAGACCACACTCATCGAGACCAGATGAGCCCGTAAGGGACCTTGATAATTCGAGACAAAGACTTTTGGGGACTGAGGCTTGGACAAGGCAGAGACTGAGACAATACCAAGACTTTTTCGGGACAGAGACCAAGACGAGGCCAAGATTTTAAGGGATCAGGAGTAAGACACGACCAAGACTTTAGAGGACAGAGGCTTACACCAGACGGAGACCTTAAAGGGACACTGTGTAGTATTTATGGGTTTATATAACCCAAAATCCACTTTTTTATACAAATGATGTGCTCCTGCATTGTCTAGTCGCTGTATAATAGTTTTTGTTTCATTTTCGTAGTGTTTCAAAAAGTCATGTAAAATAACATGGTCGCGGGCCACGGTTGCATTGCCACTGTTAGCAGCGAGACGCCATGTTTCTACCGGAGCCTGTAAGGACAAACGCGAGAGAACAAATCAAGCGTCTCTTTACTTGTAGCGGAAGTCCCACCACCTCTCTCTCCGCTTCGTCTTCTACGGCCGAGGTAGCTCGCCCTCTCTCTCACCTCACGAACCTCATCTGCTGACACAGAGAAAGACAACGAGGACGACATTTGACCAGCTGCGGATACTGTAGCGCTCAGGGAAGGGAGGGGGTGAGCAGAGAAGCAGTTCTTTGTTGTAAATTTCAGCCTCTCCTCTAGATGGCACTATAAACTACTTACTTCACCTTTAAGGGACTGAGTCTGAGACAAGACTAAGACTTGTTGGGGGAAAGAGACCAAGACAAGGCCAAGAATTGAAGGGACCATGACTTTAAGGGACAGAGGGCTAGACAAGATCAAGACTTTAGAGGACTGAGGCTTAGACAAGGCAGATACCAGATACCTTAAGGGACTGAGTCTGAGACAAGACTAAGGGCCAATTCCAATTCCTATCTTAACCCTCAATCTTAACCCTCAAGCTCAACCCTTAATCTTAACTGGCCCTCAAAACCAAGTGTTGAGGGTTATTTTGTCACTTAGAAATGGGACACCCCTTAAATGCAGATACGTCTTCAGAGTGTGGGGGGCAGAATAACCCGAAAGCTGTGTCCAGTCTGTCAACTCCAAAAAAGAAGAAGAAGAAGAACACATTTACGTCACGATTATTTATTTATTATTTTATTTCAGTCAAGTTATTAGGTTGTCAGTTAGTTTTAAGATGATACTCATACTAGATAGATAATACCACAACCACGGACATATTCAGCTGACAGTTACCACACACCACGGCTTATTGAAGGGTTAACGATAGCAAACGATCGTGTGTGCGCACCAGCCGGCTATTGACAAACGATCGTAAAATAAAAATAAATGTTACGCAACAATGACGTCAGTAATCCATAATATGGGCCTAAACTAAGATAATACAATGGTTTTCATAATTGTTATATCTCTATTAAAAAAGAAAATACTTAATTTGTATCGCATTCGCTTCGCTGCTTTCGACGCCATCTTTCTCATGTGAAAACAGGCAATGCATTCTGGGTAGCCCTTGCTCCCAAGGGTGGTCTTGGAAAATCTCAATATTGAGGGCGATACAGCCCTTAAACTCGCCCCTCAACTCAATTTTTCTGAGAAACGGGACAGCACTTGCACTAGCGGGAGCGCGCATTTTTGAGATTGAGGGTTAAGCAAGGAATTGGAATTCACCCTAAGACTTGTCAGGGCAGAGACCAAGACAAGGCCAAGACTTGAAGGGACCAAGACTAAGACATGACCAAGACTTTAACCAATTAAGGCCTGAAGCGCCTTGAAAAAATGTCTCTAAAACCTGAGCTTCAATGTCTACTGAATGACTGATTTCTCAGCCTCTGTAGCAGATATAGGAACACAATTCAAAAAGTATTTGAGAGCTCACACCTGTGGCTTTCCTGTGAAATTTAGTTTATTTAGATACAAAAATGTACAATTAAAGTGAATAACTATTTTCAATTAAAAATACAGTAAGAAAATAAAGTAATATCAACTTGTGTCAGTGCCTTGATTTAGTCCTGATAAACTGTGAAGAACAAGAACAGCATGTAATGACTGTAACAGTCTGCTTCACATGTGACGGTGATAGTGCTTACATCGCTGTGACATCTGCAGGTAAATGCACTGTCACCCCTGGTGCGCGGTTGTAAACACTCCGTCGATTACGGTGGTATTTATCGTCGTTATCGCCGACTTTGTCGTCTTCAAATATATTTATGTCTTAACCATGAATCCCGGTCGATTGGTTCAGTGCATTCGAAGTTATCAGTAATGACGTCATTGAAGATGAAACTCCTCAAAATCACTGCCTTCAGAAACCTCTCCGCTGTCAAAGTCCTCCATGTTCGCACGAAGTAATTTCAAAACAATGTAGCGAGGAACTCTTATACCCCCGAAAATTGACATATCCGCTTTACTGGCGTCTATGAGAGAATAAAACACGCAGCCGCTCTCCAGGCGTCAGTGGTAGGAGTGCGGCAATGCTGTCCCGGCGTCAATGGGTTAAGGGACAGAGAGTGAGACAAGACCAAGACTTTAAGAGACCAAGACTAAGACACGACCAAGACTTTAGGGGACTGAGGCTTAGAAAAGGCAGATACCTTAAGGGACTGAGTCTGAGACAAGACCAAGACTTGTAGGGGCAGAGACCAAGACAAGGACAAGACTTTCAGAGACCAAGACTTAACACGACCAAGACTTTAGAGGACTGAGGCTTAGACAAGGCCTCAAGTCTTAAATAGACAGAGACAAAGAGAAAAAAACAAGACTTAAAGGGACAGAGACCAAGAAAAAACAAAGTCTTAAGTTGCACAACTCTTTCAGCCTAACACAATGTGTTTGACACGTGTGATATTGCTCATTTTAGCAGAGGAGTTTATTCTTTGTAAGGCAGCTGCAGATAATGGGCTTCATTCCAAAAAAAGCACAGGTGATTACACTTTGTATTGTGTAAAAGTGTGCTGTTCTTTTGCAAGAAGAGAAAAAAAAAAGGTTTTTGTCAGTCTTTTTTCTTTTGAGTTTCAAGTGTGGCTGCATTTTTTTAATTAGCTTGCGCCTTAATAATGCACAGAGCTCATGTAACAGTTCGTACCCTTCTTCTCTAATCACAAGCAAGTCAGAGACGAATCTTATCAAAGCGCTCCCTCTTGGGTGAGACTTTTTTTTTCCTCTTCTCATAAAGGGGAAGAATTGAAAGTAGCAGCCTGTAGAAAAGTAAAATGAAGTTGATATAGTCTTTCTTAACTTGAAATTGAAGGTGAAAGAAGGCATTTCAGCGAGCAAACGCTGCTGAGTAGGATTGTCAGAGATTCTAAAGAGCACACATGCCGTGTTGCCTTGAGTTGAAGCCACCATGTTGTGTTTAGGTCTTCTTGAACAGAAAAGACTGGACAACTGGACCATCAACTGATGTTGAAGTGAAGTGTTTCCTTCCAAAAACCTCATGTGAAGTCCAAACACGCGGCTGCTGTGTATAGACATTTGCTGGAATGGCGTAGGCGCAGTTGGGACTCACAGGAGACTATCTCTGCTATGTGAGGCAGCATTGGGATGAGTGTCAGGGTCAAGGTATTTTTAACCATGCACACACACACACACACACACACACACACACACACACACACACACACACACACACACACACACACACAATCCGCAACGCCATGTGCCACCTGCTGGACCCCGTCAGCTGCTGGATAACAGACGGGGTAAGGAGGAGGGAGGAGGCATTAAGGTATACTGTATATCATGTGTCCTTCATATTATTGTCTTCTTTATTCCTCAGCTGAATCTCCCCGGTACTAAAAATCACCCTCATCCAGCAGATGTAACGACCAAACATGAAAATGTAGATATAAGTTGAGAAAAAAATGCCCGCTGTTCAGAGCAATGGAGCCAAGGTTGTTTTTTTATTCTACCCAAGAGAGCCAGAGGAGTAGATAGATCAATAGTGAGCAGATATCGATGGCGGTGTAGTGGTTATTTGTTCTTGAACCCTTTGGCTGTAGACATTCCTCCAATAGGTGAAGGCATGTTGGGAGTCTCTCGATATTCCACCCCCTCCCCCCACGATTCCAGTCCCAGCTGCTCTCATAAACCAAGGTTCATATTGCAGCAGCTGGGCCCACCTCGAAAACCAAACTAATGGTAACACGATTTTACCCTCTGCACCAGAGCCAATTTATGAAACCACGAGGGGGCAAGTAATCAATTTTTGAATCTTTCAGTGAAGTTTTAAATTGCTGATTTGATTTGTGCTGCTTTTTTTCTTTTTCACTTTTCCAGAAAGCTTCCCTTTAAAGCTTTTGCACATTTCAAGGTGGATCTCACCGCACCTTGGTGACAGAGACAATGCAGCCTGAGCCGTGCTCTTGTCCTTGTTGCTTTTATGAACATAAACCTAAAACGAGGATGAACAACCCTTGTAGCGCCCAAGGTTAGGAGAAAGGCCTCTTTAGAACTAGACAGATAAATAAAGTTACTGTTTGAAGTTCAAGAACTCATGTCTCAATTTGTGAATAATGGGAAAATAACTGTGTGTAGCTGTCTGTAAATCTATACATGTGATTATCCGCTGTTAATGAGTTGTGATTGTGAGGAGTGGGAAAGGGTTCACACTCAAGAGTTTCTTTCGTTGCTTGGCAGCAGCGCATATTGCGCAGTAAACAAGCGGTGTAGTGGGGGGGGGGGGGAGTTGTGTATTTGTGTGTGCTCGTTCACTTGTAACTTTCCACTGAGCATTCATGCGCTGGATATGCTGGACATTTTTGAAATCCACTCCGTGCTCTAATTTTGGACGAGGTGCAAAGCTGACCGTTACACGTATACAGTGTGTGGCTCATTTGGGCTCTGGAGTTCCCTGTTGTGTTGCCACTTCACTGTGGAAGCTAAATCTGGCTCATATTGTAGTAGCAACCAGTGTTTTGGTCTTTTCTGACAGATTTCCCACCTTATTCACGCAAGACCTTAAGATATCCTCAACACAATCACCACTTGTATTCAGATTAGAATGGTTTATTCAACATCCTAGTCAAAAAATACCATCCTAGGAAAGAAATTGATAAATATATGTTGGTTAATGGCCTCAAGTCCTACTTTCAGCTCTTTTTCAGTAGCTTATGATGTTGATTTTGTAAATTATGTTCCCATTTAGCTTAAAAATGGCTGGTTGCAGATGACACACTGTTTCAAAATCTGACATGGTGTCATTCAACTCCGATATCTTGAAACATCCATTTCTGGTAAACAGTCTATGGGACCTGCGATGACTAATGATCCGACACACTTGATGCTGGAAGTATGAAGCTGAGGGAGTTGTATCTGTTCACTGGACGAGTGGTAATTGTCGAGGTGGTGATGAGAAGGATAGAGAGGACGGAATGTTCCTAACAAACAAAACTGACTCATAAGATATCTCTCAAACTAGTGCAATGTGAAGTACCGTCTATATTCAGCACAGGGTCAGAATTAGTGTTATCACCATTCTAAAAGCCTGTGACAAACCTTGATGGCAAAAGTACCCACATGCTTTGATCATGTGCCAGCCTTTTCCTGGCACAACAACCAACCAACAGACCCCACAAAAGGGGCCTCTTCATGGGTGGTTCAGTCTGCACCATTCAGACTGATGTGATGCGACAAGTTCAAATATAATGCGATTGTTTCTTTGTCTCAAACGTCTATTGTTTCAGCCAATTGCAAATACTGGAAGCCTGGTAGGGATCGGGTTGTATTGGTGACACCTGCGTCTCACTGAAAACAAACAGGCTGGTTTGATTTGTTGAATTATTTCTAATTTAGCTGTTGTTCTAGCGCCCAGTGGGAAGGAAGGAGCTGAAAGGGTTTGACAGTTTAAACCTTGTGCAGCTCTGGTCTTTTATCATTCTTGCATTGCAGCCACGTGAAAAGGGAGCCTTTCTTAATAAAAGAAAGGCCAAATTAAGATCTGTTGACCCTAAAACATCCATTTTCAAAATCATTGATCAAATAGCTTTTATATTAACCATTTCCATTTCGTTTACAAACATATACACAATTTCTGCCTCCAATAAGATTGTTTCATCTTCTTTTCAGTTGCTGGAAAGGTCTTATCAAAAGATGGAGCAGTTTTTTGTTATCTTCCATCTCGTCCATGCCGCAATAAAATTCCACTTTTTTATGAGGTTGTTTGTTGATCGAGCAGTTTGTGTTGGGTTGGCATTTTTTTTCCTGTCGCTGGCTTATGGAGCCAACATTTTCTCCAGCTTCAGGCTGTTTACTTGGCTCTTTTTTATTCCCTCTTTTTTCTTCTGAAAACCCCTTTAATTTTACTGATCCAAAGCACTCCTGTAGGATTTCCAGTGACAGACTTCGATTGTATAATTTGCCCACAGCTGTGCACCATTAGTTAATCCAAACTATCTGAAGTGTCGGATATAAATGTCGCATTATTATATGAATTCCACCATCATTGTGTTTTTAAATCATAAAAAGTGTAAAAAATACTTTTAATAGCGGGTGAGTTCCCAAAGCTATAGAGCTAAAGATTGGGACGTCACAATGCGCTAAATTCCTGGAATTGTTGTCTCACGGAGCTCCGCTTTGTCCGTAAAACACGCGCGAGTGCTGGCGAGGGCAACGGTATCCGAAAACCAGAAGTCAGCGAAGTCTGTGAAAAGTTCTATTCTTGGCTCCACAGTGCAGCACAGAGTTCTACACAAACTTCCAGCCTCAGAGGATTTATCTGTCCAGTGGATACATTTTATATATGAGGAAAATGTGCCTACTAGAGCATGTAGCAGTTTCCACATGCTAAGTGCTTGTAGCTCCCAGTAGCCTCTGTGGCTGATGTCATTTCTTATCCCTTAAGTTTCGTTTTACTTTTTTTTAAGGTATACTGGATGTAATCTTTTGCCAGTTAGATACTACTCAACCGAGCGTTCTAAACAGGGCTGTTTTGGCAGGGTGATTGAACTGCTGTGGTGTTTCATCCTTGTGTTATTTTGACCAAAGCATGTCACAGACATGTCCATTAGGACACCAGGGAACTAGGTTAACATGTAGAAATAAGGCATAATATGTCCCCTTTAATATACCTTTTAAAATACTATTTTCCACATATTTCTTTAATTATTTATACCCTCCTTCCTCGTATATCGGAGGAGGGGGACACTGTAGTATTATTGCTCTACAGTAATCCATTGATTTTTCTCTCGCAGTGGAAGACACAGGGAGAGCCCCAGGCTCCTTTTTTTGTCCTCAAAGGGAAATGAGTGTACATCACTCATGTGGAGGAGATTGTGGCCAGCAGGGCTTGCAGATGCTATCTTGAAATTGCTACTGCCACTGTCTATGCTTGCAGGATTGCTGGTGTTTATATGTGTGTGTGTAGTTTGTGTGCTGGTCAGGTGAAGACCAAGGTTATTATGGTTAACGGAAACTAACAAAAATAATAAAGACCTTTTAGTCAACTGAGAGTTAAGTTTAGTCAAAGTGCAAGTTAAACACAACATTCGCTATTGGGTTGAGTTGGTTTATCTAAGTGTATCAAACCTTTTATTGGATTTATTGTCGATATCTCACTCCCTGAGACTCCTGGCAATGTGATGTTTCTCACGAGGGTCATTTATAATTATTTACTATGTTGTTATGTTCATTAGAGCTGAAACAATTAGTCGATTAATCGATTCTTTTTTAACATTTTATGAAATTTTATGGACGAAACGTTTAATCGATTACGAACATAAGTGTTAGTTACAGCTCTAATGTTCTTGTGTGTCTCCGAGTGTTGTACATGATTCAGGGATGGTTGTAATACATTAAAATGGCATCATTTGTCTCGTTTTTATGGCACAATACTTATTATGACCTTTTTCCATCGTGCACCTGGCAAATACGAAACTACATAAAAAACAATTATAACCTCGGTGAAGATCAAAAGATGCGAGTCATGCCTTGGCGGAGTACTTACCTGTTATTAAGCTGCGATGCCGTGCGGAGATAACCTATCACGCGTGTTCACTGGGCTTTAAGCGGCTCAATCCTTCCAGCGTGTTTCGCATCTGATGAGAGAAACGAAAAGCAAGAGACTGGAAGGAGTTGTGTTTTATTTCTTTATTTTTTTGCAGATGTTAACACTTTGTGCTTTTGTCTGTGAAAAAAAAATATTGTATCCCAGCTCTTGTCTCTGTAAGACAATAAGGTGGGTTCACACCAGTAGCACAGGTGCTGCCTCTTCTGTGTAGCTCAGTCAGAAGGAGGCTCTGTCACCAGCTATCTGCCTGTCAGCGCTGGTATTGTTGTTCCAATGTAGAGGCCGGTTAACAATTCTCTTGTCACTGCATGCTACAGTACATCTCACCCCCAAAATGACACGCTGAAGAGGAAAAAAGAGATGCTCCTTGCACACTCCACTTCTTCGCCCTTCTCTTTTATTATTTGCCTTTGTGTCATGCTGACTATTTTCATCATCCCTCACTTTCTTTATCCGACTCAGCCTCAGCCACCATGAAAAAAACAAAAAAAAACCCTACTTCTTTTTTTTTGTAAATCTCATTTTACATATTATCTGCTTTATTAAAACACTGCTGCTCTTCAAAATAAAACAAAGGCGTAGCATGCTCCTGTTAAACATTCATGCTCTGTCTTCTGTTCTCTGGGTTGTAACTCTGAGCTCCGCCAAGTGGGAATTTTTATAAAGAGGCATATTTTATTATTTGGCTGAATGTGATGGTAAAACATGGAAGTTACAGATTCAGTTTGTCATAGAAAGGATGAAATATATATCATTTTAAACATTTTAATTGCAATTTGCAGTTGAATTCTTCTATGTTTTGCAGTCCTGTCTAAAATTTGACTTACATGTACATATCTTGAAGTTATCATTCTTGCAAAAGAGTAGAATCTCTCACAAAGTGAATATTGAACTGAACCTTGACTCAAGAAACAGACAATCCTAAATGCTTCTCCACTTGTCACATTATTAGATACACAAAACACTAAATGAAGTGGCAGTAGGTCACCTGATTAACTCGTTGGTCTCATTCTGATGCTGGATTTATACTTCAGCGGGTCGTCTCGACCGTATCTTCATGTCTACTGATGCTGATGCTCCCCAGCCTCCTGCTCCTGTCAGCAGTACAGAGCTCTAAAACTGCTCATATCAGCCAGACTCGGCTAAAACACTGATTTAATCAGCAGACAACGTATTTACAAATATGATTTTGCAGTGATGATGAATACATGTGACGCTAAGTGCTAAGTGACAATTAGCATCAACACTTGGAAGTCACGGCCAAATATGCATATGTCCCCAGACCTTTTGGGCTTGAAGACAGTCCCTCCGCTGCCTATATTCCCTGAGATTTATTTGTACTGCACGAGGTTGGCAGGCTGCATTGCCCTGCTGTAAAGTATTTTACGCGGCACGCCGTTCGATCGGGAGCAGCTCGTAACTCAGGGAGTCTATCAAATCAATGGCGAGCGTGTTGAGCGCTGATTTAGGACGGTAATTATGGATGTTAATTGTTTTCATTACTCAGGACTGGGGGACAGTAGCTCCAAAGAGAGGAGGGGGGGGGGGGGATGTGCACCTCTGGGGGGGCGGATCTGTGGGGGTTCATCATTCAATGGCCTCCCCATCACGTACAGATGGTATCTATATGCTTATGTGACACCCGCGTGACCTCCGTTGTTAGAGAAGCTGCTAAGTCTTTGACCTGTGAATGACCCTTGTGTGTGCGTGTGTGTCACACTACCAAGAACGTTATAGGCTATGGGTAATTAATTAGCACGGAGGTTGAACATGAGTTTCAACAGAAGGAGGAAATTTTAATGAATAGTTAAGCACGGTCATGGTGTATCATATCCACCGACACTTTCCTCCACCGGTTTAAACGTTATTTATGAGGGGGGCATCAAAATAAAATTACACCCGACGTTCTGAAACCACACAGTTGTTAAACTGCAGTGAAAGACTGTGGAATATTGTGTGTGGAAGCACTCAGCTTCTGCTGCCTTGTAAATATATTTGAATGGCTGATAAATGGAATGAAGTGCAGTGAGCGGATATCGATTTTGAGTCGTAGGGTGGAGTTTTGGATGTGTGCACAGCGTCTGAATAATAGGGGGAAAAAAATGTCTTACTGCCTGAAAAAGTTCTATTAAATTTGGAACAAGATGAATAGTGACATAGATTGTTAAAAAAAACTGTTTATAAAAGTGGATGTAATCTTTTGCCAGTAAGGAAGAATGTATTTACTAGCCACCAGGGGGCGACTCAGCTGTTTGCAAGTAGGACTCCACTTGAATGGAAGTCCAAGAGATAAGGAGCCTGATTCTAACTTGATATTTGGTAAACATGAGTCAACATATACTGGTAGCTGGTATTTTGATGATTACTGGTGACAGCTTTGATTTGACCTTGTGCCCTTCGAGGCATTGTTGGCACGGGGCGGGAGAGAGAGAGCGAGAGAGAGACAGAGAGAGAGAGAGACAGAGAGAGAGTGAGATCTGAGCTCTTGGTCATTAGTTAATTTACTTATTTGTGTGTAGGTACAATGTTGTGAAATATGTTAACTTAAATAAACTACATGTTTAGTTGGATATTGGATGTGAACTGATTGTATTTCTATGTTAAAATGTTCTATTAAAGAAAATATGCCAAAATATATATCTTTCTGTATGCTGTAAAGTGGTTTAAAAAATTGAAATAGGAATCGGCTAAAATCGGTATCGGCAGGTCAAACTTCTTGAAAAATCGGAAATCGGAATTTGCCCCCGAAAATGGCAATCGGTGCATCCCTAATAAAAAGGAATGTACAGAGCTCTGGTCCCTCGCAAGATACTACGCTGTTCACCTCTATAGACAAGCTCTTGGTAAATAATGGACTCAAGGCCCTGGTATACTTCGCCTGTTGCTGATGCTAATGTAATGCTAACTTCCCCTTCCAGTGACAACAATGCTATCTTAAGCCTGTAGACTCCAGAGATGAATGTTAGTCACAAAGTCAGATTACATCCATTTGTTTCCTTCCAGGCTCTTGTAAACGTCCAGTGACTCTCTGGAGTAAGATGAAGGAAGCTAATCAGGAAGTTGAAGTTGATAGGGCAGGGTTGGAATAATGTCCTCTCTGGCTGGTTGTAAACTCATAAAAAAAACAAGGCAGGGGAATTATTAGGATCATATAGAGTCTATCAAGTTTTGCAATTATTGGTCGACCTCTGTGGAATCCGACAGCACCGGCCCCGTACATTTTAGCTCTGTCGGGCGACGTCCAGAGCTCTATAAGCAGTGTTTCACCCACTCATGCAGCTGCAGACTCAGTCTATTTATACACAAATACAGATTGTTTATTGCATTTTTTTTTATTGTCATTACTCATTTTGTAATTTTTCTCGTTTCATATCATGTCCTGCGTTTTATCCCTGTTGTCCTGTGTTTTCATGTTTGCACCACAGAGCGGTGAATTGAATTGAGTTGATATGATTGTGTGGGGGGGGTTTGCTCAGACACTGGTGGTGAGTCACACAGTCAGTGAAATCAGAAAGGGAAAACCAAACCAAACCAAGTGACTGATACCAAAAAGACAATTCTTGAAAATGAGTAATGTCTCATCCATCGCACTCCCATTTTAAACTGCTCTATTCGGGGAAGAGTGTTGGACTCCCGTAAAAAGAAAAAAGAAATGGTGACAAGAAATATTTTGCACCAAGTGCAATTAAATTGCTAAATAATGAAACCGTTAAACAGGATGTAATTGCATGTAATCAAACTCCTTGCAGTTTTAATTGTCTTTCTATTTAAATAGTTGTTTTGTGTTTTTAATGTTTTATGTGGATTCAAAGACAATGTTCCACATTACGGTTTAACATTAATGTACAGTAGAATATAGGGCTGAACTGCGATTTGATTGAATGTGATATTCTTGCAGATCTGTGCATAGGTCAGGACAATATTTAATATAAAATGGTCATTTGACACACATTTTGGCTTTAAAATAATAGTACGACTCCATGCAATTTCAATACATTTTAAATTTTTCATCCATCGTTTGCTGTTGAATTTTTACTGACCACATACATTGAAAAAAAAAACTGTAGAAAAAGGAAATGGGATATGTTCTGACCTTTGATGAACACTGCGTTTCACACTCGACTGCCCATTCATAGTCTTTGAGAATAATGAGCACGCAGCTCATAATACTTATCTGTAAGTGACATTTTTATTGGCTAAATTAGTCTCACACGTTCCTATCTTTGGACAGAGGAGTCGAACCTCCATGACCCCGTGTGAATGGAGGAGAATAAAAAAAAAAACCCTCCTCACTCACTCGTAAGTGTTATGAAGCTGCGTTCGCCTGCTTCCTGCTCGTCGTACTGATTCCCTTCGTGCAAGAAAAGGTGCTCCGCGGCCTTTGAGAAGAAAAGCATCTGTGATATGTCCATTTTAAATGAGCTTCTCGAGGCTGAATGTTCTTTGCGTGCTTTGGGAAGATGTCGATTTGTGTTTGTGATCTCTAACTGTACAAAGATCTCCCTCTAACGCAGTTGTATGAAGTTGTTTCCGTGGCCTGGAACACGATTCTATGAAGTCGGGGCTCCTCTTTTGCATGTTCTTAACTCATTGACATTAAGCGGTTAGACATTATGGAGAGTGTAAAGATCAGCTTTAATCTGTGTGCCTTTTCCTTTCTGTGCTGGTACTCCCATTCCCTATCTGTGCATAATAAATAAAGAACATCATATAGCAATTTATTTGATCAATTGGAGGCTTTGAGGCTTGTAGCGATGATGGGAAATTGCAGTCAGGAGGAAAGTAGGCATTTGATGACCCCTGCATAATGGGGAAATGCCTGCAATTACGGCAGTTAAGGACGGACATGGAGTTAACAGAGCCACCACATCGAAACACACAAACACAGCAGCCGGCTGCGCCACCTCAGCCAAGTATAAGCAGTTGCCAGAAATAGCCCTTATTGGGCCCTGAATAATTCAATGTCATTTTTTTTCCTCCTCCAAAAGGACTGAGGGAGCAATTGATGAGACCGGATGAATATTTAATGGCTCAGAGTCTCTTGGACAAGCTGGGGCCTGGGATGACAAGCTCCGAGAAATCAAACAGAGAAGAGGAGAATGAGAAAAAGAGGTTGCACAGCGAGGGGTAGCATAAACACTGAGCAGAGATATATGAGTTCAGATGCAGGCAGAGGCAGTTAGATCTTTGCTGTATATCAGCAGCTCGAGCTAACATTTTATCTTTGTCATACTGGAGTGTATGATTGCCCTTGAGAAAAACTTTGATACTTTGAAATGCTCTTTTCTTTTTTTTCGTCACATTAAATGTTAGTCTATTTCGTCAACTTTGCCACTTCTATTTCCGTTCAAACATGTGCGCTTAATTTCCCGGGAGATGCAAAATGTTATAGAGAGCTGCAATTTTGGAGTGACGGAAAACAGAGCATCGGAGGTCCCAGAGCAGAACTGACCCAGACCAGTCACAGTGGGCTTTTTTATACTTATATACAACCCATGTATATATATATATATTATTTCATCAACATTCATTTTAATAAGATTACTTTGCTTCAGGATTGAAAGATTAATAATTTTCAAATCAGATTTTCCCATTTATGCTTGTCCCATTTTCTATGCTAACTAATAACATATAATATTAATGTTGGTAATAGAGCTGCAACTAACGATTATTTTCGTAATCGATTAAAGGTGCCATATGTAAGAATGTGGCCAAAAACGGTTACTACATTCAAATTCAAAATACCGAGGTCTTTTAGGTTTCGTTTTCTGACGTAACTAGCAACCCGTGGTATCTTGGCAGCTGAGGCACTAGGTGGCGCAACAAGCCAAAACATGATTTCAAAACATAAACATGATTTGCAGTCTGCAAAACATTTCTTTTAATGCAAATATTTTGGCTGTACTGTTGTTGTTGGTGAGTTCAGAGTCTCTGTGACATATTAGGAGGATTTTATGGCCAGTTGCTTTAGATTTATTACATAATGCACCTTTAATCTGTCGATTGTTTTCTCAATTAATCGTTTTGTCCATAAAATGTTTAAAAAAAACGTTGATCAGTGTTTGTCAAAACTGGAAATGACGATGTTCTCGTATGTCTTTTTTGGTCCACAAACCAAAACAATTCAGTTTTTAATGATTTCTTTGTTATATGGAGCAAAGCAAAGAAGAAAATATTCACTTTTAAGATGCTAAAACGATCAAAAATCTTGTTTTAATAATGAAAAAAAGCCTCAAAATAGTTGACGATTCATTTAGTAATCAATTCATTGTTTCAGCTCTCGTTGAAAATAGTTAAGATCTTAAAGTTGTGGCTTTAAAAACATAAATCAAGTCAAGTCCACATGAGGTTGCGGTGTCACTGGTGCCAATCCCAGCTGGCTAAAGGTGGGGGGTACACCTTGGACAGGTCGACAATCCATCGCAGGGCCACACAGAAACAAACATCCCTCCTCTGATTCACACGTCAATTTAGAGTGTCCAATTAACCTCTGCATGTTTTTGCAAACCGGAGAACCTGGAGAAAACCCCAGGCTTAGATTGGGGGGAACAGAGTGGGTCGTGAACCTGGGTCTTTTTTTCTGCAAAAGCAATTTACCCAAAATGGTTTCTCTGCCAGGTAACCAGCTCCTTTCTTGCCTGTTACTATACAAAAATGGTAAATTACCTATTTGTATTCCACTTTTGTGGCCTTGATGACCACTCAAAGCACCTCACACAAACCATTTTCCATTCACCCATTCATACGTCGCATCTACTGTATAACAGTATGCACTTTTTCTGTCACACTTCATTCACATACTGCCAGCACAGCCAGTCGTCAGAAGCAATTTGGGGATGCATGTTTTGCCCAAGGATATTTGTCTGTACTGGAGGAGCTCAGGGATTGAACCACTGACATTCTGGTTGAACTCTTTATTGAAACCGCAGTTGTTTGATTTGTTGCCTCAAGAATTCCATGACCTGCTTTAACCATTGGTTGCCAAATCTTCTCATGTCGGATTGGCCTGGAAATCAAAAGTATTATTTAAATGTAAGACATAGCAGTAAACGGTAACGTGACTGGTGTGTCATGAGTCAACAGGACAGTGGTTTGGGATTTTAAAGGAGCTTAAATTAGTTCTTCTTCTTCTTCAAAAAAAAGGTAAAAGGTGAGATTAAATATTCTATCCTCCAGAGTGTTGATATTCATGTATATTCACCACAAGGGAACACTTTTCGAAAATGAACAATCACAGACGCAAAGGTCACCGTTGTGCTGCGATAGTGCATTATGGGAGCGGAATAATTGCTTTTGTAACATGACTTCCCATTGTAATGAAATCTTGGCACTCGCCGATGTGAATGACAGATTGTGCCACGGTTCAATCACGCGAGTGCCGGCGCCGGGAGGTTGGCGCACGCACGCACGGGGCGGAGGGGGGGGCTCCATTGGCTTTTGTTGAAACGTGTGGCCCGCCCAATTTCCAGCATAAATCACTCGTATCATTTTCAGTCCTTTCTGACTAATGGCACCACTTTCATCAAGGGTTTGTGTCACAGCACTCTAATTGTTTTGAAGTGAAAGCTATTGTCTACAGAGGGGGGAGCGAGGAAGAGAATGAATGGGGCATAATGATTTGTAATGTGGCATATTAAAAGACACGTGGCAAGGCTGCGGAGCAGTAATTTAGCAATCCTCATTCTTTTATCTCGCTGTCTGTCATTCATAGTCTCTGCATGTGGGTGTATTTGTAAGCATGTGTGTGTGTGTGTGTATATGTGGATTGTGTATTTACATTTGTGTACTTAAGCACCATTTCTTGGCGCCGCTCAGATCTTTGAAACCCCACTGTGTTAATCACGGTTTATGTGTGGGAGACATCAAACCTCCCTCTACTTTGCCTGCCTCACCCGCTGGGTTACCCACTCACAAACACACACACACACACACACACAAACACAGACACACACACACACACACACACACACACACACACACACACACACACACACACACACACACACACACACACACACACACACACACACACACACACACACACACACACACACACACACACACACACACACACACACACACACACACGCACACACATAAACACAAATCTCTCAAGGGCACCTTCACTGTAGGCCCCTTCATTTACAAGGGTGACCATCAGTGGTTATCTGCTATCTTCTACCATTTCTCTCTATTGCGAAGATGAATCACTTTGTTAAACGGACATTTTTACAGGACGACAACGTCAACAGATCCGCGGCGGCTCGCAATGTTTTCCCCACATGGATACGCCAGACACTCAATTCTTGTATCGACTGCTGCTAATCAAATAAACATTTTAAACTCTGGGTTTTTGATCAGTGGGTTGTGTGTGTTAAATTGGCGTTTTGACTCCCAGGTAAAATGACTTGATGCATGGGTGCTTTTATCCCAAAAGCTGCTATTTAATTTAGCCCCATTGTTTGATTTGAATCTGTAACACAGTAAATATAAAAGTATAAAGCTTGACCTCACAAATGAAATCTCAACATCAGTAAGAAAGAATCCAATTAGATATTTCCCCCCAAATCATTAAGTTAGTTTGTATTTGCTTTGCTCTGAAATGCTAATTCCTGTGTAATTTCTGCCACAAGGCTACGTTGCATATTCATCTTCTGGCCGTTAGCCATGAATGTCATTGGGATTACTTACTTTTACGACTTGCGACTGTTAACCCATAACATTGTCTCTGAGCTTCATGGTGCTGGTGTTTACTTCTTCCTCCCCACTTGCTTTGTTTCTGGCACTTTTGTGACATCATAATCCAAATTTATCGCCCTTTGCAGTCGGCGCGCATATGTTTTATTCACAAATTTTAGTGTGAAAAAGGCTAGTGAGCATTCTCCGTACATTATTTTTTTACTGAGAGGCGGGTGTCGCGTCACCCGTTTTACTGTCGTTATCGTCACTTCAATCCAGGATGAAATAAGCAGCCGAGACAAGAGACGCCTGTCAATCTCCAGACAGAATAAGGAGACAGTAGAGCACAATAAGACAGGTGAAGAATGAGGTGAGATGAGTAGGTAATCACTTTTCTTTCCCGGTGACATTTCTGCTGGAGGCAGGATGTGTATCTGCGTTGTGTTTCATTTCCTGTTCAAATTGGAGCAGATTTAAAAAAAAACGACAAATCAGTTTTGGTTTAAAGCTGACATCCGACCTTTTAAGGCGATGGGTGGAAATGGAGGTGTATCGGGGAGTGTTGTGTTAGCCTGGAGGCATGAAAGGTGAACTGTACGGCATCTGTCTGCAAGCACGTTTAGAACAAATATACCCGTAGGTCCTCAAGAAGTAACATGTTGTGTTTCCAAGATACTGTACTTAAAATAAATAAATTTAAAGGGGTCAAATTATACCCTATTTCTCCAAGTTAACCTAGTTCCCTGGTGTCCTAATGAACATGTCCTGTGACATGCTTTGGTCAGAATACCTTAAGAATAAAGCACCACAGCAGTTCAATCACCCTGCCAAAACAGCCCTGTTCAGAACACTCATTTTAGTAGTATCTGTTTAGGTCCACCTTTAAAAAAAAAAGTGAAACGAAACTTAAGGGACAGGGAATTACATCAGCCACAGAGGCTACTGGGAGCTAACAACAGTTAGCATTTGGAAAAGTGATCATTTGCAGGCTCTAGCAGGCACATTGCCATCATTTGTGTAGAACTCTGTGCTGCACTGTGGAGCCAAGAAGAGAACTTTTTGACTTCCGGTTCCGCGAGACAACAATTCCAGGTATTTAGCGGACTGTGACTCCCCAATGAGTCAACATTGCGTGTTTTATCTCATGTACTTTAGACTGAGGAGGACCACAAAAACATGAGCGAGTCATCTTTGTTCACACTTTGCCGACTGATAGGGCCTCTAGAGTCCCAAATATAAGGATTTAAATTATTAAAAAGTTGATTTTGCGTAATATGACCCCTTGAAGTGAACAACTGATAACATGTAGTTGTATAGGAGCTCATTGTTTTATGCAAGCATTTCTTCTTCAGTACTTCTCTGATTTAATAAAACATGGAGGACAACACCTTGTTGTGAATGTATGACCTGAAGTGGTGCTTTATATTGTCATGTTACAAAAAACTAACGTTGTGTGAATGTGCATCACCCTAGCTGCTGCACACTAATCCTGAACATTAAAGCCTAAAGATGTTGTTTTCTTCTTAACGGAAACAAAATTGACATTATGTTCTATTGAAGAAGAGCTGAAACTTGCAGTTGAGATCATTAACTCATCAGGAAAATTTTTGCTTACGTAATAAATCAAATGAGAAGTAGTCGTTTCCATTTTCATGGAGTTTTTTTTTATTGCAACCATCTCCTGGGTTTTCATGCTCTACTTTCGTCCTATATCTTAGACTTTACTCTTCAGAATTCTTTTATGTACAGACTGTGAAGGGCACAAATGCTTTAAGTCTGTCGAACTCACTATTTCACACAAACCTGACCTTTATTGTTATTAGGCTTATGGAGATAAAGAGAAGAAGACACCAGGAAAGAACCCTGACTTCTACCCCGAGCAAATACATGCATATAGACAGGTCTTTCTTGCCGCTGATCACAGCTTTCACAATTAGACAAACTGTGATAACGCCGTTTATGCAGCGGTGAGATCCATAGCAATTATGCTTGGAGGGCATTTCTCTCTCTCTCCAGCACAGTGTGGCAAGATGTTGCTTCTCCTTCACACAGATGTCTGCTCGACAATTACAGTCAAACACACAAAGCAAATGCCCAGCTTCTCTTGGGAGAGTTGTAGGCCAAGGGTGTGTCCGTAAATCCCTTTGTGAGTGCATTTAGGGATGAGAGAGAGATGGTACAAGGGGAAATTGTGGCGAAAGAAATGAAATGGCTAAGTAAAACATGCTGTAAACCGTTGTTGTGAATCAAAAGACCAATAAAAAAAAAGAAGCGGAGAATGAAAAGCTGGTTTCTTTTTTTTTTTTTTTTTGTCTTTCTTATTCACACCAGAGCTGCTGCTCAATTTCAGGAAAACAAACACCGTGCATTCGGGAGACAACATCATTTTTATTTCATGATTGTTCCTTACCAGCTATTCCCTGACTGATGTAAACTTCCAGACTGCATGACAATCACTGAGGTGGAGAACACTCCTTACACTGTCCCACACGATATGTAAGTCAGAGTTTTTTAAGTTTCTTTCTTCAAAAACACAGTGTTTTTGTTGCCAGAATGAAGGAACCAACATGTTTCTTTTCAGCAAGTGTGGTGAAAAGTAGAAGCTTAAAGGTGAAGTAAGTAGTTTATAGTGCCATCTAGAGGAGAGGCTGAGAGGCCCTCCCTTCCCTGAGCGCTACGGTATCCGCAGCCGGTCAAATGTCGTCCTCGTTGTCTTTCTCCGTGTCAGCAGATGAGGTTCGTGAGGCTTGGGAGAGGACGAGCTACCGCGGCCGTAGCAGACGAAGCGGAGAGAGTGGAGGCGGGACTTCCGCTACAAGTAAAGCGACGCTTGATTTGTTCTCTCGCGTTTGTCCTTACAGGCTCCGGTAGAAACATGGCGTCTCGCTGCTAACAGTGGCAATGCAACCGCGGCCCGCGACCATATTATTTTACATGACTTTTTGAAACACTACGAAAATGAAACAAAACATATTATACAGCGACTAGACAATGCAGGAGCACATAATATGTATAAAAGAGTGGATTTTGGGTTATATAAACCCATAAATACTACACAGTGTCCCTTTAAATACCCAAACAACACCCACACATGCAGAATCATTAGCGTTCCTCCATCAGGACACGAGTCTGTGTTGCCAGTGCGTTCGCTCTCTAATCCTGCGTCCCTAAGGGCCTCGTTTGATGAGGATGGACGCATCAAAACACCTTCTGTCCCTCAACTCACACACACACATACACATACTGTGTATATATTTATGCTCCTCAACCTCCTCTGAATCCACCGCCGTGGTGCACAGTCACGCCTGCTGCAGCACAAGCTCAGTGTGTGCTGGTGGAAAGAGGAAAAAGGAGAAGATCAGATGGACTCTTGTGATCATAAGAAGCCTGCTGTTCTCCTCCACCCGGCCGCAGCAGCCTCACCAGTTGTTGTCGGAAGGACACAGGATTAAATAATGCAGTGGACAGGAGCAGTGTTGCCTTCAGGATGTCAGACGACCCATTGATTTATTTATTTACACATGATCAGGGTTCGATTCCGTCCTCGCAACTGAGTCTCTGTTTTTGACCCAGTTTTATTCTGGCAACAATAAAAAGCTTGGGCTTTGTTTGACAAACAACAAACTATTTTTCAGACTATTTGAGTTGCGATGTTGTCAATTCTGAGCAATTTTGTCTCCGTTAATTCCTATCTCATATTGTATTATTTCTGTTTTGGTCCTGTGTACCGTTTAAGTTATTTACGGACACGTGGTACCATGGCAACATATTTATCACACCAGCTTCAAACTAAACAGTCAAAGTCGTAAACATCTTGTATATGTTTGTTTTCCTCCAAAATCTTCCAATTAAAGCTGAAGAGTTTGTCCATCGCTGTCGTTGGTGTTATTATTCTGCCTCGGTTTGGTCTTGGTGGACAGGAATGATGCAACATGTAACAATGCTGCATCCTTCATCCTGAAAAAAGGGCTCTGTCATGGAAAAAGATCAGACCTGACTCAGGGAGGAAGCGCTTGTCCCCCTCAAACTGCTGAACGGCGGAGTTTTTTCTGAGTAGTCGACTTTACTTCCAAAAGTGTGTTTTTGGTCGTCCATCCTCCAGTCTTGACATTGAAGAAGTCACTTCCTGTGTGCAGTGCGATATAGAGATTCAGAATCGTGTGAACCCGTTTGGATGGATGGATCGATTAATTGTTCAGCTTTAGTTCGAATGTAACGGGAATTGCTTTATTTGTTGCTAAATGATGATCAAATCTCTTGAGAATCCCTGATTACGGCCTGATTGGAGGTGTCATCGCCGAGCTGGTACCTGTCTGATCATGTGGCTGCTCGTTTTTTTCTGCCCCACTTAGAGTGCTGCATCATTATCACGGATGAAAGTGATGGACGAAGCATCAGAATAAACCTTAAACACGAGGGAACTCCTGCCAGCATTAACATCAACTTTAGGTCCTCGTTGTAACTGTGTCCAAAACAAATCTCTTTACTCCAGGACTCTCTGTTGTCATATTTTGTTGGCAGGTGTTTGCAGCGTTTGGCAGATGCTTGGTCATGCGTCCCCTGCTGTGCACCCCCCCCCCCAACCCACCCCATAATTCTCATACATGCTGTCTGGAATTGATGCTGAGTGCACTACACCCAGATGTGGTAACTCGTGCCTCTGCAACTAAATTAATGAGAGGCAGCGACGGTGTTGTGTGTGTGTGTGTTTGCTCCGATCACGGCGCCATCTGTACGCTACCTCATAAACGCCCGACAGAGAGTGTATCTCTTTCTGCATCCACGTCTCTTTAAATACCACCAGAGATGGACGCTCCATATTTCGATAAGATCCACAGCGACCTCTTTCATCTGCACTCACTTAGTATAAAACAAAAAAAAAAACACCACCACACATCTCCTTCTCTCGTGTTTTCTCTCTTACTCTCGCACTCCCTCTTTCATTGCCGTCCAGTGCATTGATGTTAGATATGAAAACCTATCCAGCAACAATCTGCCTGATCTTCTTGGCTGCTATATCAGCAGCAACGACTCTCTTGTCTGATTCCACCAGCAATAAAACACAATATTCTTTTTAGCATGCTGCAGTTTTTCTCTCACCCCCCCCCCCCATATGATATTTGACAGATAAAACCAATCTTTATTCTCATAAAGCTCACATCGAAGACGAATTAGTTTTTACCCAGCAATTCCTCCTGAGCGGCTGCAGAGTGCCATCTAATGAGGATTCTGTATGTTTTCCTAAATTAAACAGGGATTCTTTCCAACCAGGATTCATTGTTTAAATATGTGTAGGTGTATAAGTGAATCGGTCAATTAGAGGCAAATATAATCCTGACAACCACAAAATAAGGATATATTGAATAGCCACTAGGGGGCGACTCCGCTGGTTGCAGAAAAAAGTCTGTTTGAATGGAAGTCTATGGGAAAATGAGGTTCTACTTCCCACTTAATTACTAGTTTCATGCCTTCTTCAATATGATGTCATGATAATGTTTTGAAAGCTTGATTGCCAGCTGGTATTGTGCAGTCTGGTTGCAGATGACACCTCTGAACTTCCAGTTCCAAAATGTCAACATAGGACAGGTCAAATCACGATTCTGGAGCAGTAACCATGGCTGGTTGCCGCTTGGGGGGGGAATGCTGTGCAGCAATCCTCCAATCTCAGAGGAATGTGGAGCGAAACTTGAGACTTGATTGTTGCAGTTGTATCTTAGTTATTGCCACGATATCCCGGTGGATCGACTGCTTGTCTTGTATGAACTACTTGAAAGCGATACTTGAGCCGCTGCACTAAATAAGGGTTCCAAAAGTGTTCTTCTACAAGGACTGTGGTTCTACCTGGAACCATTTGCTTCTGAAAAAGCCTTTCTTTGCTTTTTCAGAAGCAAATGGTTCCAGGTAGAACCTTTTTGATCCAGAGATCCCTTTAAAACCCCTTTTCTGAATAAAGGGTTTTAAAGGGGTTCTTTTTAACACTAAGGGTTCCAGGTGGAAGCTTTATAAAAGGTTATCCTGTGAGGACAAGCCGAAGAACCTTCTATGGTTCTTCTTAGCACTTTTATTTCTACGATTGTTTAATTCCACTTGGAGCCAAAATCTGCGGCTAACAGCTGAGCGGCTAACAACACGCATTATGTCACCAACTCAACTTTTATTTTGTAGTAACGAGTAACAAAGATGGTTAAAGGAAATGTATCGTAGTAAATTTACACATTTTATTTAGGAAAGGTAGTGGAGTAAAAGTAAAAATTGTCAGAAATATAAAATAACAAAGTAAAGTACATTAATGTGAAAATTCTACCTTTAAGGTACTACTCAACCATTTGGTCGACCACACTTTAAGTCACTATATCTCTTTGAAAAATGCATCAAGCTGAACTCACTAACACTTAATGTGACTTGTTCTGAATGTTGTACTTTATGAATTATGCAAACCAGTTTTATTATGAACAGACGTCTCAACCGTTTGGTAGAGGCCTGTGTCTGAAATACTGTAGGGTCTAATTTCACGTTATTGTTATCATAAGTAAATAAAATTAAATAATAACATTTAAAAACGGCTTTTGCTTTTTTCTTGGTGATCACCTTAAAGCAGGGGTCACCAACGTGGTGCCCGCGGGCACCTGGTAGCCCACAGGCAGCCAATACGGTGCCCGCGGGCTCACTTCACTTCACCTCACTTGCATGTATCCTTATGATCGCTCAGTAAAATATCTTTGATATTGTTTATAAAAACTGGTAATCGTTAGGAGTAAGCACTGGAATGAATGTGTATGCAGTTGAATGCATAAAATTAACCATTTAAATGGTAAACAAACAAAAAAATATTATATGGTAGCCCTCCATATTATTTTTTACCCTTAAGGTAGCTCTCTGTCTCAAAAAGGTTGGTGACCCCTGCCTTAAAGGGTTAAGTACGGTAACAAAGTATTTTGAACTTTTACACATAATACTGATCGACCGGACCACTCTAAAGGTTTTAAGTACTATTCACTTTCACACAGGCTGAACATCCCACAATACCCCTTTAAATATAGTTGCATTGTCCAATTTGCTGAACCTAAAAAGATGCGCCTAACCAGCAGTGCATACTCTGAAATCATTACACAATGACTAGACAATGAAAGGCGCCATCTGGCCTCTATTTTATCTCCTTTTCAGAAGTAGGATCAGGAAAATAAGGTATATGTCTAAAACCTTAGCATCCGCATAAGTCTTCCCACAATCCCCCTCTCTAGTGTTTTTAGGTTCAGGAACAATGTGGCTTAAGTTGATGAAGCATGAATCTCCCCAGAAAACTCTGCTTTAGGTATAGGATGTACTGTTTTTTTTTTTTTTTGTGCAGTACTGGCTAATTGGGCAGAGACCTGCTGGTCAAAAGACTTGCGATGGACGGGGAGGCTGGATCGTGACTGAATCCGGATCCTCTTCCTTCCCCTAATCACAGGCTAAAGGAGAGTGGAAATTTGCCCTCTGGTGGGAAATGAGACCAAAGTAGCTGCCATGCCTTCGTTAGCTGTCTTTCTTCTGCCAAGGGTTGATGAAATTGAGGTCTGAATTTACTAATGAGAAATCAATGAGTGCACGACAGAAACCCCCGAGGCTCCCCTGCTCCTGCAGTGTCATTCTTTTATTCCTCCTCCTCCTCTCTTTACACACCTCCTCGTTTCTCTCTCACTCACTTTATCCTGCCTACTTTCACCTTCGCTGCTTGGTAGGCTCTTGACAGATCACTCTGAATTCACTTTATTGCGATAAACATCATATTTCTTCCTTTCAAAATAAAGAGCAGAGTGGCTTATTTGCTTTACAGGCCTATTTTCACTGCAGTAAAATAGTTTTCATGGAGTGTGTGTGCGTGTGCGTGCGCGTGTGTGTACGCTCGAAGTCGAGGTTCAACCAAATGCTCCCGAATTTCCGAGCATAGATACTGATTCTTCTATCTCCAGCCTGCACTTTATCTGTGAAATAACATTTTGTTCGTATCTGGATTGGGAAAATCTTCATAAATATTGGTTTTGATCATTTCAATTCGCTCAGTTATTATTAATCTAGGTCCGTCTTTTTTCTAAATCTCATTTCTGCAAAATCGCCAAATTACATGGAGTGAACTTATTAAAATTTTGACCAATACGTTCCCCAAATATATAATTTGTTTTGGACCCGTTTGAAATCCTATTTGGATTTAATAGCATGTGCTGTTGATTCATTTTGATTTAATTTATAACCATAAACAACACCGCGTATCACTTTACCTCCTCCATAATGATCCCCCAGAAACTGGGATACATCAGTATGATAAAGAATTAAATCTGATGGCTTTAATCCATCACTTGATGGATTTGAGTTGCTCTCTGCAACAGTTGTGCAGAAATAGCTGCAGGTCGGCGCGCTAATGTGATACCTCCCTCTGTATTTACACCTCATACTGCAACACCGTCTGCCTGTTTCGCCCTCGAGGGACATTAATTATTGATGCAATGACAATGACATGATGATCATTCTTTTTCCTCTCTTTTTTCCCCCTCTCCTCTAGGTAAGCACATCACCCTTCTGTCCTCCTTACAAATGTGGTTGCAGAAGGAACCCCCCTACCCCCCTGCCTGCAACAGTTATGAGTAATGTATGCCTTATTTATCATGATTCCACCTAATTATGTGCGTGTGGCATATGGGAACGCTGCATTATGCCGTCATTCATGAAACATTGTGGATTATTCATTGTGTTGATGATATTGTGGTGTTGATTGGAGTACAAATTGAGTCATCATTTGCCGTGTCACGTCGTGGCGGTACGCGCTGAAATTGGGTTTGGATTTTTTTTCACGTTGTGGCGCTTTGTCATCGTCAGTTTCCTGTTGTGTATTTCAACACGAGTCCTAATCAATATCTCGCTCCGTGTGATGTGTGTTTAGCACATTGTTTGCATCTCATCAATCTGCAGAAAATACACCCAAAATGGAAGAAAGATCTCCTCCACTGGTGTAAAATATTAATTTACTGTATAGTGGAGTGCTTAAAATACTATTTTAAGGTAATGGGCTGGACCTAATGTGAGTGTTTTCATCTCACTACTTCTTCCTTTCTTTCTTCTCTGAAGTATATGTTTTTTTTATTTAAAACAAAACACTAATAAATGAATAACATCCATCATAGTGCTCGCGTTTTAATGAAGTAAATCTATCTGCCATCATGTAAGAAGTCTCTCATTTTAGTTAGAATTAGTTGAGTTTCTTGCTTCACGCGACCTCATTACAGCAGAGAAAAGCACAAGTGGTCTGATTTTTGCAGTAATACCTCTTATAAACACCAGGGGGTGTGCCAAGATTCAACCAGCAGTTACCAGTATTTATAGCTTGAGACCCTTTCACCTAAAGCTGCTGT
The DNA here is from genome assembly GCF_963457635.1 of Microchirus variegatus. Classification (NCBI taxonomy): domain Eukaryota; kingdom Metazoa; phylum Chordata; class Actinopteri; order Pleuronectiformes; family Soleidae; genus Microchirus; species Microchirus variegatus. The sequence continues at coordinate 33,217,694 of NC_139802.1, forward strand.
CAGTGTTAAATCTGTTTGAATACATAACTATCACTCTATAATCTGTGAATTTCTTTTAAAAAAGTATACTTACATTGTCTATTACCATTTAAAGTCATTTGACCACATGTTTAGACTCTAAATGGCTGATTTCTCGCCTCAAATTATCTTCAAACTGCGTTCCGTGACACAAAAAAGTGAGAAACAGCCACTGTTTCAATAACAACAATAGTCTTTCTCTCTCGGACCCCATTGCTCACCGTAGCCAAAAGCTAAAACAACCTTGCGTAGCGACCACTACTGATCGGGCGGGAAATTGCAGTGCGTATCCGTCACCACGACTGAGAAGTATAAAGGCTCGAGTGGTCTCTGTGGTTACGCAGTCGGATAACGCATTACGCAGTCGGAGAAGTACATGTTGGCCTTTGGGCTGTTTGTCTGTGAGTAAATGCCTCAGTCGGGGAGCGAAAGTCAGCGAAAAGACAATTCCACAGCAGCCTTAAAAGCAGTGTCTGTGTGATTGGTGTATCGCAGAAGAAGTGCATTTCCCTGATAACATCTCTGCACTTGGATTGAGTTCCAGAGTTTTGTTTTACCATGACCTACTTTTAAAGGAAATATATTACTTTACAACTCTATAGTCGCTTTTTATTTGACTCTTTCACCTCGACGTGACAAACCTACTCATGAGAAAGCAGGCTGACGACCCAGCTAATTGTCCCAAAAAAGGAATTGTTCCTTTTGAGAACATTCTTGACTGTCTCTAATCATGCTCACAATGCACTGATGGCATGCCAGTCAAAAAAATATACCCGGGAACCCTCCTGTGCCGCGTAGATAACGGCGAGGAAATGAAGTGACCCCGAATTTCCCTGTTTCCATCGGCAATTAATTAATACCTGCCAAACATTTAGAACCTCGCTGCTGCTGCTGCTGCTTTTTCGGTTTTGCCTAATTACAGAGCCGTTTGACTGCGAACACCCACACACAGTTTTTTCCTCTTCTCTCACTTCATTACACAAACACACACACAGCTGATCTTCAGTCGATTTTGAGCTGATTAGCTATGCGGCATTATGCTGCGGCCCTCGCTGGCCCTCCCCGATGTCGCCATCAAAGTGGGGTCACTGTGACCTGGGTGAGACGGAGGACACCATCAAGACATTATTAAACCCATTTGCTATACTCTTCGTTCTGAATTGACGTAAGCTTTATTGGACTCACTACGGTTGAGATCACGCCAGTGAGAGCACGTACTCCTTTTGAAAAGGACGACATTTACGTATTTCTCTCTGAAAGGCGGGCGTTGACGACGCCATTTCTGGAGTTAATGAGGCTCTGTGTGTCTGTCTGAGTCACATTTGTCGGTGGGATTCTTTGCTCTCGCGGTGAGCTTTTGATATGGTGTGAGGATTGCCAGGTGAGAGCTTAAGGAGTATGATTCAATAAAATTCAAGGGATATTTCAACTTTTTTTTTTAAGTGGGGATTTATGAGGTACTGGCACACAAAGGAGACATATTAAACCCTATTTCTACTAGTTAACCCAAAGCATGCAGTTCAATCACCCTGCCAAAACAGCCCTGATCAGAACGCTCGCTTTTGAGTGCCTGTCTCTTTAAATGCAAATGAGACACAGGAAACTACGTCAGCGTCACTGAGGCTCCGGGAGCTAACAGCAGTTGGCATTTGGAAAAGCCATCATTTGCCGACTCGAGCCGGCACATTGCCGTCATATATAAGATGTATCCACTGGACACGTAAATCCTCTGAGGCTGGAAGTTTGTGTAGAACTCTGTGCTGCACTGTGCAGCTAAAAATAGAATACTTTGCAGACTTCCGCTCTTCCAGATACTATTGCCCTCGCCTCCACTCTCGCGTTTTTTCGGGACAAAGCGGAGCTCCGCGAGACAACAATTTAAGTTGTCAACATCGCGTGTTTCATCGCCTGAACTTAGACTAATGCGGACCACAAAAACATGACTGAGTCATCTTTTTTCACACTTTTCCTACTCCTAGGGCCTCCAGAGTCCCAACTATAAGTATTAAAATTATTAAAAAGTTTTTCTATGTCCCCTTTAAGAGCAGTATAATTCAATAAAATTCAAGGGATATTTCAACTTTTTTTGATGTGAGGGTTTATGAGGTATCGGCACATTTTTCTCACACTCATATTGACAACTTGGCTGCTAGGAGTGTCGCTGGGACGCAACAACTCACTCACCCACTCAATAAAACAGCAGGGACAGAGGGAAAAACTGATTTTGATGAAAATCTATTCCAGGTGAAGGTCAATGATATCTTAAGAAATGTTTTTTACATGTACCACTTTATCACCATTCGGCAGCAATTTCCAACAGGACAGTTTCCATAGTAAAACAGCTCACAGAGACACAGGAGCTGCTGCTCTTTTTTTGGCTATGTTTGTGTCACTTATGTAAATCTCAACAAAGGGTTTTAAAAAAAGCCTAATAGCACTTATGAATTCACTAATGGCTGCAGCAGTGGATCAACAACTCCTCAGTGCTGTGTTGTAAAATCCCAGATTTTTTTTTTTTTTTAATAGACTTTGATGCAGGGAGAGGGCAATTTGCAAACTTCAGTTTCCAGCCAAATAAAAGTCTGTCCAATTTTAAAAAACATGTTCTTAAGACATTATTAGGCATATATTTTATTGGGTGAGCCATTTGTTAAGTGGCTGAAATCTGTTTTCTCTGGTTCATGGCAAAGTCACTGCAGATGTGTCGATATGTCACATAACCACACTTCAAAAAGAAACCCCAGAGAAGAGTCTTATTAAAAAAAATATGAAAAGAAAAATAGTGTGCTGCAGAGACTGAGCTTAAAGGAATATTTCATTCACATGCTGACTTTACTACTACTCTTCACTATAAAAGTCACTGTTACCCGCTGCCATAAAAATGGCAAATGCTACAACCTTGAGTCGGTGGCAGACAACGATTCCTCGCGGTTGAGTGACTTCTCTCGTTTTTGCCTCTTGTATTGATGTATGAGAGCGTGCTGTGTTTTTCACCGCGGAGCTGTCAGGTCACCGCACTTCTCTCCGGCGTCGCAGACTATAAACTGTGTTCAGGCTGACATGCTGCTGGGATGGTCCACAATGGTTTTTTGGGGTTGGTCCACCCCTTGTTTGTCGTGAATGTTGCCCCGCTTTCATGATCCCTTGACATCAATCTTTGCATCAACTCTGGTTGAAGTCCTTAATAAATAGTGGAAGTATTACCTCGGAATTTCGGTAAACACATTCCTGTGTGGCAGTAAAAGTGTGAAGGGTAAATACCATTTGATTTCTTTGTAACTTTATATCCATCTATCGCTTTGTGGCCGTAGATAAAACAGGCCTCACTGATAAAGACTGAAATGCAAAGGTCATTGGATGTGTTGTTTCATAAAAAAAAAAAAAAAATCCAATCGTCTTTTCAAATGCAGCCAGAATATATTCCAGACAGCATCTCTCCAAACTTCAAATCCCAGACTGAACTTCAGTGCTTAGCGAAACAGTTCAGAGGAGCAGACGGAGGAAGCAGCCGTGGAGGAGGGATATCAAAAAGGACCTGAAAGGAGAAAATTGATTTAAAGTCCATCCTTCAGGAGCAGCTTTGGGATGGTGAGATAGTATTTTGATATGCCATAGCTGTTGCCGCTTGAGCTGATGATGGACTCGACTTCTTTACTATGTGCATTCGTGGTGTGGGCTGATGACGTCTTGAGAGACGTTGGCTCCCATGTGGGGGTTTTCCATGAGAACATGTGATTAGGGGAGCTGAGAAACTGAAATGACTTCAATGGGTCGATGTAGGTGTCACCTTTAAAGTTGCGTCGCATAATAATGCAGTGACTTTTTTGTGTTCTTGATGTCAGAAAGGATTAATTGTACGTGTCTGACAACAGGCTCTGTCAAGCACTACTATCAGACCTGACTGAAGGAGTGTTTGTGTGTATGCAGCAGCAGTGCAGGGGGGCAAGAAGCATTTATCCAATCAAATCGTTGCCACTCTTGACATAAAACAAATCACTTCCTGTATGTCATTCGTACACTCAACAAAAATATAAACACACAACTTTATCAATAAAGTGGCTTTAATTTGCGAGCATTAGGATCAATTTCAAAACATTACTGCCATTACTCTTGGAGTAATGGCAGGAAGAACACAATGGGGGTCGATGATCCAAGTTCACAAACTTCAGTAACGTGTGTGTCCACCATTAGCCTCACGCAGATCGGTACACCGGCGACGCATGGACATCACCAGGTTGTCGATCATGGCCTGGGGGATGTTGTCACATTCCTCCTGCAGAGCCACTTGAATTTGGCGGCCGTTCTGGAGAACTGGAACCCCCGCTGGCGGACACGCCTATCCAGATCATCCCAAAGGTGTTCGATAGGTGACATGTCGGGTGAATACGGTGTCATTCAGTTGTGTTGCCACAGCAGTAACGCTCAACCCAGCACTCATCATGCCAATGGCACGCTACCTCATGATTTGTGACATCTGTGGCATATTGACAAGTGACAAAAGTCCACATTATGGTGTCCCCTTTTATTGACCAGACCATAAGGAGTGTCTGTGTACTGGTCACGCGTATTGACCACCACTCTGCCATGCTCCATGACTCTCGTGAGTTGAAATACTCAATCTGAGATTGTAGTAAGTAGGTGACACTGGATTACTGGATTTGAGCAAAACAAATCATTCCATAAACAAATGCATCAAAAATCTGAGCAAATGTCATGACATTCTATTTTTATTCACCATTTCAGGTTTGTACGTATGTTCTTGTTGAGTATATATCAGTGAAAGTCCAAAATGATGCAGCCTTTGTGATGTTTGCCTTCCTTTACTTTGCATGTTTTCTTCATACAAACACAAATTATGTTTGCTTTGGCAAAAGCATCTCACCCATAAAAACATCAAGTGAAGAAACCCATGTATCAACAGTTTTTTTTTTTTTCAAGCATCTGTTTGTTGATTCTCTTTGAGCCAGCTGCACTCCCTGGACTGACCCGACATAAGGTTTCAAAAACCAGAAACTTAAGTGGTGTTTTCACACTACATTACCCCCCAGCTACCATGTAAAATACAAGAGACGTCCCCTTGTGACTCTGCAACTTCAAGCCATGCCTGGAAATCAAACACATCGCGGAGCTCAGAGCTCACATCTTCTGCCACGCAGCAGTCCTGTGAAAAAAAAAAAAAAGAAAAAGCCAAGAGAGACCGGGTTCAGAGCAGGGGAAGCATATACTTCCTGTCTTTGATAGTTTTCAGAGTGGTTTACATTAATTCAAAGTCAAAGAGGGGAAACGGTGGACTTAAAGCGCCATCCCCCCCTCCTTCATGAGCAATAATGAGTTGTGAAGGTGGAGGACTGGAAAAAGAAGAAAGGAGATTGAGTAAAAAAAATAAATACAATAAAGTAGAGATCTTTTATTGTGCTCATTCTCTGCTAATGTAAAGTTCCCACCACAGAGAACTGGAGAGGACATGTGCGGAATGGCTGATGAGAAACGCTCGGCTCCCACAGTCGTGCAGTCAGACCGATGATTCCTCGTTGCAAAAATGTTCGCCATCACTTGAAGAGCTGACGGCTGTGAACTTTTAGCCTCGGCTTGACCAATGGGCTTGAGTGAACCCACACTGAGCTGCTGAGGCTGGCCCCCTTTTCATCAACGTTCTGGGGCAAAGAGAAATACAGTGGTTGTGCCTGTGCCACTGATGGGCATTTACAATTGAATAGTGGATTTGGAGACGGGGACTAAAGCTGGGGAAACACTACAAGACATTTTTGGGGACGGTTGGCATGGCTCGTTGGCACAGACATCTGTTTGTGTGTGAGGGTAAAAGACCCAACCCGACCTCGGTCTTGGTTAATCAAACATGGAATCGCAATCTGTGAAGTGTGTGCCGAGTACTAACCCAACTGCAAACACAAGCCGCCAACAGCCCATTAAAAGAGTAGGACATCGCATCAGATGACAGGAAGTAGAAGAGCAGATAATTGCACAGACGGCAGCAACAGCGAGACGTTTGTCGTCCATGTTTCTTTACCCTTCGCGCCCTTGGTCTCGTAGACTCTCAAGAGAGAGTCTACGAGAGTCTAATGAGAGTCTAAGGAGAGTCTAATGTGTTCACTTGGTTTTGACAAAGACTTTGAAAGTTGTGTAGCGTGTCCCCAGCTTAAGATTCCACTCAACTTGGCCTATTCTTTTGTGAATTGTTGCATATATACTCATGAAAAAATCAACAAAAATCAATAGAGCATTGTAGGATTTTAGTTAACCTCAACAGTGAAGTCTAAATATGGTTGTAGAACTTGTTCCTGTGAATTATTGAATGATAATAAGTGTGTCTGACTCCTCTACACCTACTTGTTAGTATTAGGCCTTTTGTGGTGGACTAATTTCCTTATCGTGCGCCACTCCTCATCAGTCTAAAAATGCAAAATGGTCTAGGTTTCGCCATGTTTTGGTCTTCTCCATCTGTGTACAGGATTCTTCTTTTTCCTCGTATTAAAAAAAGGAAAAAAAAACAACCCAGGCCTGAAAACTGTGGAACATGTACAGAGTATCCAGGCCAGTTTGGGCCCAGATGAATGTCGACATGCAGTCGTAAATTCTTAGTACAAATCTCAATAATTACATTTTTATCTGACTGTTTCAAACAGCTCAACAGTCACTGTTGTTACACTCCAAAGCTCCTTGGTTTTGGATGTTACTTCTTTGTCAATATCTGACCAGAATATTATTTGAAGTCCTCTAGACCCTAAGAACACTGGTTGCTGTGAATGATTCTGATGGCTCTTCTCTGGTCTTTAGCTCAGGACTTAAAACATGGCATGGACCAACGCCACTGTGCATTTATACCTCTGGTACAGATGCATTTCAGTGCTGGATTATCGAGTCACGCCATCACGGCTTAGTGCATAAAACGCCGGCCATGAACTGCAGCTTTTAACAGCGGGTGTCCTTTGTTGCATGACTCTCTCCCTCATGTTTCCTTTTGTCTTTACACTTTATGATCCCAGCGCTGAAAATACTCCAAGAGGTTGAACGCAGTGCAGTTGCAACATAATCCGCTCTGTTGCCCAACAGATATGGCTATAGCCACGTTACTTTACATTGTGTCGTTAATGCTGGTTGTCTGTCGTGCAACTTCTTAAAATCTTGCATGCGTTACTCACACACTTGGTCAACGTCAATGTTGGTCAAGGTAAGGAAAAAAGTAGTGGTTACCTTTAAAGGAAACAATGGCTGTCGGCAGGGGACATAATTCAAACTTTCTTTCTGACATTGCTCTTGTCAGGGTGCAACTGGGACGTTGTTTATCCATGTTCTTGATTGCATTTACCTTCAGTCATTAAACACATTTCGAGGCTACTTTCTGTTTGTTAACATCTGTACATCTTCCCATATCTTAATCATATATCCATTGATATTTCCATTCTATATACAGTACTGTGCAAACGTTTCAGGCACCACCAGCTCTGTTGTTTTTTTCTACAGCCAAAATATTTGCATTAAAAAAATATTTTGCAGACTTCAAATGTGGCGCCACCTACCGCCGTCTACCAATCATTGCAGTCAGTAGAGTCTCAGCTGCCGAGCAACCACGGGTTGCCAGTTACATCAAAAAACGAAGACCTCGGTATTTTGAATTTGAATGTAGTAACTGTTTTTGGCCACATTCTTACATATGGCACCTTTAATTAAGGTTCCACTCCAGTATTAACAGAGCTGTGTTATTGTTCAAGTGTAAGGGTAGGTCACGCTAGAGTTTTTTTTTTTTTTTTTTTTAAAAAAACAACCAAAAACTGCATACATATTTTCTGGATGTGTTCCAGTAAAGTGAAATAGAAATAATGATCCTCTATTGTCGTTATAGAATTGCTAAAACAACGAATCTAATGGTGGACTTCTGCACAGTACTGTATATCTGTATATTGCCATGCGCCTTAAGCGTAAAAACGTAAGGTTTATCCTAAGTGTGTAAATCAAAAAATGCGCATTGAAAGCCAGTTAGTGAAGGGAAATGTTAAATTGCTGTTAAATTGTTGTGCGCTGTTAGTTTGTCGTATACTGACGGGCTGTTTGTGTGCGGCAATGATGGATAATTTGTTGAGCTAATGATTAATAAATGTTGGCTTATTGTTTCTGAACACATTTGACTCCTCTCCTCTCCTCTCCTCTCCTCTCCTCTCCTCTCCTCTCCTCTCCTCTCCTCTCCTCTCCTCTCCTCTCCTTTCCTTTCCTTTCCTTTCCTCTCCTCTGCCCTTCTCTCTCCTCTCCTCTGCCCTCCTCTCCCCCTCCACCCTGCTCTCACTCTGACATCGCATCCCAGCGGAGCTCCACGAGGTCCAATCATAAAAGAACAAGTGTGCCTGTCCATATCTTTGACAGCCACATACGCTCGTGCTGTGACAAAGACACACAAACCTTGCGCTTCCACACACACACACACCAGCTTTACACTTGTCACTATAGTCTTCACGTCATGCAATCCCTCGACACAAACCACAGATACACTTCAAAAAAGAAAGTGTTACCCTTCCTCCTCAAACACACACACCTTACACACAGGGAATCCAGACACACTATAACCATGCTCTGCATCGATTAATCCACTTGAGGGTATCTGAATGAAAGTGGAAGAGGCCCCAAAAATAACCTGTCAGGAAGGAGCGCCTCTCCGTATGCAAGCTTCTGTATCACTAGTACTCAGTGACCACAAACAACGCTATCTGCTGTTTTTGTGTGGTAACTTCACATCTTCAGTCCTGGGGGACAGCTGGAGGAGGGAGCAAGGGAGTGCAGTGCGCCTTCCCATTCCGTCCTTCCATCTCCACAGCATGATCATCCTCCTCTTCCCTTTTTCTTTCCTTCTTCACCCCCCACTCCTCTATTCTCCTTCTTCTCATACAGCCTCCTCCTTCGTTCCCTGAACAGCCGAAGCTTTCACGCACCACATAATCTCTGCCGTTCTCTCTCGGGCCCTTTCTCCGCCTCGCAAGGTCACTCCTCTTCCTTTGTGTTACCTCCCAATTCGCTCTCAGAAGGCTTATTCAGATCAGTTACGGGGCTTTTGTAAATATTTAGTGCAGGCATTTTTTTTTTTACCTTGCACTGCGTCATATTCACGGGATGATTACCGCGTGTCCTTGCAGGACTGGGAATGTCGGATACTTCAGTCAGTCGTGATAAATACATCACAGGCTTTGCTCTCGCGAGTGTTTGAAAGGTCGCGTTGAAGAGAAATCAATTGTTTAAAGGTGCCATATGTAAGAATGTGGCCAAAAACAGTTACTACATTCAAATTCTAAATACTGAGGTATTTTAGGTTTCGTTTTCTGACGTAACTGGCAACCTGTGGTTGCTCGGCAGCTGACACTCTACTGACTGCAATGATTGGTAGACAGAGGTAGGTGGCGCCACATGCCAAAACATGATTTCAAAACATAAACATGATTTGCAGTCTGCAAAAGATTTTTTTTAATGCAAATATTTTGTTTTGTTGGTGAGTTCAGTTTGTTATATGAACATTATTCCTGAGTCTCTGTGACATATTAGGAGGATTTTATGGCCAGTTGATTTAGATTTATTACATAATGCACCTTTAAGTCCTAATTCTGTATATGGCTATGTTTGAAGTAATTATGTAAGAAAAAACCAGTGTGAGGCTTGGATTAGATTAGATTAGATTAGACTGGAGTCCAGATATAAGAGCATACAAATCCAGGAACTAAATTAGAATATAAAGAATTATGATTAGTATTTGCACATACATAGCTTTTTTGATTGTCATTGATATTCACCATACATTCATTATGATTGTCTTGCAATGTCAGATACTTGCTGAATCTATGCAGCTTTTCAGCTGTTCTCTTTTCTCTAGTGGGGTAAACTGAATATAATTTATCGTCATTTAATAAACAGAATTGTTAACCACATTAAATAATGCCTAATTCCTTGTTTGTCTTCAATATTTTATGATTTGTTGCCACTAATGAAGCAGAAAGGCTAATTAATATCAATGACAGTGCAAAGATACTCATTCATTACTTTTTTAACCTCCTCAAATGGAGAATTTGAGAGGAAATAATGTCCATCACTTGGATTAGTCAAGAGGAGACGACTTAATGATCAATGCATGATTGAAAATGTTTTAGCTATGGCTATGAAAAGGCTCGTCCAGTGCACACAATGCCTCTTATTATATCTTTATTATTGCTGTTGTTATTGCCTGCAAGCATGATTTAACAACTCATAAACGTGTACAAAGTGGCAAAGCTTTAACAAATGATGATGTGTTTCTCTCACAGCTAACAGTTACGTTACAAATAGAAAAGCATTTAGCGTCAACCGTGTGTGTTTTTAATGTGTGTACTTTGCCACCGGCGTGACACGAGTTCACGGCGGCTCAATAAATGGCGCGGCAAGCCGAGCGCTTTCAGCGAGCGCTCCCCCCGAGATTGGTTGATGGATAGATTTCACACTCTGGTGGCTCGCGCTTCTTTGTTGGCCTCACACCAGTGTTTTGTCAGGGAGCATAACAGGTGATTATTCCACTCGGCTTACGCAGGGAGGTAAAGGGAGTAAGAGTTGGGGGGAGGAGGAGGAGGAGGGGTGAGTGTCACACTATGACAAGGAGGGCGAGAGGCAGAGGATGTTAAGATGGAGGAAGATGTTAAGAAGCAAACAGGCGAGTTGTTCTCTAAATCTTAACGCCTAATCGTAAGTGTCGCCTAAGTGTCTGTATGGACTTTTTTTTGACTAATATCTGTCAGTTATTTACAATTAACTGCATTAAAGGTGCATTATGTAATAAATCTAAAGCAAATGGCCATAAAATCCTCCTAATATGTCACAGAGACTCAGGAATAATGTTCATATAACAAACTGAACTCACCAACAACAAAAGTACAGCCAAAATATTTGCATTAAAAAAAATATTTTGCAGACTGCAAATCATGTTTATGTTTTGAAATCATGTTTTGGCATGTGGCGCCACCTACCGCCGTCTACCAATCATTGCAGTCAGTAGAGTCTCAGCTGCCGAGCAACCACGGGTTGCCAGTTACGTCAGAAAACGAAACCTAAAAGACCTCGGTATTTTGAATTTGAATGTAGTAACTGTTTTTGGCCACATTCTTACATATGGCACCTTTAAAAATTTAAAATGAAGAAACACAACAGTATAAAACATATTTAAAATAACACTTGTTTGAGTTGAGTGATTTTCCAACGTCCGTCTGTGATCATGGTAGTGCATGAAGGCAACGATGCATCACATGCTAATTGGCAGTTATTTTAGCAAAACGTTTCCATTTTTACTGAACATGAATGCCAATACAGTGATTGTGTATGGTTTGACATTTTTGTTTTCATTATTTTTGGGGGCATTTCATTCACTGCACTGACTAAAAGGTCCAGTGTGTCATATTTAGAAGGGTTTAGAAATTGAATATATACTATTTAATATACTCTCCATACATTTATTCATATGATTGTATAATCTATTGGTCTTGAGAGTGGATTATGTGTACTTAAATCAAGGGCCTTGCTAATGGTGGCCGCCATTTTGTGCCAACCAGAGTGCGCACTACACATTTTGAAATGGAATAGTGTATGTCACGAATTATAACTCACTAGACATTTATATAATTCAAAATGGATTACATTTTTTATACTTGCACACTATCACTTTGACTTTAGTCTGTAGTGACAGGGAGTAGAACAACAAACATGGTTTTAGATTATCCGTATATCCATGACATGCAGCATAAGTCCCAATGGAAAGATCATCAGAGCATCATTGAACATGTGTTTCCAAAGCCCCACCTCGACAGTCTGCTGCCGTCGTGACCTCATATCCCATCAGGCCTTTTGTCTTTGCACGTTTGCTCTAACCCACTCTGACCTTCCTGCTCAGTCACTGCTTTCAGTCCTTCTGTGTCCGGCTATTGGCCTCAAAGCAATTAGCCAAAGAATTCCAAGCCACCTGTAGAAAAAAAACCTTTCTTGACCCCACTTGGGCTTGACGGATTACGGGGGATGGAGCATCCAGCTGTACAAGTACCCAGGCGTTTTTGGATTGACAAGTGACCCAGAGTCTGGACATTCTCCCATAAGAGAGAGTCATGTTAGAAATTGAAACCCCTTATAATTGGCAGGGATTATCAGTGTCATCATACATGCTTTTCTTTCTATAGTTGTAAGGACTGGGACGATGTTTTCGGTAAAAGGAGGAACTAATTTATTTACAGAAAGAAACAAATCCAAATTATTAACTAAGGGGGCAGAGGCCGGCCGGCTTGCAGGCAGAGCTCTGAGTCCAAGGAAGTGAAGAAAAGGGCAGAAAAAAGCAATTAGAAAAGCGTCGAAGGAACAAAAACACACGAAGCAAGAGTTTCGGTGGATCGCAGAAATAGGGTCGTTGAAAACACGGAGCGGTCATGACTCCCTGGTGACTGTGAAGCCAGAAACCAGAGTCTAAACAGCAGAAGTAAACAAGGAGATGAGCTGCAGGTGAGAGCTCACAAGACTATGTCCAGGAAAGAACAGAACACACGACAGAGGAACACAGGAAACGAAGAACTTTATCAAAATAAAAGACAGGAACTGACCCCATCACAAGGACATTCTAAATTAAAGGTCTCATGTGTAAAATGTATGGGTTTAGGGCCTCTCTTTGGGGACGGCTGCCATCTTGCGCTGTTATATTATGCCAGAGAAGCTTGGAAAAACAAAAAGGAACATGAATGTAATTTTATTTATTTTGTAATAATACCACAGTGTAGTTATTTACACCGTGGTATACCTTGAGACTATAGTTCCCTGCCTGTTACACAAACAAAAACATCCTTTCTGGTAGGTGAAGGCCACCGTAGTTGGCGTAGGGAGGACTGAATGGACGAATCCTCCATTATTACAGTTAGATTATATGTCATTCATTATTACACACTGGACCTTTTAACTAACCTTTGACGATGCCTCACCCAAACCTTTACTTTAAAACCACCATAAGGCATTTGGAAACATAATGCAGTGCTGTCAGTACAAATGCTCCAGTGGTGTTCATAATGATTTCAATGGTTGACTAATACCAGTGTGCAGAAGCAGTCAAGCGTGTCAGCTGTGGAGAAGCTCAGCGGTACAATAGCGCTCCTCTGCCATAACTTTAATTCGCAGTTATGTCAAATCTGAATACTGGGATTCAAACACTATGAGCCAAATAACAATTTATGAGCCAGTATAAAGCATGTCCTGGCACACGAGCACACCATGTGCCCAGCCACACCAGAGAGCAGCACAGACAGATTCACGAGCAGCAGATCATGTTAGTGGCTCCCATTGTTTGTGGGGAGCTTTGCTTGAGGCTGAATGGATATGAAGAGGAAAGTTTCGCTGGCGTTGCTGCTTCTCATTTGGCAGATCAGAGCCACTGCACATAAAACAAGATTTTGAGGCATGGCAGCTTGCTCCGTGTTAGACTGTCAAACTCTGTCCTCTCACTCTTATAGCTGTTTTACACCAAATTACCAGGTGTACAAGGTTTTTTTAAACACAATTCTGCTCAAAATAAAAGAGAATGACTCCTTTTCTTTGCCAATAGATCTTTTTTTTTTTTTTTTTTTCACACCAGTAAGTCGTGTTCAACATCCCAAACACACTGTAAACAACTAGTGCAGAAGCAGAAAGCCCAACACACCAGAGAGAACAGTACCATGGAGGCCAAAGCAGAGGTGCAGACTGTAAAATAAAGTAGCAGAAGATGAAGACGTTGAGCGTTGAGTGTTTTCATCAAGCAGTAACAGCGCTATTCAAATCACCCATGGTGTCGCTTCAAATAGTAAACCTTGATCTGGATTGTGTTTCCACTGTGGGGTTGTGTAGGCAAGTGCAACCACTGTGTTACTTGCCACTGTGTTGGCGAAAGACGATAGAAAAGAGTAAAGCAGCAGTATAGCAGGAGGTTTGAGGGGGTAATGGTGGGTTATTTGACCAATGGAAAAGAGACTTAACCCTGTGAAGCCCAAACCATTAAATAATTGACAAAAAATTCAAATTCTTTGAAATTGGAGCCTTTATTGGTCCTTCTGAACAAACAAACAAAAAAAAATTAAAATATACATTTCCATAAAGGAGTTTTAATTTGTATCATATTTGATACAGCAGGTCAAAACGATAAAAGACTTTTTGATGGCTCAAAAACTCATGTTTTACATATGATACATTTGGCGTTAAAGGGTTAAACAAGTGAAGACTGGGTAGAAATCACTTGAATGTGATGTTTTATTCAGGACATTGGAATTAACAGATTTTAAGCAATATCATTATGGGGAGACCGCACGGTTAATGTACACTCTTAGAAATAAGGGTTCTTCTACAAGGGCTGCACCTGGAACCATTTGCTTCTGAAAAACCCTTTCCCGGAGAAGGGTTCTTGGTAACACTAATGGTTACAGTAAGAACTATTTTGATCCAGAGAACCCTTTAAAACCCCTTTCCCGAATTAAGGGTTTTAAGAGGGTTCTTGGTGAAACTAAGGGCTCCAAAAAGGGTTCTCCTATGAGGACAAGCCGTAGAACCTTATATGGTTCTACTTAGCACTTTTATTTCTAAAAGTGTAGTGGTTAGCACTCTTTCCTTTGCAGCAAGAAGGGTTCTCATGCTTCCCCCCCACAGTCCAAAAACATGCAATATGAGGATTAGGCAAATTTGACACTCTAAATTGACCATAGGATTGTGATTGTGAGAGTGAATGGTTGTTTGTCCCTGTCCTGGACTGGAGAACTGTCCACTGTGTACTCCACCTATCGCCCTATGTCAGCTAAGACTGGAACAGCCCCCCCCCCTCCCCCATGATGCTCATGTGGAGGATAAAGCAGTAGAAGATGGATGGCTGAATAAACCACCCAGTGTGCACATTCCGAAGAAAAATACATGACAGAACACATGCATGTAGAGTACACAAACACAGGGATGCCCTCGTTTATGTCTTCCTCCAGTCTTGACAGCGGTGTTGGGTCTCTGATTTGGGCCACACTCCTTGCAAAGGAAATCCTTAATGAAAAAAACTCACTTTGGCTGTTTAGAATTACGACGCATGATGTGTTAATTTATGCCGCGCGGCGTCAAATTCTGGACATTTTGGCAACAACTGCAGCTTCCGGGGGTCCATTAAAAAAATTCTGTCGAGTTGAGTGCGTCTGAGATGGCAGTCGTTTGTCGTCGACGCTCCTCTCTCTCCCGTCATCTGCTGAGCACACAGCGTCACCTCGGGGATGCTCTCCACAAAAAGAGAGTGCCTAATGAATGTGGAGAATGAGAATACCAGTTTGATGAACTCTGTTACTCAATTAGTGCAATTAATTTTCCTGTGGCGTCGCTGAGCAAAATGGAGGCACGGATGATTGAGCCGCTGTTTCACTATCTCGTTTTATTTTTAGGCACCTGCCTGCCTGCATGCTGTATGTGGGTTTTCGTGTGTGTGTGTGTGTGTGTATGTGATATCGACAGAGATGTTACAGGGAGAGAAGGTGGTGGTGGTGGTGTGGTGGGTGGTGGTGGGAAGGGGGGGGGCTCATTTTGTTTGTGAACGGGAGGAGAAATTGTGTTCTTGCTTGTTCACTGCACAAGACTAGTTCTCGCCTTATCGCTTCTGTAAACTAATACCGTTCACATCTGATTTAGCCCGAAATGAATTACAAAGCCCTTTGCATCGGAGAGACGTCGAGCCTCGGCTAAAGGTTGATACACTCTGACAGAAAAATGAAGCGAAGTGAAGGGATGGAATTGTTTATTATGATCCGAGCAGGGTGTTATAGAAAAAACAACAACATAACAGCACCTCCAGTATACGTGTCATGTGTTCTAATGCAGGTTTAGTAACATCCATATGAAAAATGTGTGTTAATTTTCATATGGAAAGAAATCGTGATGACTTGAAAGCTGCGGTACGTAACTTCTGCTGAGTGCTTTTGTTGTTTTATTGTATTGTATTCTGACTTGTGAAGCAATACTATCAGCCCGACTGAGAGAACTTGAGGAAAAGAAATATATATTATTTATTCATAAGCATGGCAAGAGTCACATGTGCATAGACTCAAGTGCAAAAGGGAAAAAAAATGTATGTTCATTTTCATGTGGAAAGAAATTGTGGTGATGTAAAGCTGCAGTACGTAACTTCTGCTGAGTTCTTTTGTGGTCATTCTGCCTCTGTTTTTGTGTATGCTGCATCCATCATGGCCCTGTGAAGCAATACTATCAGACCTGATCTGTCAAGAGTCAAATGTGCATCGACTAAGAAAAAAAAAGTACTGGTTCCCCCTTCTTCCTCCTTGGTTTGCTGGTTCATGTTGGCAGAGCCATTCTGTTTTTGTTTGCGCTGTCAAAAACAAGTGTCCAGTTCTAAATGCAGCGCGCAATGGCCGCCTTTGTGAAACGAGGCCCATTCCTCAAGTGCTTTAAAAGGCTTCATCTAACCAAATGATTGTACTTAATTATTCATTAATACAAATGTACTTATGGGTGGTTTATTCAAATTAGAATTTTAAAGACACATTATGCACGGCCATGTTATTATCTTATTTATAATTTACCGATTTCCCAGACTTAGCTTGGGTTAGCCAGACCGTTACAATCCAGTAAGGTGCAGCTGCGTGCATGCCTGGAGACACATTTTATTTATGACACACAGACTGCCACATTACTTCATAAGGACCAGTTTTCACTGGAGTCTGTGTTTTTCTGCCAAACCTGCTTCTCGCCGCCCTCCCCAGACCTGTTACCATGCAACCACGTCAAAGTGCCTGGCATAGGGGGGACCGACAGGCGGTCACCCCGCATGTCCGCAGATGGTGAGGCGGTCAGAGCAGGCTGTGAGCACGGTGCCCCTCACTGTTCCTTCACACACACATTCACACGTGCACCGAGCTGTCGAATGTTGCTTTGTGTGCTAACAGCCCGGCAGGCTCAGCTCCTGCTCTGCTCTCCGACAGGCTAATTATTGTGACTCGTGTTGTAGCTGCTGGAAGGTGTTGTTCTCGGGTCAGCGAGTCGTTGTGCAGGTAGATGCAATGTCAGATGTCCGGATGTCTCAATGAGGTCCTTCCTTTTCAGGGCGCGCATTGTCATGGACACAGAAGTTGTGCAAGTGCAAGAATATAAGCAGCCATTATGGTTTCATCTCCAGCTGTAGCGCCCCCACATGGTGTTGTTGGTGGAAGTTTTGCTGAATGTTAGTTTGAGCTCAGCCCGTAGTGGCATCTGGAAGCCTGTTCTGACAAAACAAACACACATTTTACAGCGTGGGCTCCCTTCTCTTTTAATGAGCGATATATGGGCAGATCTCCACGCCGTCTCTCTCAAGTGGCGATTAGTGATCAGCCTGGAAGAAACTTAAAAAAACAAACACGGCTTTGAGTGACAGGTGGATGCTCTGAGCCGCCAGCGTGGCCGCGGTTGGCAGGCAGCGGCGACAGTCGTCCTGCTGCCACACAAGCTGCTCCTATTGGTGGATCTACAGCTGAGTCCAGGCACTTCTCCCTGTCCTTTCTGCTCTCCAGCCATCAATCCATCCATCCGTTGATCTATCAACCATCCCTTTTTTTTCCCCTCATGATCTTGTTTTCTGATATGCCATTCCAATTTGCAGTTTCTCCAAATAAATACACCTGTTTCAGTATTTAACTGTTTTGATTTAATTGCATTTTTAATGGCTGCAATCTGACTCTGAAGACCATGCTGTTTCAGAGAAATTATAGATAGATAGATAGATAGATAGATAGATAGATAGATAGATAGATAGATAGATAGATAGATAGATAGATAGATAGATAGATAGATAGATAGATAGATAGATAGATACTCTCCTGCACCAAAGCCCATGAAATAATGACACGCAGGAGCGATTGATCCGCTGCTGCCTCCATCAGTCGGTTTGGATGTGTTATAGTTGGACTTTGGTGTTTGATATTGATTGTTTGTATTAACCTAAGTGACACAGACAGACCCAAAGAGGCAGCAGTAGACGAGCAGCTCTTGTGTCCCCGCAAGCTAAAATTGATGATTTTCTCTATGGACTTTGGTGTGGGAGAGTGATGTTTGCAAACTTGGAGTTTCCTGCCAGAAAAAAAGTATGTCTCACTGTGAGATAAAGTATCAAACAAATGACTTGCCTTTTCTTCTGTTCCTTTATTTCTGAAACGCCACATATTTTTTTTGGCGTTTGTGGCGTTATTGTGAAGGCCTATAGGGAATAACTTGACTATTCCCAACTGCCATGAAACTAAACAATAAACAAGCCATTTTAAAGGTTTATTAAAAACACAAGCACAAAATATCTGCTGGCTGTGAGTGGTTCAAGGGAAGTCCACTGCAGCTGGGATGATCAGAATACTGGAACCTCTTGTGCAGGACCAATCATCTCCCAGGAGCCACCGAGACACTCACATGCAGACACATACCAACTAAGTGATGAACGTGGTTGAGTTCAGCGCTCTGTGTATGTATATAACTCTGTGAAACAGGATTGAGAGTCCCTGAAACTGCTGTCAAACAATGCTCATTTCGCCTCCAAGTTCCAATTAAGATGAAAGTAATTGGAGTAAAAAAGACTGAGGAGTCCTTATACTTAATAACGCAAACTATACCGTCAGAGCTGATTTTATAAACTGAAAGAAACAGAATATTCCGTGCACACCGCGCGCTTGCACTATTGAAACTTATGAAATGGTGTGTTTCTACTCCGGGCCAGAGTCGAGGCTGCAAAATTGCAGTGTAACTCATTTACAGCATCTCTCCTGCCACTGCTAATACAATAAAAGTCTAATTATGATCGAGACAGTTTCTGCCTTATTGCTTAGGTTGCTGTCTGCCATTAAATATTTAACCATTATATAACAAATAATGGCCAGTGAGTCTCCCTTTTTAAGAGAATGTGCATTAGTGTGTGTTTATATCTTTAGTGCTTTTTCAGTGTTGAGATCAGGCATTGAGATTAATGCCGCAGGTGTCTTTTTCTCCCCTCCCCTGCTCCTTCACTGCTCCAGCTCCTTTTGGCAAGCCATCCATCCTCTGCCTGTGCGTGTGTTTGTGTGTGTGTGTGTGTGTGTGTGTGTGTGTGAGCAAGTACTCAAGAGGCCTTCAGGTTCTGTATGTTGTAGGTCTTGGCTTATCTGTGTGATTTACTGTCCAGCACTATGAGCAAGAGAGTGGCAGACGAGGCATGGTATCGATCGATAGCCACAACACAAGGAGCTGTGTGTGTGTGTCTCTTTCTGTCTTTTTCTGTGTTGTCTTGTCTTTGTTACCTCTTGAGGACCAAAACCTGGTCCTAATGAGGCAGCACCTCGTTTCAGAGGAACTGGTTAATTAAGGGCTAAGATGTGATTTGTGGTTAGGCAGTTCTATAAAAGACAGGAAGTCATTTCAGTGTCCTTCTGTGTGTTTGTGTACTTGCAGTGGTGTAGTGTGGTCTATTGTAGTGGGTTGCCAGACTAGCAGCACAATAAACTACAAAAAGAGTATGAACATGATGAATTGCATTATATTTAGTGTTTTTAATGAAAACGACAGTCATCTCTACTCTTTATTTGCAAAAACAAATTACATGAGTATAATTTCTGTCAAAAAACAGTTGATACGCATGAATGCCCATTTTTAAGTGGTTATATATTTTAAGTCACACATTCATACGTTTTACTCTCGTATTCATATATTTTAACACACATTCATAAATGTTACTCTCATATTCATATATTTTAACTCACACATTCATACGTTTTACTCTCATATTCATATATTTTAACTCACACATTCATACATGTTACTCTCATATTCATATATTTTAACTCACTCATAAGTTTTACTTTGATATTCATATATTTTAACTCACACATTCATACATGTTACTCTCATATTCATATATTTTAACTCACTCATAAGTTTTACTTTGATATTCATATATTTTAACTCACACATTCATACATGTTACTCTCATATTCATATATCAAAGTAAAACGTATGAATGTGTGAGTTAAAATATTATTTTAACTCACACATTCATACGTTTTACTTTGATATTAATATATTTGAACTCACACATTCATACATGTTAATCTCATATTCATTTATTTTAACTCACACATTCATACATGTTACTCTCACATTCATATATTTTAACTCACTCATTCATACATGTTACTCTCATATTCATATATTTTAATTCACACATTCATATATGTTACTCTCATATTCATATATTTTAACTTGCACATTCATACATTTTACTTTCATATTCATATATTTCCAACTAACACATTCATACATTAGTATTTAGTTATACTCTTTTGAACTAATGCACATGTGGTCATAATATTAATTATAGTATTATTTTAAATAATATATGTATATAAGAAGAAAATGTAGGCATATGTGAAGAAAATATATGTCTGTGAGAGAAGAATATGTATTTGAGAGTGCCGGAATGTCTTATTCTGCCCCTCATACTTAGGCTATGTCCTAATTGTCAGCATGGATAACAGATGAAAATGTATGCTATATGTCTCCTCTTTATTGCTCAGTTATTCTTCACACACACAAACTCAAAAAACACAAACTTTCATAAGTATATTGCTCCCATCACCCTCCCCCCCCCCCCACAAGAAATGATTTATGTTATGCAAAGTTATTGCATTGGACCCTTGTTTTTGGCTGTCTCATTCAGTATCTGTCAGTGTGTGTACGTGTTTGTGTGTGCGTCAGAGACAGACACACACACACACACACACACACACACACACACACACACACACACACACACACACACACACACACACACACACACACACACACACACACACACACACACACACACACATACAAACACACACACACACACACACACACACACGGAGAGAGAGTTAAGGTCTGTTGAGGAACGATACACACACACACACATACAGAATCAAGTAAACACCTGTTGTCAGGGTCCCTGCTGAGATCCCTGTGATTATTAGCAGCGATGCATCATGTAAAAATGTGTATTTAACTGTTGGAATTGGTCGAGCAGCTGACAATTTCAACTCCTTTTATATGTGTAGAGTTTAGCAAACGGCTCGCGTATTAAAGCTGCAACTTGGGCGGCCCCCGGAACGCAGCAGTGATTGATGTAACTTATGCACTTTTAATATCAAAAATTGATTTATATTCAAACCCTGCTTTGCCCAACTCACAGTGCAATTTGTTTTGTGTCTTGGCATCGTTTTTTTTTCACATCATCTTCGTCGTGACGTCTCTGGATTTCACAGAGACAGACTGGACTGTCTGCCTCGTTGCTTCCATTGAAGCCATTTTCTTGGTTAACCTCGAAGTGGGTGAACTTTTGTTGGCTGGGAATGTGATTCCCAAGTGAATGTCTTCTTTTTTTTCTCCCGTAGTATTATTATTATTATTATTATTACAGTAGTTTTATCTTCTACCATTTTTCAGTTTCAACACTTCATAAATCACAAGTTTGGGCTCTTTGGGGTGCTAACATTTAAAACAATCTTTCTGCTTTGTTACTTTGTTTGCCGTTCATCTCCCCGTTGGAAGAAAACAAATGACGCACACAGCTCCAAAGCAATGGTGCGAGGACTCATCAGCATGAGCTGAATTTCTTCTTGTTTAAATGTGTACAACATGTGTCAGACGAGGATGTTTTATCCACAACCACCCATCACTCAAAAATATGATATTAAAGGACCACAGTTGTTCAGAACTAACTCAGAAGTTCACAAGGGGCGATAGAGGCTCCACTTTCACATGAGTTAACTTAAACAGCCCCCAAAATGTGTAGTGAATAGTGTATATTTAGCTCTTTGTTTGTATAGACGTGCAGATGGTGTGTTTTGTGCCAGTCTTAGATGTGCATTTTCTCTTCTCTCTCTCTCTCTCTCTCTCCCTCGCTCTCTCTCTCTCTCTCTGTGTGTACACATGCCTGTAGTTTTATAAATGTTTGATTCAAAGCCAGATGAAATCCCTCCTGTCTCTACAGGAGCGATCAGACGGCGTATCATGCAGTCGTCGCTGCAGGCGAACACATACACAGACACAGGTGATTTATAACTCTCCCTCTCTCTCTCTCTCTCTCTCTCCCTCCGTCCATTTCTCTATATGCAGTCAACGATCTGGCCGAGAAATTCGTGACACATCCACGGTCCTCCTATCGCGTCCTCTCTTGTGCAAAAAAAATAAAAAAATAAATAAATCATGTGTGAAAGACAGACAGAACCAGATGGTGGAGAAGGAAAAACACACATGGAGAGAGAGAATAAATGACATCAAATAAATAGACAAATAGAGTCCTTACCTGCTTCAAATAAACCATAAGTAATAATGATTTTGGGAAAGCTGAAATTAGATGGAAGCTCCTGATTTTACGTTGATTAAAGGTCCTATATTATGCAAAATCAACTTTTTAATCATTTAAATCGTTATATTCAGTCTTAGTACAGGAGATAAAACACGTGATGTTGACTTTTTTTGAATTCCTGGAATTGTTGTCTCGCTGAGCTCCGCTTTGTTTGTAAAAAACACGAGATTGCTGGCGAGGGCAACAGTATCCTAGTATCCTTCACCGTCGGTTCTACACAAACTCCCAGCCTCGGAGGATTTATGTGTGAGGATTACATGTGACTCTCATATTCATATATTTTAACTCACACATTCAGACGTTTTACGCTCATATTCATATATTTCCAACTCACACATTCATACATTTTACTCTCATATTAATATATTTTTTCTTACACATTCATACATTTTACTTTCATATTCATATATTTTAACTCACACATTCATACATGTGACTCTCATATTCATATATTTTAACTCACACATTCAGACGTTTTACGCTCATATTCATATATTTCCAAGTCACACATTCATACATTTTGCTCTCATATTAATATATTTTTTCTCACACATTCATACATTTTACTTTCATATTCATATATTTTAACTCACACATTCATACATGTGACTCTCATATTCATATATTTTAACTCACACATTCAGACGTTTTACGCTCATATTCATATATTTCCAAGTCACACATTCATACATTTTGCTCTCATCTTCATATATTTTTTTTCATACATTAATACGTTTTACTTTCATATTCATATATTTTAACTCACACAATTATACGTTTTACTCTCATATTTCTATATTTCCAACTCACACACAAATATATTTTGCTCTCATATTTCTATATTTAACAATTCAAGGAACTTTTTTAGTGATAGAGTCATGAAGAAAAACCATCCAAGGGGCCTTGGCTGTGTAGTTGAATATTTCATTAGTATGAAAAGTGTTCTGTTTTTCCTCCAGGCTGTAGCCTGAACAAACAGCAGAATAAATATCCTCATCTCGCTGTCAGCAGGCGACCTAATAAACATTCTGATAAGAAATTATAGCATCGCAGCTTGACGTGACTTCTTGATGGGGAAACAGCAACAGGAAATTATTAATTAAGCTCAAACTACGCTGAGGTTCACAGGTGATAGTGTCTCTAAATGACAAGCTTGACAAAAACACAGCGCAGGTGTTTGCACTGATGACTAGGCAAAACTAAAAACTGATGCCTCATCCTGTAAAATGAAACCCCTGCAGTGCAATTTGCAAATAATTAATAAATTGCCGCCTTATTGCCCGTACGTTTGTGTGCATTGGAGAGGAAGGTGAACTTGCTGAATTAGTATAAATGTTAAATTTCTGGGGAGAAAAGAGTTTTTTAAATAGTTTACAATATCACAATATAGTGAATGTTTCCCCCCCTTTTCACCCTGGTTCACCGCTGCAAGCATTTGCCTCATATGAATGCACATCATTAAAATATAATGACTTTATTAACTACTTTATTTGCAGCTTGGACTGAACTTGTTTTAACAAAATAGCAAGGCTGCGAGATTTAACAATGTTGTTTATAATGACAATATTTATAGTTTCATTAATGCTACATGAAACTGTTCATCATCCTTGTAATTATGCGACGGTTTCAGAAAGCAGAGAAGTTGCACGTCAAAGACAACGTGTGGTTATTACGGTAATTTCACCTGCGCTGTTGCAGGAAGCCAGCGAATTAGCGTCTTTGTCGCCCGGAAAGGGAAAAAGTGGGAAAAACGCCTGTGCATAGTTCATATTTAATATTTAGCACGCAAAATCTGCTGTTAGTGTACAACAAGTGCAGTGTTTTACACTATTTTAGCATGCAATTATTTGTAAATAACTGCCAGAAATTGAAAATTGGCAAAAATTACAGGATGTTTTCTGCCTCTTTTATGGTTAAAATTAAAGGTGCATTATGTAATAAATCTAAAGCAACTGGCCATAAAATCCTCCTAATATGTCACAGAGACTCAGGAATAATGTTCATATAACAAACTGAACTCACCAACAACAACAGTACAGCCAAAATATTTGCATTAAAAAAAAGGTTTTGCAGACTGCAAATCATGTTTATATTTTGAAATCATGTTTTGGCAAGTGGCCCCACCTACCGCCGTTTACCAATCATTGCAGTCGGTAGAGTCTGAGCTGCCGAGCAACCATGGGAAACTGTAGTATATCATGTCATACATCGTTCAGCCCTATTAGCAGCTTCTGAAAACCTTTCTTTCTGTCAGCCATGAGCGCTCGCACATGCAGAGGACGATGTGTGCATGCGTGTTAGATAAACCTCTGTTTGTGGCTCTGACAGGTGTGTGTGTGTGTGTGTGTGTGTGTGTGTGTGTGTGTGTGTGTGTGTGTGTGTGTGTGTGTGTGTGTGTGTGTGTGTGTGTGTGTGTGTTGCATGCATGTGTGAGTGGCTCCCAAGTAATGACCAGTGGCAGGTAGAGAGGTGATGGATTGCCTGATTAGTGGTCTGGCAGGACTCTACTCACAGATGGACCGTTAGATGTAGGCATCTGGCCCTGACATTTACACACGCACACATTGTAGAGACAGAAAGTGTTACGTGTACACACACCTGCTTAAACCGTACACTCTACACAAAAACATAGATGCATGAATAAAAATAACTTTTCTTTCACCATCTGCCTCTTGTCCTCCCCACATTTCTACATCTTGTCCTCCCTCCATTCTTTTCTGTGTATGTGTGTGTGCGTGTGTGTGTGTGTGCGTGAGCTTGCACGCTTTGCTCGTTAGTCAGCGTAATTACCAGGAAGAGGGAACAGATTAGGGCTTTTACGCGCCAGGATGTTTACATGCACGGACGCACACACGCTGCCTGTATCGCCTTTTTTGACACACATGCAAACAAACACACACACACACACACACACACACACACACCACCACACACACACACACACACACACACACACACACACACACACACACACACACACACACACACACACACACACACACACACACACACACACACACACACTTTAAAACATGCCAATGCAGCAAAGAATACACACTCGTGGAGCGGACACACCTGCCCTGGGAAAACTGAGTGGGAATGGAAACAAGTAATATACACTCACCTGCCACTTTATTAGGTACACACAGGTCACGGAATGAAGTGACAGGAGTGGCACTGAGAGAGCTTGAACCTTACTCTGTAAACCTTAGAGATGACGAGAGTGCATGAAAATCCCAGCACATCAGTGCTTTCTGAAATACAACCATTCTACTTCTATAACCATGCACTTAAATGCACCTTTCCTCCTCATTGTGAAGACATACATTAGATATTTGTGTTCACAAGCAGTGAACCCTTTAACACCGAGCGTATCGCCGACGACCAACATGTGGTTATTACGGTATTTTTCTTGCGCCGTTGCAGGAAGCCGGCGAATCGCCGTCTTTGTCACCAGAGAGGAAAGCATTGGCAAAACATGGCCTGTACATAGTTTGGATTTTGCTAGTTTTTGTACATTGAGACAAAAACTCAAACAAATGGTTTTTTAAATATGTTCAATGCTGTTCATATTTCAAATTTAACGTAATATTTCTATTTTAGCATGCAGTATATTGTCAAAAACTGCCAGATATTGAAGGTTATTTTGGAAAGATGAACAAAAGCACTTAGTTACAGGACATTTTGAGGCGTAGGTGTTCAAGGGTTAAACAGGTGTACCTAATAAAGTGGCAGGTAAGTGTTCAAGTCAACTATTAACTTGTAAAGACAAATTAAAGCTCTTAAAAGGATTCCTAATATTACCCAGTATGACAAATGTTGGAGCTACTGCTGCAGCCAAATGACAGGGCCTGAAATGTTGCCGACGCAAAAATGTGAAAATCTGGAAATGGGAGAATGTTGAAGCAGATGGAGATGTGTTAATTCAAAATAGGGCTGTGTGTATATATACAAAAGCCATGTTCCATGTTAATGCAGTTTAATAGTGAAATGTCACAATATTCTTTATTGGTATTTTTTACACCCCCCCCATTGATTCCAGAGTTTCTGGTTTTGTGTGCTTGGATTTACACTTATATATATATTTATATATATATATTTTTTTTACTTTACAATGATAAATTGAAAGCCTTTTTGAGCCGTAATAACCCCTGCGTCTCCGCTCCTGCTCGTGAAGTTCCACCCGGTGCCGCACAGATCCTGCACTTTCCCCTTCCTGCGTGATTTCCTGCACCATCGCCGCTCCGTCACCATGTAATTTAACTTCATCAAACCTGCAGGTGCTCCGCCTGCCGAGCTGAACTGCTGACGTGATGCTGAGAGAGCCTCTTTTTTTCTCTCTTTTTTTTACACCCTCCTCCTCTTGTCCACCCCTTAGTAAATTTCCCTGTAGGTGCTCAGAGACAGCGAGGCCCGACCTGGGAAAAAGGGGCTCATCCGCTGGCAAACGGAAGAGTTTTGTGATGTGGATCCCATCGTTTTAAAGGCTCCTCTGTGTGTCTCTGTCGAACCTGATGATAATGTCATGTGTCGTATGCTTATTCAGGCTCAAAGTAATATCATTTGTAGCGTTTCTTTTTCGCCCCCGCCTTCAGCCCCGCTCTCCATAAAGCTAATCACTGTGCTCGGCTTTGGATCGGGAAGGGCAAAGAGGGGAGAGACGGGGGAGAGGCAGAGAGGAGTAAGCAGGGGGGATAATGGCATTTTAAGGGTGGGGAACCACTTCCATTACTTATTATAATGAAAAGCTAAGGTGCACACCTTCAGCCCGGAGGCACGTGTGTGTATTAGTGCATGTGTGCATATTTCTACAAATAGATTGATTGTAGGGTTGGCTTTTTAAAAAACAATTTGGGCTATGTTCCAATAAACAAGACGGGGCTGAACGATGAATAATTTTTAAAGATGCCATATGTTAGAATGTGGCCAAATACAGTTACTACATTCAAATTCAAAATACTGAGGTCTTTTAGGTTTTATTTTCTGAAGAAACTGGCGACCTGTGGTTGCTCTGCAACTGAGACTCTACTGACTGCAATAATTGGTAGACGGTGGTAGGTGGCGCCACATAGCAAAACATGATTTCAAAACATGAACATGATTTGCAGTCTGCAAAATATTTTTTTAATGCAAATATTTTGTCTGTACTGTTGTTGTTGGTGAGTTCAGTTTGTTATATGGACATTATTCCTGAGTCTCTGTGACATATTAGGAGGATATTATGGCCAGTTGCTTTAGATTTATTACATAATGCACCTTTACATTGAAATCAAACAAGTTGCTATCCCTATACCATTTTGATGGTGGATGTGACGATGCTCTTTTAAATCCACTGTACCACACAGCTATTGCTGTTTAAACAATAATCTGTGCTCAGATTCTGCCGTAACCCAATTAATCAGGCTTAAAATTGAAGACAAGTTGCATGATTTGACAAAATGCCAAAAATAAAGTACTGCAACAACATTTAAAACCAATATGGCAATATCAAAAATCATCTCTCATGTCATATTGATATATTGTTGTTGAATTGCCAAGCTGTTTCATCTGGTGATATCAAGCCCTCGTTTGTGCTTTTTGTGAAAAATAAAATAAAAGTAAAAAAATAAAAGCTGTTTCCAAGTTATGAAGTTGTGATGAAAGAGGTTTCATAGGAATTCAAAGAAACAGCGTAAAGTCAGACGTTTAATAAACCAAACTGAGACTCGAAAATCCCCCGAACGAGAAAGTCATTTTACCAAAAGTTGAAAAGAAGAGACGAGTGGAATAAATGGGATTGTGTTTTGAAGACGCTCGGCCTTGAAAGATTCCCTCTTCCTTCTCTCATACTGACAGTCGACATTCAAATCTTCGGGGGGATTTTGCCATTTTTTGCAAGTACAATAATTTGCTTTTATTTTGTCCCTTCTTCTTCCTCCTTTTTTTTTTTTTTCATTTTCTGACAATGGACAATGAAGGTGTCTCGTAGCTCAGAGTGAAAATGATTCCACAGTCGTTGCACATGTAAAGCATATGCAGTTGACAGGCTTACAAGCTGATGCACGGCCTCCTCCTCCTCCTCCGCTCCTCTGCAGTCACAGAGCGGAGCAGACAGGTTTTTGTGTAAACAACGCCGCTGAAAGT
This sequence comes from Microchirus variegatus, assembly GCF_963457635.1. NCBI lineage: Eukaryota > Metazoa > Chordata > Actinopteri > Pleuronectiformes > Soleidae > Microchirus > Microchirus variegatus. The sequence continues at coordinate 33,246,228 of NC_139802.1, forward strand.
GGGTGAAGTGTCCAGAGAGATGAAGGAAACGCAGTGACTCCTCTTCATCTGCCTGTCAGCGTCTGTCCTCTTTGCCAAATAATGCATCTGTGTTACTTGTTATTATTTTATTGTTTTTGTCCTGCTGCAGTCTGACTCATCTGCTGTCACGCTGTCATTGAAGTGACCACAAACATGCAGCCTTTAAGTAACTTTCTCTTTCTCAGTCAATCTTTAACAACAAAATCAGCTCTTGTTCTGACTCATATTGGTCTGTTAAACACTGTTGAACTTCAAGTTCACTACAGGCAGAGGTGGAAAGTAGTGAATTGCATTGACTCGTATTACTGTAATTGAGTAGGACACAAGAAAGAACCCCAACCTTGTTAAAAAGGCAACTAAGCAACTTTTACTCTGAGTACTTTTACTTGTACTTAAGTAAAATTGTATCAAAAAATTGGTACTTTTACTTGCGTACAATATTTCAGTACTCTTTCCACCTCTGACTGCAGGTTAGAATGAGTAGTATAGATGTGAATCGCATTTTTATACATTGAAATCATGTATGCAACCATCAAAAAGCATTTCATTGTTGTCGACATACTCCCAAAATGTGATTTTAATATATTGTTTTCATGAAAATGATTAAGTTGAGATATAAAACTGATAAGTGGTGCCATTATGAATCATATTGCAATCACTAAACCTGTCAAAAGAAGTGAAATATTACTTTTGTATATTTATATTATGTAGCCCTGAGTCACTGTGTGTCATCCCAGTGCTCTTCTTGCACTTTATATGATTATATACTTTCCTGTTATATGTGCTATAAGATCTATATATACGTGCACACAGTGTGTGTGTGTGTGTATGGAGGGTGGATTATGACATGCTTCCATGCTTCCAGGTTTGTCCTATCAAGGTCAGGTACTACACCGAGGGGAAGGGGGAAATACTTGCACACTTGGAAGAACAAGCCGACCACCAACCATCACCCTCTGCTTTACTTCCCCCTAACCTACCCCCCTCCTCATTTAGCATCATCCCCCTTTCCTCCTCCTCTTTTTATCCTACCCTCGCTAGCCCTTGTTGTTCTTCTGCACTTTCACCTTTACCGCCACTCTGCAGCACATCTGCCTCTATAATAATAATAATAATAATAATGATAATAATACACTTTTGTCTGCACTTGTGTTCATTGTACATGAATATTTAGATGTGTTTCAAGGCTGAAGTACACTATACTGTATATGAAGCATTGTGATGCTACAGAATATAGGTCATATTCTCCTGAGCCGAGGGAACCCGGCAACAATTAGCATTGCAAATCCTTTTGAGTTCAAATAAAATGAAAAGAAGGAGCAGTTTTATTAAAAGTCTCTAATGGTTACCTCTAGGAAATGTGTATTTTGGAAGATTCCCTCCCCATATAATAGAATTAACACACTGTGTATCTCGGATAGAGAAGCGATTCAGTCAATCCGGAGCGAGTGTGCATTCAGAAACTTGTGTCTGTTCAGTAGACCGAGCTATACTCTGCACTGAAGTTTGAATTTGTCATTTTCCTCCTCATGCATATATAACCAGCCAGATGTCAATACTCAGAAATGTGTCATTTCTATTGTTTTTCATTGGAAAATGAAGAAAATGCAGGGAGGGAAATTGGATTCATATTCGTGGCTGGGCTGCTTAAAAGGCATGCACCACTGAAATATGGTAAATACATGCTGCCAGTCTCTATTAGGCATAGCCCATTCTGGGGAGCACAATGAGCAAGTAATGGAGGGGGATTGATCAGAGGAAGTTGGCAGGTGGAGAGGAAATGATGGCACAACAGAGGGCAGATGGTTGGAAGTTAACGTTTGGAAAATGAAAGATCTGCAGAGCAGGTGAATGGATCTGTGGAGCCATGGACTGATATGTCCGCTAATCCCCCGCTGTGTTGACAGGTGGGTCCGATCAACCCTACAGCGCAGTTTTTGCCAAGTGAGGGCCCTCGGCTTAGCCGTGCTGTCGCTGTGGGAGTGGGGTCCACTGAGTCTGACCACTTTGCCCCTGTACAGAGGGAGAACCATGCTTACCGTTGTTGTCTGGACAGGACTTGTGGCACCTTTTGGGACTTTCAAAATCTGCCAAACAGAACTCATAAAATAGTTACAATTGGCATATATTGGCATAGCTCATCCACGTAATTTAATTTGTCCTTGTCCAGTAACACAACTGGGAAATGAAGTGTGTCTGACTTGAAGTACAGATATTTTTATTCAAATGTAGGTAGTAAAAAGGTGTCAAGAAATATATAGTCGAAGGAATACTTGTATCGCTAAAATAGAGGTCGTACTTCTTGAGAAGTCGAGAAATATCTTTATTCTTTTTTTTTGTTACGTGCCCAACAGTGACTTGGTCTGAGGCTTGAAACTGCAACGCTAATTCTTCAATTTTTAGACCCACCTGTAGGGGGACAGGACGTAAACAGTGTCCGCCATCTTTGCTAGCAGTTACGCTAACAGGACCAAGTAATATTATTTCTTTCTTTCTTCCTTCCTTACATCCTCCACCTATAGACCTCCACCTAATTCCACACTTTTTAGACTTACCCGTAGGGGCACGGGACCTCATTCCCAGAATGTAAACAGTGTCCACCATTTTTGCTAACCGTTACGCAGGATCAAGTGTCTCTGGTGGGCACGTAACAAAAAAAAGAATGAAGATATTTCTCAACTCAGGGTAAACCCTTATTCTAGTAATACACAGCTAAATGCTTATCAGTGAAGTATTCCTTTAAGTGAAGTACAAGTACCATAATGAAAGTATTGTACTTTGCTACTCCAACACCTATTTGAAGAACACGGCTAACAGGAGAAGTCCAAATTGGTTCAAGTGATGTAAGGCTCAGAATTCAATTATCTAAAAGAAATGAGCAGATGGGCGAAGTTAAAAACACTAAAACACACGAGAACATGAGGAAACGCCTGGAGAACTATATCTTTTTTTTACTTTAATCTGGAAAGCAGACTCGTGGAAGGCCTTGAACTACATTTAAGATGTTCTGTTTCTGAATGACATCACTCACACTATTATGTCTAAGTAGCTTCTTATTTAATAATTCAGTAACATGTAAGTCCAATGTCTTAAACCTGGTTTTCAGCATTTGTGAGCCCCTTTTAGCCCCCCTTTTTTGCCGACACGAATCACTGTAGAGTGCAATAACACAAGTAAAATGTGAGGGACGATGCCTGGGAATCTTTCAAAAAGATGCAGTTGAGTCCAATTCAGAGGTCAGAATTCGTGCTAATCTGAATTTGATTCTGACCTTGGATTAATGTGTCACTTGTTTCATTTCCCAGTTTTGTTTTTGCCTCGGAAGACTTTTGGAGCTGTGGGAAAATGGAACAGCTGATCGGCGGCCGACTCTCTTGTTCCAGAAAACCCACTTTATCTTGCCGTGGGCTTAAGTGTTCCTCTCAGACACGGCCCGGGCCTCAGTGAGTCCATGAGAATCACAGCACCAGCCTTGATCATGTTTACTTAGTATTCCATCAGAGACCCCGGAAACGAGGAAAAAGGGAAACGAGCGAGTCTGAATAAAAGGAAGGATAAGAGGAAGGAGAGTGTGGCTACCTCTAGCCCTTTGCAACCTCTCGACTCTGCTCTTTGACTCTCGAAAGAACTTCCACCCTCTGGTAACTTTTCAAAGGCACAAGTAATAGTCTTTGAAGCAGCCATCAAGTGTTTTTTTTTTGTTTTTTTTTATATCTTCGTTTTTGTCAGGCTCAAAACCCTCGGAGGGTTTGAATGACTTTTTGTCTGTGAGTTGTGTATATGAGAGAAAGGGAAAGGAAACATAAAGAGACCGAGGGGTCTGTCTGCCAACAAAAAGTTCAAAAGTAATATTTTCTTTCTTTCTTTCTTTCCTTCTTTCTTTCTTCACCGATATCCACATTTCCTTGGCTGTTTTGTTCATCCTTTAAAGTCCAATTTCCAAGCCCAAAGTGATGAGTTATGAGAAAGACAGAGTCTCCAGACAAAGTTATGAAGCAACATCAATCTTTGTATTTATAACTAAAAACTTTTACGACAGTAAAAAAAAGTGTCCTCTTGTAGACAGACAGCAGGGCAGTGCCAGCAAATGTTTTCATATCCTATTTAAAGGTCCAGTGTGAGACATTTCGGAGGCTTTATTGGAAGAAATGTAATATTGAACCATCATTTGTGTTTCCTTAGGTGTTTTGCTTTGTGGCGGCAGTCATCTTAGGCCCACATTTGTTTTCTGACCCACTCGGGAACATTTGTGAGTGTCCTTCACTCTCACTCGTCGCCTCCCAGTGTGTTGAAGAACCGATGTAGCCTTCAGTTAGCATCAGATCTAAAAGAAGCTAAGTTTGGCCACTGTAGGCTACTGTAAAAACATGGTTGTCCCAAAATGAGAAACAAAACTCAAAAATGGTTGTCGGTTACATAATTTCTGATATTGTGCTCAAATGAAAAATAAAAACATTAGTGCTGTCAAACGTTAACGCACGACGCGCGCGACATCATGTTTACGTGACTCCTGATTGTTAAAATGTCTCTAAAGTAACGCTAAAACTTTAAAAACAGAGGCACACATATAGTAACAGTACTCAGTACAGGAGCTAATGCAGCTAACGGAGCTGGAGATGGAAACGTGTCGTGTAAAACATGGATAATGTTTCCCACTGTTTCCCATTTCGTCCGGTTTTGATTTTTCCATCCAACGCACCCGGAAGTGACCTGTGACAGGAGAGCTTTGCAAGTAAGAGGGTGAAACCAGAAGACATGACCACACAATATCTGTCATCTCTGTCATAAGTTAGAAAGATATTCACAGATTTGAACCTTTTTCTTTTCAGTGTGTTAACGTGTTCGCTTTAGATAGGACTTTATTCTGAAAACCTGGAAATAGGACCGTTTGAGCAGAGGGAATAACGCACTTGACACGGAAAAGCCGAGAAACGGCTAACTTGTCTGCAGGCGTTATTGATCGCAGATAAGTTCAAATCTGTGAATATCTTTCTAACTTACGAAAGACGTACGTCATGTCTTCTGGTTTCAGCCTGCTACTTACAGCAGAAAGCATAAAAATGTCAGTTTTTTGTTGATTTGCAGACAGTTTCATTGTTTCCCGGTGTGAAGCTCCCCTGATTTTATACTATTAGGCCTGTGCTGTCTTCTTATTAGAAGCTTCCCTTCAATTTCAAAATGCACCTGGAGCCAGTCACAGCGTTTAATGTACAAGCAGCTGCTTTCTCGAGAGTAAACTGCGACTTCAAACTGCTTCTCTGTGACTGGATTTTACATGCAGCAATAAGAGAAATTGCCTCAACGAGACGGGAAATTGGACATCTGGAAACTGCAGAACGAAAACACCAGCACATCACACTCCACCAAAGATCTTGTCAGGATCAAATATCCATTCGACAGTCGGAGGGGGGAAACACGACTTTTTCACTCCAAAGGTCACCCAGTTTAAAAGAGCATGCGTCTCTACCAGAGTTCTCAGTAACAGTTGCAGTCCATCCTCAGCTCCACTTCCCAGTGTGCGTGCATACAGCACAGTGATGCTGTATGTGATGCTTCGCCGGGTGGGTGACTTCTAATATGATTGCCCGTGTGTTTGCCCGAGTCTTCCTTTTATGTGCGTGTGAAGGTGATTTCAGCAGAATAAAAGCATATAGTATAGAGCTTTTTGAGCGGATATTTCCACAAGGTTTGCTCTTCCTTAACAGTGGCCTTTGTGCTCTTACTCTCAATTAAAGCAGTGCAGAAGCAGTTCTCTTTATACTCCACAAAAATTTATGGCTGATATAAAAAGTTTGACTCCAGTGGAGCAAGAAACTTTTATTTGAATTTTTTACCTCATGAATATCTGAAAGTTTCTCTCGCTTATGCAGCGTAGCGCCACTATGTGTGTGTGTGTGATACACACCTTAACCACTTAGGTACCAGGTCGCTCCATGACCACGAGAGCCCCCGAAATGAAATTGAAATTAACATTGTATTTATTGTGGTGTGAACATTCACACTGCACATTCACATATATAGTTCTGCCTACGTTTACTTGACCTCGTAGCTCAGTTTTCTATAAAACTTCATTTTATATTAATATAGAAGACAGAAGCTTCATTACTCCTGATCAAAGAGCTGGAACTGTATAGTGTATAACTATATTTTACAACCCTCTCTATTTTATGTAACTATTCTTTTAATTTTCTTTTCACTTTGCAACTTCTAAGTTATGTAAAGCGGCTGTGAACAATTGATAACCCCGCTGTCACAATCCAATCTCATGTCTCACGCAACTCTCCGGTCGGTATTATGTCTTCTCCCTCATTTCCATGTAAAGCAATGCATTATTTCAGACGCCATGCAGCTCCGCAAAGCATAATCGCTGCTGTAACACCGTGTGAAAATTACCGTCATGTGACTAAAACAATGATTTCATCAAATTTAATCAAATCTAAACTGATTCAATGTATCCAAACTTTTATATGGCAATCTGCTTTAACCCTTTAAGATACTACTCAACCATTTGGTCAACCACACTTTAATTTACTATATCTGATTGAAAAATGCATCAGGCTGAACTCACTAACACTTAATTTGTTCATTTGACTTGTGAATAATTGTGAATGTTGCACTTTATGAACTATGCATACCAGGTTTATTATGAACAGACCTCTCAACCGTTTGGTAGAGGCCTGTATCTGAAATACTGTAGGGTCTAATAAAAAAAAAAGAATATATATATATATATATATATATATATATATATATATTAGGGCTGCTAAAAGATTAAAATTTTTAATCAGATTAATCACAGGGTAGCTGTGGATTAATCACGATTAATCACGATTACCATTCGTAAATATGCCAAAAAAATTCAAATTTTCTCTTTATTGTAGGAACAGAGAGATAAATAATGTATGTGAAAATGTCAATGTAAAGAACAATAAAATACTGTAAATAACTTGTAAAAACCTATACAAACTTAGTAAAAAATAAACATTACATTGTAAAGAACCCACATTATAAGGCAATATAAATAAATACAAAAAATAAAATGCTGTAAATAACTCTAAAAAAAAACTTTTTGAAAAACTACACATTGCACTGTAAATAACTCACATTATAAACAAAATATAAAGTACAGAAGTTAAATAGTTTTCTTGGGGGAACTAAACCCACAGCAGGAGAAGCATTACTTCTACTAGTTAGCGTTAGCATTAGCGTCAGCTAGCATTCTGACGCTAATGTTAGCTGCTGTCTGTGTCCCCGTTAGTTAGACAGTGACTGTTAATGTTATGATTATATCATTATCTGCGCCAGCAGCGCCACTTACAACTGTGTGTCTTTCTTTCTCTCTTCTTCATCCTCTTTTTTTTCTTCCTCTTCTAACTTCCTGATTGATAATTCCTCTTCAACTTCCTCTTTCAGCTTCACACAGGTTAGCGTGAGGTGATGTGGGGCCCCTTTAGGGAGGTTTCCGACCGAGATGTCAATTCAAATCAACCGTTGTTGTTTAAGGGGGACGGGAATGCGGCTGCTCACTGATGCATTCAGGCTCCGAGTGTCGAGAGCCCCCCTATCGGCTCGGGGCCCCAAGCAGTTGCCTGCCTTGCCTGTTCATAAACTGCACGTCTACCCGTAGCGCGATGAAAGTGAGAAAGTGGGTTAATGCGTTAAAAAAATTAACGCGTTAATTCCACAAATTAATCATCCTGCATTAACGCGTTAATTTTGACAGCCCTAATATATATATTTTGTTATCATAAGTAAATAAAATAATAAAAAATGCAAATAAATCATTTTTCCTTTGCTTTTTTCTTGGTGCGTACCTTAAAGGGTTAAATAGTATATTGTAATACTGACAGAAGCACATTTCTCCACGATCCAAGGTTTCTGACTGTTATTTACTGCTATTTCTATGACATTTAATCTTATTTTACTGTATAACATTGGTCGAATGAATAACAACCTCATTCTAATCTATCTTTTATATCTCTTTGGCCTTCTTCCCAAAATTTCCCAGTCTCTGGGTTGAATCTTATCTAATCTATAATATACAATATTGAAATTATATATACACTACCATTCAAAAGTTTGGGGTTTCTTAGAATTATCCTTATTTTTGAAGGAAAAGCACTTTTTTTCAATTAATATAACATTCAATGAATCACTCTATACATTGTTAATGTAGTAAACAACTATTCTAGCTGCAAATGTCTGGTTTATAATGGAATATGTACATATGTGTATAGAGGCCCATTTCCAGCAACCATCTCTCCCGTTTTCTAATGGTACATTGTGTTAGAAGGCTATTGGATGATTAGAAAACCCTTGAAAACCCTTGTGCAATTATGTTAGTTTGAAGGGCAAAATTATTATTTGGAATAAAAACCATTATTTCTAATCTTGTGAATGTCTTGGTTATATTTTCTATTCACTTTGCAACTCTTTTGATGATTAAACGTATGCGTTTTAATGGAAAACACAAGAAAAATTGTGTAGGTGACCCCAAACTTTTGAACGGTAGTGCATAAAGAAAGTACAGGATACTATACTGCAGTATCACTGCTTTATCGAAAGTTATCTCCCACAGACACCGGATATTGATCCGTTTCTGTGTTTATTTCTGTTCGTTGCCCGACACCTGTATGTTGATTTCTATCCTCGACAGAGGGGACGATGAGAAAGTCTATCCCCCACATGTGGGACTCAATCCACCACCGCCCTCACTGCCCCATGTACCCGTATCCCCCTTTTCCCTAAAGACACCCGAGAAAAGAGGCGGAAACAAGCGTGGGAGAACTTCACAGGAGTGAGGTGCTTTCAAAAAAACGCTCCCAGGTGAAGATTTTTCTTGGATGTGCGGAGATGGAGGGCGGTGGAGTTCAAAGAGAGAGTGTGGAGGGTGTAGGCAGGAGAAGTGGAGGACAGAAGGAAAGGATAGAAAATGCCAGTCAAAAAAAAAAAAGAGCGAAGGAATGGTCTGTGTTTCCCACTGGGGGTGAAACAGTAAACCACTTTCTGTGTTTTGGAGGAAGTGAATTGATTTCCCCTTTAGTGAACCTCTGTCTCACTTGCTGATGATGTGATGCAAAAGTCTTTAAACTGGAGGTGGAAAGACATCTGCTGCCGCTTTTGAAAACATAAACTGTATTGACTCTAAAAGTTCTCAGAACAAAGCCAAACACAGCAAGTAGGCCCACAGGTGTCCCTGTTCTTTATATATACATTTATGTTTTAATACATTTCAAGATATCTCCGAACAGAATTTAGTCAGAAAACACATCAGTCACTATGTTAGAAATTCACACAATGTCCCTTCTGCTCAGTCGCTGTCCTTTTACACAATAGCATCGCTTCATCTCGGCTAGTTTGACAAAGAAAAATGGCCTAATATTTCTATTCCTGAAGGGAGTTGAGGTCAAGAGTCTTTGGAAAAGACTGGTCCGTCAGGTACGAGTGAATGATTTCATTTGTTTCTTTCTTGATCTTCAGACGAGGATTTAACCTGGCAGTGAGACATCGTCAACAATATATATATATATATATATATACATTTATATATATTTTTTTTAAATCCAGGTGAACAAAAAAACCAACTTTCAAATCAAATTTTGAAGTAGGAGCTTCCTAAACATAAAGGTTAGCAGAGTCACGGTCAACTGTTCTAAAGTGATTTAGTGTTTCATGTAAGTGGCTCGCTGTTGTTTATTTGGAATTTGCTATGGCTGCAACGTGTTATCCCTTTAACCAACCCTCAAAATGTTTTTTTTGCTTATTTTAATCATAAAAGGACCAGAGTATGTCCTGTAACTAGGTGCTTTACCCATCCATCCATCCATCCAGAATAACATTCATTAAATGGCAGTTAGTGACAATTTGCTGCTTGTTATTATAGTGTATTAACAATTTAAAACACGTACATGATCAAGAGATCTTGAATGTTAAATTTGAAAATGTGTCTTGTGCAAAAACAGGTAAAAAAAATGGAAACGATGTACAGGTGTTCTTCACACTCCTCTCTGGTGACAAAGAAGCTATTGTATACACTTTAAAGGTCTCATATTAGGAAAAATCTACACTTTAATAATTTGAATCCTTATATTTGGGACTCTGGAGGCCCTACCAGTTGCCAAAGTGTGAAAAAAGTTGACTCACTCATGTTTTGTGGTCCTCCTCAGTCTAAGTACAGGAGATAAAACACGCGATGTTGACTTCCGCACTCATTGGGACGTCACAATGCACTAAATTCCTGGAATTATTGTCTCGCGGAGCTCCGCTTTGTTTGTAAAACACATGAGATTGCTGGCGAGGGCAACAGTATCTGAAAAGCCGAAGTCTGCAAAAAGTTCTATTCTTGGCTCCACAGTGCAGCACAGAGTTCTACACAATGTCCAGCCTCAGAGGATTTATCTGTCCAATGGATACTTGTTATATATGACGGCAATATGCCTGATGTAATGTCTTTTAGGACCCACTGTTTTGGCGTGTCCTTCCAAAACAGTGTGATTGAACTGCTCTGTTGCTTCATTCTTATGGTATTTTGACCAAAGCACAGATCACAGACATGTTCATTAGGACACCAGAGAACTAGTTTAACTTGGAGAAATAAGCTATAATATGGGACCTTTAATGATTCTTTCAGACAGTTGGAATTTGTCTGACATACCATCACAGAACTAAGTTTGAGTGAGCCGTGACTCATCCATTTCCTTCATCTGGTCCATGTCTGCACGTCGTACGAGTGAAACATAAAATTTAAAAGACTCTTTTAGCCGTTTGACTTCTCCTCACAGGTCTTCAAAAGTTAATCCGTCCTCTGCTAAATTCAAATTAACGTGACCTTCCCCCTTTACAACCAGTGTCCTCCACTGAACCTTTTTTAAATCGTACTGTATATAGGACAAGGCCACGTGTTGTCTGCCTGAATGATACAAGCAGCACACGCCTGAGGCCTGATTAAAAACAAAAATTACCTTTAAGACAGGAGGTTAGTGTTGGTGTTGCAGGTGAAGGTTGAAGCAGGCCCCCGGAGCAGCATCACCATCCCTTTTAAAAAAGAAAAAAAAGAAAAACAGGAGAAAAAGTGACCTAGTGCCGCGTCTGGGCTTGATATAAATCACAGAGCTGTAAAACTGGTTCTGTCTACGCTGGCCACCCTCATAAATTAGCATCTCCCTGCCGCCACCCCACGTCCCACCACAGGCTTCACACATGCTTTATGACAAGAAGATCAGACCACTAAATGAACGCAGGCGAAGGGGGGGGGACATAAATCGTCCAGGTGAAGGTGGTGATACAGTGAGCGAGGTTGTTTCGCTTTGACTCTCGACCAAAGACGAAAAGTGAAGTTTGGCCTTTGGGATGAAAAACGATTTGAGCGCCGTGGACTTTGGACTTTTTTTGTGTGTGTGTTTACCGCGCACTGGGGCATAAAATGCGGGACACATCGTCATTGTGAGGCTTAACACACCTCGGGTGCTTTCTGTAAGAGGAGATGGATTTGCTTTTCATCCACCAATTTGCACAACAATGGAGATAAATTGATTCCCTCAAAGCTTTTCTCCTTATGTTCTTTCAAAATACATTAATGCCTTTCATACGATCCGTAAAAACTCGCAATTATTGAATAATTATACATATTCCTGTTAACAAATGACTCCCTTAGTAGTATTATTAGCATACATTCACCATTTATTAGCCAGAGGACAAATAAGCTTGTACTCAGATTTCATTCCAGTGTCATTCTAATTACGGTTTCTTCAATTGAAAACATACTGAAATCATACTGACGGCTGCAATTTTCAGATTACAGGGGAAATCTACCTAATGAAAGATGCAGCGTTGCAATGTCGGCCCGGCATGCAAATCAAACGCCCGTATTATAAACTAATTTAATTCAACTCTCAGAGGAGTCGGTGCTTCTGCGTATTGATTTGCTGTACATCACAGAGAGAGATTCATGTTTTCTGTTATCATCATATCGCTTTTTCCAGTACCGTTCAGAGATCAGCGCACCTCATATGTGCTTAACCTTCCGCCAGTGTTTTGCAGCTTTCCTTAAATCTAATTATTTTTTACATACAGTTGATACATGTGCTGATCTCTACTGTCCTTCAATTTCGAGTGGTTTATTCAACTCGGTCACAATACGACTGCCAACTTTGCTGTGTTCGTCGAAACCATGCACATGCCAATGCCGTAATTTAAAAACCCTTAAAGATATAAGTGGTGCTTTGTGGATTTTGTGTTACTTTAAGAGACGGCGTTAATATAGTGTGAACGTTTAATAAGCGAGGGTTCAAAGAACACTGGAGAAACGTTAAAGAGACACCTGCAGTCGTGGAGAGTTTCCTTTTGTTTAGGAGTGCACACACACACACACACACACACAGACACACAGAGAGACACACAAATGCACCGCGTTCCTGTCTATGCAGAGGAGGATATTAATTTACCTTCAGGGGCCAATTGTGCTCACGCAAAGCATTTTCTGAAGAGCCGCTTTTCATCCTTTATGGGCCCATTTAATCAAAAATCCCCGTTGAAAATAGACAAACTCGGGGCGTTTTATTTTTTAGAATTATGACACCGTGGGCGCCGCAAAGAGCTGCTCTTTTCATTTCTCCAGCCTTGCACTCAGGGTCAGCGACGCAGCCACGGAGACACTTTTTTCGGGTTGTTGGTCGAGACGGAAGAGCGGTTACGGCAACCAATCTCACGGTCCACGTCAGCGGTTTTTAGTCGCCTTAAAAAACCTTGGAACTTCATCGTAAAAGTTGTAAAAAAAAATAGTTAAAAAAATTACAAAATCATCCACATATACAGTTTATGAACAGGGGTAAGTGAATTGAAATCCCAAGCATAGTTGCTAAACATCATAATGACTAATGAGTGTTATGATTTAGTGCAATAAATTTATATATATATATATATAGGCGCCATATGTAAGAATGTGGCCAAAAACGGTTACTACATTCATACTCAAAAAACCAAGGTCTTTTAGGTTTTTTTTTCTAACGTTACTGGCAACCCGTGGTTGCTCGGCAGCTGAGACTCTACTGACTGCAATGATTGGTAGATGGCGGTAGGTGGCGCCACATGTCAAAACATGATTTCAAAACATAAACATGATTTGCAGTCTGCAAAATATTTTTTTTAATGCAAATATTTTGGCTGTACTGTTGTTGTTGGTGAGTTCAGTTTGTTATATGAACATTATTCATGAGTCTCTGTGACATATTAGGAGGATTTTATGTCCAGTTGCTTTAGATTTATTACATAACGTACCTTTAAATATCTATATGCATGCAAAACAACTTCCAATGAAATATTTTAACAATCTTTAGTGAATTTTCACATTGAACCTCAGGGATTATACATTTTATCTGGTTAAAACAATCACGTGACATTGTGATTTATGGAAATATTATAATATTACATTTATGTGGGTCCAGATAGGATTTGCCATTCATTGACCTTAAATCCAAACTAAGAATATTTTAATTTCCACTTTTTCTTTGCTTAGAGCAAGAAAACTAACAAGAACTAGTATGAAAATCCAAGATTTTTGGCTGCTAGTTGATTTTTTTTTGCCTTTTTACCCATTCATCCATCATGCACATACTATCTTCTCACCTGCTCACTTCCTCTTCTCTCTTTACTATATGCACATTTCCCTAACACTGTATAATGCGTGCTGAATCTATGAATAATATACTCTCTCTCCTCAAATATTATGTGTGTGTGTATGTGTGCATTTCCCCCCCGGTGCATCGCTGTGTGTGTGTGTTTCAAGCAGCGGCAGAGATCTCCACATCTCCTGGGCTAATTAAAACATCTCCTTTCTTAATTTCCCTCAGATTAGCATCACACACACACATTTAGCGACGGAAACATGACGACTAGTCGAACTCAGGTACTGCCAGAGTTGAAACTGCCAGTTTTTGCCCTGTTTGTGCTTTTCCCTTATTGGTTTTTTATAGACTAGAGTCCAGCTCCACATAGAAAGTAGTTCAGGATTACAGTAGTAAGGATTCTAAGCGATGCAATATCAAAAACTGGCCAAAATCATCAGATTGAATATTGAAAAAAGAAAGAAGTCAAATCCAATACAATGCCTCATCCTTGGTTTGATGTAAAATCAACATCAAAATGTCTGGTTGTAGCTTGATGGAAAATACATGAGCAACATGTCTTATTAACAGCCGAGTTGTTTAATAAAGATAAATAACTGCATCAGACGAGTATCAGTGGGAATTAAAGGTCGATAAAAGATGCAATCTGTGACAAAACAGCATTATAGAATAGAATAGAATAGAATGCCTTTATTGTCATTATACGAGTTGTACAACGAGATTTACTTGACTTCACCTTGAAAGTGCATACAGCTAAAAACAAAGAACAACAACAACAACAACCATGAAATTCTGCAGTGCTGCGTGAATTCAACAACTCAAATGTCTCGATTTCCGGATGACAAAATGCATTTAACTTTGCCAATAGACTCCAAAAATAATCCCATAGCAACATGAAAATTAAACTGATAATCGATCTCAATCTCTGACAAAATAATTGCTTCCAGAAGGTGACGTGTTCACACTGCCACGACGTGTTCGCGATGAGGCGCAAGCGTCAGCCGTATACTTTCAAAGTCAAGTGAAGATTTCGCGGTGTTGCCTCTCGCTGATTACTGTCGGTAATCAGACAAGAGTGGCGGCGTGTGGACGTAGCCGTGTCATTAGCACCTCTTTTGGCCTCGGCGGCCATCAGCGTTTCCTCCTTTTATTGCATATTTCACTCCCAACGAAATCATTGGGGTTTTGCTTGGCAGATGGATGAGTGGGAGCAGTGTTGAGACGTAAAAGCAGGCAGACAGGAGCTTAATGATGTGGTGGTATACAAAGGCATCACCACACTTTTACTTTTTTTTTTTTATTTAATTTAATTTAATTTAATTTTATTTAATTTTATTAATTTATTTTTATTTAAAGGCGCCATATGTAAGAATGTGGCCAAGGTCTTTTAGGTTTCGTTTTCTCCGCCATTGTAGCTCAGACGTAACTGGCAGCCCATGGTTGCTCGGCAGCTGAGACTCTACTGACTGCAATGATTAGTAGACTGCGGTAGGTGGCGTCACATGTCAAAACATGATTTGTGGTCTCCAAAATGTTTCTTTTAAGCTAATATTTTGGCTGTACTGTTGTTGTTGGTGAGTTCAGTTTGTTATATGAACATTATTCCTGAGTCTGTGACATATTAGGAGGATTTTATGGCCAGTTGCTTTAGATTTATTACATAATGCACCTTTAAAATAGGGACCAGGCATATTTCGAGACATTTTCATGTAAATATACATCTTCAGTCCCTACAACAACAAATAAGACTTGATTTTTAGACCAGCTCACGCAAAAAAAAGTGCATTTTATGGGGTGATAGGTGCCAAAGTGCTGAGTGCTAGCTATTTCGGATCTCACGTTTCCAAGGTGCTCGTAGTATTGCACATTGCTCTCATTGCACATGGTTTTAATGTGCATATTTTTAACCATGTATATATTATATTGTATCACAACCTTTCATCTCTGATTCATTCTATTATCCTTGATGATACATTCCTTATTCACAAGCAAAAATACTCCTTTATAAAGAAAATAATACTTTCTTTGTGATATTATTTGTGATGTTCTACAAGTGCTGCAATTTTGCGCCTATACTTTGTTTGTCAATCAAGAAAGAAAATGCATAATCATACATGCACACACACACTGCTCCTTTTCTTCAGCTTGATCTCTTTATTTTTTTCAGTCACATACACACTCACTATTATTCTCTCCTGTTCTCCTTTTCATCCATAAGCTGCTGTCAAACTCTCTTCCTCATGCACCGGCTGCGAAACACAAATGCACACCCGTTGCGACAGGCGTTCTCAGGGGGGCGGCGGAGGTAATCATGCAGCAGCACCTCTGGCTGGGGTAATTAAGCTGGCACATCTGTGCCTTACTCCACATCTGGAGCAGGTGGCGTGTGCGTCGCCCGCAGAAACACTCAACTCGCCTTTTCCCCTTCACATACCAACTCACCGCGTGACTGCAACAATGACCACCGCAAGGTCGCACAACACCTCCGTGTTTTCTTTTTTAGTTAGTTTTTTTAGTCGTTGATGGAGCATTCAGACTTGTTTTTATGTGAAACGAGGCCCTTAAGGGCAAAGGTGCAGTAGGAATAACCTAAAGCCGAACTAGACCGGAAGTTCCAATTAGCGCTGTTTTTTAAATGTGTATCTGCATCATTACCTTGTTTATGAAGCCCTAAAGTTTCGAAACAATCAGTTCAGCCATTGCTGAGAACGATGTGTTTTATTGTAATCTCGGGCTCAGCGAGATCTCTGAAAATCCCGTTATAGTTACGTAAACATCGGTTCTCCTGAACAGCCGATCGTCCTGCTCCGGGCACTAGTCCGGGTACATCCGGTTGCATACATTGAACCGCAGAAGAAGAATAACGTCCGTTGTGGAGATGTTTCACAAGCGACAGTGTCTTCTGACTCTGGGTCAAAGTCATAAAAAGGACTGCGGCGGGGAGTCGTGACGAAGCTATTTTTAAACATTGTTAAAACAATGTTTTGATAATGAGGAGCAGTGCATCCACCGTTCCAGAGGGGGGAGCTGCGCTTCTGAGAGCGTGTGTGCCGAATGTCACTTCCGGGGTACTGGCCAATCACAACACAGTCTGTCTTCTCAGGCGAGATTTATGTCTGAAATAGCGCGGCTGACAAGTGCTTCAAAAAGGACAGATATCTATCGGCTCGTTTCCAGCCACTAGGAGGTTTTTGACCATAAAAACAAGTTAATATATGTAAGTAGACCTCCATAACTAACATATGTGCAACAGGACCACTCTATGTCACCTTTAATGGTGACCTTTCGGGTTCAAAATGGTCACCACAAGCCAAATTGATAACATTAGATTTTATGAATATATGTAAAAGATGCTGTGTTCACATGCAAACACATACATGCCCATCTGCCATATCCTTTAAAATGTGTCTATACATTTATACATTTGACTAATTAACCATCATAGTCTCATCTCAGTCCCCAGGACTTGATTCCTCCTCTTCTTACTTCCTGTCTCCCCTTAAGTCAAACTCAAGGCCCGCCATCTCATTTTATGTGGCCCGTGAGTGATTAATTGGTCTTAAAAATCTGTGTTATAATAGGTCTATGCTGCTTTAAAGCGTGGGTTGACCATAAACTACATTTCCCACAATGCATGGCGATTGCGTTACCTGTAAAGTGACGGCACCACCACGAGATTGGAGTGGATTATTGTATATGCATCATGCGACTAGTGAAATTGAATAAGTAATAGATACAGAAAGTTATTTAGCGATATGTTACGGAGAAGTTAACTTTATTTTACATTATATTTGGTTACATTTATTCTGTATGACGGTTACATCTGGCCCTCTGAGGGTAACCATTATGCTGATGTGGCCCTCAGTGAAAATGAGTTTGACACCCCTGCCTTAAGTGAACCCTTTTCAAACCTCTCTTCAGGATCGACTGTGATGAAAAGTTGCTCTATTCTCACCACAAAGAGGTCACGCGGTTAAATTTCCCATCAGCGTCTCTTTAGATATCTCCCAGCTTTTATGTGAATTTACACTTTCCCGCGATTCTTCTGCATGTTGCATCACACTTCATTATCTCCCTTTCATTTGGAAACCGTTGTGAGATTTTTTTTCTTCTTCTTCTTCTTCTGGCTGATTCTTGGCGACCCCCACAGTCTTCACACAGCCTTGTCCCTCGAGGCTCGGTGACATGCCTTTAACAAGGAGCTTATTGCAATGTTATTGCCCAGGCATCTAGAAGATTCCGGGCGGGGGCCTGAGGGTACGATGTGATGGCACTGACAGGTCCCGGGGAACTCGACTGTCACTGTTGTCAAAAAACGCCAGGGCGAGGAAAACACTCTTGGTTTCCGTACGGGATGCGCGTCGCTTCCACGGTTGTGCATATATGCAAACATACGGCGGAGGTTTGCACCATGGGGAGCGGCGGCGTGCGGTACATGCACACGGAAAATGAAAACACACTCACACTTACATATAAAACACACACACAACCCGGTGAGTCCTTCGGGAGCAGCTGACAGCTCTGCCCTGAGCTTCCAATCCGTCTCAGGGAGCTCCAAACACCCAGTGCAATTACTCTTTCTTGCTGACTGCACCTGCACAACATAATTGAGAACGCTACTGGGGCTTTGTCACTTAAGGTAAAGATGTTAAAGGGGGGAGAAAAAGAATAAAAAACGTCCTGGCTAAGCTGCAGAACTGCAGCACAACCAGTCCGGTTGTACTCAGCTGAAGGACTCAGCACTGGACCTTTGAGGGATCCTCTTCCTCCTCTACACTATGATTTTGTTTTGATGAATCTGTGAGATCCAGACTCTTATATTCATGCATCGTCCGTCCATTTGAGTTCGCCATTAATGGTTCGGGAGTCAGTTTTTAATGATCGGCGATTTAATTAAGCAACTAGCCCCGGTGTCTGGAGACCTGGGGATCTGAAGAATCCCTCAGTCTTACTTTAATGAAAGCAGCGGCAGGTCATTGTCTGTAATGAGGAAATTGACTTGGATCTCATTATATGTGTTTTATCTCGTCCAATATGTTGTGAGAAGTTCTAACAGGAAGGAAAATAACACCAAAAAAAAAAGAAATGTAAAGTGGTCTGAAGTTGCCTTTTTTAAATAGTTGCAGGTTAAACTCTCTCTCTGTCTTTGACGTCACTGACTCTGATGAATGGTCTGCCAGTGTTGCCATTTAACTTGTGGCAAGCAATTATAAAGCCCGCACCTGGAAATGAAGTTGACTGGTTGAAATGGCCGATCACTGTGACAGCTTTAATCTGGCAACAGTGCCGTTTGCTTATTTTCCACGCTGCTACCTTAATCTCTCTGCACTCGCACTCTCTTTGTCTCTAATGAGGGAGGCAGACAAAGCAGAGGGAGAGGAAGCAGACGCTACAGTGTGAGGAATGAATTCACAAATATACGTCCGCGCAGAAACTGTGTCACAGCAGCATGTATAGGCTGTCGCGTTCTGAAGGCTCCTTCACATGCGTCCTTCCATCCAAGAGCAATGAAGGCTACGACTAGTGTTTGAAGTTGAAGTTTCCAATGAAAGTTTACTTTACAATGAGGAGCCGTTGCTGCTTAACTAACTGCTTGGTTAAGGTAACCACTGAACGTGAGTGGTGCTATCAGAGGGTGACGGCTGATGGATGGACATCCCATGGATTGGAAGCCACAACTGTAGCAACACCACTGCTATTAAAGAGGCCACATCACCTGCTTAGCCACCAGTGCAGTGTCTGTTAGAATAACAGCCTGAATGTGGTTGAAAATGCTTGAAAATGCTGTTAAGCTTAGCAACACACAGTCCCAAGTGGTATAAGTATTTTTTAAGTGCCACTAGGGGGAGCCTGCATTTTTCCAGTCATTTCAGGTCCTTATGATTTATAATATAGGCTCTGATTCTAAATAATCGCTCTTCACATTTACTTGTTTCTGGGATGTTACAATATTTTGGAAGAATTTGGCAATGTTTTTTTGTCGAACTTTAGTAACATGTTTGGTAACACTTTAGATCAGGATACACATATTCACCATTAACTAGGTGGTTACTAACATGCATATAAGTCGCATACTAGCCCTTTATTAGTAAATATTAGGCACGTATTAACACCTTATGGAGGAAAAATCTTAATTCATGTCGTAATAGAGGTAGAATAAGGTTACGTAGAAAAAGGTGCCAATATGTAATTAATGATTACTAACAGAGGGCTATTATGCTACTTATATGTTAATGGTGAATAATTATGTGTTCCCTTACCACATTTTTGGAACATTTTCAGGAACAAAAGTCATATTTTGCACAACTTAAAAGCATTCTATATCAGTTTTTTTTTGTCTTGAGAGCAATTGCAAATATAGGTCACATAAAATGTGCTCTACTATATACTTTCTATATTTTTCGCACATTTTCTGAAGGTCTACAGTGCAAACACATGCGTCTTAACAAATAAATAAGAACAACGTGAATCGCACTTGGTTTACGTCGGGCGGCCTTCTGCGAGACGTGGCGAAAAAGTACGCAGCCGCTGAATCTGCTGCTTATTGTCGAGCACTCGTTCATATTAAAACTTCCAAAACCGATCCAACTCTGACGCCACACTTCATTTAACATCCTCGAGGGAGTAAAAAACAGTGATGACTAACAATTTCCTCATTGTAGCACCTCAGTGATGTTTCCCTTTCACACTCATTGCCTTTACATTCTCACTTGCCTCAAGAAATTCCACACCGTTCTCAATTTTGCTCTATTTATATTATATTATATTATATTTTATTTTTTTTACCTTGCTCCTGAAGCAACAGAAGTAATTAAGCCTGAGCATGTTCACTCCTGCTGTCAAGGCAGATGAGAAAGGAGGGAGAGGAAATGGGTAAGGTGTGAGTAAAGAATCACATTTATACTTTATGTATGTACATCTATATACTGCAGAGACTCTTTTTGTGGATTTTTTTTTTTTTAAACTGTCAACAACAGTTTATGTATGTTATATGCTGTGTTGTGCTTGTGGATTGCTGGTAATTATACTCACTAGCTCCACAAGTTCATTACCACCCCAGTGAGCAATAACCACCACCTCAGTTGGCGCGGAAACACATTTAATTCCATAATTATTGATTGCTTTGTATTGCCACATGGAAAGGGCAAGGCCTTTATTTATATATTTATTTATTCATTTGCCATCCTTTTTGTGAGATCGAATGGCAGAGCAGGTTGAGTTAAAGGAAGAGGCAGCCAGGAAAAAAATAAAGACATTCTATTTCTCAAGATACTGTCTCGAAGATGTTTTCCATAATGTAAGATGAAGGTTCCTGACCTTTCTTGTTTGAATGAAGATGGGAATTTGAATTTGTGCTTGAATAATTTTTTTTTAAACTGTGTGGTAAATCTGAACTTTTGTATCGCACCCTAAATACAAATGGATCAAAAATATTAAAAGTAATATCCTTGATTTAAAAAACAGAGAGAGGTTGCCAATGTAACCAATCTTTTTTCAAGAAGCAAAAGTTTGTAAAGATACCGATATTATTTTACAATATGTGACTTCCGGAAGCATTAATTGTATATAAAACCTCCTTATCTCTTCAGGAGAGATGTTAAAAAAAACATGTTAATGAGACTGTAGTTAAGCTTAATCTGGTTACTATCCTCGTGTTCTTCAGTGTGAGATCAAGCCATTTCAAGTCTATAACATCAATTAAATCCAATAATGTGCCTAAAGATCATTATAGTGAATATTTTTTTCAATGGAAACATAAATCAAGACACTCTCTTAGTCTAAAAAACAAATAAAGTGACAAACCATGGTTGACAAAGGAAAATGATGTGACACAAACTTAATATCACACTGTCACACTAATACAAAATAACCCCTCCACTCCTTTCTCACCCTGTCATCACTATGATTCCTGACTCATCAGACACTATTTTCATGCTCCATCCATCGGCCAAACATGGGGTGGGGGGGGCCTTAAATTATTGGCCCCTTTTTAATAAGGCTATGGATTGTGTGAGGAATGACAGCGGCGCCGCTGTTGATTATATCGAGAGCCCCGTTGTTTTATATCCCGGGAATGTCAGATTTCGGCTATTTACATCCCTCAACTCCCCCGCGCCCTGCGAATGGTTATTGATTTTGCCCGAGACGAATGGGAGTGGCCGCGCAGAATTAAAAACCCCCCCCAAAAAAAAGACAAAAAAGGTTACGAGGAGGAGGAGGTGCTGAAGAGAGGAAGGCAGGATGGAAACTGAACGGTGAAGACGGATGGACTTTAAGACTCTGAATGAGTTCAGCGGCTATAAATTTACAACTTTTCACACAAGGGTTTCATTGTTTTATTTGAACGTCCATTTTTGGCAGAGAACAAAATGGTTTTCTCTATGCGTGTGTGTACCTTAATATAAAGTGTAACCGAAAGTAGTTGTAGATCCCTTTGGCTCTGTGAAGGATCCGTTTAAAGTAGTCGCAAACTGCAAAACTGTAAATATCAGTGACAGTAAAAATATGTTAATTTTACAGTAACATAATGGCAACCCAGCTGCCAGTTCTTTACTGTTTTTTACAGGAACATTTCTAACAGTGTAGGTGCTTACAAACATGCGTATACTAGCTCTTCATTAGTATTTATTCAGCACATTATTCTACTTTATTCTACCTCTATTATGACTTGAATTAGAATAAGGTGTCAACAAGTCGCTTAATAATTACTAATAAAAGGCTAGTATGCTTCTTATATGCATGTTAGTAATCACCAAGTGAATGGTGAATATGTGTTCCCTAATCTAAAGTGTTACCCTACTTTCTTTCCGAAGTAAATCCACCTAAAACTGCAGATAAATGCAAATATATGGCACATATTTGGCACACATCATTAAGTGTTTCTTGCATTTTCCCTCTGATGTGATATGTAGACTCGGGAGGAAGAGGGGGAGGGAATGAAAGAATCATTGTAGGAAAGTGGGGAAGGAGGAAGAGTGACATTAGGTAAATATACAGACAAAAGTGGGCGAAATGGGAACGTGAGTGGAAAGAGGAAAACATTAAGACAGGAGTGGAAGGAGGAGACGGGGCCTGGGGGGGGGAGCGATGGAGACCAGTGACCGAGTGTGGATAACATGAATGACATTTTGGATTCTCTCTCTGCAATAAAGCGTCTCCCTCAACACAGGCTGTCTGGGTTTAGATAGAGGCCGTCACACTGAAGGGCTCATTTGCCTTTCACTTCCTCATTACATCCAACCCAAACTTATTTCCTCTTCTGGGAGACCAGCTCCCCCTTCTTCCCCGCGATTGTGTGTGTGTGCGTGTGTGTGTTTCATTATCTCTCTGGTATGTTGTATTTGTGACACGCCGCTTCACTTTGTACACAATTTGGAGGCGACCGCGGCGCGGCGCGACGACTCACGTTCGCAACGTTTCCACGACATAATGTGATTTATTAAAAGAGAGAGAAGCTAAGCACACTTGACCAAGCACAGTATACACACACACACATGTACACACACACACACACACACACACACACACACACACACACACACACACACACACACACACACACACACACACACACACACACATGCCATGCATATTTACACTGAAGGCATGTCCTGTCTCATCTGTGATACTGAAACACACACAGTCCTCATGGCACAAATGTTCTCGAACCTTTCTTCATAATGATTTCTCCCATATGGTTCCTACTAATATTCTGCTTGGAGCATACACACACTCACTTACTCACACACACACACACACACACACACACACGCGCGCACACACACAAGCAGCCCCTTTGTGCTACATTAACTACAAACCTCATTTCCCCACAAAGAGAAGCCAGTGGCTGAAAATTGGCTGGGACGAGTCATTAAACCTGCGTCTGACTCACTCACGTACACACACACACGCACGCACGCACGCACGCACGCACGCACGCACGCACGCACGCACGCACGCACGCACGCACGCACACACACACACACTCACACTCAGTCATCTGTTATACAAAATGGCCCCACCCCCACTCACCTGTGCGTCAGTGTAGCAGGTGATATTCCCAGCGCCCACTGAGAAGTGATTGCCCTTACGATGGAGAAGGTCCAGCGTTCACGTGTGTGTTGTACATAAGTGGTTGTCCTTTTAAATCATGCCTTTAAGTGCATTTTCATGTGTGTGTGTGTGTGAAAATGTGTGTGCATTCTGCAGACAGATTTAAGTCGGGCTGCTCACAACTGGCATTAAAATGTATCTCACGTGACCACCTATGATCAAACCTGGCTCCCCCTGCTCTTTATTCAAATGCTCAGTGACGTCATTCCTGTTGGCAATAGCAAAAATGTGGTTTTTCTTTTACAAATTGTGTACAAAAATAGTTGTATCTGCTGGTGTTGTGTGGTAGTGACAGGGTCAGGGAGAGTGAGAGGAGATCCATCCATCCTCTACCGATTTATCCTCCACATGCGAGGGTGGCGCTGTGCCAATCTCAGCTGACATAGGGCAAAAGGCGGGGTTCACCCTGGACAGATCGCCAGTCCATCACAAAGGGCCACATGGCGGCGAACAACCACGCACTCTCACTGTCAATTTGGAGTATCTAAATTAGTTTTTGGACTGTGGGAGAAAACCCATGGACACACACGGGGAGAAAAAAAGCATATTAATCAAAGCTCTACTTGCGCTACTGTAACATAAAACAAGATTTCATGTCATTTAACCTTTATTCAACAAGATCTTTAACCTCTTTTTTAAGTTAGACCTATACCCAAGACATAATTTTTTTTATGTCTGCAATGCGCTAATATATTATATTAGCGCATTGCAGACATACAAAAAATACAACTGAAGACATATTGATATTAAAATAAACATTTAAGGAATTCAATTTCACAGTGAAATCATGTAAAAACTGACATTTTAACGATTGGAATTAATCGATTAATCTGTTGATTATTTTCCCGATGAATTGTTTGGTCCATAAATCAGTGTTTGTCAAACCTGGAATGCATTCAGAGCCGATTTAGAGCATTCGAACGTGTACCTATAGCACGATCCTGACACAATCGGATCGCTCAGGACGAACGTTAATACCGTGTGTGAATAGGGTCATGGATTGATAAGCGATAGCTGGTATAGCATAAGGGGGGATTAAGATGCAGATGGAGGGGGACGGGCAGAAAAAGTAAAGGAGGGGAAAGAAGGTAAAAGGTGAAATTGGAGGAGGAATAAAGGCAAGTCAAGTGTGAAGGAACGGAGTGAAAAAGGGGGAGAAAGGTTGACAAAAAAAGAGATCAGAGATGGACAGATGAAGGAAGCGGAAGGGGAAGTGTTAAGAGAGATGATTGATGGCTCTTAAACCCTGCTGGCCCCGGATCAGCCTCTCGAAGCTGTTGGATACCTGGAAACAGTAATGGACAGAAACTAATGAAAAGTCGTTGCAATGCGGTGCCCTTGTTCCTCTCATCGAGACTCTCGCATTTGTCTTCACTGCCTTCGTTGTATCTCCAGCTGTGTTAATGGCCTGGGTAATTGATGTTGTAAAATGCAATTGTAATCGCTGTTTACATTGCAAATGTATCCGCAGTCACCATGCAAGCAATTTTCTATATTTCTACACATATAGCCAGTTATAAGGGCTTGAACATGAAAATTGTTACACTTTGGTGTATGGAGTTCTGGGAAGTTTCCACAAGGTCACACTGAACTCTTTATGAAGTCTATATATAGTTCTTTATATATACTAGCACTGCATAATATCCCAAAATATCATGTATTTCACATTCTTTATTAACTGTGTGCAAAGGTTTGACTATTTTATCAATGCAAAACCTGCTAAAAAGTAGTTCCATACTGGAGTTTTAATTTGTGCCATCAATCATTTTATAATAGTAGGTGATTTTACTCCCCCCCCCCCCCCCCCCCCCCCCATGTTGGATTTCTGGTTTTCGACTGAAACTTGTAATATCATACTTCCTGTGAGGTCTGAGCCCATAAGCTGTGCAGCAGCTTCGTCAGCATCACCTCAGGAGACCGTGTGTGGCTTCAGAGGAGCAGAGAAGATGATGATGATCAGGAGGAGGATGGTGGTGGCGCTCAGTAATAACCATCCACCAGCGATGTGGTCCAGGCTTCCTGGGTTTGTTTGAAGCCGGGTGTGTGTGTGTGTAGGAGTGTGTCAGCTGAGGTTGTGTGATGTGTGTGTGTGTGTGTGTGGTTTGTGATGAAGCAGATAGTGGCTTCACTTTCCCAGCCCTCATCATGTAGATTTAAGAGAGAATGCGTGAGGCTGGCAGCTGAGGATATGTTTCAAGTAACCAGTGCTGAGTGGAAGAAACGGGAGGAAAATGTGAGTTTTGTGCACGGCATGATCACAGCTTGCACTGAATGAGTCTGACAGCCAACATTTATTTCTTTGTTCTCATGTCAACTGCAGCTAAACCATCAAATAAAGGCAAACTGACACAAAAAAGCAACGATTTTGCTTTTTTTTTGCAGACCAATGATCTCACACTGGGGGTCTCGCATTTAAAACAGTAACAAAATACTTAGTCTAATGAAGTTAGGAGGCAGTGTGGAATCATGGGAATTTAACACAAAATTCAATGCTTTTCCGATGGACCTGTTTTCTTGTATGGTTTAGTGACAGAACTTGGTGCAACAAAGTTAGAAGGTGACCGGAGTGCAACAATTTACCTTGAATACAGATTTATATGGATAAAAAAGAGTGCTGTGAACATTTTGGCTAAAATAGGTTCACTATCCAACAAATTAATCACATAAGTATTGATGTTTTAATATGATTTAATACACACACAAAAGGGTTACATAGTGTATCTTTAATCCTGTTTATCTAGCTCTACATCTACAAAAATATATTTTTTTATTGTCTTTATTCTGTTTACTCGATATGATCTTATTGGTCAAAACCGTAGGTATATCGTCTTCATTACAGGTTGAGTCTTACCAGGAAACAACAGTATATCCAACAGCCACCAGGTGGCGACTCCGCGGGTTGATAAAAGAGCTTTGAATGGAGCAGTCAATGGTCTCAATTCATCTCCTAACTGAACATTACGTTGATTTTTGGACAACAGTATGATTGACAGCTTCTATCGTCCAATAGGAGTCTCGATCAATATACAGTAAAAGGACAGTGAAAAACTTATTATGGAATCATTGATCAATGCCAATACGTTCATGAATAGGAACAACAAATTCAAATTATTTGCCCGCAAGGTCACATTTTCATTTTAAGCAAAAGAAACAAAAGAAGAGAAGAGAAATGCTAAAACAATACAAATCAAGCTTTCCTTACTGGGGATTATTTATTTATAATCTTATCGATCAAGCTTTCTTGAAGCCGTAGCACGTTCATGTCACTGTTGCTGAACCCTGTAGCTGCGGCAACACCCACTCAGTCAGCCAGTGGAGATTCTATTGTTGTCTGACTCCTAGTAACTCACAATTGTAATTTTCTGACAGACAAAAACAACAACATATTGAAACGTCCTATCTTCTGTAATTTGCTGCAATTTAATTATCTTACAATGTGGCCGTTTTCATTGCTGTGCGTGGCTGAACAAAGAGTCTAAAACTGCAACAGGAGGAGAGAAACTTGATCACAGAAGTGGCACAGCAAAGAATAAAAGAGACATGGATGTGATGGAGGAGAGACAAAGTGAAAAATAAGAACAACCACAGCTCAATATGTCGGTGAGAATAAGTTTGAAGATTACGTGTCTTCTTGTCACACCTCATGGCTTGATAAAAAAATAAAATACACTGCATATACATATCTGTCCAGAGACATTTCTCTGCTCGTACCTGTCCTGCAGTAATCACTGCTGCCTCCTGAAAAGCATGAGGGAGGCTCCGTCATCGTTCCTAAACTCATTTTGTCTCTTCCAGGAAGAATGGTGTGAAATGGGATTAAGTTGTAATTCAATTTTGGAAGATTAAATTCAGACAGTTTTCAGCTCGAAAAGCAACTTGAAGGGACACGCCGGCAGCGAAACTAGGTTATGCAACAAAGAAGCCATTTTCTATATACAAATCTACTAATGCACACACATCCACAGACCCCCCCCCCCCCCAGAAAAAAAGAAAACCATCACCGCCTTTGCAAAGTCTGCCAACTCATTATTAGTCCTTCTCATCTTTCCTTTCATTAACGCTCATGAACTATAAGTTATAACGTCATGGTTGTGATCAAAGTGAATGAGGAAACTGACTCTGAGCGGCTGAAGGCAGCCAAACACCCATGAATTCTTCTTTGCAACACTTGAGCCAAAGGCTTTTGTGTGGCTTTCCTCCCTTTATTGAGCCGCTTCTCTTTGTTGGACTTGCTCCACTCGCCTTTTTGATCTGTGTCGCTTGGCGATCATAAGTGACTGCTTTGGTTCTTCTGTTAAATGCTTTAAAACAGTCTTCCAGGGCCGCTAGCTGTTCGACAGCATGCATATGTTTGGCATTTTCTTCAGCGCAGGACTGGTGCCCACTCTTATGTGGCGGACATTTTCTGTCTTCTTTAAAGTGGGAGCATATTGACATCATGTTCTATTGAAGAAGACCCAAAACTAGTGATTGAAGAAAATGCTGACTTTATAAATCAAGTGAGACGTAGAAGCTCATTTCCTTAAGCCCAATTTATACTCCTGCGTAAAGTGCTCTGCGTAGGCTACGCAGACTCTGCGTAGCCTACGCAGAGTCCTCTGCGTCGACGCAGAACCTGTCGAAGAGCCTCTGCTTCGTCTCCGGGTGCACTGAATATTTTTTTAGTGTCCGTCACTCTGTCAAGGGACAACAGAGACGGCAAGAGCTGCGATCGGTCCTCAGGACAGGCCGAGCGAAGCTGCTCTGTGCCGGCTCACAGTGAGCAGCCAGCGTCCACAGAGGGCGGAGCTGAAGACTGCCGACTTCGTCGCTGCCGAACTATAAATACGTCATATCTTAACACACACAGCACATGTTTAGACTCTAAATGGCCAATTTCTCGCCTCAAATTATCTTAAAACTGCGTTCCGGGACACAGAAAAGTGACAAACGGCCACTGTTTCAACAACAACAGTATTTCTCCCTCGGACGCCATTGCTCACTGTAGCCAAAAGCACAACAACCTTGCGCAGCGACCCCTACTGATCGGGCGGGAAATTGCAACGCCTATCCGTCACCACGACGCAGAAGTATAAAGGCTCGAGTGGTCTACGTGGTGACGCAGACGGATAACGCATTACGCAGTCGGAGAAGTATAATGTGTTCTGTAGACTTATTTTTTTCACCCCCACTTCCCAGCTGAACCCCCCTGAAGGTTCCCTTCTAGGTTCTCCTGTGGTTGCCACAGAAAGCTTTCCTAACATTCAACCTAATGTCAGTTTTTGGTTGCACATTTGGTTCCCAGAACGTTACTTTGTCACAACCTTCATACAACCTTTTAGATCACGATCTCTAAAGGTTCCCAGAATGTTCCCATAACCTCTTTGGTTACAACCTTCATAGCCTGCAACCTTTAGAGAATGTTCTCTGACAGTTCCCAGAACGTTCCCGTAATCACTTTTGTCACAACCTTTAAAGGTTCCCAGAACATTCCCCGTAGGTTACTTCTCTACGACCTTTATGCAAGTTTTGGTGGACGTTCTCTAAAGGTTCCCAGAAAGTTCCTGGAATCACTTTTGTCACAACCTTTACAACCTTTAGAGAATGTTCTTTAAACGTTCCCCTAAGGTTACTTCTCTACAACCTTTGTACAAGCTTTAGAGAACGTTCTGTAAAGGTTCCCAGAACGTTCCCCGTAGGTTACTTCTCTACAACATTCATACAACTTTTAGAGAACATTCTCTAAAGGTTCCCAGAACTTTCCTGGAATCACTTTTGTCACAACCTTTATACAACCTTTTGAGAACGTTCTCAAAATGCTCCCAGAACGTTCTCCTTAAGTTACTTCTCTACAACCTTCATACAACCTCTAGAGAATGTTCTCCAAAGGCTCCCAGAACCTTCCCATAACATTCCTTCTCTACAACCTTTAGAGAACGTTTTCTAAAGGTTCCCAGCACTTTTGGCTTCTTTTAAATATTTCCACTTCCAAACTTCACCAAGGTCCATCAGAAAAGCAAACCCACGATTCAGGTTAATGAGCTTTTATTGTGAAAGGTTATAGGTATTTGGCAAGAAGTGATACTATAGTGATAAGGATGAGGAATGTTCTCTTTTATGCCGTCTTGTAAATAATGCATTGTTGAGGAGAAAAAAAATCAAGGCTATTGGACTTCCCAATAGAAAAACAGCAATGACTTAATACTTGCACTCTCCACTGCAGAGAGGGAGAGGGGAGAATGGAGGGAGTGTGGAGGATAAATGGATGAAAAAAGGCAAAGGGAGGGGAAAAAATGAATTAAGAAAGAGGGAGAGAGTTACAGAAAACAAGACGACACACTTTAATTTACAGCAGAGCATGCTGATGCTCCCAGATGTCGTTCCCACTCCGGCAAATACAAGATTGTGTCTCTCTCTCTCTTTCTTTCCCCTTAGTATCTGTGCCTGCTTTTATTCTCTACACAAAAAGTTTCTCTCTTTTATGTGTGTGTGCATCCATGTATTCAGGACCTCTTTAGGACCTTTTTCGGGCACAAACACTGACCTCGTCAGGACCAGTAGTCCTCACATACACTTTTCACGAAGCAAACAACACTTTTTAAGAAGAAAATAAATATTGATTTAAGCTGCCTGCTTGTAATTATCTAACGTTTGCCAGATTATGAACGTAAGATACTTAATTATTTTGTTCCAGACAGACAGCGACTCAAAGCTATTGTGACTACTTCAGGTCCACTGAGCTGTTGCTCCAAAACCCAGCATCCAATCAGCAGCCAGCTTCCTAAGGCCACGGCACAAAGAACAAATCAGGGGACAGCAAAGAACAAGTGTATTTTTAGACAATAAAATACAATATTTTTGAATGATTAAATAGTTATTTCACTTGCTTGGTGAAATTGTTTGAAAATGCTGACACAAATCTAATTCCACAGACTAAAACCTGGTCCTAATGAGGAAGAACCTCATTTCTGAGGAACTAGTTAAGTTTAGGACCTAGATTAGACATGTGGTTAAGGTTGAGGCTTTCAAATATGAATGGAAGTCAATTCAGTGTCCTAAGAAGAATAGCGGTACAAGCCTCTGTGTGTGTGTGTTTGTGCTGATATTAGCTTTAGATGTTTTGAGTTGTTTTCTCCCGACCTCTGACCTCTGATCTTTTACCCCCACATACAGATGTGACCGCTCTCTCTCTCACACACACACACCAGGACGTGTAGGTTTCAATAAGAGATTATTACAGACACCTGCTAACCTTTCATATCCGTAAACACACACACACACACACACACAAATATTGATCTGGTTTTTCAGGTCCTATACCGTAGACTTGCCTTAAGTTTGTAGCCGCCCTTAAATCATTTCATCTAATAAGTTATCTGTGTGTGTGTGTGTGTGTGTGTGTGTGTGCGTGTGTGTGTGTGTGTGTGTGTGTTAGTGTGGTCAGCAAATCTCATTTATCACCACAGCGTCTGTCCCTTCGCTACCATTCTGTCCCGCACAGCCTGAACCCACTAATCTGCACTAATCTTTGCAGAGCCAACGATCCATAAAGCAATATGGGAGTTTATGAGCTCTCAATGTTGTTCAATATAGGGGCAAGTTCAACTATGCAATAGTCTGTTCTGTTTTTTTCCCCCTTCTATTCTCTCTGTCATTTTAAAGTTCTGGGTGTGGAGAATCTGGTCGTCCATATTTATGGAGAATGCACGACTGTAGTGGTTAACGGTGAAGTGCATCGAGAAAATTCTGTGACCTGTCTGTGATCTCAAGTATCATATTAAGCCCTAAGTATATCTGGAATGATGCAGATGACGCTCAAACTTCAATCAAATCGAAGTACAACGATGTGAACATCATTTCTGCAAAGTTTTGACTTTGATCAATTGAAGTTTTTTCACATATTTAAATACTTTCCCCCCACTATTATATCACAATTAGTGTTCAATAAAACAGTTTAAGGCTATTTTCCATTCCAAAAACGACCACTAGATGGCTCATAAATATACTCATAAATCTTCAGATGAATGTCAATATTCTAAAAAGCTTATGGCTACATTTCACATCATATGAAGCGGTATTGATTTCACATAAGGGACCACCCATTTTCATCTTAGAATCTAAATTAAAAAAAAGTCTCACAAGCATACTTTTACATTCATCAAAAAAAAACATTTTTTTTAAATTGTGCTATATAACCACACATATAGTGGAGTAGAGATAATTGTCTAATTTTCACAAATTCCACAGATTTTTCAAATAACACATGCAATGTATTATTGTATGGCTATATTGGATTTCTATGTATATCTATCTGTATGGCTTTCTATTATTCTTTGGTCTGAATAACGTGTGACACAGTCACGACAGTGTTGCAGCATTTGGGGTGATGAAATAAAATTAGACCCCCAAACAGTCGCCACTTTCTGATGACACTCGGTTTTAAGAGCGAGGCCTTTTTTTTTTTTTTTCAAAGCTGCGTCTGACAAAACTTTTAATGAGCATTTTTAATTACAACGAGCACAAACTCCATTCCAGTTCCTGCCACACACCAAAACACACAAACCCGCCATGTAGCCGCGCCTGTGGTGATGTGGCTAACGTTGCCAGCTGAACAGAGCAGATGGTCACGGGACTCGGGCTCAGGCTCGGGAGGCCCGGCTGACTGACTGGTGGAAGAGGCAGACAGGGAACGCAAAACAGTGACTTGATGGTGGGAATAGGAGGAGCTCATTAGAGAAGGAGCTGCTGGTGGTGTTAGCTTGTTGTGGTTTTGTTGCAGATAAACACAGCAACATCTTCTCTTCTTGGCTTTTTTTGGATTGTTGAGACAATATGAGGTGTTGTCTTGGTTTGAGGATATTCTCATGTGATTCTTTTTTCAGTACTGATACTGTGGCATGTTTGATTAAAATGTACAAACATGGGTCCCATATTATGCAAAACCAAATTTTAATCATTTTAATACTTATATTTGGGACTGCAGGCCCTACCAGTCGTCAAAATGTGAAAAAAGATGACTCACTCGTGTTTTTGTGGTCCTCCTCAGTCTAAATACAGGAGATAAAACATGCAATGATGACTTCTGCACTCATTGGGACGTCACAATGCGCAAAATTCCTGGAATTGTTGCCTCGAGGAGCTCCGTTTTTTCCGTAAAACAAGCGAGAGGGCAACGGCATCCGAAAACCGGAAGTCCGCGAAAAGTTCTATTCTTGGCTCCACAGTTCAGCACAGAGTTCTACACAGACTTCCAGCCTCAGAGGATTTATCTGTCCAGTGAATACATGTTATATATGACGGCAATGTGCCGGCTAGAGCCTGTAAATTATCACTTTTCCAAATGCTAACTGCTTTTCTCTCCCAGTAGCCTCTGTGGCCGTTAAGGTATTTTGACCAAAGAAAACGATGAAAAGACACAAAAGTGAACCATGTTTTGACAGTGAATGCACTGAAAAAAAGTCCTAATGATGACCCACCTGTAATAGGTCCAAGGCTCACCAGTGGCACGTGGACCACCAGTGAAAAACCAACAGTCCTCGTCCTAATTGCCTCGCCGCGCACCAATTGAGCCGTCTCTCTATTTGCCAGGATATCTTCAAAGTCTCGTAATCTCGTTCGCTGACTAAAGTCTCCAAGTGAAAGCTTCTGCAAAGGTCAACCAATGCAATTTGAATATCTGTGATTAAAAGCATGTGCCAGTGCCAGACGCACACTGTAGGTCAGTGCCTCAGCGTGATGACACTCACCCGTCTCACCCCCACTTGTCCCTCCCGGAGTCTCAAATCCCCCATTTTTGAGGGTCACGTCTGCTGCACTCTGCCCTCTTTTCAGCAATTTACCTAACGTCTTGACCGCTTTTCTTTCTCCCTCTGACATGATCCTCCTTGTCCTCCCGTGACGTCTTCTTTTGTCCACATCACACAGTTCACAACCTAACATTCCACAACCTAAATGTTTGTCCCTCGTCTCTGTCCTCTTTCCTCTCCCTCCATGTACATTATCAC
This sequence comes from Microchirus variegatus, assembly GCF_963457635.1. NCBI lineage: Eukaryota > Metazoa > Chordata > Actinopteri > Pleuronectiformes > Soleidae > Microchirus > Microchirus variegatus. The sequence goes on from NC_139802.1 coordinate 33,279,967, forward strand.
GCTGATTCTGACATCTTTTTCAAACGCAGCGGTCATTGAGGCGTGCTCATACAGGCTGACATTTGATTTAAAACACCCTGTAAGTGCAGACTAGAATGAAAAAACACTTTTGGGGGCGGAAATAAAGTGTTATTTATTACTTTTTCCACTGTGGAAGAAGTATATTTAAATTCCAGGTTGGCTCGTTAGGTGACCTTTATACTCACTGTAGCACGTGGCTGCTTGCTCGTAGCAAAATACTTTCTTGACATTTGAATCCTATCTTACTTAAGTAATTCTAATGGTTCTTTGGCTCATCCCATTGATCTCCAGTGCTGATTATCTCCCTTTAGATCCCCTCTAACAGTACAGAACCTCTAACAGAAAAACAAAATGAATCATAATCGGTTGCAAAGGAAAAAGACACAAATATATATCTAGACACAGACCACCTGTCTTTTAATGGCGTCGCTGTGCCGTTCCCTTCTCGCCGAATCTTTAAACTCTCATTAAAGCCTCTTGTGAGACCTGTGAGACTTGCCTTGCTCACAAATTAGCTTCTTACCAAAGAGCAGCTACCTTATTACCAAGCCTTCATGCTTGTGCTTTATCTTACAGTCATTTTTTTCTCCCCCTTATTGCTCAAGTCAATATGATTGGGGTGAAGAGCTTAAGACGTGGAGAAGTGAGAAACTGTGTCTCAGAAATTCTGTTTTACACTTTACCAGTGGTTTTAGTATTTTTAGTATTTCGTATTTTCTTTCCCAGTACTTGTGCTGTAATTTGTATTATGACCATCAAAATAATGAGGAAGCCTGGATTTATTTTGATTTTATGGCTGCAGAAATGCCAGAAAATGTTCAATGAAGTGAGGGCTTCTGCCCCTTTTTCCAAGATAACTTTCACTTTCCATATCTGGCAGTTATTTAGGAATTACAGCACTGAGCTGACATCACAAACATGTGACACGCTGGTGAATCTTGTCTGTGATTGGACGGTCATCCTGTTTTTTAAAATGTTCTTTATTTCACAAACAATCTAGGAGTTACGGTAATGAGAAGAACACATGCCAAATCCTGTCGGCGAAGGATTGTTTTTTATCAATCAGAAAGATGTTTGTTCCTATGTTAGTCTTCATGATTTAGGATCTGGATACATATCAATTCATCCCTTCACTCTTTCTGTCTCATTTAGTTTGCCCTGGCACAGAGAACAAGCTGAGCACACTGTCTGACCTGGACCAGCAGTACCGCACCCTGAAGAAGCTCTACGAGAACTGTGAAGTCGTCATGGGCAACCTGGAGATCACCAGCATCGACCGCAACCGCAACCTCTCCTTCCTCAAGGTATGATGCTGTGTTTTCTGCACCTTGTTTTTTTATCCCAACTACATCTGCTACAGATGGAACAAAAAAAATGGAGTTTGAATGTTTCCGCACTTTGGAGAGGTCAAGGGTTGTGGGCTTCAGGGCTGCTGGAGAGCGATAGAGAGAGAAGTACAAACCTTGGATGTCTCTTTTTATCACACAAGGAAGCTCATTTTATTCTTTATGTGGTAGTTTCCTTCAACTCAATTCAAAACACTCAAATTATTATACTTTTTTTTACACAGGGTCGAGCCATTTAAGTGTATTATGACAATTTTTTGGCAGACAACAGTGTAAATACCGCTGTACTGGTCTCACACAGATATATACATATATATGTGTGTGTATATATACACGTGTATAAATATATATACATAGATATGTATATATATATATGTATATATACATATATATGTATATATTTATATACATATTATGTATATATATATGTATATAATATATACATATATGTATATATATATATACATATTATGTATATATATATGTATACGTATATATATACAATGTAGAGAACTCACAAAGGACATTTTTAGCCAGAATTGGATACAATGCTTATTATGACAAACACAAATACTATTAAACACCTAGTACTACCTCGCCACAAGTGGTGGCAGACAAGGCTCCCCCCTTTGTATTTTACAAAGGGGTGAGCTGAGTGTTTCAGCACCATGGACAGAAACCAAATTCAGGCATGCAGCATTGCAGTGTCTCAGCACCATGGACAGAGACCAAATTCAGGCAGGCAGCGTTGCAGTGTCTCAGCACCATGGACAGAGACCAAATTCAGGCAGGCAGCGTTGCAGTGTCTTAGCACCATGGACAGAGACATACCAGGCTTGTTTCAAGGCATCTGAAGACTATTCTTTATACAAAGAATTCTGATTTATTCAATTTTGGCGATTTTGTTGCTCTATAAATCATAAACATTAATGGAACAAATCATTACCTTTGTAGATTGAGTGTGTAATGTGTCAAAACTGTGTCACAATTTTTTGACGGCATTGTGAATTCTGTCGGGGACAACAGAGACAAGTGAAACTGATAATTCACAGGTGAATCACAAGGTACAGTGCACACCATTACAAAAACAGGAAACTAGCCAAAAGCAAGGACTTAAAAACCCAAAGGTAAGTAAACAGAAAGAATGGCACAACAACAAAAAGCTTAAACTTAATAAATGTCCAAACAAAAATAGCCTGTTTTAACCCAGCGGTCTTACCTTGTACCAGTCATGTCAGTTTTGTTGTCCTGAGTGTGCCTTTATTATGTAACCCACCTGGGTTTCAGCATCTTATTCACTCATTAGCACTGACTGAAGCCCTTTGTTAGTACAAAGACAACACTACTTGAAAAAACACTGATAAGAAATGTATGTGAGGCGCTGCAGGTACATGGTGTACTTGTATCTGTTCTCTTTAGGGCTAAGGTTTGTAATGTGGCTCGGTTATGGTTCAGGTTAGGCATTAACTAGTTCTGGTTTAGGTGAGGTGATCAGGCTTTGTTCAGGCTGTCCAAAGGAATGGAAGTCAGTGTGGCGTCCTAAGAGAAATAGCTGTACACACCTTTGCGCGTGTGTGCTTTTCCATCATCGAGATTGTGTTTTAATTGCAGGAGCACATACTGAACGTGCCACCAAGCCCCCATCCCTCTCCCACCCTCCTCACCACCCCACCCCACCCCCCGCTGTTTAATGAAGTGAGGTGTAGTCTAATTACTGGGCCAGTGCTATCAAATGAATTCCATAAACAGTCCCATTAGGCCCGGCGTCATTAGGGAAACAATTAGGCATCTGGGGAATTGTTAAGTTGATGTGCAAGGGGGGTGGGGTTTGGTGGCTATGTGGTTGCTATGGGAACACTGTTGCCAACACCCCTTTGATCACAGGAAGACAGAGCATCCAAGATACATTTCACTTTTTAAGACTTTTTTTTTAAGACTTTGTGATTCACCGTTTATCAAGTGTAGGGTATTCATTCAAATGTTTCTGTATCATTATCAATTTTCAGCTCCGTTACATTTTTAAAAACACAAAGTAGTAAGTTAAATAAAAATATTAATTATAATATATTAATATATTTGAACCCTATATTTTTTATATGGAACCCTATATTATGTCCTTTGGGTGTATGTTTTCTACTTAAACATAAAAAAAGCAATTTACTTTTCACAATAAAACTGGTAATTACCCTTTGGCAATTCTCTGCCAGTGTAAACTGTTGTCATTTCATGTCCTCCATCACATTAGGGTTGACAGAAGCTAATTGGAAGAGACAAAAAAAACAAAAAAACAGATACAGATAACTGAGTTGTTACGCAGGCCGACTTTAAGGATGAGCACATTTATATAGTTGACGATGCAGAGGTTCAAGTTGATGATCATGCTTTTCATCTTTCTATTTAAAGCTCCATCGTGGAGCATCTATCGCCCCCATGTGGTGTTCTAAGTGATTATCAAAACACTGCACTCCCTACGACCAAGTTTTTCCTCAAGACATTTGGTGCCTGTTTGCCTGTTTTTTTTACTCGAACTTAAACAAGTTACTTGTTTTACATTTTTAGACCAGTACGTTTTACCTGTACTTAAGTAAAGTGTTATCAAAGTAGTGGTACTTTTACTTGAGTAGAATATTTCAGTTTAGCATTTAGTGTCTATTTTATTTATTTATTTTGAAACACTGTCTCAACTGTCTTGTGGTCATTGTCTGAGGAAAGAAGGGAAGTAGAGATGAAATTTGAAGAGGGGGCTTTTTAAATCTCTGTTTGCACTTTTTATTTGTTGATGAGGTTCGGGCCTTTGCTGCAAGGAAATTTTAATAACTTTTAATTTTGATTTAATACCCCTGGTGTACCACATGATGTCAGGTTTAGACAATGTTCAGTATCAACATGCACACTTTTTTTTAATGCTGTAGACACATATTTGCACAAACATACAACACTGGTCTTTTTGAGCAGCCAACAGGAAATGGCTGAACAGAAGTGACACACTGTGGACTCTGGATGTCCCGTGTGAAGCTGCAGCCAGGGAGGAACAGGCCACGTGTGGAGATGGATGTACTGTAATGTTGGGAAGGATAGAGGGGGGGAGGGGGGGGTAGAGAGGAAGCGAGAGAAGAGCTAGAGGGCTGTCACTTTTATGGCAGGCAAGAACATCTGCTGTGCTAAAATTACAATGTTCAGCTACCATGCCACAGGGATGTGTGTGTGTGTGTGTGTGTGTGTGTGTGTGTGTGTGTGTGTGTGTGTGTGTGTGTGTGTGTGTGTGTGTGTGTGTGTGTGTGTGTGTGTGTGTGTGTTATGTCTGTATCTACTGTGTGTATGAAGACAGGAGAGGGCAAACCGGGGCAGAGATGGAGAGAGTGCAGGGACCTACTGGAAGATTTTTGCCTGGTAAGACACAGACAGTTGGACGGATGAGACGGTTCTGCAGTCTCCTCAGGTCCACTTTTCCTTCCAACCTGACTTGTTCCTCGTCGGATGCAGGGTGAGAGCAGGAGGGTTCAGAAAATGTGATACAATCATTTATTTTTGAGTTCAGCTCTTGTGTCAGATGTGGGGTCGGTTTGTTCTCACAAATAAAGCATGTGGTGTTTGATTTAACCTGCCTGCAGTGGTGCGAGTGGAGCTCACACCATCAGGGCCCCTGTAAAGCACAATGTCCTCCCAAAAACTGCATTTTGAGATGCTTGTGTAAAAAAAGGAACCCAAAACTGAGGACGTGCTTTTGCAAAAGTTGCATCACTCTTGAGTGACAAAAACACATGGTTTTACAAATCCATTCCAGAGTTGAGTTTTACACCAAATTTGAAAATCAAATACATAAATACATGTTTCAAATGATCAGACATACATGTTTCAAATCATTTTCCGAGTAAAATTAAATTTGAAACTGGAAACTGAAACACCTTGTCACTATTTAGTCAATAATTGTAGAACTAGAATATGCAAATATTCTTAACAAATTGTAATTGCTCACCCAAATTAAGCTCATTCAAACTGAAGTAAGCAATTTGCCTTCATATTATTTGCTACAGTAAATCGACTCCATTCAAATGTGTGTAGACAATTTAAGTCAGGCTATTTTATTTTTTCCAGTGTGATTATTATAATGCATATGTACTGTTGTAACACACAAACAAACACATTTACCTTATAATATATGTTAAGAACTTGTTTATTTCAATCATTTTATTATTTTCTTTATTAATTAAACAGAATAGATGATTTGCTACATGTGGCACCAAGAGAGCTGCAAATTCTATCATGTTTGTCATTTTTATCAACTTTGTCAATAACAAATTTACATATAGGCAACAACATATAACTATATAGAAGTGTTTAATGATTTAAGGGCCACAGAATGAAGCACATAAAATGTTTTTGATTAGGTACAAGGGTAAAATGTCGAATTAAATGATTAAATAAACAGGCAGACCAATGTGGGGAGCAGGATCAGCTGAATAAACCTGCCTCTCAATCTTTCTGTGAATTCAGACTGAGTTTGTGTGATGGGCGTCTCCATCCCTCCGTGACCCAACCCGCCCTCTGTCTAGTTTGCTGGCTGACTCCTGCCTGTCACTCAGACTGACCCGCGTTTCCCTCCGGTTGTGAAGTGCACATCAGCGCCAAGTGACCCGCGTTGGCAAAACAACCAGCTAATGATGTCACCTAGGCTGAAGGACTCTTCATTAAGAGCCAGATCAATCTGGCGGCTCGCGCTGTGAAAACCCTGTGGCATGATGCCAGAGCTGCAGCTCAGAGCTGAGGGACAAGGGGGAATGTCCGTCCATTAAGCCAGGAAGAAATCTACAGTGAGGGACTCAATCTTTTGTTCATTAAGGATTCACACCACTATAAATCCCGTGTGAAATAATATCCCACGTTCCAAATATTACAACTCAAAATGTGTAGCTTTGTCGTAATCTGTAGACAGTGATTAAGCTGGGTAGTTATCAAACTATGGGAGATTTGGTGTTTTCTAAAGCTCCAGCAGTGGCGGTTGCTGGTCCTTGAACCAGGGGAAGCAAATTTCAGGCCCAGTTTTAATTTCTGCCCTCCGCTGGTTTTCAGACAGTTCCTCCAGTCCTCATGCATCAGTCCAGTGTCCATTGACTACCACAAAAAAGGAAGAAAGGACGATTTTGCCGCATTTATTCAATCACTGTCTCACTCACTGCAGTGGGGAAAAAAACCTATCCTGTGCTGTCTCGTACCGATAAATGAAGCTGAGCTTTCTCTGGTTTAAATTTGCCAAGAATGTATGAGAAGAAAACCAAACCATTACATTAAACAGTACACATTTGACCATTTATTTTATGACATTTTAGAGAAAGCTGAGATTCCCTTGTTGTCTCTGAGCTCCAGTCTTTTAAGAGTGAAATTACTATAAATACTGAACTATTCTACTCAAGTAAAAGTACCATACTTTTGTTAAAATTTTAAGTAAAAGTACTGGTCGAAAAATGCTCTCAAGTTAAAGTAAACTGTAAACTGTTTTTCCTGTCCTCATCAATCACTTGTCCTCATCATTCAGTCACCTGTCCTCATCGTTCACCTGTCCACGTCGTTCACCTCTCCTTATCATTCATTTGCCTATCCTCATCACTCACCTGTCATCACTCACCTATCCTCATTGTTCCCCTGTCCTCGTTGTTCACTTGTCCACGCTGTTCACCGGACCTCATCATTCATTTGCCTGTCCTCATCAGACACCCGTCCCAATCACTCACCTGTCATCACTCGCCTGTCCTCATGGTTCACCTGTCCTCATCATTCATTCACCTGTCATCACTCACCTGTCCTCATTGTTCACCTGTCCTTCATCATTTATTCACCTGTCCTCATCGTTCACCTGTCCTCATCACTCACCTATCCTCATTGTTCATCTGTCCTCATCATTCATTCACCTGTCCTCATCGTTCACCTGTCCTCATCGCTCACCTGTCCTCATCATTATCCTGTCCTCATCATTCACCTCAATCACCTGTCCTCTTCGCTCACCTGTCCTCTTCGCTCACCTGTCCTCATCATTCACCTGGCCTCATTATTCAAACTGCCCTCATTGTTCACCTGTCCTCATCATTCACCTGTCCTCATTGTTCACCTGTCCTCATCACTCACCTGTCCTCACATTCAGTCCTAGCTTTCTTAATTCAAAATGGTCGTCGTAAAGATATACATACAGTAGAGACAGACACAAAGCCTTCAGCAATGAAGAGATAAATGACATGGTCACTGAGGTGTATACTTCATGTCTACATGCGGACAGAGACACCCTTTACTCAGCTTATCTCACACAACCACCAGCTGGGAGAGTGAGAAGAGAGATATGACCATGGTATCTTTCTTTTTTCTTTTTTGTGTGTTTTCACAAGAGGGTAACGTCGCTGTGTGAGTTCAGTTTGGGCACAGCCAAGCAACAAAAGCAGAGAGAAGAAAATAAAACGAGATGAGCGCGACATGCACAAGTGAGAGAGAGCGAGAAAAGAGACTCCTCACACCAAAAGCTTCAAGTTTCCTTGGGCTGTATTTCGGCTGCAAATGAAGGAGCTCAGTGATTCTGCAGCTCAGCTTTTCTTAAAGCCAACATCCTTCTGTTGTCAAGGCTCACGTCTTCTCCTCCGCTGCAATGCTCTCTTTGCATTTTTCCTTGCATGGTGCTGCAGAGATGTTTTATTAAGTTACGGGACAAAGTTTCAAGGGATAAATGTTCGTCTCACAGCGACAGTGTTCAACTCTTTCTTTTGCACTTTGTCAGCCAAAACTTGCACCCCCCCACCCCCCATCACCACCACCGTGTCCTTGCTCTAACCTACAGAGATTAGTGTGCTATAGCAAGAGATTCCCGCCACTGTGTGTGTCATTATTCAGCACTCATCTGATCTCTTCTCTCACTGTCTGAGAGTGTGGCCCTCTGCTATTAATTTACTGCCAGGCAGTAATTCAGATCCTCTCTCCCTCGCTCCCTCTCACTCTCTCTGTCGTGCTCACTTCACACGTCTGTCCTTCAGATAATGTGTCTGCCATCCATCCAGCTTTGTCATGACGTGCTAAAAGGCCACGTCGAGTACGTTTGTGTAGACGGTCGTGATAGCGTGCTCTCCAGTGCAAGGAGAGCTACGTGAACCTGTGGACACGGAGGACAACCCCCCCCCCCCCTGTGTTTCAGACAGTATTTTCTCATGATTTCAAACCTAATTTTTAACTCTCAATTATCTAAATCTCTGTCTGTAAAAGGGCATGATGACTCCTGTTGCTCAGGGGGCATTTGTGCATCAAGGAAAGTGTTTTCTGTACTGGTGATAAATATATCAGTTTTAGTTAAAGGTGCCATATGTAAGATTGTGGCCAAAAACGGTTACTACATTCAAATTCAAAATACTGAGGTCTTTTAGGTTTCAACTGGCAACCCGTGGTTGCTCAGTAGCTGAAACTCTACTGACTGCAATGATTGGTAGATGGCGGTAGGTGGCGCCACATGCCAAAACATGATTTCAAAACATAAACATGATTTGCAGTCTGCAAAATATTTTTTTAATGCAAACATTTTGTCTGTACTGTTGTTGTTGGTGAGTTCAGTTTGTTATATGAACATTATTCCTGAGTCTCTGTGACATATAAGGAGGATTTTATGGCCAGTTGCTTTAGATTTATAAAATAATGCACCTTTAATGTGATGCCATTGGACAGCTCGTTTTACAATAATGAATTGTAGGTTAGAGGTGTGGCAAACATCCTGTGATCCTTGCTATAACAACAAGCATATAATTTCTAATCATCTAATCATATGATTTCTAATTTTGAAAAGGGGGCACATGAAATTTTTTTTACAATTCTACAGCCATAAATTCAAAATAAAGATTGTCATGATGGTCCTAAGAGGGTTAAACATCCACAGTGTAAGAATTAGTGGCATCTAAAGGCAAGACTGCGGAGTGCAACAAATCGGGGAATCCTTCAGTCAACTATAGCTGTCTTTACATATAAGAAACGATGTAAGCAACACTCTTTCACAACTCACTTTAGTTAGATTGAAACTTAATTGTGCCTGTGGGGAAACGATACAGACAATAGAATCAGGGAAAAACATAACATAAGACAGTAAACGTACATATAAAAGGTTGTTCTAAGGCTACAAAAGTAGTGATCAATTTCCCTGTGCTAAATGTTACACACTGGAGCTTTAAATATAGGACAAGAGTCATCATAAATCATCGCGTTGGACTTGAAAATTGGACGTTAAAGTCACAGATGTTTGCAGATCCACACAGATTTTATGGTTTGGTGAATTCATGTTGATTTAACTTTTTTTTTTTTTTTTTAAATGGTTACTAACACTATTAGACCTATAATATATGGTGCGGTTGTCAGATCAGATTGTAACCTTGATATTTTTCATGTTCCAATGTTGCCGATTTTGCGCCTACGGCTATTTTTTTGTAGTTGGTGAATCCGAGTAGAGAACCAACCCCTTCCTCACAGCAAAGATGTTATTTACCCAGAGAGACAGACAAAAGTAGAGGACAAGGCCAGTGATGAGGTCAAGTGCGCCTCTCTTTCACTCGCTGCTCTTCTGTAGACGTTTCACGCTATTGTGCTCCGCGTTGCACATCGGCTGTCGGAGGCACCTCTCCACCGAATAATGACACCACAATCCTGCGCGACGTTTGGAGAGGGAGCGTGCTAGCCAGGCGAATCGTACAGTTTCATTAGCCTTTGAACCATGTGAGGAGCTCATAAAAGGATGGGACTGTCGCCTGGAACGTTAGGCTATTAGCGCCTCGCGGGCGCCCGGCAGCGCCTGCATAATTACAGCTCTTAACGCTGGGGAAAATTAGCACCCTGCTCATGCCAGCCTACACCCTGCCAGATCATGGTGGCACCAGTATCTTATAGTTCGGTAATTGTGGGGTAATTGAGATGTCCAAGTCCAATACAAGAAAAATGGAGCATTTTACTCTATTTGTTTCAATGTTGTTCTTTCTTTTACTGTTTCCTGCAGTCGAGATTATGTGTAAATCAGAAGTGGAGCGAGGACTTGGAGAGAGTGATACAAACAGTTACAGTTTGTTTTTTAAATGTAGTTATGCATGAGTTGGAAAGGGAAAAGAAAACAATTTTAAAATAATTTCCCCTTCTCTTAGCTTTTTTTCTTTTTTTTTCATTGTTAAAGCCAGGCTGCAGTATTAGCAATAAAGCTGCAACAGCGTTAACACCTTGTTTCAGGGGAGATGTTGCTTCAACTGAATGAACTGAATGGTAATTTCTGCCCTGCTGCCGCTGCTGCTTCAGCTTGTTGATGCCTTTTGAGATTACAGAACTTTTCGAATAACCAGATGCTGTTAAACTTCATCTTTAAAGAGCTTGCGATGCTGAGGATGTTTTAGTGCCTGATCAAATCAATGACTTAACGAGAAAAAGTAAATATTCTGTTGTGAGGGAGAGTCAGAAATGTCAAATATCTACAGCAGATGCTTGAAATGTAGTGGAGGAGCATTTTACAGACATAGTGATTGTTTAATCTTGGAGATGTCATTGTTGTATAGAGATAGTTCAGTTTCTCACACTCCTGCACCAAATGGAGGAAATAGGCATTTTAAGCTTTCAGGGTCAACTGCGACTGTTTGTATTATGAAAAAAAAACAATGTAAACAAGGGATTTCAAACACAGGAGTCACAAGATAACACATTTGAACGTACTGATGGAGGCAGCAGTGGATTAACAACTCCTTTGTGCTGCTGCGATGTAAAATTGTTTATTTTCTCAATAGTCTGCCGTGGTTTGATGATGACATTTACTCAGGTGTTACACCATCACACTGCGTTTCCCTTTTTAGCAGCACTTTGTGTGAGGTAAATCAATGTGAACCAAATGAGGCATTTGGTTCACATTGATTTCATTACGTTTCAAGCAATTGTAGCATTTGATAAGTATTGACAACCAGTTGTGGAAGCTCCACAAATAACTTTTTCATAGACGTAGTTGTTGGCTTTGCATAATTTGACGCTACTGACTCTACTTTTCACATTTCCAAATGAGTTTGTGGTCTCAGTCAGTAGATTCAGATGTCCGTCCTTGCAGTGTGATGTGCATTTTCCAATATATGCACGCCTTGCCTCAACTACACGGTTTGGTATGCGTTTTCCATTAGTATGGTACCTCCTCAACGTGGGCAGAGTCGTCTTAGCATTGCTGCATGGAACTGCCGTGACTAGTGACTACTGAAACGAGTGACTAGTGAGGTTGTTTTCAATGAACTCAATCTTTAGACTCAGTTAATTATATATTTGTTCAGTACTTCCTCCATGACCGGAGCACAGACTCCGTCTGGCACAGTCACTGAACTGAAATACAGCAACAGGGGTTGTGATGTGGCTCACTGTCGCTAGTGTTCAATGTTAAGATTTTAGACATCTCCTTGCTAAATGTTGGAGATTAACGCACATTTTCAGGATTTTCAAAGTCTTTTTAACTGATTTACACTGCGGCATTGTTGTGCCAGACGTACCGAGTCAAGCTGTTGCAGGTGCTGTGTCGTGGAAAAGCGCTAAAACAGGCAATATAGGAGGGTGAGGCTTTAGCAAAATCAGATGTCACACACTTTGACCTGTGAGTTATTGGGCTCTTGAAAATTTCCACCCCTCTCTTCATCCACCACTTGTCATCTAAATATGGTTTAAGAAGTACAAGATTGCGACAGATATCCTAGCAGTCTTCAAAATGGCTGTTCATTATACAAAAGGTGTCTTCACGGTGGCTCTGCTTTAAATCCTCGTATGAGAGGGATTCATGTTAAATGAGCAAATATCTGATAACCACAACGGAGGAATAATTTGAATGTCACGTTATGCTGTTGAGTTTGAATGATCAGACTGTCGGAGAAATTCTTTATTATTCATTTATTTATTTTAGCTTTGAGCTGCAGGATCAAGCCACTTATCAAAGCAAAGCAGAACATGCATTTAAATGTGAGGCATTTCAAAACAGATGTTTTGCATGACATTTTTTTTTGTGTGTGTGTGTGTTTTTTTTTTTTTAGAAAAACTGTAAAAATAAATAGACCAAAAATAAGATTTTGGGACTGACACTGCCAGGCCTGATTCCTGTGGGAGTTGCAGCTCCTCTGTTTGGATGTTGGGATGTCTTGTGCCCCCAGGGGCAGCTTGGTAGGTGGTACGTCTGAGGTGCTGCTCTTCCTCATTACTGCTCTCTTGGTTGTTTAGCCTGCAGCTCTGGTGAGTTGTTGTTTTCAAAGTGGAGAGAGGTGCAGAGAACGCATGCAAAAACACTTTTTTTATCCAGTGAATATTATTGAAACAATTCAGGGCTATTTGTTAAAAGCTAAGTTAACACGATAGAAGATTTTTTCAAAGACTTCATCAGCAAAACAACAGTTTAAAGCCTCCATGAAATGACACTCCCATCCCTAATTGACTATACAGTTAGTTCAAGTAAGAATTATAGAAACATACACACAGAAAAGAGAGTTAATACATGAGAGCTAGTTTTAGTAATGCAGGATCCACAGACTGTTGAGCCAAGAGGAGCAGCTACAAGAGGCCTACAATGACCCTGGTAATTAGGTCTGTCACTTTTCTTAGAAATATTATTTCAAATGTGGGGTGTAAAGTTCACTTTTGAGCTGAAATTACCAATATGAAATGCCTTCATTCTCATAGACCATTTGAAATAATGCCCCTTAAGATAAAGTTTCAAGCCATAGAGGTCCTGTTTGGGGAACTCAGTAATAGCACCTTGGAGATGCTGTTTTGGTGGAGAGATGTTGGATAATATTATAATGAAAAAGAGAGCCACACTCAGTGTCAATCAGTTTGACAGACTTCTGTTTCTGGCAAATAATATTAGAAATGCAATAGGGCCATTTGCCTTGATTGTCAGTTCTATATTTTAACTTAGAACCGATTTTACATTTTAGTTAAAAGCTGTCGGAGCCTCCTCCTGCTGTCACCGATTTCCCATCCAGAGACTATTTATTCCATGAGGGTTAGGAATCATCCAACACTCGCAGCACTGTTAATAAAGTTTAAATGATTAAAATTGATAATAAAGTAATGAAAAGTGTGAGCTGTGAAGGCGGCGCACAGGAAGGGAGTATGCACATTTGTTTGAACACATTATGGGCGATTATAGACCCATTTTAAAAATCGATTTCTTTTAAAAAAGCGTATAACAACTGCAGTTCACCAACCAAATGCCTGCTGCTGCTGCCACCTTGTGATAAGAGACGTACAGAATGTAGAAATTAATTAAAGAATAAAGATTCAGGTCGGTATGCCCATCTCTTGCTTGTTTGGAGATTGCCATTTTATTTTCTTGAGAATATTCTGGACACTATCTGCATTTTTTTTTTTTTATGTACACATTGACTTAAAGCAATTATGACATCATGTTGACAAGTGTCATACAACTGCTCAAGTATCCCGTGAAGGTACGTTTAAATGAAATAAAAAGTTGTAAAATGTAGGTATGGACAGCAATCAATTGACAGCACTGAACCATATGCATGTAAACACACCTCAGCACATAACAATGACTCTTTAAGAGTATGTTGCTGTGTGTGTGGTCTCTGTGCGCACACACAGCAACATACTCTTTTTTTTTTTTTTTTTCCTGTCGGCCTGATCAAAGCAGACACAGTGCAGAGCAGAGGTCTCCGAGGTGAAATTAGAGTCTCGCTGCCTCCACCGGCGTGGACAGCTAAAAGTGATTACGGTTAAATTAAAAGGTACGACCATAAAAGCGCGCCATGACCGAACCCCCGCAATTCATCAAAACGATCCCACCGCGCTTCTTTTGCTTATCAAATTGTAAAATATTGTCCATGACACCGGCGTAACAGGGGCGTAATTAATGCACTAAATCAATTCGGAATCGTTCAGCGCAGAGTGGCCCTGCTGGGATGCCGTCATTATCACAAATTATGGCAGCAGATGCACGGGGGCCAAGAGGAATGGATGAAGTTTCTCCACAACCACAACCGGTCCTCTTCCTTCCCCACTTTGCTCTGTCTCACTGAGTCTTAAGGAGCGTGCAAATAGTTTCATTACCGAGCGCAATTTTGAATTCCATGTCCTGGAATTAACCTGTGGTTATTTTAATGACACCACACGGCTTGCAATTTAAATACATAAATCAAAGAGATGAATACACGTAATGGTTGATTAGTTCTTGTATTTCTCATGCCATTGTCAGCACACATTTCCCACAACAGTTTTATCACTTAATATTTTAAACTGAACGACTTGTCTGCTGCTGGATTTCATCACACACACCAGTAAGTTAAGGTTGAGTAATTTACACAAACATTTGTAGTCCGGAGCTCAGGGTTTTCAAGGTCATAACCAGATGTCCAACTTGGAAACTGAGTTAGGATTCCAAACATTGCTACTTTTAACGTTAATAGCATGTCTTTCATATTTATTTTACAGTAAATCAGTTGCACACATTTATTTTTTACCCTGTAAACATGTTGCTATGCTGTTTGTGCGCGCAAAATCCGGCATCGATGTTGCTATCGACTGGGAATGTTAAAAATGTCTCGCTCAACGTCCATGGTTCACTCTGGAACGCCGTGAACTCTACTTTGTCAAAATGCTTGTTTTCACCAAGTAATGGCTCAAACTGTTATTTTAAAAGTCTGGTATCCTTACTAAAGCACTAGTGTCACTCGACTCTTGCTCAGCAACACCTGATCACATTCTAAAAGTTTTCTATCTATCCACTTACACACCCACATAGTGGAAACATGGGCTGTAAAATCTTGGAATTCTTCTTTTAATAAAGATTTAAAGCTGCAGCAGGCAGCATCCCTGGAGGATAATCCCACTGCTCCATCATTAGGCATGAATGCATCTATGTACTCTGTTTGTGTGTCGTCCGGATTTTTTCCTCATTGAGCCAATTTTAAGTCATTTAAAAAAAAAAAAATTAATAAAAACATTATTTTACCACAGCGATGACAAAATGAGCTTCAAACAGATAGAAAATAAATATAAAAGCCCGATTCAAAGCAGCGTACTTTCCAATCGTGTCAGTACAACATGTACAAGGCTGTCGCTCTTCAATCAGACTCTCTGTTCTAGGTTGATGTCGGTTTTATAAAGGCACAATCAAACGGTTGAAGAAGACGGTCAGGAGCCCTCCCACACAGGAGCACGCTCCTGCTGAGGAGCTGGACCTCTGCAGTAATGAGGATTGCTTATATTGTCTGCAAAAACCTAAACAATGTCTTTCTATCGCCTCTAATGATCTGACCACTGAGCTATGGGAAACTTTTTTCTTCTCCACTAACCATAAACCCTGCTTTGTGCTACAGACTTCGTTCCATCAACAGCCTCGTATGTATTCGTCTGTGAGGAAAAGTAAAGCGAAGTTGGCCCAAATATCATCGTTGCGAAAAACACCCATAAATAATGGAGTTTCTCTTGTCCCAGTCTTGTCTCGC
Source organism: Microchirus variegatus (assembly GCF_963457635.1). Classification (NCBI taxonomy): domain Eukaryota; kingdom Metazoa; phylum Chordata; class Actinopteri; order Pleuronectiformes; family Soleidae; genus Microchirus; species Microchirus variegatus. The sequence continues at coordinate 33,295,799 of NC_139802.1, forward strand.
ACAACTTTCGCATGGACTTTCTGATAGCCCCAGATCTTCCCTGCTTACATATGAACAGTCACGTGACGAAGCGCAGTCCACGGGGATGAACTATTTTGTGTCTGGCTGAATTTAGCAGAGCTTGTGTGACCGCGCTGTGATCATATGTCTTTATTCTCTGAAGGCAGCGCCGTCATCTCTACACACATTATGTATGCATATTGCATTTTTATGTCGTTATCTGAAGATTTCATGACTCGCAATGATTTATAAGAGTTTTTGATTTTCTTTTCTTTTCTTCCTCCACACTTGCGTATTCCACACAATGTCTCCATTTGAAGTTGGATTCTTTGGAGTTACGGTGTTGATTAAAGCCGTGCGTTTGCATATGAACTCACAGTCCCACATTATGTGCATGCAAAGCGCTCCGCATCGTGTGTCGTCTCACACTGACTCACAGGGTTTTGTTATTATTATTATTAGTAGTAGTATTATTATTATTCCCAGGGTAATGACAGTGGCACAGGATGAAAACGTGAAGGAAGAAAAGACATTTATACAGAAAAAAAAGGCAGGAACAGTTGGCCGATGGATTTCTTTAAAGCTCATTAAAACAGTGCAATGTTTGTATTGTGTCATAATTTACTCTTTGAAAGCAGGTAAACGGAGTAACAAAATACAATTTACTTTAACTTGTAGTCGACAAGTTTGCTCCCAGAGGAATCGAGAATATTTCTGTTGTTACTTGTTACTTTACAGAATAATATTTGACTTAAATTTCATGATCTATGACGACAGTTTATAGATTTATTTAATTAAAAATGATGGTATCCAAAATAATTTGATAGCAATTTGAATGCATCTAGCTGCATTCAAAAATAAAAGTGTTTTGATGTGGAATTATATATTGTTCAGAATAACAACATATGTATTTAAAGGTGCCATATGTAAGAATGTGGCCAAAAACGGTTACTACATTCAAATTCAAAACACAGAGGTATTTTAGGTTTCGTTTTCTGACGTAACTGGCAACCCGTGGTTGGTCGGCAGCTGAGACTCTACTGACTGCAATGATTGGTAGACGGCGGTAGGTGGCGCCACATGCCAAAAACATGATTTCAAAACATAAACATGATTTGCAATCTGCAAAATATTTTTTTAATGCAAATATTTTGGCTGTACTGTTGTTGTTGGTGAGTTCAGTTTGTTATATGAACATTATTCCTGAGTCTCTGTGACATATTAGGAGGATTGTATAGCCAGTTGCTTTAGATTTATTATATAATGCACCTTTAAAGATTGATTATTCAGTATTTAGTGGAGGGCCACATGAAATCGATTGGGGGGGCGGCAAGGTTGAGACCTCTGATCTGACAGGTTAAGTGATGATTTAAATTTAATTAGGTATTAGGATAATTCAGCAGCACATAATAATAGTACATTTTGCTTATAGGCGCCTTTCAGGACACTCAAAGTAACCATGCAAAGTATGAAAACAGTACAAGATGCAAATGTCAATAAAATACAAGAAACAACTTAAAAACAAACCAAAATATTGAGCATGAGAATATAAAGTGTAAGCAATAAAAGTCTATGAGAGTGAATAAGCCTGAGTGTTGAGTCTGATGTCATGTGGTATAGGCTGTTCCATAGGCGAGGGGCCAAGCTGCTGAAGGCTCTCGACTCCATGGTGTTCAAACGGAAGATGGAAGAAAGAGACCTTAGAGAAAGGGCAGGTGTGTTAACGTGGAGGTCAGCGAGGTTGTCGATGGCCTTGAAAGTGAGGAGCAGTATCTTGTATGCGTTGTTTAATAGGGAGCCAGTGGAGTTGCCGGAGAGCAGGTGCGATATGGTTCATGGACGGGGGGTTCTCGTGATGATGCGTGCAGCAGAGTTTTGGACCAGTTGGAAGTTTACCATTAAAAGTATCAAGTTCTGTAAGCAACTGGACTGCACCACACAGTGATGAGATGAACTCTGGGACACACTCTGCTCCTCTAAATGGTGCCAGGATGAGTGCGCATTAAATGTGGATGCAGGTTGTTGCTGTTTTTCATGCCAGGTGGCACCTGAACGCTCACTTAAGCACTAAATGGGAGAGACCCAGCGTGCAGTAATTGGTGTTAGACCTTAATATCACTGTGCTATTGTTGTTCTGTTCGCTCTGCTCTTACTTAACTCACTGTCATAGCTGTAGGAGTGGTTTCCTTGTCTTTGGGGACACTTTTTTAAGTATGTGCAACATCGACATGCCATTTACTGGTAAAAAAAACAAACAAAACAAAAAACAGCCTTTTCCCTGGCATCTTAGCCACAAATTAATTCATGGTTGTGGATAAATAGTTTCTCTCGATCCCTCTTTAATATCTACCTCTCACAGCTGGCTTTGGGAAAATACGCCCTACATCATACTGCTCCTTCCATGCTGAGCGGAAGGAACAGATTGCGTTCCTCTGTGACATTTACACTCTGGGTGTGCGGATGCGAGCACGTGGCTGCGTGTGTACGATACGCGAGGCTCGTGAGGTCTTTGTATGCCCGTCTCCGTGTTTCAGTGAGCTAATATGAGTGTGCTCGTGTTAGTTTGGGCCGCCTTCACTCCCAGCCCTTCTGTTCTGAGCCCCAACTGCCTTCAGGATCTCTATGGACTTCACCAGTAGTCCTGATCTAAATCGCATACATCGTGTACGTTCAACCCTGTTGTGCAAGAAAGGTTCTTGCTCAAAGATTGGCAGCAGCAAATGTCTTTAAAAACATCACCGTCTGAGTTTTTTGGGTTGGATTTGTTTTTTTTTATTCTTTATTTCTACCGTATCGGAGCTAATGGGCTAATTATGTCATTTCAGCAAGAATGACTCATAGACGATGAAACAAAAGCAGCGAAACTCCACCTGCTGATAAATTGCATTTTTTTTCTTTTGAACTACAGACCAACTGGTCTGTGGTGTGCATATTTCCATCTATTTATTCCATTAAATTTCTATTTCTTTGTACTGCTATTCTGAATAGACTGTAATTCCATTAGAGCTACTGTCAGGTCCATCCTATTTATTATTACCGAGTGCTATATGGTATATAGTGTATTCCGAAAATATATTTTAAGCAGATAGCAACGCTCTTCTCCTATTCTTTCACTTATGCCTCTAGAGATATTTGCATGCTGGCTGAAAAGTTATTGCAGGTATTTCCACCCTCCTCAGTAATCCCCTCTGCTACAGGGTGTTGGCTATGAGACCAGTTTTGTTCTACAGTCTCAGTATCAGGGAAAAGTCCCACCATAGTGTTCTAACCATTATTGCAAAGAGAACTGTGCAGTTTTTGCCCAAGTGTTCCCAAAAGAGTGACTCAAAAGCAATCAAAGCTCTTTTAAAAAATCAGTTAATATGACATTTGTGCAATACAAGCTATAACCAGCCATTTAAAAATCTTATGGCGCCAACAGTATTAGAGAAAGGCACAGCTCTTACACACTTATATGTTGTCACATGATGGTGCTGGTGAACTTCTGGAAATGTGTTTCCTGTGATGATTGAGGTATTTATGCTATATTTATGGTTTAAAGGTGACATGACAACTTTTTAATCATATTTGGGACTCTGGAGGCCCTATGAGTCAGCAAAGTGTGAAAAAAGATGACTGTTTTTGTGGTCCGCCTCAGTCTAAGTGGTTGACTTTCGCACTCTTTGTGACGTCACAATGATGCATTACTGGAATTGTATCCGGAAGAGCGTAAGTCAGCGAAGTGTTCTATTCTTGGCTGCACAGTGCAGCACAGAGTTCTATACAAACTTCCAGCCTAAGAGGATTTACGTGTCCAGTGGATACATTTTATATATGACGGCAATGTGCCGGCTAGAGTCGTTCTGAACAGGGCTGTTTTGGCAGGGTGGTTGAACTGCTGTGGAGCTTCATCCTTAAGGTATTTTAACCAAAGCATGTCACAGACATGTTCATTAGGACACCAGGGAACTAGGTTCACTTGTAGAAATAGGGAATAATATTTAAAGAAATGTTTACTTATACCAATAGAGCCCCTACTAGAAACCTCACCTATGCAGTAGCAAAGTTGCATAAGCATGAATACTCACAGCATTGTATGGCACATTGAAACACAAACCTTTAGGCTTCCATAATTGTGAGAAATTTCTGTAGCTGCTGATTGGCTCAGATAATCAGTGCATGCATACGTGCTGAGTTTAAATGAATGCACAGAAGCAGACCCACACACCTGCAGTGCTTTTTATGCAGCAGATTGAAATTCATAATGTGTCCTTAACCTTAGATTCCAGTATGAAGCCTTATTGATTCAAATATATTCGTAACACATGCATGTCTGCAGATGCACCTGCAAAAGCCATATTCAGAAACACAAGCAGACACACACAAACACACACACACACACACACAGTTGCCACAAATCAGGACATCCATCTCTGACTGGGGCAATTTGACTCCAGAGTAATGAAGGAGTTTAGCGCCGAAACGTGGCGTGCCTCACAAAGCGCTGATGATGCCACTGCCATTATTTTCCATTGAGGAGAACTGGCTGACAAATACCCTCTACTCTTCTACCACACACACACACACACACACACACACACACACACACACACACACACACACACACACACACACACACACACACACACACACACACACACACACACACACTTACGTACACTCACACTGTATTAAGAGACAAGCCAGATAAAATCTGACATGGTTGTAATCAGTCCCGCAGCTGCCTGCTTACATGTCCTGAATACATTTGCTGTTCACAGTTTGCTTTTCAACAAGCAGAAGAAGAAGTCGGGTGTTTGTCTTTTGAGCTGAATCTCTTGTGTCCTTATTAAATTTCCTCTATCCAGCGTGATTCACTGTTTCACATGTTCCAGTTCAGTGCAGTTAAATATCTGTGAGTGCGCTCTTCACGTCCTCAGCAGCTCCCTCTAACACAATCATCACTGCTATATGTGTGTGTGTGTGTGTTGTTGCTTCCATACATTCACCACCACACACACAGGAGTCCATTTGCTTTATCCCCTTTCTCATTCACATGAGCTGAATTTTGAGGCTATCTGTTCAATCTATAAAATTATACAGAAGGAGTGTGAGGAGCGGCGATGGGTGAGTGTTTTGCCGTCAGTTAAAAGTACGGCACTGCACAGAGGAAGTGATTTATTTTATGTCAATATAGACGGAGGAAGTGGCAACATTGCTCGAGCAAAAGTAGACTAGAGTTTGACTGAAAACACAAAGTAGAGGTAGACTGATGTTTTTTTTTAGCTCCGATACTGATTATTAGTAGTCAAGGAGGCCGATAACCGATATTTGGAGCTGATATTAATTTGCAGTAAAAGTGAAAATATTGGCGTCAAAATTTTGAATAATACAAACACCAAAACTTAAAGGTGCATTATCTTATAAATCTAAAACAACTGGCCATAAAATCCTCCTAATATGTCACAGACTCAGGAATAATGTTCATATAACAAACTGAACTCACCAACAACAACAGTACAGCCAAAATATTTGCATGAAAAAAAATATTTTGCAGACTGCAAATCATGTTTATGTTTTGAAATCATGTTTTGGCATGTGGCACCACCTACCGCCGTCTACCAATTATTGCAGTCGGTAGAGTCTCAGCTGCCGAGCAACCATGGGTTGATGAAGTAACCATTTTTGGCCACAATCTTACATATGGCACCTATAACTTTAAAGTTTAAATGCAAGTGCAGGAAGCTCCCAGGCTCAGCAGCATGGTTTAGAAAATTAACTGAAATTTTAAATAAATATATAAATTGATTAAATTGAATAAATGCGGATTTGCGCCAAAATGCCAAATATCGGCGCCGATAATCTTGTAGTCTATAGTCTATCGTTTCACATGTGACTTCTCTTTGATGGGATAAACATCTCTAGCCCCTCCCAACTGTAAAAGTAACTTCAAATCTAGGCCAAGTTTTGCATTGTGTCCGTCTATGGTTGAATCCTATTTCTGCACCTGACCCACCGTTAATGACTGAGAGAGCAACTTTTTTTCTTCCCCAGAGGAATGGAGTGACACTGGGCCTCTGGGGCCTCTTAGCCTTCCCTGTTTCTCCCGTTGGGATCATTGGCCCCTCCCATTGGGAGATGCTGCCCGTTCACCACAGTCTCTGTCCTACTGGGGTGACCGTGAATAATGAGGGACTTAAATATGAGATCCAGGAGCCATAGGTGACACGATGCTCCTCACTTTTTTTCCCCCCCATCCATGACTCGACTGTCAAGGGAGCAGGAGCTCGCCTGTGGCTGACATGCACTAGCTTTGTCACATAACTACATTATGTAGGGTCCCCAAAGGCTACAGCATAATGGGACACGCCGCATGACGACTGTTGCTAGGTTTGCTACAACAGCTTCGCCTCATGAGTTATTAATCAGAGTTTTCACCAGGGCTCACGGATCAGATACTGTACCAAACTGTGACTCTTTTAGCTCGGCACCGCTAACCGCGCTGCAAACTCTCTCTTTTATTATTATTCCCGAGTCAGGGTCAGGCTGTAAATGTGTCTTGACAACACGGAAGCCTCACGGACGCCACTCCTGAAACGGACTAATGCGAGATTGTCGGGCTGTCTGAGACGATAAATATCAGCGCCGAGAGCCAGAAGCACAGCTGCTGTTGGAGGGACACCCCCCAAACATCACGTGCCACTGTGTGACAACCCAAAGTCATAGTCAAACACTAAATAAAATTAGACTTATCTGACCCTCTTCTTGTCCTCCACTCAATTCACTGGCCCCCATCAGCAGCTGTGATAACAAAAAAAAACAAAAACATTAAAATGAATAGAATTTTTAAATAATAAAAAGTTGTAGTGTATAACTGTTGGTGCTATTTGTTGTTGTTGTTCCTCTGTTTGGTCTTTGTGAACAAACATGATCTAACATGATTTTTGAATGCTCCGTTCTTCAATTGAAATTTGGCTCTGCGTAACAGATCTGTCAGAGGGAGCGTTTGTTTGTATACAGCTACAGCGCAGCGGTGGGTGGAGACAAGAGGGCCTTATCGTGTCCAAAAGCTTTAATGACCTGGATGTTTTTATTATATTATATATTATTATTATAATGTATAATTAAAGGTGCCATATGTAAGAATGTGGCCAAAAAAACGGTTACTACATTCAAATTCAAAATACCGATGTTTTTTAGGTTTCGTTTTCTGACGTAACTGGCAACCTGTGGTTGCTCGGCAGCCGAGACTCTACTGGCTTCAATGATTGGTAGACGGCGGTAGGTGGCGCCACATGCCAAAACATGATTTCAAAACATAAACATGATTTGCAAAATATTTCTTTTAATGCAAATATTTTGTCTGTACTGTTGTTGTTGGTGATTTAAGTTTGTTATATGAACATTATTCCTGAGTCTCTGTGACATATTAGGAGGATTTTATGGCCAGTTGCTTTAGATTTATTACATAATGCAGTAAAGAAATATCCATTATTGATATGAACATCAATTAATCTTGGGGAAAGAGGAAGGAGAAGGATGCTAAACCAGCAGGAAGTTAGCAAAGAGTTTGCCAGAGGATGACGGATTGCTGACAGCAGCTTTAATGACATTTTGATCTTTTCTCTCCTCCTGCACGAGCTTTCTCTCAGATTTGGTCTCGCTGTCTGAATGAAGAGAACCTGGAATACAATACTTAAAGATGAGTGAGCTCCTGCCATTTGAGAAAGTATATAAAAAAAAATACCCCTTTTGAATAAGCTTTTCACTGATTCATGGCATTTGATCACAATTACTGTATGGCTTGATTCAGCGCGCCGTGTTGGAGAAGCTGTTCTTCCGTTAAAAGCCCCATTCAATAAAATCTTTCGACTGGGCTGAGCAAGAAATTGACTTTTGCATTCCCCCTATAATGTGCCGGTGGAGATGCTTAAATACCTGAAAGGGAGTGGATTTCAAATCGCTCTCTTTCACCGACATGAAAAGTGCTGTGTGGGTTCAAAAACACTTGCCTTTTCACGTTTGATGTGGTTTCCATTTGAATTGAGCAAAGGCCTCTGTGCACCCCTACTCGCACTCTTTTCACCTTGTTGATTCCTCTACTGCCTTGGGGGGGTACTATCAACAATCTTGAGATGCTCCTTAAAGGTTCCCTAAAAAGGCTAGTCTCCTGAAAGTCAGACACAGACACCTGCTGGATGACATTTCACATGACTGGATTTTCATTTCTTACAAAAATCTATCCTCCTCCTCTCATAGGCCTTAATTTTTGCTCACACGATTTCTTCAAAAATACTGAATGTCACATCTGAGCACTCTCAGCATACTTAGCAGCCAAAACAGTCACAAAAGAAAGAGTATGAGTTTATTCACGTGAACATGGGAAACGCATCCCCCGCCTGTGTGTTGACTTGTTGAGTCAGATTGAGGCGACGCTCTGTTTCCGGGTCAAACTCTTGAGAGTCGGCAGCCTTGATTCACTGCTGAAGTTCTATATGGTAATCAATCATAATCACCATTCTACTGTATGTTTACTGTCTCTGTACTGTCATTATATGGGGCCACATAGTTGGTGTAGTGGTTTGCACTCTTGCCTTTGCTGCAAGATTATCCGGGTTCGAGTCCCTGTCTGAACAAGTTGCCTTTCTACATGGAGTTTGCATGTTCTCCCTTTGTGTGCGTGGGTTTTCTCAGGTTTCCTCTCACAGTCCAATAACATGCAATATGGGGATTAGGTAAAGGGAATACTCTTAATTGACGGTAGGTGTGAGAGTAGATTGTTGTTTGCCCTGTGACGGACTGGCGATCAGTCCAGGGCGTACCCCGCCTATCGCCCTATGTCAACCCGAGGGACCCTCATTTGGAGAATAATGCAGTAGATGGATGGATGTCATTATATGTCTTTTCTTCCATGCTGTTTTCTGCCCTCCTTTTTCTACTTCCGTGCTCCCACCTCATTCGCACTCTCACTCATCCAGGTGACAGGAACAGGTGCACTATTAATTATGCTTTAACCCCCCCTCCCCCCCACTCTCCAGCAGGATTGTTGTTCCTTCACTTTCTCTAACTTCTTCATCTCTGCTGCCATGCGTCACGTTTTGTTCTCACTGTGTATCATTTTCTCTCTGGAAGAGAAGCAGCTCTGACAGTTTTTAGGCCCGCTGCGTTGCTCCGATTGCATCTTAATTATCTCAACCTATCAAACTGCCATCATGTGACCATATCTGACTATCTCATTATCCTGTGAAAGCTAATTACGACTGGGTGGTGTTATCCCGAGGTAAAAAACTGAATTACCTTGTTATCTTAAGATATCAAACACTGTTTTCCTCTCATTATTTTCAGATAACAGAGCTAGTGTTTTTTTTTGTTTTGTTTTTTCCGAAATCCAGCTGCTTCAAGCCACTGGTGTTGCTTAGGAGTCTTTCCAAATCCGCTTAGCGTGATGAAAGCAACACTGTGAGAGGGAGAGGCCAGACAAGGTTGCATCTTTAAAAGTAAATTACAGAGAATTAAGATGGAAATAAACCCACTTGAGTAAACAAACCTGTACAAAGTAATATTGCAACACAGGCAAATGTTATTGTTTGGTTTTTGGCCTCCATCAGTTTTACTGTTCCTTTTGTTTCATTTATCATTTTTACTTGGTGATAAAGGTGATGACCTGTGTTGCCAGATTGAGCGGTTTTCCACCCAATTGGGCTCCTCTTTTCTACCTTTTTAAGTTTTTAATATTGTGAAAATGGCATTCTCTCTCTCTTTAAAATAATAAAAAAAAATACATATATAAATCGGCATCTTTTTTATTACATTTGGTAACTTAACCGTGATGTCAGTTCAGCACTGTAGCCGTGCTGAATTTGAAGCGGGTGGTGGGTTTTATGTCACCTGTGAGTGATTTTGCTAACCGTAGCCCACTAATTCTATGGCATTTGGCATTAAAAGCTAGTTTTTACGTGGTTTTGTGTGTTTCAGTATCTCAATCCGCTGCTGTGCGGCCAGGTCATGGTGCGTGTTTCAGCACCACAGGTGTGGAAAGCAGCGAGGATAAATAGAGAGGGAGGAAGGGAGAGGCGCTCTGTATGTGCAAAGTGTTATGCATCTAGTCCTCACACAGGTCATTTGTGATGTAAATAATGACATTTATGAGGCCTACACAACAACATTTCTGATGCTCTGCTTTTGTAAGATGTGACTTGTGGTTCATATAGATAAACCCCAAAAGTCCAAATTTTACGAAGTCCAACTTGGTAATACATGTGTTTTTAAAACCGACATTAGCATGTTTTACATTACTGTACAGTCAATTAAATGGCTGAAAAATATTTAAATTTACACCGTTGATAAGGAGACATGCAACACTTCATATACCCATCTATTTCACTTGTTTACCATTAAATTGTGGTAAACAAACCAATTGCTTTTCTAATCTTTTTAGTTTTTGTCTCTCATAAAATAATATATATATCGCACAACAAAAACAACACCAAACAACTACAAATGTATGCAGCAGAACTTTGTTTTTTCTTCTTTTCAACCTCATTAATCATCTCAGGCTTATCTCTTGGCCCTCAGAAAAGTTGGTGCAGGTCATAGAAAGAAACTGGATGAAACTCTTCAGCCGCACCATTTTTAAGTTCTGAAAGTTAGTTACATCCTTTTTTCCTTTTTTTTTTTGGCTCCAGCATCAAACATCCTGCCCTGGCACTATAATTTATTTAACTTTGTACTCAATATTGGTCAGATTTTGCTATGATATGAAAGTAATTTAACTCGAATAAACTTCTGAATGCAGGATTGTAAAGTTTTAATGGAGAATTTTCAAACTCACTGTTAAAACCAGCTCGATCAAGGACTGTTTGAAACAGGATAATTCACACTCGGCCTTGGCTGCTTTTGGCCTCTACACATTTGCACATTGTTGATCAATTGATAAGTACATTAGATGAATAAATTACTGTATTAATCTCCAAACATGATTCATTTCAGTGGATCAGCTTTCATAAATGTCTTCCATTGGGCATATATGAAAGAAAAATGTGATTTAAACTTTGACAATGGTTCTAAACCACACTGAAATCACGTTACTGAACTGTTCCTTATGGTCTGTGTGTAAATTGATGTTAATTTTAGAGGGGACATGATTAAACTGCAGATGATCCACTGCTACGAGACAAAGGGTAAGGAAGTTATCAGTTAGCTGTTAGCTATTATACATTAGTATTATCAACACATGTGGCAGTAAGTATTTGATAATGATGTACATTAAGCAACTTAAGATGCATTTCTGATGGTTTTCATGGCGACCAGGACATTATTTCAATGCCTAAACTTTTTGTGAGACCTTTTTATCATATTGCTTCACTGGTGAGGAAACTCAAAATTTACTTTTTGTATTCCACTTTCTTTTCACCGACTGTTGCCAAATTATAAAACAGTTTACTTGATTTATTTACTGGAGAAATATAACAGCATTTTATTTGATTGCTACCTTCAATAAAAGTAAGTATGAATGTATGTGTTTTATTGTATCTGGAAGGGTTACAGGTGCCTGGACTAGTATCAGGCACTATACGTGTTTCCAAGACAGCACCCGCGCACTTTCTATCATGATTATGTTGTGTAGACTCGAGTAAATAAAGCACTTGCCAGCCTCCTCTGCCTGGGTCTCAGTGCAGTGTGAATATCCTGGAGATACAAAGAGCAATTTACCCAACATGTGAAATTCACATTTCGCCCTGAGGTAAAGTGGAAGAAGAAAGGAAAACGAGCCTGTCGGGACCACCGAGGATTCAGTTTGACTGAGCGCTCACACACAAGGCCACTAATTGCATGCGATTGATGGAGAAAAGCGCTGGAGGAAATGTTAAACTTGCAATGCATTATGAGCAGTTGACCTGTGTGTCGGCTGAGTTTCGTCTGTGCCTTGTGGCAGTTTGTGCTCCCCCCCCCCCCCCCCCGACACACACACTCATATCAGAATACATTAGACAGGTACTGGATATGTTCTTTTTCATGTGAAAGACATCTTTTTATGAGCGCACACATGAAGGACGGATGCCCACTACAGAGACAAAAAGAAAATATAAAAGAACGTTCTACATTGCATATGTTGCAAAAAAAAATACATAGTAGCATAAGGGGCACACAAATGATATCGAGTGAACTTCATCTCTTAAACAGGCCCATGCATACACTTTGACAAACCCCCTTTTCTACATGAACAAACTCAACAAAGAAAATGATGCCTGCAACCACTTCATGGAAACCTCCATAACATATAGCTTTTTCAGTCATATTGTCCGATCGTTGATGTATAATTGAAGCAAACCTTTGAATTAAGTTGTTTTCCTCACTAAACAAGTTAATTTCATTTCTGAGTCATCTACATATTACGTATACTTTTTTTGTAACACTTAAAGGTGCATTATGAAATTAATCTAAAGCAACTGGCCATAAAAATATGTCACAGAGACTCAGGAATAATGTTCATATAACAAACTGAACTCACCAACAACAACAGTACAGACAAAATATTCACATTAAAACCAATATTTTGCAGACTGCAAATCATGTTTATGTTTTGACATGTGGCGCCACCTACCGCCTCATTGCAGTCAGTAGAGTCTCAACATTTTTTATTTGAATGTAGTAACCATTTTTGGCCACATTCTTACATATGGCACCTTTAAGATTAGGGAACACATATTCACCTTTAACTAGGTGCTTACTAGCATATAAGTAGCATACTAGCACTTAATTATTAGTAATAATTAAGTATGTATAAACACCTTATTCTACCTCTATTATATGACATAAGGTGTTAATATGTGCTTAGTATTTACTAATAAAGGGCTAGTATGTTACTTATATATATGCTAGTAAGCACCTAGTTAAAGGTGAATATGTGTTCCCTAATCTTAAGTGTTACCAAATTTTTTTGCACTATTAGAATCAAAAGGTGCTTCACGGCCAAAGACTTTCTGCCTGTAAAGAAGTCCTTCAGTTTGCAGGGTGGGTCTAACCAGGAAATAACAATTTACTGAGTGTCCATCAGGGGGCGATACAACTAGTTGCAAAAACATCTCAGTTAATTAGATTCAGATCTAATTCAATAGCACATGATGTCAGTTACATAAATTATTTTTCCAACACACAACAGTGTTTCTTTATCACAACCAGGCATCTATAAACTGCTACTATCAGTCAATAGATGCCTGGTTGTGATACAGAAACAATCTGTTATGGTACTGTCAAATTGCAAGTCTGGAGGCTTCACAACATGGAGATTGTTTTGCAACCAGAAGACTGCGTCCACATTTTATATAAGGCCAATGTCTGTGAGCCAACTGGAATCAAAAGAAGCACTTTCTAAATCCTGATATGGGCTTGTGTGTAAACATTTGAACCCCCCTTTTCATCACAATGGTCATTTTGGTCAGAGGTGAAGGGGATGTAGGGTATTGAACCAAATTCCCACCACCACCACTTTGTTTTGTGTATTTTTCAAGAAAATACAAGGGTTACTCATCTGTCAAACCACGTCCACCATGTCTATGTCGAGTACATCACCCACAAGGCAGTGACGGGCAGCTTGTCAAAGTTGCGGTCTTCGACTCATCTGTTTGTTTTTCTGAAGCAAATTGTGGTTGATTCTCCGAGAGGGGAAAATGCAGGTGCTTGTGTTTACTTCCCTGCGGACGTCCCCCCCCCCACCCCATCTTCTGCTTGTCTCACCGCTTCCTCCCTCCTCCAGCACTGAGGAGTGTAGATAAATATTGATCGAGAAAGCTTTCGGAAAGGAAAAACTATGCATGTCAATGAAAGGAAATTAAATATTGTCAAAGAGATGGAAATTTACCGAGAAAGGCCAGAGTAATCCTTTAATTTAATTAGGTAAATTACAACGAAAAAAAAAATCCTCTAAGTCTGTTTTTTTTTTTCTTTATTTGCCTGCTCTCCCTCTTTTCTCTCCCTTACTCCCTCTGGAAGGCTTTCCTGCAGTTGCTAAGCAACAGGGAAACAGTTTTTCTTTGGTTTTGCCAGCGGGTCCCGGAGGCTGGCAGGGAGAAGGGGGCACAGTGGATGCACTGTGGAGTTTGCCAGTAGCCGAGTGCGTGCCCACAGCTGAGTCGGATTACAAGGCTGCTTCGCTCCCCCTGTGTTCCTTGTAGTGCCGCTGGCAGCCACCTAGGGGTTACGGCAGAGCTAATGATAGCGGGGTTAGCGCACAAGGCAACGCCGACCCCCCCCGCAGCAGTAAACAAGGGGTCACGGCAGGGTCAGTGTTATGAAACGGCATGGCGGAGAAGACGGACTTGACTCTTTTTTTCAAGAATGAGTCATGAGATGCACAAAGTTGCACAACTCACAAACAAACAATCAGAAAAACACACTGGGCAGAAAGTTCCAAAACCACACGGAGGGAGTTTGATAAGCAGTGGAACATCTCACAATAGAAGTCCCTTTATGCGAGTATGCAAATCAAAGCCTCCTCTGAAATGGATTCTACTGCTCTTTTATTATGTTGTTCTCTCTCCTCGAGTGATTGACACATTGTAATCTTGCTAATAAGCACCTCCGCTGTCTGTTTGCTTCCCATTGTGTTCGCGTTACAATGGGACAACTTGGCAGGTGTGCGGTGTTTGCTGAGCGCTCAATATAGCAGCTAATCTCGGTTACCTGCTATTATCCTGAAATGCAGGCACTCCACATGCCGCGTTACTGACTGTCAGTCTTCACTGGTTGTCCCCCCGGGGGTCAGCAGCCAGTCAAACCTCATATAACCATGACCTCCCTCCCTCCCGGCCAATCACTGACATCATTACTAGCCTGTCTCTGGTCATTAGGATGTCTCTGTAGCTGCTTTGGAAACTTTGTTTCTCATTACACTCTGTCAGTGGATATTTAAAATGCGTTAATGCTTTTCAAGAGACTTGACTTAAACCACTTAAAAAGATGCATGTCTCGTGTTTGGTTAAGTAAAGCTTTATGACGATATCTTTGTTTCTTTGAGATAAAAGAGCAATCAGAAATGAAGCGAACAAACAAATCAAGCTTAAACAACATCAGCTATCGGCCAAGTTGTTGTTTGAAGCGTAAAAAAAAAAACGGTCAAGGTAAATAAAAAAATAGCTAATTAGTTTATAACCTTGAAAGAGGTGGAGTAGTTGGTGTATCGATAAAACATTCACGTGAATATGTTCAAGTGAAATAGATAAGGAAGAAAAATAGTCCTCTATTTAGAGCAAGACGCAAACTATAAAGAATATAGCAACAAAATGCTTCTTCATCACTCAAGTTTTCCATCATGCTCATTATTTACGCCAACACTTTCTGACATGATCAGATCAGTATGGTAAATGATAAATGATCAGCGTGTATATTGCGATATAAACTACAGAATCCATCGGTAATTAACATGATGTGGATTAGAATAATCGCGTTGAAGTGACGACGCAATGGCAAATCGGCATTGAGATTCTCCGAATTACATCACGTACTTGCCAGCAGCCGGACTCCGTTCAGGGGAAATGTATAATTATTAAGGTGTGGAAACCTTTGCTGAGAAGAAAACGCAGCAACTTGCGTCGATCGCAGCTTGCGTCGATCGCAGCTTGCGTCGATCGCAGCTTGCGTCGATCGCAGTTTAGCGCACAGCAACGTGACAAACCGTGTTCGGTGTGAACGCAGCATTGGATTTTAAAGTGCGTTGTGAGCTCATACGGCTTGAAATTAGTGCCATTATATGTTTTCCTGCCATCGTGGCGGTGTTAGCAAACTAAATCATGTGACATCTGGAACTCTTCAGCAAGTATTACCTGATATTTCTCTCACTGCGACGACAGGGTTGCGACAATTGGAGAATCACGGTCTTAAATTATACATAAGGTTTCGAGACTCATCTCGAGGAAATGCTAATCGCCGTGATTTACATCTGGTTATTGATGTTTTTGTCATCTGTGTATGTGCTTTCTATGGTAATGTGGGGGAGCAAAAAAAAAAAAAGGCCTCTGTTGTACGCTCGTGTTTCTTTGCTTGCTTTGGTTAAGCATCAACCCTTAAAGTTCAAAGTGCACATTTGAATCCATCTGCTCGGATTTAGCAGCTGTAAAGAGGAGATTACATGAATGTGTGCATTTGTTTGGGCCCTGGTTCACTCACTGGTGAGGAGACGCATGCTGTTCACGTTGTGCGAGTCAAGATAACAAGTAAAAGACATGCAGTAATGCATTCTGCCGACTCTGCTGTACAAGTCTGTGTCGAAACTTTCCAAGATCCGTCCCCCTCATCACCTTTAAATGTGTTTAATTAGGGTAATTAGGATACTTAACAGCTGTTGTGTACGTGTGTCTGTGTGTACATATGTGTGCTGCTGTTTGAGTGACTCAGATGAATATTGCATGGCCACAGAGAGGGAGTTGCAGCAACAGCGAGGGAGCCAGGTTTTGAAGACGCGGTGACAGCGACAGGCGCTGTGACGCCTGAGTAGACGATAATGATGCCGCTGTGAGGACGTGATTGGCTGCCAAACTGACTAATTGATGTGATAACACAGTACCAGAATACTATCATTGACCTTTCGATTTTCAATTTGTTTTATGATATTTAGGTCTGTAAAGCCCGCCTTTGCACACACGCACACTGATTGCAAATATTATATGTGAAGCTGTATTTTATGTCCTCAAATTGTTTGGGGGGAATAATACACAACGCCTTATATAGACATTTTTTTCATCTTCTTATGTGCTGTGAGTCAAGGTTCTGATTCATTTTGCATTTTTAATAGTGATATAAAGTATCAATAATTGTGCAGAAGTACACGCAAATAGACCGTTTTTCTTTTCTTTTTGTTCATGAAAACGATCCAAGTGAAC
This sequence comes from Microchirus variegatus, assembly GCF_963457635.1. Classification (NCBI taxonomy): domain Eukaryota; kingdom Metazoa; phylum Chordata; class Actinopteri; order Pleuronectiformes; family Soleidae; genus Microchirus; species Microchirus variegatus. The sequence continues at coordinate 33,312,655 of NC_139802.1, forward strand.
TTTCAACTGCGACGTATTTCCAAATTTCACAAATCCAACCCAATTTTAAACATTTTGAGTACTTTTTGCTCAGGTGTGTTTATATATTTGGTGAAAATTAAAGGTGCATTATGTAATAAATCTGAAGCAACTGGCCATAATATCCTCCTATGTCACAGACTCAGGAATAATATTCATATAACAAACTGAACTCACCAACAACAACAGTACAGACAAAATATTTGCATTAAAAAAAATATTTTGCAGACTGCAAATCATGTTTATGTTTTGAAATCATGTTTTTGCATGTGGCGCCACCTACCGCCGTCTACCAATCATTGCAGTCAGTAGAGTCTCAGCTGCCGAGCAACCTCAGGTTGCCAATTACGTCAGAAAACGAAACCTAAAATAATTTTTTGTATTTTAATGTAGTAACCGTTTTTGGCCACATTCTTACATATGGCAACTTTTTTTCATCTGATTGTCTTGGTTGTGCGGAAAAAAAAAGGTAATAAGTCACTTTCTATAGCACATCCTTATAGCTCTGTATATACTGTATGTTTTAACGTAGTAATGGAAGAAAGACAGCCAAAATGCTCTGTGTTCTAAGGGTTAACATATATTTATATGAGTAATTCAGTCATTTCTTTGATTTACGTTATAGACTGTAATGTCATCCCAATATACAGGTGTTTTTCTTTCACATTTTGTTTTAAAATGCGTTGCATCTCTTTGTTTCATTGTGTCAAAGTCCTAAATAGCAGCTGGCAGACTCTCACCAGAGCGGACATGTAACCAGTCTGCAGCCGAGCTGACATTTTAATCATTTTGATCCGTATGTCCAAATATTTTCATCAGGCTGACATTTCAAAATGCTAATAAAATGCTTCCTGCCAGAACTGTGCAGATGAATGAAGCTATCACGCAGCACATCGACGACGGCTAGTGGTTATTAAAAAAAAGTCCCCTCCAAATGAACACCTTTGTGCATCCCGCCACATAATTACATGCACCAAATTCACTCGATGTAAAATCCGTCTTTTGCAACCCTTTATTCAGGAAAGGGGCTTTAAAGGGTTTTTTGGATCAAAATGGTTCTTACTGGAACCATTAGTGTTACCAAGAACCCTTGAAAAACCCTTTCTTCAGGAAAGGGTTTTTTAGAAGCAAATGGTTCCAGGAAGAACCTCAGGCCTCGTAGAAGAACCCTTTTGGAACCCTTATTTCTAAGAGTGCATGTATCCTCCAGTGAGCATCAAAATGGCAACCGGGGCTTATTCTGGGCTCATTCTGGGGAAGTTATTGGTGGTTTTAAAAAAAATAAGATATCTTTTCTAATGCAAAACCCTAACGACTGGACCTTATTTTAACATATCTGTGTTTTTCTTTTGCTTTTCCACTGAGAAAATGAGTGCAGTATCCATTTGTGTCTGTGTATTTATTAAATAATACTTCTAAATAGTGTGTATTTTGGTGTGTTTCAATGGTCACGGTTTCCATGACAAGAAAAGTATCGTTTTATCTTTTTTAATTTAAATTTTCTTGTTTACATTGAACACATGCTGTGTAAGAGGGTGCAAAACAGCTCTTGAAGCAACATTTCTCTTGATATCATCAAAATGATCACCATTTTGGTTCGAGTAGTAGGAAAAACACTTCTCCAAAACATATTACATTATAATAGACTCAGAATTAAACTGACACAACTATGTTTTTGTGTCCCTGCAGTCAATCAGAGAGGTGACCGGCTACGTGTTGGTGGCTCTGAACCAGTTCGACTACCTGCCGCTGGAAAACCTACGGATCATCCGCGGCAACAAGCTGTACGAGGGTCGCTACTCCCTCGCCATCTTCCTCAACTACAGGCGGGATGGCTACTACGGTCTGAGGCAGCTGGGCCTTCACAACCTCACAGGTAACGCGGTCTCCTCTTCTTTTTCTTCACATTCAAGTCTTCGGAGGTAAATAATAAATACAGTTGTACAGTAGGGTTAAATAAGAACAGTACAGGAAGATTTGAATCCATTTTTTCATGAAAATGACACTCTGAATCATATCGCAAGTGCAGTATCCGTCAAAAATAATTGCAGCATGATTCTTTTTTTTGACCGTGTGATGCAACTTCATTCCTCGGCATGCTGTAAAATAGTCGCTGCACCAGAAATCCGTGTGTGTGACTTGTTTTTACAGCCCATACACACATACAATAGCACCTTTTTTGTTAGTCGAGTAACACAATTTGAACTCAAATTTTGAATCCGTTTGCTCTTGCGGTAAATGAATCTTCTGTGTGTCAATATCGAAAGATCAAAAGTCCTTGTTTACGCTGTCAAAATCAGGCTCCTTCGTCTTTTCCTGGAGTCACATTTTTGAATTGGTCGTGTTGCTGATGTCCAATGGCTGAGCTGTTGCAGGGATTTGAGCTGAAGTGGAATGCAGATTTTGCAAAGAGCTTTTTCTTTTGTCTGTGTTAATTTAATCCCGGCGTCAGATCTTTGAGTCGTGACCTCGGAAAAACCGTTTCGTCTTTGCAATTTTTCAGTCACCCGGTGGAAAAGTAACCTTCTGACTGCAGTTAGAATAACTGAGGCATATTCTCATCTTCAATGCACCCACTTTATTGTCTTCCCTCTAAATCTCCTCTCATTTTTTCTGATTTTCTCCAAATAGCCAATTTTCTCATTATGAGTATAAGTCATGGTTCACTGTCTCCAGCATTTTGGGATTTCTGTTTTGGCCTTTTCCCTCTCCATCTTGGCATCTGTATTATCATAGTTCCAGGAGAAGAACAACTCTCACACTCTTTTCTCTCACAGCTTCTTGTTCTATTTCAGCCATTCTCTTACTTAACGCTCTTGAGGCCCATTGTAACTGAAAAAATCTGAAAATCTTCTGTGACCCAGTTCAACACAGGTGTCATCGACACACAACTACTTAATCAACTATTTCCATTCATACTATTATTATTTATTTCACCAGGCCTATCTGAAGAAAATTGAAAACCACTGTTTATATCTATGCCATACTTACACGGGCCACCAGGTGTCCGCGACCCACACTTTAGGAATGTGTTAGTGCTATTTGTTACTTTACTGTTTGTTTTTTTTAACATAAGGACCCACTTATTAAACTCATAAAAAATGAGTTGTTGCAGCCTATTTCACAGTGTATATTACTGTAGGAGAATTTATCATCTTATGGCATTTCATATTGTTTTGAATATGTAAACGGGCGTACGGTCTTTGATAAATTACTCACAGCCGGATGTTATGTACATTATTTAAAACATACGCACAGGACTTTGCTAAAGTCTTTGGCATTTTGAATGGAAATGTGTGATTGAAGGTTGGTCTTATATATCTATCTATGTATATAGATGTATATATATATACATATATATATATGTATATATATATTATAGTGATATTCATTTTGCCTATAGTGATGTTCATTTACGAGTAAAAAAATCCAGAGGAAGTGGAGTTCACACAAATGTATGAAAAATGTAACCCTTTAATGTACACACCAAGAAAAAAGCAAAGGAAAAATGATTTCTTTGCATTCATAAAATTCATAATAATTTTATTTTATGTACTTAACAATAACAACCTTCAATATTTCTTTTTTTTAATTAGACCCTACAGTATTTCAGATACAGGCCTCTACCAAACGGTTGAGACGTCTGCTCATAATAAACCTGAAACCATGAAGTACAACATTCAGAATAAGTCACATAAAGTGTTAGTGAGTTCAGCTTGATGCATTTTTCAATGAGATATAGTGACTTAAAGTGTGGTCGACCAAGTGGTTGAGTAGTACCTTAAAGGGTTAAAACAATTGGGAAATAATTCTTTGCAACTCCGATGCTAAAACAACAAGTTTAATAGTAACTTGCACGATTCTGTTAGTCTTAAGGATTTCTGCAAATGTATTTACCGGGCAAGTTAATACATCTCTCACAAACCCATATGTGGGTCCTACCGGGGTCTGGAGTGACAAAAGACGAGGATGGTTAACAGAGAGAGGCTGCACATTGTTGGTTGGTTGGGAATAAAAACGGCATGTTCCAGGGAAATATGACAAAGGAAGATGTCCAAGGCTGTCAGCACTTGGTGTACTGGATACTTGAACATGTAATGTACAGTAAACACGAAGAAAATATGGACGCAGGAAAAAGAAAGTGCATGTCCTCCTCCATTATATCATTTTCATCTTTGTACGTTTAAAAAAAACCACCACAATGGGAATGACGTTTGTGCCATTTTGTTTGGATTCATATAGTCGTCAGATTTGGTAAGAAATCTGCTGGATTATTCTCATGGCAGAACAACAGGAAAAGAGCACTGTTGTTCCAGCACGAGCCGAGTTAAAATCTCCTAGAACCCATCACGACGGGCCAGTGTAATAGAAAACCTTGTCCAACACGTATGTCCTTCACCGTGCAGCCAAAGAACAAAAGCAAATGTTCTACAGAAGCTGCCAGTCCTCCCTGTGAATCTGTTAGAATCTTATCTTTTTTTTGTGTGTGTAATGTAAGAGCAGCTACATGTAGCACCTTTTCACAGTTTGCTTTCATTGCATGGTGCTACAGAGAGGACACGGCCGAATCATAAAACATGGAAACTGGGCTCAATCCCACCGTGGACCGAGCACGATTTATGTGCCCTAAACTGCAGAGAAACCAGGACGTCTCTGCTGTATTCCTCTTTGTTGTGTTTTGCCCGAGGCTTCTTCTTTGGCATCGATTCACCCGCTTTACACTGCTCTCCTGTGGGCAGTGCGTATCCTGCGTTTTCTCCTGCCGGCGATTCTCTGTCTCGTGTTTCACAGTCAGTGGTGAATTCGGAGTCTTTCTAAATCAGGTGCCATAAAGGGCCCACATTTTCACTGAGGGGCCAATTACACTGTTTGTCCCGCATCCTCATGCAATTCCTGCTTCAGTGAGGTGCACGTTTGACTCGTTCCTTGTTTACTGTTTGCTCAAGCAAATCCACACATCATTGAATGCCTTTCAAAGGATTATTCAGAAGTGTCGCCATTTCTGTTGCTGTTGAAGGGATAAAGTTCAGTCAGTTTTTTACATGTTTTTACATGCTCTCACGAACATGACTGAAAAACAGATTTCAGCCAATTAACATAAGGCTCACCTCATGTCATTTTAAGTCTGTGATATCTAAGTCGTATGTTTAATTCATTTTCTCTCTGTTAGACGGCCTTTTCACCTGGAAACCGCTCACTCTGCACAGTGAAAATCAGCGCTTTTACATCACAGTGCACAGGAGATGTTGAGCCTCTGCTGCCTTCAGCACAAGGTTCAAATGGGTTATTTTGTGATGTTGGGGTTTGAAAACCCTTTGTCTGTATTAGCCTCAGTGATAAAAAACTTACTGAACAAGGCAGCAGAGGACCAGCAGCACATGTATCCCTGAGAGCTAAAAACGCTGATTTTCTCAATGGGCATTGGCGCTGGAGAGAAAGTGAGCAATTACAAACTTTTCAGCTGGAAAGACTCTCCAATGGTGAGATAAAGTGGTAAAAAACATAATATGGTTGACTAAAGCAGGTGTACATTTTATTAATGTTTTGGAACTTTAGTGAAGTGGCTAAACTCTGTCCCTGTTGGCAGCCAAGTTATCAGTGAGAGAAAGGGTCTGGCTGCCAAAGAAACACTGGCAAGTCACATGCCAATACACCGGGTACCAAACTTGATCAGGAAAACGACCAAAACGTGACTTAGTAACCTGCTAAGATAGATTTTTTTGCGAGTATTGATATTATTCTATTTAGATAAACAATAAGACCAATGTTAGGATGGGACCTTTTAGATTTTAGTGCTGAAACCAAAGGCTAAATCAGCCTGTGTCTTCAATGGCGTGGATCCACAGAGCCACAAATGTTCGACAAAGCACTGTTAAACCTTGTATGTCCATGCAGCGATTAGGAAAAAGCCTGTCAGTGGCGAGAAAGTTGGACAGCAGAAAATCCATCTTGCGCCCGCTGACTTTGCAGCAGTGTTTTTGTGATTGATGGCCGGGGATCAAACTGCGATCCGTATTAAAGCACATGACAGATTTAGTGTAATAAGCTGCATTTTATAGAGTCTGAACATGGTGATAAAGGACTCCTGGGAGTTTTTTTTTAACAGGATGCTGACACCCTGAGCTGCTAAAGCCAGAGGACATTCCCTTTTGACCACCACGGTAAAGAGTAGAAAATATACCTTTATCCCCATGTGACATATGATGTTGCTCTTCTTTGGGCTCTTTTTTCATGCTAATGACATGGATTGAGCAGAAAGTGCACGGCGTCTCCACATTTCTTCTTATTTCCTTGAAACATTTTTCTATTTTTGAAAGAGTTTCTTGATCCCTCGTGGCAGAATTTACATCACCGGTTTATTGCTGTGTGACTTCCCGTCTGGCTGGCACACTTAGCGCACACTCAGGATGGAGCCTTGCAAACGTTATATAGCCTTTGGTCCAAATCATCGTATCCCAGTGCACCCCAACACTGCAATTAAGCCAGACCCTGCCATGCATATGGATCAGTGCTGTTCCTCTTGATTCCCTTCACTCTTTTGCCCGGGACAAAAAGGAAATTAAATACAGTATTCTTGCTTTTGAAACAGGAATTAATTCAAAATCATTTTCAAATGGGCGACAATTAAATGATTATAACTAACAATAATGAACTCCTTTGGGGGTCAATTAAAACATTCGTCGTCGTCAAAAATGTACGCTTCGTATTCAGCATTTCTCACTGCACACAATGCATTAAACCACAGCCTGCTGCTGCTGCTGCTGCTGCTGCTGCTGCTGCTGCTGCGTCCCAGTGTGGACTCAGCACACGGCGGGGCTCCACAGAAAGGAGTCAATATGCAGACTACTGCACAGTCTTCATAGTAATTGGGACACATTGTAATATGTGTTAAAAAAATACAAAACAATAAAAAAAAATCCTTCTGATACCGACTTGTTCGGCTTTGCCCTGTTATGCTCCTAATCCTGAATAATACAACACACACACACAGAACACATGTATCAACAGCTGCACTGACTGTGTGCATACATACAACATGCCTCACTACACACTGCACTGCTAATTACCCCATGCTGCGCGGCAGTGGCGATAATAACCACCATAACACTCTAGGAGCTGATGGGGTGGCATGTGTGCAATGTTTTCCACATCAAGTTCACATCCAGTTCGCCTCTTTCTTCACTTTTATTTTGATGATCATCTCTTTTCTCTCTCTCTCTCATTTCTTTTAACCATGTGAAATTACCCATCTGGACGGTCGCCAAATAGCTCAGTGTGCCCCAAAAGAGAGTTCTGACTCCGACTTCCCATCTGGCAGCAATGTCTCCCCTCATTCCTGTGCTCAGAGAGCAAAATGTCCACCCCCCTCCTCACCTGTTCTCCCATCTTTAAGGCTCACTGGGACCGCAGTGACACTGCCACACTCTCGCTCCCTGGCAACAACCCAAGCACCCTCTAATTTAACGGTAATATTTCACTCGCTGCTGTCTCGCTAATTGCCACATTTTTGTTTATGTTTCTCTTTTTTTCCTCATTCCGTGAGTACTTTGAATGCATTTAGGCCAAATTACCAACAGCAGTTGTTGTCGAGATGAATTGATTCATAGACTTCATTATAATTAACCCCATGTGCATCTTCATTTTTAGAGCGTGACTATCGATTCACAGGTTCACCGGCATTCGGAGCACTTTATCACTTTCACACTTGCTTGGCTAAATCAGCAAAATGGAGATTTGATGGAGTCAGAAGCGTATATAACAGTATGGTTTTATTTAGCTGCACCATAGTTAAATAGTTAGTTTCAAATAGGTAAAAGATAAAGCCTCTGTTACATCTCTCAGCTTACTTTTTTCCTTCAGTTACTTAATGTTATCTACAGTAAATGTGGTGTTTTTAGAACCTCAAACATAAATCAATATATATCTGTCAATATTTGCTTTTCCTCCATTTCTACTATTCACTGAGAAATTAAGATGAAGAAAGAAACATGGCACTTACATTTTTTTCTTGTAAAACAAAATGAAAAAGGAAATATTGTATTTTAGTGATGACATTTGCAAAGAATCTCTTTACACAACATGAAGCATGTGATTTGAGCACCAAAATGTGAAGTAATTACTGAAAAAAAGATCAAATAGAGCAAAAGCAGCTAATGCTAATACCCGCTCTAACTCCACTCTGTTGTGAGGAAGAGGGAGAGTATAGAGGAATGGGGCCCATTAATAATGAATCCAGTGTCATCATTAAGGCGGCAAATGATTAAAACATATCTCGCAGCTTCAAACGCTGCTTTGCAATCCCAGAAAAACGCTGCAGTCGTGGATCTGCAAAAAGCAACAGAGCCCTCCATTCTGATGTATGAAATAAAGTTTTGCTCCTCTTCTTTCATCTTTATCACCCCTTTTTGTTTGTGTTGAAAGACCAAAGTACCCGCTTTGCCTTTTGCGGGGTGAAAAAATACACTATATTATGTTATCATCATAATTAATAATTATAATGTTATAATCATGTTCATGCACCATTTGAATTGACCGACACTAAAGTTTCTTCTTCTAACAATGTCTATAATCTGCACTGTTGTGTCACCACAGTCAGCCAGAGAACATGGAGTCACTCCTGCAATCATCCACCGAGCTGGACTCAGCAGAGATTGGGAAGTGATGATAACAACTCTATTATAATAAAGTGATTTTAATCCCATCTTGAACACGTACTGAGTGTTGGTACCTTTTCACCCCCACATGAATAATAATTACAGTCACAGTTACCTGCTGTTTTTTTTGGTGAATATGCTGATCCACCTATAATTTAGGGCACATCTAATGTGACACTTTTGAAAAAAGGGTGGAACTGGAGTTTTCTAATGATCGCTACATGCTCAACTACAAATAGAGAGACAGAATATTTCATTGCATTGCAATGTTTATTGTGTCTGAGCGGGACTTCAGACCACAAAAAAAGTGCACTTCCTGGTTTCATCGTGTTGGGAAATGCGGACTTTATGTCATTAGAAGTGATGCCTTAGTGTGACGCTAAATGTGCCAATTAAGAGTGAGACTTTTAATGGCTGTGATTTAAAGGGCTGTCTGCTCAAATGTCTCGTAAGTGTTGATGGATAGATCATAAATGTGGATATAAAAATATAAATAAAAGCCAAATCTCATAAGGAAAAAAAAACTCTTTAGAAAAAGCCCTATCACTGGTAAAGAAGTGAATGAAACACTCTGTGTGTGTATCATCAAACTCAGTCATTAGAACTGAATTTATTTTTATTTTATTGAGGAAATAAGAATTACTTTTGCCCTGACTTTGGAGTTTTCCCCGATTTGTTAAATTTTTTTAAATGATCTCTAACTTCTCCAACTAAACGCTGGAGAAGAAACTTTTTTTTGTGTCTTCTCCTAAATCTTAAGATTTAGGAAAACGTTCTCAAGATTTTGTACCAATGACCTCTGGCTCAATGTCAGCGCGTTCTAGTTTCCCTATTGACTTTCAAATGATAAGCAGATATATGAATTGTTAAAAACACACAATCCTGTAGTTTTTTTTTTTAATGAACTTGTTTTGAAGTCTCATTACCTAAGACTAAGTCTAAGGAATATGTTCACCACTTTTGCTGTTAGACAATATCTATAGAGATAATCAACATTTTAGCTCATATGAAGGAGTCTCCTGTTTGCTAAGTTGTTGTCACTTGAATAAATCTCAAGGATTTAAAATGACAGTCTCAAAATTATACATTTGAACTTAGTGAAAGAGGCAGCAGTAGATCAGCAAAGCCTGTATACTATATGTCACATGGATCTGTGCTGTAGGTGCACTCATGATAAATTGAGGGAATAATACACAACTCCTTATATGGACATCCTGGGGTTGTGTGTTTATAGGTCACATATTCAGGCTTTTTTAAGTTGCTTGTATTTTTCATACACTGTAATAATTATTTCTGTCTTCTATTTGGATATTTGTGGGGTCCAACTCTCCGAACCGAGGTTGAGGGTCAGTTTTGTTTCTTCCAGTCAGGCTAAGGGCGCTACAGAAGGTTGTATCAGTCTCCTAGAACCTCACACTACACACACCGTAGAACCAGATGGAGGCAATTTACTGGTCATGGGTGATTTGCAAGTGTCTGTGTGTGTGTGTGTATCCTTCCCTGTATGTCCCAAATTACCCGAGTGGAGGGATGAGTGCAGCAGCTCAGTGCCAGAAAATGACAAATTGCCCATTTAGCCCTTTGTAAGTGTCAATTTTAATGAAGCGTTTTAGCTCTGTTTCTGACACTTCTTAAGCATTGTGCTCCGTGAAATCGTAACAAGTCTAATTTGAATTACAAAAAACACCACGTCAGGCAGGGCAGCGTGAGTTTGTGCCAGGGCACCAGGTGATCCTGTACACACACACATTTAAACTTCATTTCTCGGGTTCCTGACTCAGTAGTGGACATTTAATAATAACCCACATTTGGAGTTATGAGGCGAGCTGCTCAGCGGCTTTACTGTCTTGATGGCTCCCCTACGGTCCATTCACTGTGCCCTCTAAATTTCAGTTTGATGTTCTTAGCTTGGGCAGTCGCAACAAAAACACTACTTCCAGCACAATAACAGAGTGGAGGGTGTATTGACTGTAGGGGTAAAAGTCCAGTGTTCACTGCGTCTGTGGGGAAAAGGAGACACAACATGTCACAGCAGTTCTGTGGCAGTTTGAAACTTCACCCGACAATCTCTTTGATGGTGTGACTTACTTGACCTCTGGGTCACAGAGACCTATTAAAAAAAGTTTATAACTTTATAAGAAACCAATATTTAAAGCTGTAGTGTGTACGTTTTTGTGTTTTTTTTTGGTTTTTTTTAGTGCTGGGCACTTTAACAACGTTAACGCATGGCGTGTTTCCATGATGACTGACCGGGAAAAGAGTCCAGGCACCGTTTTACCAGTTCGGTTAGCTGCGTTAGCTCCTTTTAGCGTTGTTAGCATGCTAACAGTCGGACTGGAGCGGTCTGTTTATTCAACGAAAAGAGCAGCGCTACAAATAACCAGCGTACCTGTGCACTGCGTATGTGTGCTTCTGTTTTTAAAGTTTAGCGTTACTTTAGAGCAAGGGTTTTGATACCTGAGGGCCAATTTAGGAACCCAACATTGGACTGAGGGCCACCAAAGGAAAAAAAATGGAAAGAAATCCCATTTGTAATAATTTCAATGACCAGATTGCTATTCTACAGTTTACACTTACTGGTCTGTATCCAGTAATGTCCAATAAACATTTAACAAGCTTAGTAGCTCCTGGATTAAAACTATCAACTTTGGCTCGCCATTGGCTCGCGGGCCGCACTTTGAAGACCAATGCTTTAGAGACTTGTTTTAACAATCGGGAGTCACATATACATGGCGCCACACGCGTCTTCTTCCCGTCAGTCGTCACGGAAACGCCTCATTCATCCATTGTTTATTGCTCTCTTCAGTGATCCACTCACGGCCGGCTTGGTTGTATGGCATCACCTGTTCTGTTGTTGTACTAGTAATATTTAAGCTAAGGGTTTAATTTTTCCACTTTTAAACTCCAAATGTGCTTTGCATTTAGATTTGAAACAAATCTAAATCTGAATATCTGACGTCTGAGAAAGAGAGAAGATTGCACCCCCATTGGTCTGTGGAAAACAAGCCTAAATAGATGGAGAAAGTAAAGGATGTGAAAAACAACGATGCACAGCTTTAAGTTCTTATAGTTTTGATATTATTTTCTCTGAAAGGAGTCTGTAACTGTTGGGTGTGAATGAATTCTAATCTTCTCTAATTCCCCCTTTAGAGCACACACACACACTCACACACACAAGCCGGTGTTGATCATTGATGACCACTGCCGCTCGTTACCTTGATTAGTATTCAGCGTTGCGTTCATCTCTTTGGCTGGCTCTTTTGTTTGCCCGCACTGATTGGAGGACCTCTGGATAATTTAGATTCAGGGAAGCGGTGACAGAAGAGGGGCTTATTAGGGCGAGCCCATCCCGCCTTAAGTGCAGAGTCTCCAGTTCCATTTTCATTTGCCTCCATTATTGAATCTGCTGGCTTCTCATTCGTCCTGATTGCATTTTGTGTCACCTCTAAAATAAAAAAAAATAAAAAATGAAAAAACATCAGCGTCCCCTCAGAGGTACTGTGACACTCAGGTGGAAGACAAGTTTTGAAAGAGAATTTCCTTTTTTTTTTGTTTCCAAGTTTATCTTATTTGAGTCAAATATCTGGAAAGTTTTAGTTAATTCTCTTTTTGTGCAGCCTGTGTTTCTGTAAAAGAGAGTGAAAAGGAGAAGCCATAGAAGACAGTCGATGGGTGGAGCAAGAGTGGGCGTAGGAAAAGAGGAAAAGACTGATGGCAGGGATTTATTTAGCGTCCATTGAAGCAATAAGTTGAAAAAGAGAAAAAGAAAAAAAAAGAGGGAATGTCATCTCCGCCTCCGCATCTTTTAGCTGCCTCTTCCTGCGCCTACACAGCCTCCGTAATCACCCAACATGAAGCATTTTTCATAAGGATTCATTGCAAAACAATATCATTCGAGACTGCGAAATTTAATCAGGGGCGTTAAAACACAATTATGGTTATCGGGAACGACACAGCAGCGGCGCACGGGAGAAAGGGGGAGGGAGATGGAAGGGACCTTCCCCACTCTGTCTGCGCCCTCGCGCTCCTCAACCATTTGTCACCAAGCACAATATCTCTTTGGCTGGCAGAGCTAATAATGGAGAAGTAGGGGGGGTTGGGGGGGACGGGACTCTGGAGACCCACTGACGCTTCTGCGCAAAGATCAGATAAGTTCTTCTTGAAGTCAGAGACCCGGCGAGCCACTGTGGATTAACTTCTAATGACTGTATCATTTATAAAACGCAGCATGCCTCCCTCTGACAGCTTTTTAGGTGTGTGAATAATGCAGCTCCTTATAAAAGGTGCAAAATGTTTCCTCCACCGGAGAGAAACCGTTGCACGCTTTGCTTTTTTTGCGGGGGGAAGCTCATTTCATTTTGGTCACTCGTACAGTACCACCAGGACCCCTTCTGCTGACGCTTCGCTTTAAAGTGCTTCAAGGCAAACTGGCTGCTTTCTTCTCTCTCTATTATCTTCTACAATCTGCAGCCATTTATCTACCGGCGGCTTGTTTGCAGTCTGGAGTCTTAACACTTATTCATGGGATTTGAGAAGTCGTTTTCACTCAAGCAGCTACTTTCTCAGTAGCCTCTGTGTGTTTTTTTTTTTTCCTTCACTCTTTAGAGTAAACAGGCTTGGAGGCACTGTACAGTGTACAGTGCAGTGCTTCACAATTACACACACACAGGGTTTCCTCAGGGACAGACTGCTTGTTTTCCAGTCAAGTCATGTTTTTCTGTTTACCCAAAAATTGCTCCGTCTTACTGCAAATTGTCAGAGGAGAGAAATCCACAGCTTTAATCCGACCGCAAGTTCAGTTTAGGTGATACAATAACTTGATATATACAATATTATGCAGTGACAAACAACTATTTAATCTGAGTGTCCACCTAAGTTTGTTGGACTGGGAAGGAACTGGAGCGAGACGGAAGCGACCTCACAGAAAGGCCCCAACTGGGATCCGAACCATTGATCTTCTTGCTTTGAGGCAACAGTGCTCGCCACTGTGTCACGACTTTTTAATGATTTTCATACTTATATTTGGGACTCTGGAGGCCCAATGAGTAGGCAAAGTGTGAAAAAAGATGACTCAGTCATGTTTTTGTGATCCACCTCAGTCTAAGTACAGGAGATAAAACACACAATGTTGACTTCTGTGTCATTGTTACTCAACAATGACACATTCCTGGAATTGTTGCCTCGCGGAGCTCCGCTTTGTCCCTGAAAAATGCGAGAGTGCAGGCGAGGGTATCCAGAAAAAAATTAAACAATGAAATAGTATCCATGAGGGGCGGATGTCTGCAAAGTGTTCTATTCTTGGCTCCACAGTGCAGCACAGAGTTCTACACAAACTTCCAGCCTCAGAGGATTTACGAGTCCAGTGGATACATTTTATGACGGTAATGTGCCGGCTAGACGGCAAATGATGGCAGACATGTTTATTAGGACACCAGGGAAGTAGGTTCACTTGTAGAAATAGGGTATAATATGTCTACTTAACAGTTATTTGATTTAAATGGGGATTTCAACTGACATGACATGGCAAAAAACAGTTGTAATAAAAGGTGTTTTCATATTGCCCGGCTTGTTTTGCGGATCTTTTTTGCAGCCATAAATATGTGAACTTCAAAGTGCAGTGTAAAAGCTGCCAAACTGCTCTGCAGCTATTTAAGGGATGTTTTTTTAACAACTTTTTTGAAGGTTCACACTCTTACTTGGAGTTTTTTTTCTTTTACCCCTTCTCACTTTGTCTTTTTCTGCCTCTGAGAGTTGTAATTTCTGCACATGATTGTCCCTATTATCTTGGAGGAAACTGAAAACAGCTTTAAAAAAAGAAGCTTTTTACACAAGCTCTCTGTGTCGCTGGGTCTCTATAACTTTTACTTCACCGGCTCTAGTGTGAGTCATTATTTCCCCGCAGTTGCAGATTTGTCGCCGTTTTCAGTAAAGCTCATCAGTGTTCCCCGAAGAGGTTGCACTCTAAGAAAATGAAGGCAATTTGTTTCGTTCCTCCAGTTCGGCACCTTCTGTCATGCCAGCTGTCTGCACTGGGTCACAGACCACACAGAGCACCAGGAACTGATGCGTGTAAATGACTGCAGAGAGTTTACATTAGATCAAATAAAAGTCTCCCAAATAATGCTCTGGCCTGCTGGGTTGCCAGTGAAGCCACGTCATAAAAAAACAAACAGTGAAATTGTTCATAATAAATTGTGGGTCTTCTTTATGCACCACCAATCCCTTGAGACCAACTTTAAAACACTAATTTGACTCGTTAACTGCAGTAATTGCTGTTTGTTTGCTACCTCGGTGTGTGTGTGTTTTGAAGCTACCGTCGTCATTGAAATGCACTGCTTCCTTCCTGTGCACATTTGACAGTGCAATCAGTGACTCATCTGCTGGACAGATTTCACTAGTTGTTAAAAATACCTTCAAAAATAGCATAATTTGTCAGGAACCAACTAGCAAGAGCAGGAACTACTAATGCACCAAAAATCAAATCTGGGGATAAATAAAGTAGAAGTAATAATCAGAACATGAAAATGTAATTCTAATCAATATGAAAATCTGTGACTTGTTATGCACACACGGACTGTGGAAACAGGCATTTAATAACTTTCCAAAACCTCAACATTGCATGTTTTTATATCTATAACTATCCAAGAGTAAGTAAGTTTATTGATATGCGTCTCCAAGAGTCAGAAAATACCGTAAATCAATCGACAATTTGACCGACAACCAAATGCTGATGTCTTGCACGTTTTGTGATTTCAATAAAATACACATTTTAGATGAAACAGAAGCATATTCAGGAATGTATGTATGTATGTATTATTAATTAGTAATTTATTCACGCATTGTGGAGGAAGCAGTAACAGCTACGACTGAGCCCAGAATATCCCGGAGTGGCTGTGGTTCAGTGGTAGAGTGGGTTTTCTTCCAACTGGAAGGTTGCGGGTTTGATCCCTGGCTACTAGCTACATTGAACACATGGGGCATGATCTCTTAACCAGAAGTTGCTCAGCTGTTGCTGCAGCATGTGAATGGAAAAAACAAAACAGGGTTTTGAATGTAGATGTGCTGTATGAATGTGTGAATGGCAAAACTGTGGTTCAAAGTACTTTGAGTTGATGTATGACAATAGAAAGATGCTTGTTGCTGTTGGACAGGAGGATTTCACATGTTTTCTTCTACATCTGCTTCTCACTTTTGTGTTCCCTTGTTCCCACGTGTTTGTTGAGTCAGACTATTAACGCAGTGATAGAGGGTACGGGTCGTTTGCGGATGACAAGGATGGCGAGATGATCCTAATAAAAAAAAAATAAGAGCATCGCTGATCGTCCAAATGCTCGAGCTGTGTGTGATACGTGACGACGACCGGCGCCAAAACCAGACAATAACAGCAAACTCATGGACTCATCACTGGAGGACAGATCACTACATATGGCCTTATTCATCAGTATAATTAGGGCAGAGAAAGAGATGCACATGGACAAGTGGCGAGCAGCACTGATGAAAGCTCATCAGCCACTCCCTACAGAGCAATGGCCACTGATTGGTGCTACGGCCATCATTGCCTGGAAACTATTTCAAGATATGGGGTTCTTTTCGCTTGGCTGAACGACGGTGAAATTACCTAATTGGCTTGAAATGGCAGCTTGGCACAAGGATAATTCCTTTGATTCCTGAACAGTTTTTTTACACGGATTGGCCTTTGGTGTGTGTACAAATAAATAGCTTCTATGTTTTCTGCTCTCCCTGTGTAGCTCTTTTTGTTTGGCTAGTTCAGACTTGATGTAGCACCGTCTGTGCTCATGTGATCAGATTACGTGGCGTTAAAAAGGCGTCTTGGATTCGTCTCCTGTGACCTCATGAGATCAGTGTGTCTGGTGTCAACTTGTTTGTGTGCGTTGGAGAGAGAGAGAGAGAAAAGAAAGGGAAATCTTTAGTGAATCAAACCCCTACTCACGCTGCTGTAGATTTTTTTCAAAGTGGCAAAGATATATGAACTTATAGGAGGTCTCAAATGTCTTCTGAGGACAGATTATATTAATGAATGCTCAAAAAAAATTTCCCCCCTGAGGTCTGATGTGTTCAGACCACTACTTAAAAAGTTAAATAAAAGTTGAATACAGATTTAACAATCATGCCGTTTTTCAAATATTGTCAGATTTCATCATTCATCGTTCACTAATTTTGTTAACTCTAATGTCATTCCTCGTTCCTTGTTGGTGCCCCACAAAGTTATAATTGGTCACATCGTAAGAATAACAGAGTGCTGTGGATGTATATACACACAAATTTTCTTTTAGGGCTTCTTTACTTGTATTCTTTGTGCTTAAATGTCCAGTCGATGATAGGATTATAAGATCGTTTGATTGGACAAGATGTGTTAACATGCACTTTGATGGCAACTATAATGAAAGTACATGCATCTAAGAGCTTCCTCACTCCTTGTTAGCACACACTGGGAGAATCACCCCCTTCTTATCTTAGTAAAATGGTACATTCCAGTTTAGAGGAGTAAGTACACTGTGAGTTTGTTGAGTGGAGATGTTTGAATAGTTGTGGCTGAATTCATTTAATTAAAAATAATTTTCATTTAATTTCAAGTTGTTTTCAATGAGTTGTGATTTATTTTCAGGAAGAAGAGCAGTAAAAAAAATTTAAATAAGAAGAAAAAAAGCAGCATTTGAAGAAAGCAAAGCCACTTAATCAGCGAGTCATTAATGCATAATCAGTTTATCAAGTCTTATACAATCACTGGATTCTCCTCCAGAGACGAACTCACACTCTGCTGCACAGCTCCACGTCAAATCTTATTTCTCATTCAGTGAGACATTTCAACTTTCCCTCAGTGTTATTTTTTCTCCCCCCTCTCTCTCCATCTCACTGAGACACTTTATTTTACTGCCAAGAGAGATGTAGCAAAACTTGCCATCAGAAACAATTTTGAACCAAACATGACCTGAGCATATGGCAATCGAGTCCCCGACGGACACACGCGCACTCGCACACACACATAAAACGGAATTGCTGGTAGCTATATCACCCAGAGAAACACCCCAGCACAACTTGCGGCTTTGGTCAAACATGCCGAGCGATCAAAAAGGGAGGACGAGTGCTTTATTTTGTGTCAAATCTAAAAGGCTGCAAAGTCCAGGGAAGCATGAATCTCAGGCAAGCTGCTGTGTAGCAGTACAGATGTTTTGATTTACATAAGTTAGAGATGCAACTAATGATTATTTTTGTAAACGTATCAGAAAAACATGGAAATGATGATGTTCTCCAATGTATTGTTTTTTAAACATTCACACTTAAGAAGCCAAAACTATCCGAATTCTTGTTTTAATCATGAAAAAAAGCTTCAAATTGATTAATAATGGATTAATTGTTTCAGCTCTAATAAGTTATATTTATCATTCTTGGATATTTTGTATAGGTGGATTATGTGGTATTCAAGCCACAGTTCTAACCTGTTTTCCATCATTCATATTCATACTATGTCTATTCTGATGTCTGGTGATGTCATTTGTTTGTTTTATGAACTTGACGACATGAGGATGAGTAAACAGCCACAGTATTCGCCCTCTGATGGCCATTTCGAGAGATTTTACAGATTTTAGGACAGCGTTGGCTTCCCTCTCTTAGAAGAAGAAGAGTGTTTTTACTAAGGTTCTGCAATTAAAAGAGTGAGAGTCAAATGTCAGCGGGGGGGAAACCACATATTGCACTCATCAGCTTTTTTGGCCAAGATTATTAATAGTGTTTTTTTTTTCTTTTTTATGCACAAAATTAAAATAAGTTTTGCTTTATACAGTCCTGTTCCTCTTCCTTCTTCGTTGTATAAGTATATGAAACATCACATTTTTTCAGTCATAAAGTTATGCAGGGATTTTTAAAGCTGCAACTCAAAAAAGCTTTCATTAATGAAACGGTAATGCATTACAACTGCATTCAAGAGCAATGCTGAAAGAAAAAAGTGTAGTGTGTGTGTGTGTGTGTGTGTGTGTGTGTGTGTGTGTGTGTGTGTGTGTGTGTGTGTGTGTGTGTGTGTGTGTGTGTGTGTGTGTGTGTGTGTCTGTGTGTGTAAAGTTAGGAAGAATTACTTCCTCTCTCTTTTTCTCATCTTGTTCTCTTTGCTCCGACTGGCCTCTTTTCTCCAGTTTGCAGGACAATGGTTTTTATGGCTGCCTCGTGAATCAAAAAGCATGTGGAGGGTGAGGAGATTTGATGGTGGTGAGGCTGCGGGTTGTGGTCAGCTGTATATCTCCCATCCTGATGGAAAGATCGAAGCGTAGGGAGGGGGAGGAGAGGGAAGGACGGCTGGGTGGAGACTGTCCCCTGGTTAATGAATGACCACCTGATACTGGCTTGAGTTAGTGTCCTTCAAAGCGTGAACAGCAGAGAGTTGAAGTAAAAGTTACATAAAAGTATTGCCTTTTGTGACCTGAAAAAAAGGCTCCGTCAAGCAATACTATCAGACCTGACTGAGGGAGCGTTTGTGTGTATGCAGCAGCAAAGCAGGGGCATAAAGAAGCATTTATGCAGAGGTGGAAAGTAATACATTACATTTACTTGCATTACTGTAATTGAGTAGGTTTTTTGTGTACTTATACTTTTTAAGTAGTAAAAATTATTAAATTAATCACACACTGGAAACGTTGGCAGTAAATGATGAGGACAGGGGAATGAAGACAGGTGAACTGGTGCTGATTAAGGACAAAGGTTAAAGTATTTATGACCCATTTTGACTGACACATTATGTGTTTACATATTTTATTATGTTGGCACTTTTCATTTTTAAAGGTTTGCCTTCAATTAAAAACAGTTATTATTATTATTATTATTATTATTATTATTAATAATAATAAATTATTATTAAAAACAGTTAAAGTGAGATTTGTGTCCCTGTGTCCTTTTTGCACGACACAAGAAAGAACCCCAACCTTATTTAAAAAAAGAACTAAGTAACTTTTACTCTGAGTAAATTTTAAACAAGCTACTTTATTTATATTTATTTATTAATTTGTCGTACCTTTACCCATATAATTCACTTCCAGAAACTCTCAATTTACAAGCGCAGTGCTACTGTTGCCTCCCACAGAGAGAGTCTTGTGGAGCTGATGGACTTGACGGTGGTTTGATTGCAACCGAAAGTTGCATACTACAGCTTTAAACGTCAGATTAAATCTGTACTGAAGGTGATTGGAGGACACCCAGAACCATAATCTTCTTGTGACTCGATCCCATCGCCCGTATTATCTCTATATGATTACTCTGTGTATTTTTTTTTGTAGTAGATCTAGGTCAGATCTCATTTCTTGAGTGTTGTTAATGGCACCAAAACATGCTGACAATGCATTCCATGTACTATTTGAATAAAGCACAGCCTGTCCATTTTTTTTTTTAAACCCACCGTCCATGAATGTAAAATGCCCTCTTGATGAATCGTCTATTGTGAAGGGAACATGATTACATGAAGCCGCGGCTGCAGGCCATTCAGCGTGCAGATAGAGTGCTGTGTCACCTCTAAGAGGGCTTTGAATGAATGCCCCCGTCTCGACCAAGGCCCACTTCCTTAATCAGTGTGTCGGATGGTAATGATTAGCTTCCTGTGTGCACTTCTGTGTGGCTGCTGAACTGTCCACATAACTCATTCACTGTTAATAATCTGCCTGGGGAGATATTACCCGTTTTTTACCTTCAGCTAATCCCACTTCTAATCTGAACCGCATTGTTCCATTTTGTTATTATTTTAATACCAAATTTCATTTATTGTGACAAGTGCTTTCATGGAATCAGGCAGTACTTTATTTTCAAGGAGAAGCGGCGAACGGAAGGTGAATTGTATCTAAATCCCTCATCTGGGTTAAACATTGCGGTCGACTCACGTGTTAGAGTAAATTAGACGCCGCTGTGTTGTTTCTCTCCTGCCTTAGGTCACGGCTTGGGAGGGAGAGGATTACTGCAGCATCCTGTCATTCTGTGTCCGTATCCAAAACCTGGATTAGTAACAGGGAATGAGATTAGTGTTTGTTATCAAGCTCTGTTCGCAGGCATCTGTTGAAGACACTGGTGCATAGTTTTTAATATTAATTAAATCCAGTGGAGCTTGCTTTATCTCTGGTGTTACTTTGCAGCAGGTCAAGAGTTGTTTTTTTGGGGGGGGAGGTTTCCAGTCATGCATATGCTTAGGGGCCTTAATGTATAGAAAACATTGGGACAAAATGCAACATTTAAATGCAAATAAGCCCCCTTTCAATCCTCACAATGACACTTGATCCATTCATCGCCTTAAAACCATTGCAACATTGGAAATACTTATTCAATATAACCCCATTTTTTTCCTACATAAGATGCTTCTGTGTTTGTTTAATTTGCATTCTACTACAGCGTCTGATTAAATTTGACCACTTTTTTAAAATGTATTTTTTCCATCTTCACTCAGATTTTTGACTCTTAAAACTTGACCGAAACACAGTCAGTGTCTGGCTTTTATTAACTTTGAAGAGAGTTGACTTTGACGTTGACGTTTTGTCAATTTTATTAATTTTTCTTTTCAATCCCGACGTCCTCTGTTGGAATGAGACATGTATCTCAGAACCACTGTCTGATGATCGAATAACACATAGCTCTGGAAATTGAAAATAAAATCACCTAATGGTACGATTACTTTAGACTGAGCCTTCAACATTTTTATTATTTGTGCATGTATGAAAACGCCTGTGAGAACCAAAGTGAAATATAGATGTTTTACCTTCTTAAAGGTAAAAAAGTAGAATGACGTGTAACCTGTAACAAACCAAAATGCTTTTAAGATTCATATTTAACGAACCCACCACATTAAAATATTCACATCAACTGTTTTTAACAGGAACTCGAGCTTTGTTTCACAAGTTAACCCTTGAACATCGAAGCCACAAAATTTCCGTTTGGACTTTTTTTTTGCTTCTTTTAATCATAAAATGACCAGAAAATGTCCTGTGGCTAAATGTGCCAAGTTCCAGAATAAATGTCAATATCTGGCAATATATGCATGTTAAAATAGAGTAATAACACATTTTATTGTTAATAAAAATAAAAAGGTTTATTTAGACATTGTATGTTACATTTTTGCCTAAAAATGGAAACCATAGTAGAGGTGTTCTTCCCACTCTCTCTTCTCTGGTGACAAAGATGCAGAGTCACCGGGTTCCTCCAACAGCAAGAGCGAAATTACCGTAATAACCACACTTTGGCTTTGACGAGCAACTTTGGAATGTTTCCAAAATCACAAACTGTCGCATAATTACAGTAATGTGCTCGCCGTTCACAGTGGACAGTCCTTCTCTCATGGTATTATAATAGATAGTAATAGAACAAACTGCATTAACATGCATATGAGCCCTTTTGTTTCTTCTGCTCACACTGAAACTTAACACCAGTCCTCATTTACAAAATGCTGCATTCATGAAGACAATTAAAATCCCTCTCTGAGGATTTAAATAAAGCTCTGTATCTGCACCAGTTTACTATTACAGTTTTAATTAACTCAACAAGTATCTGGTGTCTTCCGCTGACATTCCAACTCATTAATTTGGTCTAATTTTCAAGCTAAATAAAATAACTTAATAGCGGTTGTATAATTAGGAAAGCAAAGATGCGTGCACTTTTCAAAAACAGAGCTGTTGTTCTTAGAGGGTGACATCAATGTCCTATTTTCTTTTTTCCTCCCTTTTTTTTCTGTGAAGTACTTGTGTATGAAACGTGATTGTCTCTGGACGTATTATTGAATTACTGCATGCATTTGTCAGTAGCCTTAATCGTCATACTCAGATGCACTTCCCCAGAGCGCGACGTGCATCATAATACTTTGAGACACAGCACCGATGGGAGTTAACCTTGAAGTATTGATTTTCTGCCATCGTGTACATGTACTATATATCCCTGCCTACAGTATGTGCTCATTTATCTCTCCCTTTTTTCCCCCTCTCTTCCTGTGCAGAGATACTGAATGGGGGTGTTTATGTTGACCAGAATAAATTCCTTTGTCACGCGGACACCATCCACTGGCGAGACATCATCAGGAACCCCCAGGCTGAGCTGCTGGTGGTGCCGTCCAACAACAGCAACTTGGGATGTGAGTATCGGACAAATGCTGTATATGAAAATAGCCTTCTGTTTTGAGAAGGGAGGTTAAGAAAGTAGAATAAAAGTAGAAGTTATCCACCAGGGGTGACTGTTCTGAAAAAAAGAGCTTCTGTTTCCCATTTGAAGTCTCATTTCTCCTTCAATTGAGAATTATGTCAATTTTTGTGTCTTATTTTTCCATTTAGAGGATATAGATGATAAAGCATATCACATAAAAACCTGGAAACCAGTGTGATTGACAGCTACTGGTAGTGTGATGTCTGTACATTTTCCGGTTTCAAAAACATGGTGCGCAAATCCTACTGTAGGTGCGTGGCTGGCAGAGTGCAATGTGCAGAAGGGAAAAATATGATTTTATTCACACGCCAAAAAGAGGACACGATGTTAATAGGGAGTTTCCACATGTTTACCATTCAGACTTTAGTCCCAAAAGCTCTGATTTGGAATTGTATGGTATGTATTTTTTAGTGTTTCCTTTAGGAATAAAGTACCAAAAATAACTGGCCCTAACCGTTCCATTTTTGGCATCCTTCCCTTGGTTTTCCACAGTAAAATGGCCCGGTACAACAGTCAGCTGACTGGGCGATAGGAAAAAATGTCTCTCCTTGTGATCGGTGTTTCTTCAACGCTCGCAGTCTACCGCTTGATGTCTTGTTGAGACAAACAGCGCAGTTGTAACCCAGGGCTTTACCATTCCAAACCCTACCGTACTGTTTTTATTTTTTGTTGCCGTGGTTCAACCTCCTTTTGGCACCTTAAAGGTGAAGTAAGTAGTTTATAGTGCCATCTAGAGGAGAGGCTGAAATTTACAACAAAGAACTGCTGCTCTGCTCACCCCCTCCCTTCCCTGAGCGCTACGGTATCCTCAGCCGGTCAAATGTCGTCCTTGTCGTCTTTCTCCGTGTCAGCAGATGAGGTTCGTGAGGCGAGGGAGCGGCCGTTACAGACGAAGCGGAGAGAATGGGGGCGGGACTTCCGCTACAAGTAAAGAGACGCTTGATTTGTTCTCTCGCGTTTGTCCTTACAGGCTCCGGTAGAAACATGGCGTCTCGCTGCTAACAGTGGCTATGCGACCGCGGCCCGCGACCATGTTATTTTACATGACTTTTTGAAACACTACGAAAATGAAACAAAAACTATTAAACAGCGACTAGACAATGCAGGAGCACATAATATGTATAAAAAAGTGGATTTTGGGTTATATAAACCCATAAATACTACACAGTGTCCCTTTAAAGGTGAACTACATGCAAACACACACACGCTAACACCACCACTACCAGCAGCAGCAGCACTTGAGCTCCAACCACTTTTTTATTCATTCTTTTTGCCTGGTGGTCATTAGGAAGCGAAATCACATATTATTTGGTCAGCATGTAAACCTCTGTATTGCAGTGGTTTGGTTGTGGTTCTGCAGCATGGCCCCTGTCTGCTGTGCTCTTTTTAAATCCCAGTGAATCTGACAGCTGGTTTGAAACTAACCCCTGATGTCCTCTGTCTCGCACACACAACCCTTCCTCCTTTCTCCATCTCGCGGTCCCTGCAGTCCCTCAGCTTTGGACAATAACAGGCATCACTATCCGGCGGACACTCCATGTCAAGAGGAACTGGCTGTTAAAGATGAACTTTCTCAATCCTTTTCACACATTTCTTGCTCATCAGCAGAGGGCTGTCTCACATTATGTCAGGGTGAACAACAGTAACAGCACAGGCACACAAAGACATCAGCACTGGTGTGAATGTGGAAAGTTTCTCTCATGAAAGTGACCTTTCGTGACGGAGCTTAAGGACATCAGCCGTGATGCAAATTATGGCTCAAAATTGTGAATTATTTGCTGGTGAATTTTGACGCACACTCTCATAGAAAGCGATTCATTATAAGCACCAGAATAAACAGAAATGGCGTGAAGAAACACAAGGGAAGTTTACTTTTCACAACTTCAGGACGCACATTACGATGTCTGTCAGAGAGTCGGAAGATTTTACAAAGGTTCTGTTTGTCGAGAAGCTTTCTCTGCTGTGCCCTTTTGCCTATTTTGATGTTTTTGTTGGATGTCAGATCGACAATGTGCAGTCTGATCGGTTCAATGTGTACCAGTCGGAATCAAACTTTAAACATAAACTGGGAAAAAATAAAGACAGTCAGACAGAGAAATTCTGCTGTTAAGGAAACAATCTTTCTGGTGTGCAAAGGCCTTCGTTTTGTTTCTGTTTCTCCTCTCTCTAAACTTTCATCTCATAAAGTTCACTAAAATTTTTATTAAATAATAAATAAATTGATCTCTTATTGGGCGTCGGATTAAAAAAAAAAAGGCAGATGCTGACATGCGTCAAAATGCCGAATATCGGCGTCGATAATCAGTCCATTCCTAAAAAGAAAAGACCACAATTCTGCTGCTCAAAAAAACGCCAGTGGTTTGACGGCATGAACCCTGTTTAGCTGCTGTATACATGTAAACGCTCCCTCGGTCAGGTCTGATAGTTTTACTTACTTATCTGATGAAGCCCTTTGTCAGATAAAAGACACATTGTGTTGCATCATTTCACAAAGTTTACAAAGACCAAACAGAGGCAGAATAATAAATATAAACAACAAATAGCTTTAAATGTATACATTTTATTTAATAAAAGGTTTTAAAAAATTTCCCTCAGTCACAAGAAAAGCTGGTTACTGTAAGGTAAACACTTACAAAGTACAACATGTGTAAAACTGCCATTATGTTGAGTGGATGGCGCTGTCTGTCAGAGGAGGACGTGGAGGAAGATGAAATGCAACAAAGAACAGAGGAGGTGGACCTGGAAATGACAAGAGAGTGTGTGGGAGTGGAGGTTGCCAAACGGGGGGCCCCCTTTGCCAAGCTGGAGTTAGTATTTAACATTAACAGTCCCACTGTGGGAGTGGTGGAAGGGACACGGTGCCAATCTGCTGCTCTGTCCCACTTACTCTGTAATTAACCCGTAGTCAATTAAGCCTGGATGATGATGGAGGACTGGCACATGAAGGCTGTGGGTTTTCCTGTCAGGCCTGATAGAAGGAGGAGTAGAGGCCTGTCGTTTATTTACACCTCGCCACAGTAAACCGGGTCCAAAGGAGAGTCGACAGATCTGTCACTGTCACTGTTCTGGGAAGTTTTGTGTGTTTGTGTTTGTGTGTAATTTGAAGTTTGTGAAAGAGTTACGTGTGTGTGTGTACGTGTTTGCGCTTTTCTGCAGGCAGACGATGTCATCGCACGTGCAATGGACGCTGCTGGGGCCATCAGGAGGACCAGTGTCAGACCTGTGAGTATTCAGGCGCACGCACACACACACAGGTTTGTGCAGATATTCTGAGTTGACCTATTTTATTTGGACAGTCTGAACAATGCCTAATCCTCACCATTATATCCTACTTCTTTACATAACCAGTTGTTCAGAAATTAGGTTCTACCTTATTAGGACCAGGATTATATACATATACATATACATATATATATATATATATATATATATATGGCTCACCTAAAAAAGGGTAACCACAATTTTACTTTATTTTTTTGTGATTGCAATTATTTTATAGAGAGTATTGTTTTCAATTATGTATTACTTTGTGGTGCAACACAAATATTGAGAGAGGCAGGGCGGAACCTTTGTTTCCCAAGAGTTGCCCGGGGAATGGTTAGGGGGCGCAACCGTACCGTTTCTTCACCTGTCTTTACGTCTCTCTACTTCACCTGCTTAATACAGGTCAGTGTGTTTGTACACCACGATTTCACTACATTACTTTGTTTTATATTAACAAATATTAATAGCGCGAGTGTTCGTAGCATACTTTTTTAATGTTTTTATGACTAAATGACAGGGGACAAACAGGAAAGTTGTCCGCGAGGACGCCATTTTGTGTCGCGCGCGGCTGCGGTTGCACTATTTAGAGCGGAAATAAAGTACATTTAAAGTTCAAGATGTGATGTATTTAAGTCTTTTTGGAGAGATAGCACAAGCACTTTGTTTTATCTATTAATTTCAGTGTCCTGTTATGGGCGCAGGATAGGTATATATATATATATATTTGTATATTTGAGGGATTACTATTTTACCAGAAAATGGTAAAACATTTACTGTACTTAAGTCTCAAAAGTCATTTTCTGATATAAGATGTACTTAAGTGTTATAAGTAAAAGTATACAATTTATTTTGGAAATGTAGTGGAGTAAAAGTAAAAGTTACTAGAAATATAAATAAAGTGAAGTACAGTAAAGAAGTATTTGTCCTTTAATACATTACAACACTGGTTTCAGTCTTTCAGTCTATGCTAAGCTAAACTTGATTCCAAAATGTAAGGATTAGAAAAAAAAATAAAATATATCTCTCTCTCTTTCAGAAATAGAGAGAATAAATGTATTTCACAAAATTAAAAACAGATATTCCTCACAGACACTGAGAGGGAAACTCTCTGGAGCAGGATTTAGGTGACAGTGAAATCCAGGCAATTGAAATTCAGTCAGTCAGTGTGAGCCGTTATTTGGTGAAAGAAAATTGATAATACAGCACCGTCTGCTTTAAAGTAAACCTATAATCTGCTATAGTCTCTTTTAGCCCTGGATTATTATTATTCCATTTTTGCCATGTGATAACTCAGGTGCACATCTGTTTTTCCACATCAGTCAGTTGGATAAATCTGAACATGAAGGGGTGTCTTTGTGCGTGTGTGTTTTAAGAGGAGATGAACAGAATAACAAACAGATGGAATAACGTGAAGTTAATATTTGTGCACTTCTGCTGCAGCAGTAGAAACATCACAAGGACTAAAGAAATGTTAGTTCTCAGTGTAATTACAGGATGTTCTGCTCTTGTTGTAGAGACTGAGGGAGAGCGACTGGCCTGTTTTTTTCTCTTCTTCTCAGACTAACACAGAATTCCAGACTACAAAGCCTTGTCTTTCCCTCTCTCTCCCGCTCTCTCTCCACTGCATCATTATGTTCCCAACATGGCAGATAGTGAGCACAGCAGTTTTTATTGCTTTCACTTCAAGCTCCTGCTGACTCGATGGCTGGTCTTTCTCCTGCTGTCCTAATAATATGTGGGAGGCTCCTCTTTAGCACAAGTGCTGGAGCAACTTTGATGCAACCGCCGCGAGCCACATAAAAGTATCGGTACCTACTGCACTAATAATACTGACTCAGGCAACTAGCTAAAGTGTTTACAGCATAAATACTGTTTTTCATCTAGTTGCCTCATGCCCTCATAATGTCCTCACTTCACTTTCATTGAATTTGATAGATTTTTCATCTTAGGCTCATATTTGATGTTTCCTGGTCCAAAATCATAAGCGTAATCATACTTTCCACATTCTGTGTCGACAGAGAGCCTCTACGCCAGAGGTCGCCGTGTTAAATGACCTGGGGGCCTATGGAATGGATATTTTATTTTATTTTATTCAGTCTTTCAGTATATGCTAAGCTAAACTTGATTCCAAAATGTAAGGATTTAAATTTTTTTATCTCTCTCTCTTTCAGAAATAGAGAGAATAAGTGTATTTCACAAAATTAAAAAAATTATATTTCTTACAGACACGGAGAGGGAAACTCTCTGGAGCAGGATTCAGGTGACAGTGAAATCCAGGCAATTTTTCATCTTAGGCTCATATTTGATGTTTCCTGGTCCAAAATCATAAGCGTAATCATACTTTCCACATTCAGTGTCGACAGAGAGCCTCTACGCCAGAGGTCTCAGTGTTAAATGACCTGGGGGCCTATGGAATGGATATTTTATTTGCTACTTAAAAAGTGTTGTTTGAAGATATTGAGACACAAGTCTGATTCCATAAATATCAGCAAGATGTGTTTATTTTTGAAATGGAACGATATGTAGTTCACAATTGTATACAAAAACTAGAAAAGCACTCAGAGAGCGCAGACCTCCTTTAAAGCAGCTCAGCACAACAAGGGTCCACATCAGTCTAGCATTCCACACACATTCCATTCAGTAGCAGTGATTACGTGTTCTCATTTTTGCCCACATTGAGCTGTACATGTGTGTTTAATGGTGGACCTCCTTGCATAACATAGTGCAATCGTCCCATGGTTAAAGTGTTCTTTGTGGTGTCTTTTAACCAAAATAAGAGTGCGACACCAACTTGAAGAGAAAGTGTTGTGCTACGGCAGGGTTTCTCACTCTTGGTCCTGCATGTTTTTGGTGTTTCCCTGCTCCAACACACCTGATTCAAATAAATGGGTCGTTATTAGGCTTCAGCAGAGCTTACTGACGAGCTGACCATTTGAATCAGGTGTGTTTGAGCAGGGGAAACATCTGGAACATGTTCCACCAAACCAGGAGTGAGAAAACCAGTCAGCACGTAGAGTAAGCTCGGCCACCAAATGTGGAGGCACTCGCTCGTGGTTATGTGCAAATGTTGACATTTACGTCAACGTCGACATAGAAAGTATGACCTTGACTGTATGACCTTAATTGCACCTTTGGTTTTTCTTGGTCAAAAATGACCAACATAGGAAAAGAGTGAGTACAACTATATTATTTTCAGCATTCCTATTCTATCCTATTGTCTGCTCATGCCTGTGTTTCCTGACCCAGTTGGCCGACTTTTCCACAGACATTCATTGTATAAAGGTAAAAAGTGGCAGATATAGCTTCCGTCTTAGCTCACTGATGCTTGAGCAGCTGGTTTGTGAGAAGTACATTCAAGGGCACCTCCAGAATAACGGTTGAGAGAAGATGGTGCTCCATGTTTATATCCGGTTAGTCAAGCCAGTAAAATTATGGTCACAACACCACTGGTCTTGCTTCTTAGCCTGATGAAGTCTTTATAATTTGATCGGCACATTAGATGCTATTAGTGTTCGGCTATAACGTGAGAGGGAAGTTTAAGTGTGTGTCAGTACCTGTGTGTGTCTGAACCTTTAAAAATCATTCTTTTCATTTTTCTGGGCAGTGACGAAGACGGTGTGTGCAGAGCAGTGTGACGGTCGATGCTTTGGGCCCTACGTCAGCGACTGCTGCCATCGTGAGTGCGCCGGCGGATGCTCGGGCCCCAAGGACACGGATTGCTTCGTACGTCAGATTGCACACACACACACACACACACACACACACACACACACACACACACACACACACACACACACACACACACACACACACACACACACACACACACACACACACACACACACACACAGAGAGAGAGAGACACGTCCAAAGCCAAGCAGTCATTTACTTCAGCATCCAATACTCTGTGTCCATGCAACATCTGTTTGTCATCCTCCCCGCCACAAAATGGTCCACTTTGTTTATGGACTGACAAATTGTTTGTCATTATACCGAGCCGTAAAAAAGTCCACCACGGTGGCTCCCTCTCCAAGAACAAATTGGTGATTCAGTGTTCCAATTAATACCAACTCAAGTTCTTCCTGTTACACAGACAGCGCACAAAACAGAGCAGAGATGATATTATAGTTGTAATTCACAGAAAGGAGAGGTTCATTCAATCCAATTACTGCCGCTGTAGACCTGTAGCAAAAGATGACAAAAAACACTTAAGGGGATTAGAGGCAAACATTTCACCATTTACATCATCGGCTGTGGATCCAATCTTTCTCCCATTTGGCAGTGGGAAAAAGG
This sequence comes from Microchirus variegatus, assembly GCF_963457635.1. Lineage (NCBI taxonomy): Eukaryota > Metazoa > Chordata > Actinopteri > Pleuronectiformes > Soleidae > Microchirus > Microchirus variegatus. Next base: position 33,343,056 of record NC_139802.1, read on the forward strand.
CACCGCTCGTGTCTCAATCTGACATAAAAATGAAATGCTGCTCTAATAATCATTCAGTCAAAGTGAAAGACACTCGGCTCACCAATTAGTGTCATGTATGATGTTTTCTTTTTGTCTTTTTACCCAAAGGCCTGCACCAACTTCAACGACAGCGGCGCGTGTGTGACCCAGTGCCCGCAGCCGTTTGTGTACAACCCCATGTCTTTCCAGTTGGAGCACAACCCAAGAGCCAAGTACACCTATGGAGCCTTTTGTGTCAAGAAATGTCCACGTAAGTCTCCTATGAGGCAAAATGGTCTCTCAGACGTATTGCAGTATTTGAGTCCATTTTACAGCTAATCGAGTAATCTGTCGATTATTTTCTCGATTAATCGTTTGGTCCATAAAAGGTCAGAAAATGTTAAAAAAAACATTGATCAGTGTTTGTCAAACCTGGAAATGACAACGTTCTCGAATGTCTTGTGTTGTCCACAATTCAGACTCCTACAATGAAGATGAGGACTGGTTTTGTTAGGCGTTTAAAACGTTAATTTGCATTGCTGACATATGCACACTATTGCATGCTCCTGTTCAAGAACTGCTTGTCAATATCTAATCAACCTATGACATGATATCAACTCCAAGTCCAAGTTTCTGAACCGAGCCTCAGAGTGTAAAGAATGGTGACTTTTTGTAAGAATGTGGCATGGTTGTCAGATTGAGTATCTCAGAAGCTGCCGATCTACTGGGATTTTTCCACACGCAGCCATATTTAGCATTCAAAGAAAATTGGTCTGACAAATAAAAATCTATATTTCTTCGCCCAGGATCACGGAGAAGAAATAGTAACTCAAATAACCACTTGTTTCAACCAAGAAGAAGACCATAATTGAAATGAAAAAAAGACAAACCCTAAATTAGCTATTTGGTGTCTTCTGTATAAAATAAAGTCTGCATCCTTAAATAATAATAATAATAATAATAAATTAAAGTTTCTCCATTAAGCTGAAGAAGATTGTCCTCAAGGTTTAAACATGTATTTTACATAAAAATGGAAGTCGTCTTCAGGTTAAAAAATCAACTCCCATTTATTTTCCTCTAAACGTGAACATCATTTGCTAAACTGACATCATTTTCCATTGAAGGAAAACTAAAACAAGTGCTTGAGACCATTAACCATTCGTTTAAATGTGCACTGATGTTATAAATCAAGTACGAAGTACGCTAATTTTTCCATAGCTCCTTTATCAACCGGACGTATCATTCCTCAGTCATATTGTTACTTCCTGCTTGGACTCCATGTGCAAACCGAAATACTCCTATAGTCCGTGTGGGTTTAAATATTTTGGACACCGCTGACTTTTTGTGCTGACACAGACTCTGGAGATTCATGGCTCAGTGAGGCGACTCCAAGAAACACAGAACATGCAAATAATGTAATAACACCCTGCCATAACATAGATGCTCATAATGAGGCTCGCAATTAATATTCATTGTCTGCACAAGAAGAATTTATCATCCAGAATTGAGACGTAAATAAATAAATAGTGTGCTTCAATCGGGTTTGGAGTAGCTTAACTAATGCTGCATGTTCCAGTTATTAACAAATGATCAATACCCAGTCACACCTTCCCTCTGCTGCCACCAAGTGCTAATTTGGTTAATTCTTTTCCCAAGCAATATAGATAATTAGCTTTCATCGCTATACAAATGCGATTAAATGACAATCAATTTCTCCATATAAGCGGTGGAGAGTGCTCGATTTCACTGCTTTCGCGTGATGAAATCCACAGTAGCTAAACGACAGAACTTTTCACAGCAAAGGCTAACTCTCCCGTTTCCGTTTTCACAGATAACTTTGTGGTGGACCACAGCTCCTGTGTTCGAGCTTGCCCCAGCAACAAGATGGAAGTGGAAGAGAACCGCATCAAGATGTGCATCCCCTGCACGGACATCTGCCCCAAAGGTAACGCAGGACTGTAATGAGGTCAGATTTGTGTGCAAATAAACCAGTTAAAAGTCAGAAAAACACACTATTTGTAACTTGTAAACAGCTTCAAACGTTCAAGTATAATTAACAAAATCTTGAGTAAACACAACATGTAGATACAAAACCCAGCTAACCGGTACTAAAACAGTAAACTGTGAGGCTCATTCTTTGGTCTGTAAGTTTCAAGGCAAGTTTTAAAAAAAGGTGACACATTGAGTGATATTTTTTTTTTCTAGCTGATATCACGAGCACACTATTGATGAAAGCACAGCACAGTATAACTTTATTAATCCCAAAGGCAATTCGTTTTAGGGCAACTAGCGAAAAAGACATAAACCGGATGCTGACATGCACTGACAAACATCCACAATAACAACACAGTACACACAGTCAAGAGCTCAGCTGCTGGAGGAAGTGCACATTGGCACAGAAAGTGTCTGCAGCAGTGGAAATTGTCTTGGAGATGGAAGTGCAGTGTCGGACAACGTTGAACCCCAAACTTCAGTGCATAAAATCAGGTTTGGAACCCCTCCTCCTCACATCCTGGCCCGATGCACTTAATTTTACTGTATGGAGAAGAGCTTACTCAGTTGAACCATTTAAATCTAATAGCTTTAAGCTAACAGTGATGATACTGGATCAACAATAGCCCAAGGGAATTACTTTAAAGGAATTAATTTAATTTATGTTTAAACAGAGCCAGTTTAGCTGTGTTTATATTCCACGGAGAGACTCGTTCTAAACGTGTTCATTCTGGACTCGAACCCCTGTTCAGTCGTAGTATTGACATCCATCCTGACTGATCCGCTCACATACAAGTAATCTGTCCTGAATGGGTCCTCAGATCTGATCACAGATACCACTGTAGAGTAAGACTCATTAAAAACATAATTTTGTTCTGATCTGATCTCATGTGGTCACAGGAGACACATCCAGGACCAACAAATGTCAACAAATTTGCATACTTGGACATATCCATCCATGCATCTTCTACCGCTTTATCCTCCACATGAGGGTCGCGGGGGGAGCTGTGCCAAACACAGCTGACACACCTATGGTCAATTTAGTGTCCAATTTACCTAATGCCCAAATCTAGCAATATTTTTGGACTGTGGAAGGAAGCAAGAGAGGCAATACTGCTAACCACTACCACTGAGATACATGGTAGGACTTAGGACAGATGTTAATCCCAGGTCTGATAAGGGAAAAAATCTAGCCAAAAACAAACATCACTATGCCAAGAAACTGCTCTCACCACATGAGCGTAAGCTAAAATCCCACCAAATGTCCACTGTTCACTTCACGATAAAGGATTCATCACTAAGGTAACTTTCCCTGTGGAGGGGAAGACATGCAGTGAGACTGCGGCGCCCATTGATTGGCTAATCTCTTGATTATATCGTCACGCAGCAGGGAGGGGTTAATGAGGGAGAGCCCGAGGAACTGTGGGAAATGATAACAAATTAACATTTCAGATATGGAATTGGCTGGTATAAATCACTATCAAAAACTGGTTACACCACTTAATGCCAACCTTATTCATCATCTCTCCTCCTCCCCCCGTCAGAAAGACTTGGCTCGCACTAAGACTGCATGTGTAATTAATGCCGATGTAATGAATTCATTACAGAAAAGGAATTGGCTCCAGTTTGGCCTGTGCTTTCACAGAGAAGGTTCTGCGGCCTTGTCTATGCACCAAAGGCCATGGCGTATTTCCACTAAAGAGAGAAGAATTAATAGCTAATAGTAGTTTCACTTGATGAGGTCGAGGCTATACAAGGGCACTTTGAGAATATTTAACACCATTTGTTCATATCTGAAATGCAGAAAAGCGTTAATTGTGTTGATTAATGTGCTGCTGATTTTGCTTTTTCAGCCTGTTTTTCCTTTTAAATAGACTGAATTTAACCCAAACCCAATAATACAACATTTGTGACAGCACAACAAGGCATATTATCACAAAACAGATAGAAAAAAAATACATTCAAATGAAAAATCTGATCTATTCAGCACTTCACAACAACCACGTGTGTTCAATAATTCATAAAAAGCTCATTTATAACAAGAGATTAGTCTCACTACTGAAGTAGACCAATACAACCAGAGGCACAATTCATTTACAGAAGCGCATTTTCATAAAGTTTCATAAAATAAATGTCTGTACATAATATTGTGCAAAGATTCAGGGAGTCAGGGGAATTCTGGGCCAGTGGTGGAAAGTGCTGCTGAATGCGCGTGAACATCAAGCCCTCAGGTTGTTTTCCATGAGAAGTTGTCATGCCACTGCGATGGACATTCGATCCTCTCCCCCCCCGTCATCGCACTGTAACTTCCTTTCCCTTTCAGACTTGCAGCAATTATTTTTTATTTTATCTGATATTATCCATGTAATTCATTTTCAAATTAGCTTGAATCCAGTGAGGTCCATTGAATCCATTGCTGTTAGCGATGAGCCAGTGCAATAAAGCAATATTGTTGGTTATCAGAAAAGATAAAAAACGTTAATCTGATACATTCCAAGAATCCTACATTTCAAAAAAATGATTACTTAGCACAGACTTTTAAAATGCTGTGCGATTATTTATTTTTTATAGCAGAAATGGCATGTTATAGCTTGGTAGTTAAAAGGATGTAATGGACAACTGCATCATACTAATATTGTTTTTGTGCCATCCCCAGTTGCTCTTTTTGCTTTAAAAAAAACAATTTCTATTATTTCTCTATCCAAAACTCCATGCATAATTAGATGAAGGATGTAAAATTAAAGATAATATAACTTGTCTGCATGAAACGATCTAAAACATACTTTTTTGAGTCCATCCATCCAGCCAGCCAGCCATCTGTCTTCTTTTTACTCCACATGAGGGTTGCGGGGGCCATGGTGCCAATCCCATCTTCTTATATGAGCCAATATGTTTTAAATACATTAACCAAAACTCTTTAAATCCACAGAATCCATACTGTGACTCAAGAAAATGGAACATTTCATTCTGGTTGCCTTTTAATTAGAGCTGAAACAATTAATCGATTACTGAATTACTCGTCAACTATTTTAATAATCGATGAATCGGTTTGACGCTTTTTTCATTATTAAAACAAGATTCATGATTGTTTTAGCCTCTTAAATGTGCATATTGTCTTAGTTTCTTTGATCATATAGCAAATAAATAGTTAAAAGTGAATCATTTTGGTTTGTGGACAAAACCAGACATTGGAGAACATCGTCATTTCCAGGTTTGACAAACACTGATCAACGTTTTTTTTTTAATATTTTCTGACATTTTATGGACCAAACGACAGATTAATTGATGACTAAAATAATTGTTATTTGCAGCTCCACTTTTTTAATGACACTTGAAGTGTGTTCTTGTGCTTTGTCAGTGTGCGACGGCATAGGGACGGGCAGCCTGCAGACGGCTCAGACCGTGGACGCCAGCAACATCGACAAGTTTGTCAACTGCACCAAAATCAACGGCAACTTAATCTTCCTCATCACTGGCATCAAAGGGTATGTGACAATCACATCTATGACATAATGGTTATGTATGTGATGGCAAAGTGAGAGTTATAAGTGAGGTAGACATGTAAACAAACTGCTCTCGGAAAGGAACTGTGTGGCTCAGGAAGGTCAGCGTAGCTTTGTGTTCAATCACAAACCATTGTCAAAGAGCCCCGGAGCTCTGAAACGAGACTAATATGGAGCCACGAATGTCCCACAGCAGCACCATGGAGAAAAAGAAAAAACACGTTCTTTTAATGCTGCCTTCAGGTTCACACTTGTACATATATAGTATAAGGTCACAGCAGTATTTGAATGCTGTTTCCTTTTCTTTTTAAAATGAAATAAAATAAAGATAGATATATTTTCTCTTCTCTGTCTGTGTGTACTTTAGTGACATGTATCATGGCATTGGACCTCTGGACCCTGAACGCCTCAATGTGTTCCGCACCGTGAAAGAGATCACAGGTAAAACTGGCTCACTGGAGTCACCTTGGTGTGTGTGTGTGTCTGTGTGTGTGTGTGTGTGTGTGTGTGTATGTGTGAGATGGAGGAAATGAAAGCGCTTAGAGGAAGGCTGAAAGCTGACAGGGAACTTTAAAGGATGCTCCGATGGGTATTGTGTTGTTTTGTGTGTCTGGTAGTTGTACTATATGTGCTATTTCTGTGTGTGTGTATTTATTCATTAGCTGTAAGAGGCCTAAAGGGATGAGCGATACCTCATATGCAAACCATTTTGTCATATTAAACTGTGACTTGCCGTTGAGCCAAACACCTAATGGAGTGAAACTGCATTTTCCTAATGAAAACCCAAGCAATAAGAAAGAGCAATGGCCATTCCAGCCACGGCGCTTCCTGCTCTATCCCTTTAATGTCATCCCCACAGATGCTGATTTGATATAATCTGTCATTAAAGGCGAGTGCAACCGCACAAATTGTGCAGAATATTAAATCCATCCTTTTAATTAGTGTGTGTGGTGTTCTCCGAGCACATTTTGTATTTTAAAATGGGAACTTGCTTGAAGTGTTTTTTTTCTTTTGAAATACTTCTTATGACTCCTTCTCCTTTCCCCACTCACCATACCTTATCTAAAGGAAAAGGCATTAAATGACAAAATTAGTGAGTGTAAAGACTTGTTCATCAGCACAAACCTGAAGCTGTCTTCTTCCATGTATTATTAGGTTTCCTCAACATCCAGGCCTGGCCTGAGAACATGACAGATCTGAGTGTTTTCTCCAGCCTGTCCACCATCGGAGGCAGATCTCTCTACAGGTATGTGTGAAGGAGGTTGCACACATCGAGTAGACACACGTTAGCATGACTTCTTTTTGTGGTTAAGGTTGGAGATCCTGGGGAAACTGTTCCCAGAGCAGGCTTGAATTCAAAAATTCTAAGCCCCTTTCTTCAGACTTTGCTCCGAAGCTCCACCTCCAGAGCACAGGAACGGGCAAACGAACACAGATTCACGAGCACCTCAACAAATATATAGTCGATCAGTAGAAACAGAACCACCATGGCATCACTTTGCAGTCCTTTCTGCTTCTTTTAGTTGTTGCCACCGTTCAAACGCAGCACCGATCTTCACTCTGATCTTGGATCTCTCTGCATTGGCCTTTTTCTTGGCAGCAGCTTTCCCAAAAAAATAATTTCGTTTGCGACCAACACCTGTTGTTGGCACTAACCCTAACCCTGCCATAGCATAAGCGCTGGCGTTGTCTTCTGTCTCCTTTCTTGTTTCTAAAACCATAGTTTACAAAATTGATGCCGTGCTGCAGAAGACATGGAAGGTGCAATAATATGCATTATCTTCAGGAGAATGTTTATTATACATAAATCATTTCTGAAGTATAGTACATCTACTTTCCTGCACATTTACATACAAAACTTTTTTTGCAATCAATGGGGTTGTACTGTGTGTAGGCAACATTCTGATTTGTACAAATCTGATTAACTGCGGCTCTGATTTGATGGTGTCGCAAACGGAAAATTCTACATTAATTGACACAAATCTGATTTGAAAATCAGAAATGACGATCGGATTTCTGTGTCTACACCGTCCTACAAAAAAAATCAGATGTCAGTTATTCTTTGTATTCTATATTTTAAGTTTAATTGCCTTAATTGATGTCATTTGCTGGATGTAACTACAGATGACAGATAATTTCATAAGATGCCTTTGTTCAGAAAGATGGTTGTCTTGTCTTCTCGTGTGTTTGGATGCTAACTGCCGGTGCTAATGAGCTGCCCCTGCCCGTGTTCTTCTGTGCGACGGCTCTTTGCAGCTTTGATTAGCCGCGCTTTGATAACAGGCTCCGTGTTCACTTACAAGCGGCAGATCCGAGGGATGACGCTGTCATTGTCGGAGAGGAGGTCCCCCTCAACACCGGCGAATGAGCGCGTGGCTCAGCTGCCTTTCATGCAGAGCCACAGCAGCATTCTCCATCATTTACCTCATCTTCTTTATCTTTCCTCCTCCTCAACTTTTCTTAATTGCTTCTTTGTTCATCTTCTCCTTCATCTCATTAAACCTTTGTCTGCTTCCACCTCTTCTTGTTCTTCTTTCTTTCCTCTTCCTCCCATCTCCCATCTTCTCACCCACACTACAATATGTCCTATTTTTTATCCCTACATCTCTTCCCGTACTTTCCATACCTCTCATCATCTTTGTCAGCCTCTCCCATCTTACACCTTTCAAATGCCCCCTAATGTTTCCTTTGAAATCCTTATTTTATCTCTCTTTCTTTCTGTCTTTTTTTTTCCTGCAGTGGAAATGTTATTTCTCTGCTGATCTTGAAGCAGCGTTGGATCTCCTCCCTCCAGTTTCAGTCGCTTGATGAGATCAGCGCCGGTAATGTCTACATCTTAAACAACAGCCGTCTGTGTTTCTACAACACGGTCAACTGGACGTCGCTCTTCAGGACATCGAGCCAGAAATTCCTCATTCGCAACAACAGGGATCCAAAGGAATGCTGTGAGTGTTGGCGGTGCATGGGATTGGGGAGTTTTTTTTGTACTCAATTTTGTATTTGAAAATACCTGCTGATTCTGAGGGTAGAAATGTAATCTTTGAAAACCAAGAACACACAACAATAGAATTTTAAAAAGCCACAGTATTTCAGTGAAACGTTTTGTTGGTGCTGTCTGCAAAAAGGGATTTCCACAAAAGTAGCGGAACAAAAGATAATAATGCACCATTCTCACTATTTTAAGCGACAGAGATTTGCACAATTAATTCATTAGGAGATAAGTTGAAGGCTCATCCTTTTTGTCAAACGATAACTAATAATAAGATGTAGATATTGGCATAGTGACATACCTGTTAAGGTGAAAATTGCCAGTGGAAACCTTTAACCATCAACTTAACACACCTCCAGTGATAATCAAAGCTTCTGGATCGAAACTGCATGTGTGTGCACACCCGAGTCCACCCCAGCATGCTGGTTTCCAAGGCAACCATTTCACTGGCATCACCCCCCTTTTTTTGGCCTTGGCCATTAAAGCCCTTGTTCAGCTCAATGTAAGGACAGTGCTTAATGACTAGTGCACGGAGGTTGAATAAATAGATAGATCAGGATGTTGAAGTGTCTTTTTGAGTTAAGTATTGACACGTTATCAGCATTGACCTCGTTTTCCCTGGACTCACCTGGGAGCCAGGTACTCGCTCTCACTGACATGGCTGCTGTCAGGGACAGCAGATTTAGGCCACCGAAAAAAAGCTCCACCTATTTAACTTAACAGTATTTTGCTATATTTTCCTCACCATTAGACAGCCTTTTCTGACTGGATACTTAAGTTTGTATACTGGCCACTCTTCCACCATTAATACAATTTGCAATTGTACATCATGATCCACAGTAGCTGGTTAATCCACTGTTGCCTCCATGAGTAAGTTCAAATGTGTCATCTTGTGACGTTTGTTTGAAATTCTTTGTTCACCTTAACCTAATGGCGCTTTTCCATTAGCGATAGTTTTCTTTAGTACCTGCTCTGGCGAGGTTCCAAGCGAGCTGAGCCGATGCTATGCATGACGTGGTCTGCCAGGCCACTGATTGGTCAGACTGCCGTCACTGGAAGAGACATGAGCAAAAGTCACAAGAGTCAAGGATCAAACCGAACAATGCCAAACTGTAGATCAGTTAAAAAGACTTAAAAATCCTTAAAACATGCGACAATCTCCAACAATTAGCAAGGAAAATCTCATCATGTAACAGTCTGGCCTGTGATCGCGACCAACAAGCCACATCACAACAGCTGCCGCTGTATTTCAGATAGAGTATGTGCTACGGTCATGGAGGTACTGAACACCTTAAGGCGAGACGAGCTAAGCTGGGACCATGTAGAGGAAGATCATACAAAACGAGGCAGCAGTAGAAAAGCAACACCTGTATCCTCGCAACCTAAAAAAACGCTGCTTTTCCCCTTTTGACTTTGGTGTGGGAGATAGAGCGGTCATCAGACTTCAATGAATGAAAAATGTGTAAGGTGACCCTTCAGTGTCCAGCACCATGAAAACAGTTACAGGCACAGCAAAGTCATTGTTGATAATATGTCAATATCATATACAGAAACAAAAAAAAATGAGGTATCCCTTTAAAGGGAAGTGGATCGTGCTTATGTTTGAAAGCGATTAGGCCTGTAACTGGGAAAAAAGATCATCATTTAATCCCTGACTGTTGGTCAATAAGGCTCACAGTGACAGAGCTAACCAGAGAGCACACAGGCCACCATAGTTCTTGTCCCCAACCAGGGTACAGTTATCAATAGCCAGTTAATGAGTGTGGTGTGTGTATGTTAGAGATCAATGTCTTCATTAGAGCTCTACCCCCTCCCATTGACTGTCTCGCTGTCGATGAAGGGCACGTACCCCCCACCCGCTAGGGACGACATGTACAGGGAGGGACGTGGGTGTCCCTCAAGGATGCAGGACACTTAGGGTGCTTTCACACCACTAGTTCGATTATTTGATCCGCACCAGGCAATACAATTGTTATTATGTAACATATGACTCCAGTGTGGTCCGCTTTCACACCAGCAAACGAACCAAAATTGGCACGATTGACGTTTCATAAATGTGTATATATCTTCCGGTAGAAAAGCGCCACTTTTGACTCACTATGGAGCAACACGTTTGCACATTGCTACTTGCGCTGATCTTCGTTTATTACATTCTCTGTGTTGGCCATTTTTGGCAAAATATCCAATTTGAGAATGAGTCGCGGCTGCGTCTGGAGAACAATCAGCTGATGCGCGAGTCGGCGAAGACGTATAGCGTGTCATTTCAGGCAGAGTGAATGAATGAGATGAAGATTGCTCCAAAGACCTACAAGGTAGGCTATGTCCATGGCATTAACTGCAGAATATGGTTTGGACCCGAGTTCGCGTTCTCACCAGAGGGACCGCACCACAGTCTGACATTTGGTGCGGAGTCAAGCGGACCGAGACCACCTCTTTTTAGCAGTCTCGGTCCGCTGGATTTGGTGCGGACCCGAGTGCGATTGATGCTTTCACACCAACGAAAACGAAACGAACTAGAGTTTTTGGTTCGAATGGATCGTTTGGTGCGCACCAACTGCTGTTGGTGTGAAAGCGCCCTTATTGTAGAGTGTGATAAAGAGGATTGATAATGAAAACCAAACAGGAAGTGGTGTGGGGTGGCTCACACACACACACGTGTACAGAAACAGAACACAGACATCAACAAATGCACATGTACAAACATTAGATGGTGTTCCTGTACATGTGTAATTAAATTTTTCTGCCATTACCTCTATTTATTATTATTTTATTTATTATTTATTATTTATAAAATGTCCATTTTCTACTTCTAAATATGGTGTCAGCTCTGTGGTTTGGCCCCGGGTGGAATACAGCAAATAACCTTCACAAAGTCAGGAATAAATAAATGAACTTAATTGACCTTCTCACGGTCAGTAACACACACCGTAATTGTGTGGATAACTTCAAAAACAGAATATACCGATCATAATAGAGATAATCAAATGAAGACATGTCACTGCTTCACATTTTTGCATAATTATTGCTTCCTCTCTCTCTCTGTCTTTCTCTCCTGGAAAAGCAGTAGTATTTGATTTGGAGTTCATATGGGGGTCAGTATGCTGATTAACCTCCAGCATGATTGTTGTGCTCACTGTAAATTAGGTGCATTTTAGGAGGATTAAATATATCAAACATATAATTATTGGGTTGATCACATTTAAAAATGAATCATCAAATGAATCGAATCGCTTCATCTTCCCATCCTTTATACATGCACTTTGCTCATAATAATCTTCCTGCACATTATTATTCAGTCAAGGGCAGCTCAGATCCTGTTTCCTTGGCGCTTTAATCATATTGTGTATGTTGTTGTTTTTTTTTCCTTCACCTATTTCCCTCTCTATTCCCCCGCAGCTCTGCAGCAGATGGTTTGTGACCGGATGTGCTCGGACGAAGGTTGCTGGGGCCTGGGGCCCGACCAGTGTCTCTCCTGTCGATACTTCAGACGTGGCCGCACCTGCGTCGAGTCCTGCAACCTCTTTGATGGGTGAGTGAAGATGATGGAATCCAACAATGAAACGCCCCCCCCCCAAGAGAATATGTAAAATCCCTTTTAATTTTACACCATTATCGTTGTTGAACACTGCATTGGTTCTCATGCAAACAGCCACACATAGAAAGTGGAGGACATTAAATCAATTTAAACAGCCTTGATGCACGAGAATGAAGGTAAAACATCCTCAAGGGCTCTGGGGGAGGAGAGTCTAATTGCCAATTGGCATGAAAGGTAATGAGATAAACCAATCAGGGATCTCACACTGTGCACGGCTAATGTGAACAGTAAAAGGAACATTTGCCTGCATGCTCCATCCATTGTCCTTAATCAATTCGAACAAATCATCAAAGTATTTCGTTTTATTGCAAATTGCTCACAAAGGTTACCATATTTGAGGGTGGGAAGTGGCTGACATTTGCGACTCAGGCTGTCAGAAGGTCCTCATAATACACTGAAGCTCTGTTTTTAGTGTGAAATATCGCATTCAGGCCAATGCTCTACGCTGCCAAGAGGCACATCAAAAAAATCACTGCCAACTCACCTGGGGCGAAACTCTTCTTTGTAGATGTCGTCTCCAGCCCTTTTGTGTTTCTCTTGAATGAACGAGGAGACACTGAGCATCACACCTCTTGAAAGCGCCCGTCTTAAACAAGAGCGCACCGCCAGCCACCTGCCACAAGAAAAGGCCCGACTTTTCTTACAAAGCAGTAAAGTCAACCTCGTCTTCCCCCTTGGGGAGGAAGAGGAGGAGGAAGAGTGTACATACGTGTGCGAGCGAGCAACCCTTGGTCATGTTGACTTGTTGCTGCAACGTTTGTGGAAAGGGAAGCTTTGAAGTTGCCGGGGAAAACAGCTCACAGCGAAGGTTTTGAAGAGGGATCGGAGAGGGAGAGGTGTGTACGTGGCAGGGCAGCACTGAGGCGGGTGCATCTCCCACACTGTAAATACAGTCACTGTGATGTATTATGGGTAACATTCGACAGGCACGCTCCTTTGCTTTGTGCCAGTGGCCTGGATTATAAATGTCTATAACCTAAAGGCTTGCCTGGCATAGATTTTACCACCTGCCAAGAGCCAGTAATTCAAAAACATATCTTTGGAAGATTTTTTGTTTTTGAGATGAGAAATGTTTATTTTATACACCAAGAGACTACCCCCGTATGCTTTTGGTTTCACCAAAACATGAAGCTGGTCTTGTACCATTTTGTTTTTACTGCCTGGATATTTACCCTTCTAGGTGCTAGATAGATAGATAGATAGATAGATAGATAGATAGATAGATAGATAGATAGATAGATAGATAGATGGTTGGTGTAATTACTGTATACAATCGTAATATATTTGCCAACCCATAACCTTTGTTCTCAGTCAGTTGCCTCGCTTTGTACCTTTAAAGGAATTAGCATTAGCTTATTAAAATATTCTTCCAGGTTGGTGATTTTCAAACCTTAAGATTCCTCAGCTCGCCCTCGTTATGTCTCCATTCTTAATGAGCAAAGGCACTAATTCCCTTTCGTTTGCGCGTCTGTTGAATAAAACAAAGGCAGAGCAGAGGACTGTGAGAGGGGAGAGTAAAATGTCTGAGACAATGTCCACTGGGGCTGTGAGAGGAAGGAGGACGGAGAAGCTGATTATGGAGGTGTTTTTAAGTGTTTAATTAAAAAAAGTTGCTCGGTTGGGTTGTCCATGCTCTGCTTTGCTGAAGGTTTAAAGGTCTGAATGGTGTGACCACAGCACTGCTTAAATTACTGCTAAAACAGGGCTAATACCCCGGCAGGCCATTTTCCCAGTGGGACCCTGGCACACACTTCCAGCCGTGAAGGGGGCCAATCAGGAGGAACAGCTTTAAACGGAATGGAAATGACCCTCAAGAGGGCCACAGCCTAGGTCTTTGTCTTCCACCCTTTCTCCTCTATGTATGTTTTTTTTTTTTTTTTTAATTCATGCAACAAAAGATTCCTCTCTCCACTGCCCAAACCTTTTTCTAAAGGAATCCCCTGGACGGCGCTTCCAGGAGAGAAATCTAATTTATTTTGGAACAAGGGAATGAAAGAAAGACAAAAGGAGGAATGTGGAGCGCGCCATGGGAGTTTTGGAAACCACAAACCATGTGAAAAAAATGCATTAATAAATAAATTTCCTCACACTAAGGCTCAGCATAAAGGAAATCAGGGTTGGTTTTCTTCCAGAGGATGGTGGAAATTGTTTTTTCTGTGACCTATGTCAATACCAATCGTTAGAAATCAGTCCAGCTTATGGTCATTATGATTACCTGAAAGTTTGGCCTTTTTTGGTGGGGGGTGACAACACAATGGTTGATATGATCAGCCAATTTGATTTGATGTAATTGCACAGATTCTTCTGACCCTAATATTGTTCCATCGTTTACCTGCTCTCTTAAGGAAGGAATCAAGCCACATGCATCACTGTAACTCTTCAAACAAAGGATCTGGTGCAGCTTTTTCACATTCTGTTATTTGATTGACTCACTAATTCACTATTCACACTGGTCAAAAATCCCATGTAATCCATAGAATTTATATAAAGCTGGACACAGTCTTCTGATTTGAAAATTGGAGCCCTGAAAGCAGGACGGAAGTAGCAGTTTGCCACCAGGGGGCGACTCAGCTGATTGCAAAAAGAGCTCTGTTTGAATGGAAGTCTATGGGGAAAAAGAGCTTCTTCTTCTCACTTAATAAATATTTTACTGATGAGTTAATGGTCTCAAATATCAGTTTCAGGTCTTCTTCTTCTTCAATATAAATTGATGTCAATTTGATCAATTATGATCCCATTTAGAGGAAAGTAGATAAATCATGGCACAGTGAGTGAACACCAGTGTGATTGACGGTTGGTATCAACCAATTGGAGCCTGGTTGATTTACTAATACAATGGGTGCCTTTGACCCATTGCTTGCAAGCCCAAAAATCCCTTGGGCAGCTGCTAATTTTGCTGTGAAAGAAGCTTTAATTTCTGTCCTTTCTTAACCTTTTTTTTCCAGTTCCTCCCTCTTTCACCATCACCAAAACAAACAAGCCAAACCTCCTGGCCTCCTTTGCCATCCTTCTTTTATTTTCACACCCCTTCCACTAGCTCTCAACCCCTCATGTTTGCCCATGATTTAAAAAGCTGTTCATTATTCAGGAGTCTTCTCTGTTAGCATATTGACCATTCTGAGCCTTTAACTTGACCAAATAGTCTTACAGGCAGCTCGCTGCCCTGCATGCCCCTTTACCAGAGAGCACTCGAGCAGAAATCTTGAAGATAGGTGTGATTTGGGTTTAACCTTGCTTTCTTGATGATGTGTTGGTTTAAAATCAAAAGGCTCAGCCTGTGTGCTTATGAACACAGCACACTTGAAAATCTTCCCACAGTAGGCTCTTAATCAATATTTCAATATGGATACGCTCTTAAATCTATAATGCATGCATCTCTATCTCTATCAGGGATGTGCGCGAGTTTGCCAATAGCTCCTTGTGCCTGGAGTGCGATAGCCAGTGTGAGAAGATGGATGGAAACACCATGACGTGCTTTGGACAGGTAAGACCCTCCTGAATTCAGTTCACACACTCTCGCACTCACTTAACAATGCTCTCTCTAGAACTTTAGACTTTTTCCTCTTTTAGATTTAAGGCACTCCTCATTTGTCTGTGCGAGATAGTCTCATATCTCCTACGTGCTGGAGTGGATTTCCAACTGATTTTGTGTGAGAGTCTATCCATTTTGCGCGCAGAATTTCAGAAGATATAAGTGCTGTGTCTGCAGAGGTGAATGGTAGGTTAATGGGAGGAATGATAAAGTACCGTGGCTACTTTAGGAGGTGTGCTTTTGGCAAACACACACACACACACTCAAAACAGCAAAATGAGATTAGTTTCTGACCTTCTCATAAAGTCATTGTGTGCATCTCGATTGTGATCATGCCCCTAGTTACCAAAATGTTAGAATTTCCTTGTAAAATATTAGTAGAGGATAGACTTATGCAGATATAAGAACAAACAAAAAGTCTCTTATACATAAACTCTAAGTGTTCTAACCTGAGAGGCTGTAGAAACATGGCAGCACAAGATGGCGGCCTCTATAAAGCAAGACCCTTCCCTAAAATGCATCTAAAAGGCTTGTTCTAAGGCTACAAAACCCAGCAGTTTTTATTCTATAAGCTATTATGCACTTATGCAAATACATTTTTGGGGAGCATATTCAATTTGTATTCCTAAATGTTACACACTGGACCTTTAAAAACTGATGAGCATGCTCATAATCAGTAAAAGGCTCATGCTTGGGAGCAGCTAATGCAGTGCAAAAATATTGGAAACATACATCAAAACTAAATTAAAACTTGTCAAACTAAATTAAAACACACATTTTCAGATGTTCTTATGTGAGTTTAAACTCTGTTTTTTTTAATTAAATCTCACAAGTGCTGCAAATGTGTATTAATCCACTGGAAAAAAAGTTTTTTGTTTTTTTTTACAGTTTTAGCATCACGATGCAGGGTGCTGCACATTCACATTATTAGGAGCGATTTAGCAGTTGTGTGTGTAACCTTTTGTGGCTGTCCCCAGAGAGAGAGAGAAGGAGATGGAGAGACAAAAGAGGGAAATAGAGACTTTAAGGATGCACAGTGGCTACTGGCTTTGAGATGCCGGTCACAGTTGAGTAGTAAATAACACCGGAGTCAATCATCCGCAGTCGCCCTCACACTCATATACGCATTCACACAGCTCTCGCCGACCCACTCGAATGCATTCCGACATCTGTATGCGTCCGCACTTGCGCGCTCGCACACATGCATAGGCACAGAGATGCAAAGTGAGAATAATCTGTATTGATGCTGTGTGTCTGAATGTGTCAGACGGTGTGGGGAGCTGTCCATCAAGTCGCCACAGTCGTCATTAGCAACACTCGGCGGCGCAATAATACGACAACACATCTTGTGTACACACAAACACACACACGCGGCGATCTTTGTACGACTCAGTCAGTACCTTGGTTATTTCACACATAAACCTGCACTGAGAGGTTAGTCAGTTTTTATTCCTACTTTCTTTTTATTCCTACTTTGCAAACACACACACAGACTTATCCATCTGACTTATTCATGACTGTGCTGCAGCTGAGCTCAGTTACCACTTGTCGTCTCCTCCATCACATCCAATGCGTCGCACGTTGACATGACCTGATTCCATATGCATTTTGCCAATTTTAAGCAGATGTGCAGCGGAATACACTCTGGGCTGTTTTGCTCAACACACGATAAATCACTCAATGGAATTCATGCGGCGCCTGCTGTAGCTGCATTAGCCACAGTGGGAAGTGAGTGAAATTGACATGATTCACCAGGTGTGAATTTGATTCTTTTTAATGCTCTTCTCTCATCTCCATTCTTTCCTCCCGCTTTATATCATTCCATGTGCCGTAACTCCATTTTGTCCTGCTGCTTTCCTTCACCTCTTCACCCTGTCATTTTCTTTCCCCCCTGTTCATTCGCTCCTTTCCTTCCCTGTAATCCTTTTACTGCACCCTTACTCTTTATTCTCCCTCTATGTCCACCACCACCACCACCACCACCTCCTCCCCATAACCCATTCTCTCGTCTCCCTCCTCCATGATCCTGCTCTCCTCTCAGGGCCCGGACCAATGTGTAAAATGTCTGCACTTCAAAGACGGACCGAACTGCGTGGAGAAGTGCCCCGACGGGTTGCAGGGAACCAATAGTTTCATCTTCAAATACGCCAAGGCCAACAATGAGTGTCATCCCTGCCATGCTAACTGCACCCAGGGGTAAGAACAGGCTGATGCATGAAGATGTGTGTCTGTGTACAACAAAAAAAAGAAAAAAAGAATCCTTTTCTTTAAGGTTTTTGTTCACCTTCATACTTTCTTGAATCTCTCGGGGCTTTGGTTTCTTTTATGCTGTTAAAAGCATCATGGAGACACGCTGTACTGCACCTGGGTGGCCTCGAGGACATGCAGCGGATCCTTTCCAAGGAGCGAGACAAAGAAAAACAGAGGGAGGGCAGATGACTCAATCATGCTTCCCCCTAGATTCCCAAGATGCATCTGGCTCCTGGGGGCCCTTTTATTCAGGGGCAGAATGCATTGACCCTTTAGGACACATGGAGTCAGGTGCACGTGAACTCACAATGAAGGGATGGATGTAGAGCGACAACATAAGTACAGGGGGATATAGAAGGATGAGTGCAGCATGAACATGTAAGCTAACAAATCTATAGGAGAAAGGTTGCAAATGAAGGAGGAGGTGGAACAGGTGTCTGGAGTGCAAGAGATATAGAGTAAGAAGTGAAACATGCACGTTATTATTGGCTGGAACAAGTGCCTGTGATGGCCCTGCGCTCACAGCGAGCTATAAATCGAAATATCTACTTGAGCAAAGAACTTCAGATGAGTACAATTTGGTTCAAGTGTAATGAAGCATATGTACTGATTATCTGAAATCACCTCATCAAAGAGACATCGCTTGGGGAAAAAAAAATTCAAAAGAAGTGACTTATTCTGCTTACACCACTGCAATTAAGACTGTGCCTGCTGTTGCCGCTGTCAAAAACAATGTGTGGGTTTTTTTTTTCTTCACCCATTTGACGAAAACAGCAGCACTTGTTGGCACGGCTGCAAGATTCACTGAAACGTTATAGGCAATTAATCTGCTGTAAATGGATTTACAATAGCAGTGAAAACAGTAAAAACCCTAATAGGTAAAGAAAATATTTTTCTATTCTTTAGGCGCAGCGTGTGATGTTGTTTTCAACTGTCACTGACAAAAACAAAGCTCTTTTTTTGCTCTCATCTTGCGTATCTTGAAAACGTGAGAATTTCTTAATCAATAAAGATGAATTGATAATTCAGTCATTCTTGATGCAGCGCCGCCTCAGGTGAGAAGGGGAATACGTTATTCAAAAGGTTTCGTTCGTTTCACTAGAGTGCAAAAGTGTGAAAGCAAACTCGGACTAGCTGAATGTTGCAACCCCTGATTGAACCAAGTCCCCAATAGTAATCGAGTCTAGCGGACGACTAGGTGTCAAAACAACCTTAAAAAGGCTATATCCTGAATCAGCAGTTATTATTTGTAGCCTATAGCACATTCTCTTACACAGACGTCATTCATAAGCTAAGCTAGGCTAAGCATCTCCTCACTGCTTCATATTTAACAGAGTGATAATAATCTAATAAAAGTTGACCTTTTTTCTGCATTTTAAAGGACAGTATAACATTGAAATTCCCAAATCTGAGAGTCTTAAATCTCAAAGTCATCTCTCTATTGTCTCTGTTTACTTCTTATCTCCCATTGTCATGTTGACTCCCTGATGTGTTTTGGGTTGCAGGTAAGGTATAACATTTTAATGATATCACAGTCCATGCATGCATACAAACGCACATGAGGTATAGGTTCCTATGAAAAGATAAAAAAAAAATGCTGGCTGACAAAAGCCTTTTCATTTTCTGCGCCTCGCTTTACCTTGAACTCAATGTTGCCGCTACAGTGAACTCTAGCTCGGCCCTATCACATATCACTAAACTGGGAGCACACCATCGGGTTCATAGCTGTGGCCGATTTGGATGTAGGTCAGAGAACAGAGCCAAGATGATGGACAGGGGCCTGACATGGAGCTTGTCTTTGGTCTGAACAAACGTACG